>NC_136065.1:1007815909-1008465156 GCF_964261635.1 Lissotriton helveticus | reverse complement strand
TTTTGAATACACATTCTTTCACCCTTTGCCCGTGTCACATATTCTTGACTGTAGTACATATACACCATCCTTAGCAGTGACAGCTCCTCCACTAAGGCGTCGCCCCACTGTTTTCTGCATATGAAATAAAGGAAAACTAAAATGATAGTAACTGGTTGTTATTATCGTTTTATCTTTTCCTGCTGCGGCTTGGTGGGCGGGGCGAGTCTGCTAAGTTCTTGGAGCAGGGGAGGAGTAGAGGCACCCTCCTAAGGGCACAATGACTGTTTGGCTGGCCCTCTCAGCCGACCAAACAGTCATGCACAATTTGCATATTCTCCATTCCGACTGTATTACATTCTGTATGGAGAGCATGCCCAACTCCCTATTCCCTGGCTGAGGGCCAAACCACGGCGCTCAGACCAATCACAACGCTGCATTGCAGCATTGAGTTTGGTCAGGGGAGCCTGGGTGCTTACCAATCACAACACTTCATTGCAGCATTGTGATTGGTTAGGGGCTGGGTGCTTACCAATCACAACACTGCATTGCAGCGTCGTGTCACGATTGCTGGTCCCAGGGGGACCAGCGGTTTACAAATGCGTCCAGCACACGCAAGTACACATGCGCGGTGGTAGCCCCAACAGTCTAAAAGGGAGCTGCCCCCGTGCAACAACGCTTCGTGTTCCTGCTTCGGGAGAGTGTTGTTTATCTTCCAGGTCACATTCCTTCACTTCCGGGTCGTCGGGCTCCGCGTCAGCGTCCTGCTTCATAGCGGCGTTGCTCCTGCCCGGATCTCATTGTTTCAGTGTTCCAGCTCCCTACTGCATTTTCTGAGTCGTAGACCCCATTTCTCCTGCCTCCTGCAACCTAAAAAGAGATAACAAAGCTGCATTACTGAAAACTTTGGTAACAGTGCTTTTGCGCTGACACTATTCTTATTTCTTTGTCCCTGTATATACTTATCTGATTCAGTGTTTCTGACGTCATGGACATCAGCTCAAAGTTTCTTAGAAAATAGTATCCTAATACAAAAATGAAAAAAGGACGTTGATTAGTTCTGCCTGAATATTAAGGTGAAACCTCATTTAGTTTTTTGAGAATTATGTTACGAACACAGAATACATCTTTCTAGGTGGGTTCCTTGGCTTAAGACCTCCTCTACTGTTTCACTTCTTTTACTTAGACTCCCCCCAACTAAGCAGTGTTTTGTTTTCCCTATAGACCCAAACACATACCTTACAACCCCAGTTACATGCATAACTTGGAAGAAGAGAAACCCTAAGGTACGGCATAGCATCATGAGAGAGAATAAGATGTAGAAGGTGACCTTTCCATATACTTACCAGTTCTCTGTTCTCCTCATTTTGTCTACAGTTCTGCTGTGCCTTGTTATTGACTGGTCCTGTTGCAGCCTGGGGTTATACGTGGCACTTCCAATCTCTCTTCTTGTTTTGTTTCCCTTCTTCCGCGGGTTACCAATGTCAGTTTGACCTGGTTGGGTGCAATAGGTGATTTAGGGAAGTTGCAGACCTTGCTTCATGTTTATGACGTTCCTGCGGAAATATTGTTGAAACTTGACACGTTGTGATTGGTCAGGGGAGGATGGGTGTGCTTCCTGGTTCCTGCGGAGGGATGACGACGAGGGATGACGAGGAGCGGTGAGGAGGTAAGGTAAGTTATTTTTTCTTAACTTTACCCCCTTCCCCCTTCTCGCCCCGTCCTCCACCCTGCCACCCCAATCAGTGCCAGCATCACTGCTAATTAGAAACGTGCCATATGTAAGTTGCCGTCCACCTACTGTTCTGAATAATCTTTTGCCACCGAAGAAAAGACAGGGGACAGGAGATGCCACCGTAGTCTGTTGTTTATATAAAAGTCGGGCTGTTTATGAGTTGCCATAGTTTTAATATTTCTTGCTCAGGAGTGCCCTCCAACTGGCTTGCAATGTTGCAGGCCCTAGACCCACATGCTAATAAATAAATGACACAGACCCGATTAGTGAGGTACTGCAAACTGCCCCCGAGCATGTGCACTAGGTCCTTTTATTGCCAGGGTCACCTGACCATTGACACCTGTGTTGGTTGGGTGGGGGGTAGGTATAAAGGCCAGCCCTCAGGGATTGTCTGGTAAACTAGTGCCTGCCTGAATTCTAGAACGTGTCCAGCAGGGCACTACATTCCTCCAAAACTTTATTGAAAACAATAACAAGCCCAACCTGTGGACATAAACAAAAGACACAAACATCGTCTCTCAGGTTTTGGAGGCAGTCTGAAGGACAGCAGTGGGCAAGTGCCACTGGGAGCACCCTAGCATCTCTGCACACATCCATGGTTTAACCAGCTACCACTAAGCATGAACACTGTGTAGATGGAGTTCGAATTCTTTGACAGCATGTCAGTTGGGTCAATGTCCACTAACACACTGTTGGTCAGTCATGCTTGTTCTTGTGGCGATGCAGTAGGTGTCATACAGTTCAAAACCAGGTGGTGAGTTGTTCCTTTGTTGGATTGGATGATGCACGTGGCAATATGGTGTGGTTGCCTTTAGATGACCTGGATTACAAGTGGTAATGATTTGCTTGGAGTGAGGGTAACTGGAGGGGCTTCGCAGCTACCCAGCACAGTATCTTTGCTGGTGCTGTTCCTCTCCCTTGGCATGTGTGGTTGCAAGCAGGGATGCATTCTGTCTCAAGCAACTGATGCTTGGGAGCTGACAGTTGCACTGGGAAGCATGGGGGTAGAGATGAGGTTTGCACTTCCTGGTGGCTTATGATTGGTGCTCCCATTGAGTTGTCACCAGGGAGGTCGCTCCACCTCAGTGGCAGGTTACTGTCTGGGGCGCACTTTCGGGTAGTGGCATGAGTCTCTTCACCCTGTGATCTTGTGCTCTTGCTCATCTGTGGTCATCCAGTCCTGCAGTGTGACAAGCCAGGTCACTTGCTTTTCTTCTTCCTCGGTTCTTGCTTGCAGTGTGGCATTCTGCCACAAGTTGTTAGTTCTCCTCACTGGTGCCTCCTGCAAGCTCCGTCACGTTCATTGGACTGCGCATCCTCTCCCATCTCGGACAACTCGCTGGTCTGGTCATGTCTGCAGGACTGGGCATCTTCTTGCATGTGCGTCAGCCATTTTGTGGATGCCAGTGGAGGTAGGTGTGCTTTGATGGATCCGGTCTGCAGCCTCTTTCATACCTTTCATCTCCTCAAGGTAACCTGGCTGCAACTACGGATGGCTGTGGGAGGTGAGGGTCTCCTTTCTTTTGCAGTGGTGGCAGCCTGCCACTTGGGAATGTGTGACTCTCCTCATGCCTGTAATGGGCCGATGTGAGACGCAGTGTTAAGGCAGTGTTGGGGAGAACACTCCCTGTTCATTCTCTGGCCCTGGCTGCAGTGCTGTTGCAGTTGAGGTGTGTAGATGCTCTCTTCCTGTATTTGGGCAATGCTAGGCCTTTACTCCCCTCTTTTCTCTAGAAAGTGTTAGTGGCACTGGGGTTGCATTATTGGTGTCCCTCTTATACCACTGTAATGCAGTGCCCTGATTCTCTGCTTTCGAACACTTGTTGTTCCTCCATGAATGTGTGCTGTAAGTTCATACTTCCGCCTCTGATGTGGACTGAGGTTGGAGGCAACTCTTGTTCCCTAGACTAATCAACTGTATTCTTTATGGAGAACATGATACATGCTAAAAATAGAAAAATACTTATGTGGAAAAAAGAATCCTACAATTTTTACTGTTCGTGCATTTTTCAAAACAGGAGGCAACCAAAATAAGCATGCTGAATTTTACCGATAAAATATTGTCCAGTGGAATAGCTTAGATCAATTGCCTCTAAGACAGTTTCGATGACACAACATTTTTTTTATTGTGTGCAAGAGCACCAATCAAAACAGTGTAATACCAAAAATACAATGGACATTATTGTAAATTACATCATAGCATTGACATATCACGTATGACATTGGTATGTTACAAACAAAGAAACATTGAACGAAGATGCTGTGGCTACTTAGCAATGAGCGTAATCCGAAAGAGAAACAGTAATAAATGATAAACAGAGTTGGTAATACTTATTGCTAACTAAGGAACGACAACAGCAGAAAAGATGGTTAAACTGTAAAAAATGACCAATGAATGGCATTCATATTATTGTTTTAAGTCCTCAGTATGTGTCTTTGTTAATTTAAGTCTTTAATTGTCTTCAGTTTAAATCTGATGCACAACAGGGTAGTTTTGGTGCCTCATCTCTCAGGACAAATGCAAAAAGAATAATTGATGGCCAGATGCAGAATAATGTCATACATTCACCCTGGTACAGAGATCTGGGCCTAAATCCATCATTTTTCTGCTCCCCATGAAATTCCAGTTTGAACCGAGCCATATGCAAATCATTCTTGACCCTGCGCCCAATGGGATCAGTCCAGCCTGAACTGCCAGGCCAGGTCCTCCCTGGACTGGAAAGAAGCATCCTAGGACCAGTTTCAGGGTTTCACCCCTCATCAGCCAGGATAGCTTGACTCCAGTACCATGGAGAGCACGGGTCCCACGTCTGGGCATACCCGTCTCAATCGGGTGAAAAATGCAAAAAGAACAATTGACGGACAAAATGCAGAACAATGTCATGCATTCACCCCAGTACAGAGATCTGGGCCTAAATCCATAGTGTTTTGCTCCCCATGAAATTCCAGTTTGAACTCAGCCATATGCAAATCAGTCTTGACCCTGCGCCCAATGGACACAGTCCAGCCCGAACTGCTAAGCGGGTCCTCCCTGGACTGAAAACAAGCATCCAAGAATTGGTTTTGGGGTTTCACCTCTTAGGACCTGCATGTTCTTGACCGCCAAGCCATATCTTCTAGCTTGTGCTTTATTGTCGAAAACGAACAACTTATGGAGTATTTTCAGTTTGCCTTCTCACTTAGCTCTTGTGTTTGGTAATCTGTACCTTAAGGTTCTGTGAGCTTTGCAAGACGTGCAATACTATACATTGACATTTCATTGCATGTGCAGTGTTGGTGCTGTTACAGACGGTAAATACGGAGAGTTTTAGAAAAAGTGCAACACCTTTGACATGCCATACAACTGCTGCAACTATTTTGTTCTCTCACTGCAGGTAATAAACAGGCCTACAGTGATACTGAAAGAAATTTCAGAATGGATGCCAAATGTTATGGACCAGTCAATGACAAAAAACACAAAACACGAGAGTCTCACTTAGGCAAGGTCAGTGTTTACTTTCTGTTAAGGTTCATGTGCATTTGTACAACTCACCACAGTTTGGGTGCCCCAAATATATTACTCGTCTGCAGCTCCAAAAATAAATGTGAACTCTCTCAGCTTTCAGGAATAATGTGTTATGGTTAAAAATACCACAAACATTGAGGTTCCAGATAAAATGACAGGCATAGCCTGCCACAGAACAATGCTCCACAGAAGTGTGGGCTCAAATCTTGCCCATAGATGACTTGGATGGAATATCATTTAGTACATTAACTCTTCATCACAGTTATCTGTTGGGCATTTAACAACAGCCCTCGTCACATTAATATCAAACAGATTGCACAATAATAGTTAACCCTTAATTTTTGTGGTATGGTGTTTATCATTGGCAATTTATGTTATGTTATGTTACGTTATGTTATGTCTCTTATGCTATGTTATGTATATTTGTATACCAAACAACTCACCCTGAGGGAATCCTGGTGCTGAAGCAGGAGCTTTATGGTCCATGCCAAGATAGGGGCAAGGTAAAGAGCCAAGTCTTCAGTTTTTTGCAGAATTCAAGCACTGAGAAGGAGGCTCTGATGAGCTGGTGATGGTCATTCCAGTCTCTAGGAGCGAGCTAGGAAAATACACAATAACTGGATCTGGTTCTGCATATGTGGGGGTGTCTGCAAGAAGAAGGCCGGCTTAGCAGTGTGTCTGGTAGGTTTGTGGATGTTTATGCATTTGTTGAAGTACGTGGGGCCAATGTTGTTTAAAACTTTGTATTTGTGCGTGAGCTGTTCGAAGAGTGTTTGTTTGTGGAGTGGGAGCCAGCGGAGCACTTTGAGGTGTGGAATGATGTGAGTGTGTGGAGTGGAAGATTTAGAGTGCCACTTGCCACATAGTTTTGCATGATCTGGAGTCTATTGGTCAGCTGAGCATTGATTTCAGCATAGAGTGTGTTGCCGTAGTTCGACTTGCTGATGACGAGGACTTGGGTAGTGGTTCTGTGAGTTTTGGTGGGGAGCCATTTGAAGAACGTCTTATACAACTTGAGTGTGTGGAATAAGGAGACAGAGACTGCATTCACTTAGTCAATCATGGTGAGTTGGTTGTCGATTACTATTCTGAAGTTCTTTGCATGGGTTGATGGGAGGGGTGTGGGTCCGAGTTTAAAAGGCCACCAGGTGGAGTCCCAGTGCAAGATGTCTTTGCCGAAGATTACTACTTCTGTCTTGGCTCATTTTGCCTGAACTTCAGGTCCCCATTTACAAAGTGATTATTTTCCATTTTCTGTTTAAAGTGGAAGTTAAAAAGTGGTATTGTGGCATTGTAGCTGCTTGCCATTTAAGAGCTTGGTAAGGTGGTGAATAAATCCTCGCTCCTTCACAAATAATAATAAAATATGTGCAGTCTATGCTCCAAACACAGATGACCCCGAGATTTTGAATTACTTAAGTTTAGAATTAGCGGATTGGCCATCCTCTGTTGTTTTCTGTGGAGATCTGAACATGCATCTTGAAGGGGGAATAGATATATCCAGTGACACTATATATTCAGGTTTAAAAAAGAAGACATACAATGCAGTTAAAGGTTTAGTAACTGAATATGGTTTAAGAGATGTGGGGTATGCAAAAAACCCTCTCTCACCCGGTTTTACTTTTTTTTCAAATCCCCATCAAAAATTTGTACGACTAGATTATTTTTATGTGAATTCCGGATTAATTAACAGTATTGTATTTGAAATCTTCCCCCGTATAATTTCTGATCATAATCCAATAGTAATAGAGGTAGCGACAGAAAACGGCTTTGCCCCATTGCGTAGGTCCTGGTCATTTGATCAGAAACTACTAGCAGATCCTCTGTATATAGAAATCATGACGAAATGGATCAAAGAGTTTTTTCTCTTTAATAGAAGGACTACCTCCATTCAAAATGTATGGGATGCTTTTAAAACTGGGATCCGGGGGGAAACACTTTCCTACTCAATTAAGAAACAAAAAAATATTAAAGAGAAAACAGATCACAATTTTAACTTAGTACGAGAATGGGAGGAAAATTAGCTACAGCTATCTCTAAACATCAAGATACTGAACAAATTAAGACTACATTGGATATCTACAAGGCTAAGCTTTATGAGACATTTGCAGCTAAACAAGGGGAACAACTTGCGATATTTAGATCTTAGCTTCATGAAATGGGAGAAAACTCAGGAAAGATATTAGCAAAAAGAACTAGAGAGAAAGAAACTCTAAACTCTATAAATGAGATACAAGATGAGGCAGGTCAGGTCCACAATCACCCAAACCAAATTTTGGAGGTATTTCGGCAATTCTATTCCCAGCTTTACAAAAACGATAATGGCGCTTATTTCTCGGATTTGATGTTAAACTTCATTGGAGAAAACAATATTACAAAACTGAATGATTTCCAATCACAATTCCTGGAAGCTGATATTACTTGGGAGGAGATTGAATCAGCTTTGCTCACACTGGCTACGGGGAAAGCCATGGGTCCTGATGGCATCCCTCTCGAGTTTTTCAGGATTTTTAGAAATTTTATGAAAGAAGACTTACTAATTACATTCCAGGAAGCTCAGAGAGGGTTCCCGCCAGTATCATGGAGTCAATCTATACTGATGGCGTTTCTTAAAAAGGATAAGCCCCCTCTAAATCCGGCGTCATTTAGACCAATATCCTTGATAAATGCTGATAGCAAGGTTTTTTCAAAAATACTTGCTACCCGCATGTCAACAGTAATATCCTCTATCGTTTCACGATGGCAATACAGGGGAAACATCCTTTACAACGAAACTTTTACAACGCAGTGCTATTACAACGCAGGTTTTACAACGAAAACCATTACAACGCATTGCACTGGGGGGCGCTCTAGGATAGGGAATAGATTTAATTTACTATCCAACACCTTCCCTACTATCCACGGGGACTGGAGTTGGAATAGTAAATTAAACTATTCACTATCCAGCACCCCAAAGCGCTATGCGTTGTAACAGCATGCGTTGTAAAAACTGCGTTGTAACAGCATGCGTGGTAAAAGCATGCGTTGTAGTGTCATACATCCGCAATACAGGCTTATACCTAACAGGGATACTGCGGATCATGTCCGAAGAGTTATTGCTATGATGGATTGGGCGCAGGCTACTAATACATCCATTGGAATCACCCTGTTGGATGCCGAGAAGGCATTCGACAGGGTGGCATGGCCTTATCTTTGGGATGTTTTGGCTTTGAAAGGCTTTGGACCAAAAATGGTTGTTGCACTGAAAGCCTTATATCAATCACCAACGTCATGTGTCAAACTTGGATCCTGCAACTCTAGCCCGTTTTCTATCTTTCGGGGTCAAGGGTGCCCGTCATCTCCACTGCTCTTCTCTATTTATATAGATATTTATCTAAATCAACTAAATCCAGAAGAGGAAATCAACCCGGTGGAACTTGCGGGGGTTTCATATAGGGCATTGGCGTATGCTGATGATGTGGTGGTTGTTACCACAGATATTACAAGGGCAATGCCAAAGATTGAAAGCGTAGCGGAGGAGTTTGGTGCTTTCTCAGGTTATAAATTAAATTCTTCAAAAACCTAAATTCTCTTGGTAGGTCAAAACCCACCTACACATCTAAATATAGTCTCAACGGCAACATATTTGGGAATCAAGATTACAATCCCGATCTCTGATATTCCCATACTTAATTTTATCCCCATACTTAAGAAAGCAAACTCTACTTTGGAACGCATTAATCATTTACATTTGTCTTTATATGGTAGAAATAATGTTTTAAAAATGCTTATAGTTCCGCGATTTTTGTATCTTTTTCGTACCATACCACTTGAATTCCCAATAGAATTTTTTAAACAACTTGAGAGAATGGCCGGAAGCTTCCTATGGGGATACAAACGCCACCGTAGAGCTTTCGAAAAGCTGACTCTCCCAAAAGATAGAGGAGGATGGAGTACACCACATTTTTTGCTTTATTACTTAGCATCAATACTGCAGTTTATCAATCCGTTAATTATTGGTATCAAAGCCCCAATTTATGAAGCACATTCCCCCTCCATTTATGAATTTTCTTTAGGGGTAGAGGCTCGTGGATGTTTTCTAAAAAATATAGAACCGAGCTATTACAAGAAATTTAAATTTAAGATTGTATTAGCAGCATATCGAGCATGGAAGACTATCAAACGACATATGAGGATTCCAAAAATGTTGAGATATACCCCCCTGTCATCTAAGTACATTCTCCCTGCTATTTGTAGGTATTATACTATGATAAAAATGGAGTAAACAAGGAATTAACTGTATTGGTGATTTATGGAGTAATGATGACATGATCTCCTTTCAGTCTCTTCAGACTAAGTTCAATATCTCAACTTTGGATTATTTTAAATATTTCCAATTACATAGTTATTTTAATACTATATCATCTGATCAACGTTTAGGGCTCTTGAAAGTTCCTTTGATTGAATCTTTATACACTAAAAGAAGGATTGGTTTTCTCTATAATTTATTGATTTCATCTTACTCAGATGATCTATCATTAGTACAAGAGCGATGGGCAATGAAGTTGGGGAAGGCAAATGTATTGATAGAAGATTCTATTTTGATGGCTAACTCCATTTTATTAACGGGTAGATCTCGTACTCAGCACTATATGGTCCTTTTTGATCTATATGATACTCCGGAAAAAAATTCGAAATGGGGATCATTTTCAGGCACCACTTGTAAGAGATGTTTGCTGGAAGCCGCGGATGCAATCCACGTGTTTTTTTATGCCCGCAGTTATCAATAGTACTTACCAAAATACAGACTTTTTTACATCAATGCTTGCTGCACTGTTACCTTAACAGCAGAGATGGTTCTGTTAGGTACAACCTCTGATAACATTCCTGAGGATAAGAAAAAGTTAATATTTATATGTATGTCTGTTTTTCGAGCTTGTGTTACTCAGGAATGGATAAGCCCAGATCCGCCATTATTTCATTCTTGGAGGGCTCGGCTGTTAGCTAAGTACAATTTAGAACATGCTATCTATGCTGTAAAAGGTAGTGCTAGAAGATTAGCGGGGGGAAAAATATGGGCTCCAATCCAGCAATAGATCCAGGGAGAAGTGGGAGGTTAGATGAGGATATATATCAAACGTCTACTAATAAGATTTTGTGTTATCCTATGAGCACCTATAATGATTCGTTCTTCTTTTTTCTCTGTTTTCTTTTCTGTGTATTTTCTATTATGAAGGAATTTTGTATCTGACTTGCTTGCAATAAAAAATAAAATCTTTAAAATAAACAACAACAAAAAACAAATAATAATAAAATGAATGGTGCAATTAAAGGCTTGTTATGTTTAAAAAAAAACAGCACCGATAAAATAGCCACATCAGTGAATATTTTTTTAATCTAAAATTTGTCTTACAAGCATATGGCTAATTGCTAATTGGGCGATAATTTACAGGTTCAATGGGGACCCTTTTTTATAAATAGGGATTATCTCTGCACCAGCCCAAGTCCGAGGGGCTGGTGCGCTGTTAAGAATTGCATTAAATAGTGTTAAAAGGTATGGAGCTCACACTGCTTGTTCACTTCGTACAAATCCCCAGGGATTCGATCTAGCCCTGGTGCTTTTTTTTGGGCAGTAACTTGGCTGTGGCAGATAATACCTCAGCCATAGTACATGGGGGTATGTCTCATAGGGGGTCAGTGGATAAACAACACAGTGTGGTGTCACTCGCATTCGGTCCATTGAATGGGCTTGAATATAAATCCCTAAAATGAAGGTGCCAGGCTTCCTCTCCAATGTTAGGCTCTACGGTAGTCCTACCCTCAGCTTTTCCTGTGTGGACTAAATTCCAAAAGCCTCTAATATCTTTTAGGTCCAGGGCCTTCTTATTAGCCTGCCATCTATCAAATTCCCATTCTGATTTTGGTTGTAAAATATTTTTTTTTAAAGAAACCCTAGCTTCCCTTATGCGCGTGCTATTACCCGCCTTAAGACAAGACAGCAGGGCTCTCTTAGCATCCCTGCACTTCCTATTGTACCAGGGGTTGTTGTTGCTGTGGTGATTACTCTTAACAGTCTTACTACTATAGAAAAAATCCCCCAGTATTGTTACCATGTCATGGTGGATTTTCCCTATGTCATTACCAGGTTCTGGATTAGCATTGGTTCCGGTAACAAAACTTGCCTTTTCTAGGAGGGGAATAATACTATCAGGAACCAAACCTCCATTCCAGTGATAGACAGCATGGCGGCGTCCAAATCCCAAAGTGATGACTTTGCCAGCTTTTTCAACAAAAAGATTTCCAAAATTGATCGATCATTCAGCGCTATGCCCTCCTCCCACACAGAGTCCCACCCCACTGCAACTACCCACATCAGGCCAGCAACCACAGCTATTCGCTGGTCTTCTTTCCAGCCTATCCAGGTTGAAGTGATAAGCAATCTCATAGCCACTGCAAAACCCTCGTCACACTTCCTTGACCAGCTTCCCACGAGACTGACCAAAGACTTGAAGCTCACTCTAGCCCCTATTTGGACCAAGATCATCAACAGCTCTTTGAGCGAGGGCTCCATCCCTGACTGCCTTAAACTAGGTCAAGTCACGCCACTCCTAAAAAAAACAGCCTTGACCCCAAGGACATGAATAACTTCAGACCAGTTTCGAACCTTCCGCGCTTATCAAAAATTCTGGAAAGATGAGTGCTATCTCAGCTAACCTATCACCTAGAGAACACGAATCTTCTCGACCCACACCAATCAGGGTTCAGAAAAGGCTGCAGCACAGAAACCGCAATCCTAAATGTCCTGGATGATCTACACATGTCGCTCGACTCTAACCAATGTAGCCTTCTCATCCTCTTAGACCTCTCGGCTGCGTTTGACACAGTTGATCATACCCTGCTACTCAATGTCCTCCAAGAGAGAGTGGGTTTGGAAAAGACGGTTCTAAAAGGGTTCTCCTCCTTTCTCAACAACCGCACACAAAGAATCAAAATTAAAAGCTTCGAATCGGACCCCCTCCCCATTAGTAGAGGAGTCCCACAGGGGTCAGTACTCTCGCCACAACTTTTCAACATCTACATGGAGCCCCTCACATCAATTCTAAGGAAGTCCAACATCCCCTTCCACCTCTATGTGGATGACACACAACTCTATCTGGAAACCACTTCGATCGCAGACATCCACAGACTGAACGGCACACTCACTGAGGTTCAACATTTGCTCTCATCCGACCACCTCAAACTCAATGAAGAAAAACCAGAAGTTCTCCTCATCTCGAATAAAGATGAAAACCCCCTAATACTAGAATGGCTCAAAGCCTTAAACGCCCTTAATGTTCCTCTTGTTCCTACAAACTCTGTAAAATCCCTAGGGATCACTCTTAACCCCAAACTGGACATGAAAGAACACATCTCAAAAACTGCCAAAAGTGCTTTCATTAACCTGAAACTTCTCTACAAACTGAAACCCTTCCTCCCCACGAAAGACCTGAAACAGGCCACTGAGGCTCTGGTACTCTCCAGAATTGACTATGGCATTGCTACTCTGACTGGAACAGCCAAATCACACCTGGGACCTCTGACCTCTACCCTCAACGCTGCTGCAAGAATGGTCACGGGAACAAAGAAATATGAGCACATCTCCCCGGGTCTCAAGAATCTGAAGTGGCTCCATATTGACCAACGAGCCAGCTTCCATACAGCTTGCCTCACTCACAAAGCCCTGCATACAGGCAAACCAGAATATCTGGCCAACAAACTCAAAAGGGCCGGTCAGTCTAGGAACCGCAGAAGCTCCAACACGCTCCTACTCATTCCTCTCAAATCACAGAAACACAAAACATCTAGCAAGTCCTTTGCGGGTAATGCTCCCAAGATATGGAAATCCATCCCCCCATCTCAGAATGACCGCCTCCTTCCCGAAATTCAAGATGCTACTCAAAGCCCTCTTCCTTGAGCGTTCTGGATCATAACGAGAACTCCACGTTTGACTTTGAAAGACCATGATCTCTATGAACCCAGAGCCGGATGACTCGCTCTCGATCTCCGCCCTGGAGTGCGCTCATGTTGTTATTGTACAGACTTTTACTTCCCCCCTGTGCTCCCTGCCCTGTTTTCCACCCTCACTGTCTTTTTGATGCTTATTTGTATTTGTTGTGAAGCGCTCTGATACCCTAGGGTCCAGCTAGCGCTATACAAAACTTCAATAAATAAATAAATAAAAATATTGTATAGATCTGACATTATTTCCGGAGATTGGCTTATAGTGCCCCAGCGGATACAACTCCCACCTTCAGCCACAACTAAGTTATCTAATTCACAGTTAGCAGGGCCTTGTTCTATTTCTGCTAGGTGGAAATCCAGCAATACGATCAGGGGATTGTGGTCACTTTCTTCTTGCAAATTAACGTGAAACTTCGCGACATTATGCCAAGTTTCAACACTTAGTAGAATATAATCAATAATAGATGCCTGGCAAAATCTCTCAAAGGTGGAGTGCCCAGGGTTATCACCGGGGAACCGACCATTGCAAGCCCTTAAAGAATAAGTGAGGTTAAAAGAGGTCAATTGCAAAACAAGTGGGGTCCACCCCTTTATAGGATAGGCATTGGACGCGGGGATTAGCCAAGCTGAATCCTCGTCACTACTGATAGGTGTTGTTAGACCATTGATGGGTTCAAAATGGCAGTCTTATACAACTTGAGTGTGTGGAATCAGGAGATAGAGACTGCATTCACTTAGTCAATCATGGTGAGTTGGTTGTCGATTACAATTCTGGAGTTCTTTGCGTGGGTTGACGGGAGGGGTGTGGGTCCGAGTTTAAAAGGCCACCAGGTGGAGTCCCAGTGCAAGATGTCTTTGCTGAAGATTACTACTTCTGTCTTGGCTCATTTTGCTTGAACTTCAGGTCCCCATTTACAAAGTGACTATTTTCCTTTTTTTTTTTTAAGCGGAAGATAAAAAGTGGTATTGTGGCATTGTAGCTGCTTGCCATTTAAGAGCTTGGTAAGGTGGTGAATAATTCCTCGCTCCTTCACAAATAATAATAAAATACATGGTGCAATTAAAGGCTTGTTATGTTTTAAAAAAACAGCACCGATAAAATAGCCACATCAGTGAATATTTTTCAAATCTAAAATTTATATTACAAGCATATGACAGCCACATTTAGTTGGCTGCATATTATTTTTTGGTGGCTAATAATTGCAATAAAAAATAAAAGTATTAGCAATTAACCCATGCACCAGATGAAAAGGCCAGAAATATTGATTTAGCCAATGTTTGTTTTAGATGGGCATGTTTATTATTTGTTTGCTGAGATAAAATGCTCAGTCTGAAGGGTATTCACTGTGAAACTATGCTGTACAACTGTTATCTTTTCTGTTATACTTTACAATTTTTCTAAGTCATGACAATACCTAGATACACTTATAGTT
Organism: Lissotriton helveticus; assembly: GCF_964261635.1. Classification (NCBI taxonomy): domain Eukaryota; kingdom Metazoa; phylum Chordata; class Amphibia; order Caudata; family Salamandridae; genus Lissotriton; species Lissotriton helveticus. Next base: position 1,008,450,524 of record NC_136065.1, on the reverse strand, counting down.
CTGTTCATGATCCTATTGAGGCACACGCAAAGCTTTCCCCACATGTAGAGATGCATTGACAACCCTTCAGACCTAATAAGTGTCAATAGTAACTTTATTGCTTCTCGACGTAGTAACAACTCTTTATAACAACTAGACTGGGGTGCAATTAAGTGTTGAAAGACAACATGGTATCGTTGATGACTGTGTGACTACAGGGGCATGTACCACTCTTCTTATGTTTTACGACAGTTTAACAGAAAAGGAAACATTCAATTATGCAAGAAATTGAGGGAGAGTGGATCCATTGTATGTTATAGATTGTATGTTGTTCACACAGAGACAAAAGGAAAAGGAAGATAGACTATTTATTCCTAAAAAAGCAATACTATTCCCAGGCAGTTTTTCTATTCCTGATGAAAGCCTGGGACCCTTAGTGGCCTATAAAAAGGGCTGAAACATAACAACAATAGAAATGGTGTAGAGTCATCATATACTTGTTGGCATACCGCATCTGTTTTTTCCTATACAGTGGACACCCATTATTAGAGGGATACCTGGGTGCTCATAAGGTATTTTTATTTCCGAGTAGACCCCAGCTGTAATAATATCATAAGGGTTCTGTGAAACATGGTTAAGTCCATCCTCGTTTGTAGCAAATGAGATCCAATGATGAAGCATGCTTCTAATAGAGTGGGTGAGGGTGTTATACAAAACCTAAACAGGTTTCCCTTCCATTGTTTTTACTCTCAATTCCAATTAGAAATCTTCTTGAATGTAGGTTGCCGGTTACTTTGTGGTGATAAGCATTTGTAGATTTCAACACTAATATTCATAATTCAAATGGGTCAGGACTTGCAAAATATGAACTAAATGTGATACCACGCAGTAGCAGACGTGTTGTAAAGACTAACTAGTTTGCAGCCATCTAAATTGTGCACATGTAATCAGACCCCACAGGATTCTGTAGGTATCAACATCTGAAATAAGGCTTGTAAGAAATTGGGTTTTTGATTGAGGGGATGAAAACCCTTTACAAATAACAACCGTAATCCTTGCCAGGGCAAACCACAAAAGACACTAAATTAACCTGTGTTTAACCCTCTGGTAGCTTGGCACAAAGGCTGTCAGGCTTAACCTAGAGGTACTCGGCTCAGAATGTATGCAACACACAAACAATAATTAAGTGAAAACACAACACACGATATATCCCACACCAATTTAGACACATAGTATAACATGTAATAAATAAAATAAGAGTAAAAATACAAAACTCTAATCATTAGAACCTGAGATATGCAATTTTAAAAGTTTAAGGAAAAATAGCGCTCAAAAGCAGAAATCACTAACTGTGGTTATCTGGTTGCACTAGACCGGGATAAAGTCACACGTTCAGGCTGGCTGCTATAACATGTAGTCTGGATACAGGGACCAGGATAGTCTTGATGAAAAAGTTACTTTCTCATTGTCTGGCGTGAAGAGTTTAAAATGTCAGAATTTCACAAGAGGAACTCTAACAATGCCAGCCTAGGGTTCAGGACCTGGGGAGACACCGATTGGGGATCAGGAACTCACTCTAGCAGAGGCCAGTAAGGCACAGTAAGGTCTGGTTTCACGTCCAGGCAGCCCCAGTTGCCACGGGTCAGCTGGGCAGTTGCATTGAGGCCTCTGGAGCTTGTTGTATTCCTGTATCTCAAAACAGAAGGTCAGCCAACTGAACCTTGGAGACACACAGGTTAGGTGGGGATGAAGGAAGCCAGACCAGTCCTAATTCTCAGAGAACAGGGCAGACCTCATGCAGCAGGGTAGTACTCTTAAGTGCAAGGCAGGCCTCAAGCGGCAAGGCAGTCCCCTGGTAGCAGCCGGGCAGTCCTCTAAAGAACAAGGCAGGCCTCAATCAGCAGGGCACTGCTTTGGAGAACAAATCATGCCTTCTTCTGCAATATCCAGAGGTCCATAAGTGTACTGATGAGTGGCTAAGGAGGCCCAAAATGTATACCTTGTCCCTCTCTTTAAAGTTTACCCTCACATCTGGATCTGGACAGTACCCTCCTTCACCTTTCATCCCTTGCCCTGACGTCAGTAGGTGTAGGGTGACAAAAGTCTGGCATCAAATTCATTTGTGAGTGTGCCGGAGGCACCCCCTATGATATGCAAATAGGCCTTGGAACAACTCCACCCCTCCCATCCTGGAAGCATGGCCCTCTCCCAGCTACACTCAGGTCCCATTGTTCACTGTCTGGGCCCAATACACATTCTTCATGGGGGAGCATTTAAAGGACCCAGTCAGCTGGAAACCTCTAGAAGCCATCAGAAAGCTTAGTGCATGAAAATACCAACTCCCTAAAACTGGCATTTTCAAAATTGTCGTCTAAAAGCCTATCTTACCATTAAAAAAGTTAAATTAAAATTCACATTCCTACCTGTTCCCAATCAACGGGAGAGGTAGGCCTCACAGTAATGAGAAACAAATATGGGAGTTTTTCACTACCAGGACATATAAAAATTAAAAGTCTAACTTTTTAAATAGACTTCACACTGCCCTATGTGCTGCATAGGCCTGCCTGGGTGGTATCTTATATGTGTTAAAAGTTTAGGGCTGGCAAAAAGGTTTATTTTCCCAGGTCAAATTCATAGGTTTAAACTCCACACAGGCTGCAGCGTCTGGTCTGAGACAGGTTTAAAAGGGCTACTTATGTAGATGGTACAATAAGTGCTGCAGGCCCGAGTAGCATTCACAGGCCCTGGGTATAAGTAGTACCTCTTTCCCAGAGACTTATAAGTAAATTAAATGTGTCAATTGGGTGTAAGCCAATTTTGCAAAGTTTCAAAGAGAGTTATGCAAAAGAAATAATTGATGGATGGAATGCTGGACAAAGCAAACATTTACTCCCAGTCACAAGGATCTGGGTTTAATCCATCATACATTTGCTCACCACACCACCCCAGTTTGGACCCATCTATATGCAAATCAGTCTTGACCCTGTTCATTGAGGGAACAGTCCAGCCCGAACTGCCAAGCCAGGTCCTCCCTGGACTGGAAGCAAGCATCCTGGGACCGGTTTCAGGGCATCACCCTTCATCAGCCAGCTTGAATACCCTTCCCACTTAGGGCGACATATGCAAAAGATGCTGGTTGAAAGCCCGAAACCGGTCAGGAGGACCTTTCCTGGCAGTTCGGGCTGGACTGTTCCCATTGGGCACAGCGTCAAGACTGATTTGCCTATGGCTGGGTCCAAACTAGAATGGCATGGTGAGCAAACAAACGATGGTTTAGGCCCAGATCTCTGTACTGGGGGGAATGTATGACATTGTTTTGCATTCTGTCCATCAATTGTTCTTTTTGCATGTTCAAAGAGAGAGCACAAGCACCTTAGCACTAATTAGCAGTGGTAAAGTGCACAGAGGCCTACTTCTAGCAACCAGGAGGGGAGAAAGCAAAATGTTTGGGGTAGACTACACAAAGGCACTCAGGACTTACAAGGCTCACCATCGGTTGCAACTGCGCAATTCCACAATTCCTTGGTTTGATGAACCTCATCTAGGTTATAGGCTCTCATGTGAAAATCATCTGGAGATTGGCAAATCATATTTTACGTTTTTTGTGAGGTCTGAGCCTGTTATAATCATGTATGCATTGGGAAATATGTTTTGTTTGAATTACTTTTAAGAGCTACACGCCTATTGGTCTCATAGACAAGGTTGGAAACTCGGGCTTCATTATCTACTGACACAGTTCTCTAGGAGCTCATGTTTATGGGTCTTAACCAGTCCTGCACTCAATTTGGCCTTTCATAGAAAAGACCAATGGCAACTCTTATCAAGGCTATGATGGGTAAAGTAATGCTTTACTCACAGACTCACAAAGGACTTCCTTCAAGTAAGTTTGTCCATGTCCTCGTGGACCCCGCATGAGATTTTTCTTATTCACTCACCCATTCAGTCTTGCCAACAGTGAAAGTAGTTACAAAGAAAGATGAGATAACAAGACCAGAAGCAAACGTCTAACCTGTAGTCAAGTGTAATTTAATCCTGTAGTGGTTTGGCAAAACTTACATGGAAGATGAAAAACCTAACATAACACCTAGATATGCCTATGATGTCCCAAGTACACTTATCTGTTGATCTGCTCCATGTCAATAGCAACAGACACGTTAGGTATTTAAAAAAGAGAAATATTAAATCAGATTGGTTTTAGACACTTGTGTACAGTACACAGTGTAAAATCTATATATAATACATTACTACTGCTGCAATGTGACAGTGGGGGCACCCCAGTGTTCATCTTTTTTGGGACTCGATGCTGGTAATTCTGAACTCTAACAGCGGGACGCTGCTGTCAAATGCCCAGTGCATGTGCTCTGACCCTTAAAATTCAGGAGAAATTACCTCAAACACACATTAGCATAATTAATTGTACTATAAGACATTTGTAAATGGTGTAAAAACTACCCCATGTCATGTAAAATTGAATGTCACAAATATTCTCAAGCAGTATATTGTGCTATTCACTTTGTGAACCTGAAAACATTGCACAGTCCTCCATTGTGGCCTGGTTCCCTGATGTCTGCAAGCTCTTATAGTTGCAAACAGACAAACCATAAAAACCTACCTCTTCTGCTAAATGTTGTTATGTTAATTGCAAGTTCCATCTGCAGTGGTCCTCTCTCCGTCTCTGGTAGAAAGCGCCAGGACGCCGCTTTGCTGGGGCAGCCGTGCGCTATAGAAAAATATATAACATAACATAACATAACGTAACAAAACAAACTATTTTGCCAGACTAAAATCTCGCTTTTAAGTGCTAATAAGTCTCCCCTAAAATGACCTTGCTGCCCATAAGGCAGGATGCATAGTGCTTAGAAGTGGTTAATACCTCATCTGAAATGTAAGAATACTGTTACTCAAATGACACCGCTTTGGTCGTCACGTCGACTGGGCAAACTCTGTAATACCAAGCGCTTTAAGGCGTGGGGCCTGATTGGAATTTCCACGGTGGGAGACCTATGGAAACGGGGAACCGTCCTTCCATTTGAGCAGCTCAGGACTCAGTATGACTTGGCGCCTAGAAAGTGGTTCAGATACTTACAGGTGCAACACGCACTAAGGTTGCTTATTCGGCCTGGGGAGGACATACCTGAATCCACTCCGCTAGAGGACAGGCTCTTAACAGAGCATATGTCCAGGAAGGCGACCTCGTTCGTGTATCGTAAACTCATTAAATAATCTCCCTGATCCCACCTTGAAATTGAAAGACGCTTGGACCAAGGACGAAGGAGAGTTTGATGAATCAGACTGGCAGACTGCGCTCTCATCTCCTCGAGAGGTGGCTATATCATCAAGGCTTAGACTTATTCAGTTGAAAATACTACATAGAGTGTATTACACTAGGACCACACTATACAGGATCGGGAGAGCCGGGCACAAATATTGTCTGCGAGGGTGTGGGGCAGAAGGTACGTCCTTTCACACCATTTGGGAATGTCCCCAATTGGCCGCCTATTGGGCTAAGGTGATGAGGACTATGTCGCAGGTGGTGAAGGACTCCGTGGCCCTGGAGCCACGTCGCTGCATACTGAATGTCTGGAAACCAAATGATCTGTCACACTCGGCACAGGATTGGATAACATTAGGTATAATGTATGCTAAAAGAAATATAGCCAGATTTTGGGGATCTCGAGAGGTGCAGGTGCTTAAGGATTGGTGTAGCGATCTAGACTTTGCGATGTTGGCAGAGAGGACAGTGTACTTAAACCGAAAATGTCCTCGCAAATGGGACAGACTCTGGGGTGCCTGGAATGAATATAGGGGATATCTGTGCGAACCACCGATGCTAGATAGTGAAGAGGACTCTGTGTGAGGGGGAGGGGGGCAGGGGAACCATTTGGGCTGTAATGTGTACTTTCACTGAAAAGATTGTATTCTCTCCAATCATGTGTATTGTCGCTTGATTATTTGACTAGCCACTCTCAATGTTTGCACCCTTTATTTGACTAATGCCCTGTGTTTGCTGTATAAAATAATAAAAACTTTTCACAAAAAAAAGAAGTGGTTCATACCTAAATTTATGTTAGTGTATACCTACAGAGAATAAAACACCAAAAGCTATTTTCATTGTATTGTATTGTTGTTAGCTAGACTCTCACGCAGCCTTGCTCAGAACACTGACGGACTTGGGAAAAGGATATTAAGTAAGCTGAACCTGCTGCACTTGCCATATGTGACCTGCAAGAATGCCGTGAGGAGGCTAGATCTTCTTCTACATGAAAATCAAAGAAAGAAAGAGCTCCAAGAATCATAAGGATAATCCCCCGGGTGGCTCCAGGAACATAAAAAAGCTGAAGAGGACATTCTTGTGAAGGATCCCAATGGAACAGTGGAAACAGGACTTGATGTTGCTATTGGCCTCTGCCTGACAGCCTGAGAGTCTCTAAGTGTATTCCCCTGAGATCCGGGGGGAGTGTACTCCTGTAGTTTTGGAAGCTTTGGAAAACCTTTCCTCCAGAGCTTCAGCAGCATTTGTCAGAAAAAGTATCCATCCAGCAGTTCCACATGGATGTACTGGATTTCAGCTTCAGCATGCTCAGATAACTCCTCACCTTTAAAAAAAACAAATGACATTCTAAGTTGTGACTAGGAAGATTTTCAGCAAGAAATCTAAAAACCTCCAGAGCACTAGCGGGACCATCCTGCTCCTGGTATCTGACCTATTGTTCCATGGCTGCAGCTACAGTTTTAGCAGTGTTCCATAAGGGAAGGAGTTTTCAGCTCAAAAAATGAAAAGGTCCCATTCTGCATTGGAATTAGAAGAAATGTTTACTTTTTTCTTCAAGAAAGTGACAAAGTTTATTCTGAAGTGGGACTTAGAATCTTTCACAAATACTTTTTGTACTTATGTACCATGGTTGGCCTGTAATTGCACCTTGGTCTAATGTAATTTTTGACTTACAATAACCACTTTATTGCTCTTGGCACTTTTTCATTTGAATTCTTTAAAATTTCATATTATATCTCTGGGTCTTCCTATTGTATTTTTGTATTAGTGGTCTTATTTTACTCTCTATTTTAAATCTGCTTGTAGGGTCATATTGTGTATGATGTGACTGTTTCTTCTGTTTATGCACTACTTAATCCTTTGGTCATTGCCTTTGATTTAAGCCTAACTGGTTTCTGTCATGTTACCAGGGATTGAGCACAAGTTTATTTTATTTAAATTGTTTGACATCTAGTAGATGGTGGGCTTAGCCTCAGAGAACGTCACTTGCCCACCCTAAATAATTATTCACTTTTCTACATTTGTATTTAGTTGTGGGATAAGCACTTGAGTGTTCACTGTACAGCAACAATTCCTATATTGATTTTAGAGCAACAATTGCATTCTTAGGCTTTAAATTGGCATTTAGGTTTTGATTTTATTGCAGAAGGATCTCAAGTATTTCTATCCATAATATTTAAAAATTGATAGCATGGGATTTTGTCATATTGTACATAACCATATCACTTGTAATTGACCCCGAACTCTAAATAATACACTCTTTAATGTTCTAATCACTGTAAGCAACAGTTGATATCAATTAGAGTCAAATATGCCTACAATGTAGATGGTGGCAGGAGTTATGGTGAACAGGGAACGTAAGCAGAAAGCTAAGAAGCATATACAACTTGGGGCCAGATGTAGGACCCATTTTTGCATGAGCAAACGGGTTTGCGCTCCTTTTGAGCATCAAAAAATACCAATGGGCAATGTACAAACCATATTTAGCGAGTCACAATTTATTTTCGCCTCTCTAAATAGCATTTGCGACTTGTTATTAGGAAGGGACTTTCCAAGGGTGTCCATTCCTAATAGCAAATCGCTACCCTATGTAAGAATGTTTTGCAACCTCAATTGCGGTCGCAAAACATTCACAATTTACCGCCCTCTTCAAGAGGGTGGTAAAGCACTCAATTCAATTCAATTCAAGAGTACTTTATTCGGTTTACTTATAAGAAACCATAAAAGTGCAGTTTACAAAATACAATTCTGACATTAAGTTAAAAATACACAGAATACAGGTTACCCAGATTAAAACAGATGATGATGATTTTTGCTTCAGCGGGTACACAATAAGAAGGGCATCAAAAGGAATTCCATAAAAATACTAAAACAAGTTAAAAATCCAAGCTTTTTTTGTACTTCATTGAACATTTCAGAAAACCGTCCCCAAACGGAATACAATCAGTTTTTAACAGTTGCAAGTAATGTAAAGCGGGACGTACTTGCACAAAGTTTAGCTTTTTTAAAATAGGTTTTAAATAAAAAGCCCTTGGGAATTCATAATATTTACAAAAAAACATAAAGTGCAGCGAATCCTGAGGAGACATGTTGTCGCAGCCACAGGGTGCTAACACCTTCCCTTTGTGACAACCCCTAGGGACTGCTAATAAAAGATGTAGAAGATTAAGCCTAAACCTGATTAATAAGAATCGCTCATAAGCTGATAACGACCAGAGTAAATATGGTTCCAGTTCAGACGATGTTATAAGCATCATATGTAAGCGCACACTGGGCTTCAGCAGTTTTTTTTTCTCCCTTTCCATTGTTTTTCGCAGGGTGAAGGAATGTTTTATGAGCGCCAATCTTTTCTAGTGATACCTTCTGGTTTTAGAAACAAGTACAAGCGGCCCTCCTTGCTAAAGTTAGATTCTAAATATTTTATCCAAGGGATGATGGTCATGTTATCTAGACTCAAAATCTCTCTTAAAAGGCTATGTGTGAGGCCAAGATGTTTATTAAGCCAACATTGTAGCCAAAATGTGAGGGGGTGCAAGGACAAGGTATCACTGATAAAAGGCATGCCGGTTTCTTCATGCACGGACAAGTTCGGGGTCCCCTTTGGGACACTCAGTAACTGCTTTAAAAAGTCCTTTTCAGTCACCTGAAGACCCTCAAGGCCAGAGTATCCCCATAAATCACTCCCGTAGCTGGCTATCAATATGCTCTTTGCTCGATAGATCTTTAACAAGGCCGCCACGGGTCGGTTGCCCATTTTAGAGGCAAAACCGAATAGCGCTGCATTGGCCCTGGTGACCTCACCGCTTTTCTTATTTAAAAGTGCGGCGCAATTGAGCCGATGATCTAATAGGACGCCAAGATACGAAAAGGATGTGTATGTGGGCACCCTAACTCCGTTAACTTTGAAAGCATACTGTCTTTTTGAGCACTGCCCTACCTGCATCACATAAGATTTCGAATAGTTTTTGGATAGGTCTCGCCTGGCCATAAACCCATGGAAAACATCAAGTAGGGTTTGTAGCCCTTTCGGGACTGCAGGCCAAGAGGACAGCATCGTCTGCATAGAGCAAGACGGGCAGTCCTCGTCGTTCCACATAAGGGTAGTCAGCCCCTGTTTCTAACAGTAGTCCTTCCAAATCGTTTATGTAAAGATTAAAAAGGAAGGGAGCCAATATGCACCCCTGTCGGACCCCCCTTCCGGTGCTAAAGTTCCTAGGTAAAGCACTCACCAAAAGGGAAGGAGTCACCAGGGGACAATATACTTTTTAGGGGGAGGTAGTGGTCCCAGGGACCACTAGCTGCCCTTAAAAAATGGAACAAAAGCTTTTAATTTTTCTATTTTTTAATGCATCATGTTTTCCTTTAAGAAAAACGGGCTGCATAAAAAAAACTGCTTTATCTAAAAGCAGTCCCAGACATGGAGGTCTGCTGAGTCCAGCAGGCCACCATACATGGGAGGGCCAGCCATTCCCAATGGGGTCACAAATTGCGAGTGTCTCATGAATATTGATGAGGCATGCAATTTGCAACCCCATTGGGAATCCTAAACATTGTCTTTGTCACTGTTGTACATTGACATTAGAGACTCACAAATTGCGACTCACAATTTTTTGCAATTTGCGAGTTGCTAATGCCAATGGTCGTACATCTGGCCCTTGGACTCTTAAAGCTTTGGCATCTACATTTATCTCTCAAAAATGAATCTGGAACTAATATTAGCCTACCCTGGTCTTCTACCACCAATACAAAGAGAAGAGAATCAAGAGAAGGGTGTTCGATCCAGGATTTAGGTCTGCTACTTGAGCTCTTTCAGAATTCCGACCTTAAACTGAATTGCTTCCATAAATATGATGCTCCTTCAGCAGTACTGTATTATGCTACAGTTGGTTATAGGTGTTATGTGAATAGGGTTAGTGATCTTGTTATGGTGATATTAATCTTTCATATATAGATTCTTGTTCATTATTTTGGCATTGGCATTGTGGCATTGTAAAATACTGCTGCAAAACCTGTTTCCATATTAAAATCTGGATCTGAAAGTTCAGCCATTATGTTAAATATTTACAATGATTGGCATGGTGATTCAAGCAGTGCTAGTTTTCAGTTATGACATATAGATTATAGGATTTGATTTGGGGGGATACACTCATAAAACACTCTTACTATTCATACTGTAATGAGAAATATTGCCCATAATATCTTGTCATTGATTTAGACGTTGGTATATACAAGAATAACGTTTCATAATCATTTTTATGAGTAATGATACTTTGAAGAACCTAATGATGCACTCATTCTAATTTTATTATGTGAAATATTTTTTCAAAGGACTGTATTTACTAGTGATACATCATTTTTAATTTGCTGCAGCCTTGACAAAAATGTTCACTTAAAATGAAACACATGCTGAATGTCTCTTTTCATATTTACAACAAGGGGTGGTGAGGGACAGAGTCTCTGAATTAAGCAGAATACTCTCACCCAGTCAAGAGATCAGGGCTAGATCCAACACCGTTTTTTAGCTCATTGCACCATCCCAGTTTCAGAACCTGGCTGTATGCAAATTAGTCTGTCCCTTGCCCAGTGCATCATGGGAACAGGGCAGACCAGACTACAAAAGCCAATTCTTACACTGGGAAGGAAACAAGCTTCCGGGGACCGGTTTCTGGCATTACAGCCGTCTTCGGCCCGGCTTGCTTGAATCCTGATGGTGCAATGAGCAAGGGACTCATGTCTGAGTATGCCCTTCCACGCTTAGGGTGGACAAAAATATTTACAACAAGGGGTGGTGAGGGACAGAGTCTCTGAATTAAGCAGAATACTCTCACCCAGTCAAGAGATCAGGGCTAGATCCAACACCGTTTTTTAGCTCATTGCACCATCCCAGTTTCAGAACCTGGCTGTATGCAAATTAGTCTGTCCCTTGCCCAGTGCATCATGGGAACAGGGCAGACCAGACTACAAAAGCCAATTCTTACACTGGGAAGGAAACAAGCTTCCGGGGACCGGTTTCTGGCATTACAGCCGTCTTCGGCCCGGCTTGCTTGAATCCTGATGGTGCAATGAGCAAGGGACTCATGTCTGAGTATGCCCTTCCACGCTTAGGGTGGACAAAAATATTTACAACAAGGGGTGGTGAGGGACAGAGTCTCTGAATTAAGCAGAATACTCTCACCCAGTCAAGAGATCAGGGCTAGATCCAACACCGTTTTTTAGCTCATTGCACCATCCCAGTTTCAGAACCTGGCTGTATGCAAATTAGTCTGTCCCTTGCCCAGTGCATCATGGGAACAGGACAGACCAGACTACAAAAGCCAATTCTTACACTGGGAAGGAAACAAGCTTCTGGGGACTGGTTTCTGGCATTACAGCCGTCTTCGGCCCGGCTTGCTTGAATCCTGATGGTGCAATGAGCAAGGGACTCATGTCTGAGTATGCCCTTCCACGCTTAGGGTGGACAAAAATATTTACAACAAGGGGTGGTGAGGGACAGAGTCTCTGAATTAAGCAGAATACTCTCACCCAGTCAAGAGATCAGGGCTAGATCCAACACCGTTTTTTAGCTCATTGCACCATCCCAGTTTCAGAACCTGGCTGTATGCAAATTAGTCTGTCCCTTGCCCAGTGCATCATGGGAACAGGGCAGACCAGACTACAAAAGCCAATTCTTACACTGGGAAGGAAACAAGCTTCCAGGGACCGGTTTCTGGCATTACAGCCGTCTTCGGCCCGGCTTGCTTGAATCTTGATGGTGCAATGAGCAAGGGACTCATGTCTGAGTATGCCCTTCCACGCTTAGGGTGGACAAAAATATTTACAACAAGGGGTGGTGAGGGACAGAGTCTCTGAATTAAGCAGAATACTCTCACCCAGTCAAGAGATCAGGGCTAGATCCAACACCGTTTTTTAGCTCATTGCACCATCCCAGTTTCAGAACCTGGCTGTATGCAAATTAGTCTGTCCCTTGCCCAGTGCATCATGGGAACAGGGCAGACCAGACTACAAAAGCCAATTCTTACACTGGGAAGGAAACAAGCTTCCGGGGACCGGTTTCTGGCATTACAGCCGTCTTCGGCCCGGCTTGCTTGAATCCTGATGGTGCAATGAGCAAGGGACTCATGTCTGAGTATGCCCTTCCACGCTTAGGGTGGACAAAAATATTTACAACAAGGGGTGGTGAGGGACAGAGTCTCTGAATTAAGCAGAATACTCTCACCCAGTCAAGAGATCAGGGCTAGATCCAACACCGTTTTTTAGCTCATTGTACCATCCCAGTTTCAGAACCTGGCTGTATGCAAATTAGTCTGTCCCTTGCCCAGTGCATCATGGGAACAGGGCAGACCAGACTACAAAAGCCAATTCTTACACTGGGAAGGAAACAAGCTTCCGGGGACCGGTTTCTGGCATTACAGCCGTCTTCGGCCCGGCTTGCTTGAATCCTGATGGTGCAATGAGCAAGGGACTCATGTCTGAGTATGCCCTTCCACGCTTAGGGTGGACAAAAATATTTACAACAAGGGGTGGTGAGGGACAGAGTCTCTGAATTAAGCAGTGCAGTGAGCTAAAAAACGGTGATGGATCCAGCCCTGATCTTTTGACTGGGTAGGAGTGTTCTGCTTAATTAAGATACTCTGTCCATCACCACCCCCTCTTGAATCGTTTTGGCCACCACAAGTGTGGAAGGGAATGCTCAGATGTGAGTCCCTTGCTCACTGCACCATCAGGATTCAAGCAAGCCGGGCCGAAGACGGCTGTAATGCCAGAAACCGGTCCCCGGAAGCTTGTTTCCTTTCCAGTAAAGAATTGGCTTGGTAGTTTGGTCTGCCCTGTTCCCATGATGCACTGGGCCAGGGTCAGACTAATTTGCATGTAGCCAGGTTCTGAACTGGGATGGTGCAGTGAGCTAAAAAACGGTGATGGATCAAGCCCTGATCTTTTGACTGGGTAGGAGTGTTCTGCTTAATTCAGATACTCTGTCCATCACCACCCCCTCTTGAATCGTTTTGGCCACCACAAGTGTGGAAGGGTATGCTCAGATGTGAGTCCCTTGCTCACTGCACCATCAGGATTCAAGCAAGCCGGGCCGAAGACGGCTGTAATGCCAGAAACCGGTCCCCGGAAGCTTGTTTCCTTTCCAGTAAAGAATTGGCTTGGTAGTTTGGTCTGCCCTGTTCCCATGATGCACTGGGCCAGGGTCAGACTAATTTGCATGTAGCCAGGTTCTGAACTGGTATGGTGCAGTGAGCTAAAAAACGGTGATGGATCAAGCCCTGATCTTTTGACTGGGTAGGAGTGTTCTGCTTAATTCAGATACTCTGTCCATCACCACCCCCTCTTGAATCGTTTTGGCCACCACAAGTGTGGAAGGGTATGCTCAGATGTGAGTCCCTTGCTCACTGCACCATCAGGATTCAAGCAAGCCGGGCCGAAGACGGCTGTAATGCCAGAAACCGGTCCCCGGAAGCTTGTTTCCTTTCCAGTAAAGAATTGGCTTGGTAGTTTGGTCTGCCCTGTTCCCATGACGCACTGGGCCAGGGTCAGACTAATTTGCATGTAGCCAGGTTCTGAACTGGGATGGTGCAGTGAGCTAAAAAACGGTGATGGATCAAGCCCTGATCTTTTGACTGGGTAGGAGTGTTCTGCTTAATTCAGATACTCTGTCCATCACCACCCCCTCTTGAATCGAATGTCTCTTTTCATGCACAAAGATTTGATGCTTTACCAAGAAAATAAAAAAAATGTAAATGCCACTCAAAGTAAATGTCTTGCAAAAGAAAGGTTGTTCTAGGGTTACAATGAATAAAGTTGAGATAGCTGTGTAGTACCCAACCCCAGAATCTTCTATTGGTGGGAACCCCTGATTCTCCAGGAGCCCACAGATTTTCTACAGATAGTTGATGGACTACTGTCACATTCCCCATCTCCTGTATTTGCCAATAATTAGTAGATCATCACTCTACTCCGACTGAGTGTATGCTATACAGTGCCGTTTAAAAATAATAAATTGCAATAATGTGTAGGTGAAAAAGTTGTAGTTAACAGCTATATCATTTGGAAATACAAAAATGAGGAGGTAAAACTCCATTTTTTATTACTGCATTTGTGAATTCTATGTATACATTAACTGTTACTTCCTCCTTAACCATAGCCTTTCACCCCATTTGCTCTGTTGTCTTTGCCATTAAAGGGAATCACACAAGCAACTATACCACTGATTGTGACACCCTTCACACAGCTTAACCGTAAATCTAACCCTCACTCAACCCATTGCCCTAATCTACCCTTACCCCGAGTCTTTACCCAGATGCTAATCAATACCAAAATCGGAAACTAATTCCTACCTCAAGACTAACCATAACCTTACCCCTTGCCTGTCCCCTAATCCCAAACGACTTTACACAATTTCCTACATTATACCCCGTACATAATTTGAAATGCTGGTTGCCGGTGAACACCACTGGCACTTATTTTTAGGGACCACAACAGTTTATATTTGTTCAAAGGCCCCACTGGCACTTATTTTAAGAAACTGGGATAATTCATAATAAATCCACACCCCTGCTGTCAAACAGTATAACTAAACAGAACTGGAAGATATGGTTCTGGTAGTCAGTGGCACCACCTCGTGCTGAATTTACAATTTGTAGCCAGAGGAAGAATTGACCATTCAGCTTTCATAAGAAATTTCAAGAACTGTGGCAGAATTTGTATTGTGGCTGATTGTAATAGTTCCCTGAAGTCAGCCACAAACAAAGTACTGCTTCAGTCTCTATATATGAATGTTTCTATGAATAAACAACTCGTACCAGTAATGGTGGTGGCAAAAGACACACAGTTGATGGACGGAATGCAGAACAAATCAAAACATCCACCCCAGTCAAGAGATCTGGGTTAAATCCATCATTCTTTTTCTCATAATACCACCCCAGTTTAGAACTGTCCATATGCAAATCAGTGTTAACCCTGTGCCTCATGGGAGGAGTTCAGCCCGAGCTGCCAAGCCAGTCCCTCCCTGGACCAGAAACAAGCATCCTAAGACTGGTTTCGAGGTCTCAGCCCTCACCAGCCAGGACAGATAGAATTGAGTGGCACAGTAAGCCCGAGACCCACGTCTCGGCATACCCGGTGCACTTAGAGAGAGAAAGCAAACGACACAGTTGATGGACAGAATGCAGAACACATCAAATCATTCACCCCCAGTGAAGAGATCTAGGTTAAATCCATCATTTTTTTGCTCACCTTGCCACCCCACTTTAAACATTGCCATTTGCAAATCAGTCTTGACCCTGTGCCTCGAGGTGGTGGGACATGCCAGTATAGGAGTATTCCTATTTTGTTTTTCAGAAATCAATCACTAATACAAGTTGAACCTTAATGCTGACCACTATACATAACTTAACTCTACATAACCCTAGCCCGTGTATGTTTTCATTATTTTTTCAATTTAATGTATATTCTACTTTTTTAAATTACTTTTTTTACTTTTCTACATTTTTGTTGCTCTACTAATAAATATTTCTACATTTTCACAACAGACTGCCTGGTCCCTTCATCTTGAAAGAACGTCTCATGCCGACACAAGCACAACAGATTGAAGTATGGTGCACCACCTGGGTGGATCATGTACTCCTCAAGCCCAAGGTGTTCAAATGCTCCTTAAATCTACTGCAAAAGGTGATTTACACCTCTTGTTGTATCTTAAATCATTTGTAAGTTCCATAATTTATTCCCCTTCTAGGGGGTTTAAAAATATATATTGCCTTGACATTTCCTTGAAACTCCCCTTTCCTATGAGTAAACCTCAATTTACCCCGATGTATTTTACATCCAGGAGCCCTTACATTTTGCTCATATGTGAGATGATTAACTGTATGTAAAGTGCACAGGTGCACAGGGCTGGCATTAGATCTTGTTGTGCCTGGCGCAACAATCATTTTTGGTGCCCCCATGACCTGATTCCTTCACTACCACCCTCCAACAGTGCCCCTCATCTCTCCATAGCACCTCTCTCACGTGCATTTACTTTGTTTTATAGTGCTACTCATGCCAGTGCAGGTTGTCAGGGCCCTTTACATCACACATACATTATACAGAGACAATGATTCATACTTGTGTAAATCAGGCTATAGGGAATGGTACATAAAACAAAGAGGATTGTAATTTATAATCCTCTTTTATAAGGTTTAGGAATTATGTCATCCATAATAGAAAGCGGTATATTTTAGGGGTATTTAGTCTGGAGAAGTACAAATTCTGGATTTAAAACGTAACACATTGTTTGGTGTTGGTTATACTAATAAGTATCTATTTCTACACAAACTACACATTTTAGCAACATTAGGATAATGAAAGACTGGGGAAAAACATAAGTTTGCAAACCTATGCCTTGTAGTTTGCGTGCAACTCTTTGATGACAGTTCATATGTCAATGTGCTATATTAGGGTTCTAGAAGGATCTCAGTGACAAACGAAGTAACCCACTGAGCTATCCATATAAACTACAGTTCTGTGATCTCTATAGTAGTACACGTTCTTTCCAGCAGGCAAACTAACAGTCTGCACTAATTTATAATGCGTCAAAACTGCCACCAGATAAAACTCGATCTCTCTCCAGCATTAATCACTAGAGCCATCTTAAAATTTTTACCAATGCCTGAAAATTGTCCGACACACAAGCAACTCTGCAGCGGATGTCTAGAATATATGCCCCCAAGGTCACGTCAGGGATGGTTGCACCACCCTAGAGCCGTCCTGCAAGTGCAGCAATCTTTTTTTTTTTTACTTTAGCATGCATAACTGTGATAAGCATGCAAGCTGTTTTGAGTGCTGAGATCATGCATACATCCTACCTGTAAAAAAAAACTTTCTGCAGGTCAAGCTGGTCTCTTGCCCATCAGAATCCCATAAAGACTGCCACTGCCTTCATCTCCTTTATCTCCTTACTCAGTTCATCACATAACCTTGCAAGCCTCATCTTGGGCTACAATAAATATACTTTCCACAACAAAGTGACAATGGAGCCAATAGTGAACACACAAGAACCTTCATAACTACCATTACACTGGCCATAATAAATGGCTTCCAACTCAGATGCATATTGAAAAATATGTGGAATCTGGAACTCAAGCTTAGTACCAGCTCTCGCATATAAGATCAACCAAATCTGTAAGGCCCAGATATGCAATACTTTCGTAACGCATTTTCTGCACAAAATGTTGTGTTGGGATTTACTATCCAACACCAATCAGAATTGGTGTTGGATAGTTTCTCAAATTAATGCAAAGTCATGCAATCTTCTGCCTTGCATGAAAATGCACCAAGGGGGCATTCCGTGGGTGGTGCATGGGGTTTGATACAAATCCTTATGTACAAACAATTGTAGACAGGGATTTGCACCCAAATCCTACACCTCTTCAAGCCAGTGGCAACAAGAGAAATATTTAAATTTCTCCATGTGTTTCCTAGCTTGTATGCATGCTGCATTGTGCAGGACATGTAGAAATCAGGAAAAGTGTCAAAGGGTCGTTTTTGTACTGGATGAGTTCCCCTCCCAGTACAATTACTATTCTTTGCAGAACTCTCACACCCTTGCACTATAGCAGAACCATGAATGCTTTGGTGCATGGCAGCCATAAGTGTGCCAGCACGGGGAGAGGAAAACAGTCCCTTATCATAGTAAATATGACGCTAGTCTGCACTCTCCCTTTCATGCAGTACAGCACAGTAATGTTAATTGCTACACAGCATTGAGTTACTTTTTTGTAACTCTGGGCCTAAATAGGCATTGTTTCACTAATTTCTTACACAATGGAATATTTATTTTACATTTCCTACCACTTACCACTAGTCCTATTCTTATGAAGGACTTCCACTTAAGATGATGATTAAAACTACAAAAGATTTATAAGCATAAGCCCCACTTGATCCTTGGCTTGCCATAATGGACAACTGATACAGACCATACAGCACTGGCTTCCAACCAATAAAAAGGTACATTTCAAGGTGACTAACATACAATTAAGTATCTGTTTAGATGGTTTCCCCACCACCTTAATAAGGTGCAGTTACCCAGCTAGCTAGACTCTTAAGGTGTCCTACCAAACATGGATTTGCCACCATTGTGACCCAATCCTTGAATGACAGAAAAACACAGCCCACACACTCCTCTTTTTGAAACCTCAATGAATGACTTAATATGCTCACATTCCAGAAGAGGTAGCATCAGAATCCCAAAAAAAGAGCTCTGTCTTTCAGGGCTAACCGCCACAGATGTCACTATCATCAGTTGCTCCTGTTAGTGTTCCACCTTCTCTATTATCCCTCCCACAGCAATCTGTAGCAACCGCGAGGCAGCCAAAACGCTATATTAAAGCAACAGAAAAAATAAAATACAATAAATAAAATACATTATGCCAAGTCCAACATTATTTGACCATGGAAATTCTTACGTGTCCAGGTCACAACTTGCAGAATATAGTACAGCCTCCACTCCCTACATAAAGCATCATTGGAACCTCTAAAGCATGATAAGGCATATTATAGCCTCATATTCACGGACACAGCATCTGCTCTTTCTGTACAACCTCTGATGCCAATGCTGAGCCTCACTGAGCCAGGTACAGTCTAATCTATCAAAGTGCTGCCACTACTACTCATACAGAGACCTACATCTATAATTTGCCCAGATCCAGCCAATGAGTCCGCCGCTAACTCACAATGTATG
This sequence comes from Lissotriton helveticus, assembly GCF_964261635.1. Classification (NCBI taxonomy): domain Eukaryota; kingdom Metazoa; phylum Chordata; class Amphibia; order Caudata; family Salamandridae; genus Lissotriton; species Lissotriton helveticus. The sequence goes on along the minus strand of NC_136065.1, from coordinate 1,008,431,550 downwards.
AAAGAGGAACCTAGAGCAAAATTGCAAAAAGTGTGCCTGCTGGTAGTAAATACTATTTGAAGTCACCAATGTTCCTTTGTGGTGTTTTATCTAGGGCTGGCCAAACGTTTGTGTATATTAGCTGTAGGAAAATACCTATTTTTGAGTGGTCACCCCCACTTTCTGCTAGACTTTTCTGCTCATAAGTTGACTGTGCACACAACTCTTGGATGACCAAATGAGAAAATTGATCATTACAATACTTTGATGGAAATCCATTGACTATGCTTATGAGTCTCACCAACAATCACTTGTATCTTTGTTTTTGTCTACTGTTGTTTCTCTGTTTGTAGGCTGAATAGGAATTCGAGTCCTGACTTACTTAGTAAGGAGTCCTGGTCTTTGAGCCCACTGATTTGGCTTCTTCTTTTTTAGACCCCCGGTTTTTAGTGTTATAAGTATTGAATGGTAGGGTATGCAAACCTGGGCAGGTCTTTAAATATCCCTTAGACCCCTTTTTTTCTCTGTGGTGTTTTTTGGTTATCTTCAAAAATGCCTACCATGTCACTGGCAGAGCTGCTTATTTCTGTGGCCACAATTCTATGGTGAGCACATGAGCTCTGAACAGGGAAAGAATGGTTCTGCTGTGTTGGATTTAGGTTAGTGGGGCACTCTGGGATTGTTTACAGTAGAGCACACAGGAACTGCTACATAAGTGTGTAAGATTACCCCTCAGTACTTTTTCCTTAGTGTTTAGGCAGGAAACATGAGTCACCTCCACCCGTATGCTAGTGCCAGTCATAAATGTGGCACCCCGAGCACCTTCTTCAGATCACTAGTGGATCTGTGGAAGGTAAAAAAAGGACTGCATCTGTTGTTGAGACCTGTGAGGACAACCCTGATCACTGGAACTGCTCTCACTTGTGTTCATGACAAAAAGTGTACTCCAAGGGTCAGTTGGCTGACCTGTTAAGCTTAAGCTACAGGGACTCAAAAGCTGTAAGAAGTTTACTTTCCTTAAAACTGCCCAGCTAACTAGTTTCAACTTGACCTGCACTGGATCCTGCTGGTGGCTTCCGTTGGAGTGAGTCCTGAGCAGGAAGTGCTATGCCTGAGAACCCGAACCCCTGGCTGGTATCAGAGTGTACTTATCCTGCCTAACACTAAAATCTTGAAATTAGAAACCTTTTGTTGAATTTCTGCCTGGAGGACCATTGTGGGACTAGGATCAATATGCCAGCCAAATCACAAGGGGTGCATCGCTGGTCAGCCTGACTTCATTGCAGCTCCACTACGTTCTTCTCAACAGCAGCAAATCTGATTCAACAGGCTTGATGCCGACTGTCATCCGACGAAATCAAACCCTCTTTGGTTACAGCCTGAAGCCTTGCCCAGCTGAGGATATCCAACTTACAAAAAAGAGTCTGAAGGTAGAAATCTTTACCTGGCACCAAGCAGCATCCGATTGGTGTCAGAGATCCCCTGAGTGCTGGGCTTTTCCAGCTTGGAGTTTTTGCTGCCTTCATCGACGGCTTCTCCGAGACTTTATCCTTTGTTAACCCATTGTCAACGAGCCACCTTAGGATTTAGATTGCAGCCTTGCCCCGCTGAGGGTAACTCTTTGGTGAGGACCAACCTGGTCCTCATATACACCTGAACTCCATTGAATCAGATTCAACCATTACCCCTGTCCAAATCAAGTGCAACCAGTTGCCTGCAGTTGGTGATTTGCAACTGTTGGCTCTATTTTTAATTAAAAAACTAAATTCATATTTCCAATTCTCCTTATTGGATTTTTGATGTTTTTATATCATTATGTTCATCAAACTTTTAACTATTTTCATAAAATGGATTGGCATTTTTATTGTGCTGTGCTTTTACTTTTTTAATAGTTTTGGTACTTCTAAATGTTTTGTACATTTTCTTAACTTTAAGCCTGTCTGCTCTGTTCCATAGCTACCAGGGGTTGAGCTCAGGTTTAAATTACTAAAAGCTTTACTGATCTAATAGGACTTGTGCAATTATTACTTGTGGTGGACTAATATCCACACCAACTAATAATTTACTTTCACACACCTGCTTAATCTCACATCATTTTCAAGATTTCACATCACGCTTGTTATGCAAAATGCCCAAGATTACATACACCATGTCCCCTAATTGACATTTAATTTAGGCAAAAATGCTATCTGGGATCACTGAACCAACAAGTGTGTGTTTGCACCGAATGCAGTTTGCACTATATTTTTAATATGAATGCGTCCTGATGTCCAAAATGGAATCGTGGATGAATTTTGCGCCACAAAAATAACGGAAAATGCTGGACCGAAATTTTGCATAATAGCACTTTGGTGTCATTGTTGATGCATTTCACTTAATTTCTGTATAGGAAGTTATGCAGATTTCACCCCGGCCTTGTTTTATCCTCTTTCTGTAGTTTCTTTAAAAAATAATCTAATTTACCAGTTTTAATGAGCAGTATATTTGGCGTATTTAACACTTTTTAGAAGGAAAAAGAGTTGCAGCAGTAACAAAATGTGCAATTCCAGCATGCTGAGTTTTGTATGAACTAAAACCCCAATGCCTTTCACATCTGCCCAGTCGGCCCTTTAATTGGGTTATAAACTTTGTTTTTCCCGACCATTATCACACTCCACTGCTCTCTCATGATCAATGTTTGCTGAATAATTTCGTCTGGAGATGAGTCTCACTTCGGTGAATCCTGATAGAGGAGAGTGTTTGGAAAACAGAGAGCTCACATTCTCAATGCATAGCTGACCCTGATCAGTCATTTTTTTATCGGTCTTTCCTCAAGCCTCAACAGAAAAAAAATGCTCTCAACTGGCACAAACCATGAAATAGGATTTATATATGAATTCGTAGGACACATTAGCGAATATAATTATTTTCTATTTATTCCAGTTAATCGTTTGGTGTTAATTGCGAATGTGTTTCTGGGCATAATACTGCAGTTTACTTTTTCTAAATAATTATCTCGTTTGGTAGGAAACATAATTGTCATGATTAAATGAAATGAGATGCAGGTAACAATTGTATCTAATGCTAAGTGCTTCTCTAAAACGTCACAGTGCACCTGTGGAATGCTAAACAAACAGAGTTAAAATAAACAAGCAGCTATTTTATTCGTTATGCCTTTTTTAGACACTGAGTACTAATAAAATGTTTACTCGATTTGTGTAAATGCTACCAAATATTAAATACCATATTCAATGTTGTGTAATGTTTGTATAGCAACATGTTCTACCAGTGTTGTCTCTTGAGGCTTTAGGTTCTGATGGGTAAATTAATGTCTGTGATATGGATGTATGACGTTACAACGCATGCTTTTACAACACATGCCATTACGACGCAGGTTTTACAACGCAAGTCGTTACAACGACTTGCGTTGGGGGGCGCTGGATAGTGAATAGTTTAATTTACTATTCCAACTCCAGTCTCCGTGGATAGTAGGGAAGGTGTTGGATAGTAATTAAACTATTTCCTATCCTAGAGCGCCCTCCAGCGCAATTCGTTGTAATGACTTGCGTTGTAAAAGTTGCGTCGTAATGGTAGTGCGTTGTAAAAGTTGCGTTGTAAAGGATGTTTCCCCTGTGATAATAGGTTTATCTGATAGAAGGTTTAATGGGGGTGCAATTCTCAAGAACATCCAGTCTAGTTTCTGTGAGAGTTATGTCTGGAGGTATCCCTGTGTGTTTTTTGCAGTAGGGAAGTTTGGTTTTATGGCCCTCCCGACAAAGACGTTTCCAGGCATGGACTCCCACCTTCCCAGTGGCCCTGTGGGCAAGTGAACGTTCTTACCGCCTAGCTCACTCCATCTATTTCCGTATTTCAACCTCTCTCCTTTCTGCCTACCTCTACCACTGAGTCTGTTTCTCCTTGCCCCGTGACATCTTAAGGCTCTTTTGCGCCCTCTAAAGACATATTGCACCTTTGCTTTGCAAATCCTGTTTCTGAAAGTTTGTTTAGTATCATGCAGGCTTCAATTAGCAGAAAATGGGTAATCAAATATAAAGTTGTTATGGACAGGGGGCCCCAAAATATGCCTTGCTCGAATTCCCCAAAAATTCTTAAGACAACACTGCATTCAGCTAAACTGTGGCAACTATGTCAATGTTGTTGGGAAAGAGGAAAGATATTTTGCTCTTCCAAATGACGTAAGGAGTTGTTTGTCACAGTCTTTGTAGTTTACTGTTTTAGACTCTTCTGCTTTATTTCAGGGATATATTTCCTCTGATTTAGGTTCCACTGATCTGATATGTTTTAATGTATGGCCTGGCGCTGCAATTTATTCACATTTGTCCATATCAAATTTGCAAAAGGTGAACTGTGGGCATGTGTTAAAACCTCTGAGTTGCCATTTCCACAAATTGCAATTATTGATGGATGCAGTAATTTGTATTCTGAGGAACACATAAGTAATTTGATATAGGGCATCACATGAATGTAATTGATGCGTTTTCTACACATTATTGTCTGAGAAAGCGAATCTGTGCGGAGTATTCACCAATGTTTATTGAATGTACCTCTGACATGATGGTGAGCTTCCAAACAAATGGTCTTGAAGTCAATATGTTCATGTGTTACTACTATCAGTTTGGGTTTATTCAGCAGGGGTTTTTGTAAACTTTGTTGGCAAATGTTAAGCGTAGTTGCTAATTTGATAGCTTAATAGACACTTTAAAAAAAAACTTTCCATTGACTCATTTGCTTTTTGATGGAAGACGCTATAATCTGTACCATTTCCTGAATTGCAAGAATTTCTACCCTAGTAATGTTGTAGATTTGATGAGAAAGATGATTGCTAATAAAGTGTATATGTGCATTGCATGCCGTTACTTTTAAAAGAGGTATGAACATAATGTCCCACTTATTATATAAAAGCTGAGGTGCTGATATTGGTTGTCAGAGTGTGCCATGATCATTACCATTCCAAAGGGCCAACCAATTGTTCAATGTTATATTATTGCTAGATTATCATGATATCATTCATGTTCCCACTCTAAAATATTATGCAGGCCTAGTACTTGGTATATTCCTTATGCCTGTGACAGAATACTTTGGAGTAGGTCCATTAGATTTTCATACATCAACACAGATTTCACTCCCATGGGCACCACTCTAAGATGCGTAAAGTGGTTTTCATGAGAGGTACAGAACTTATAATAGAATCAGGGGCATTAGCTGAATGAGTCACTAAGAAATAGTCAATAGCTTGTAATCTATTATTGTACCTGATAGAAGTATGTAGGCGGACAACATTGAATGACAGACATGCAAGACAGACAACCATTAAGGGCTTTCTTGAACGTGCTGTGGGGGTAATAGCAAAAGCAATTGAATTTGCAGAACGGCAGCTTTCTCTTACAAACAAGGCTCCAGTATTTTCCCTTGGCTTGCCCCATAGCTCTATATCACAAGGTATAACCATGGTAGAGGCTCAAGTCCACCCAAGTGGTGAGTCTGGTATGTCACTGGACTCCACGGGGATTACATTTTCGCCAGCACACCTTTGTCTTACATGGGGCCAGTGGCAAAGGGATTGATAGGATAACCCAAATCCCATTATAAACAGGCCCAGGAGAAAAGTCTATTACAACAAGTTTCTCTCAAACTGCAAGCAATTCTTGATAGGAGTGAGATCATGTGCCATAATTAAATCTCCTGTGGACCTTAGACAGAAATATGATACTTACAGACTCTGAACTTAAATTAATTAGCTGGAGTCTAGCAAGAGTTGAACCGAAATTAAACCCGGAGAACTGGATACAATAGATTATTCAATTGATGTAGTCATGCTGCAAGAAACTTGGGCACCAAAGAATATATTTTCTGATGGCTTTATTTGCTTTAGTAAACCCACAATCCATTCACGACATGGGTTAAGATGAGATCAGAAACGGTCAAACACAACTTATGGACTGGCAATATGCTCCCTTCTGTTATAGCAGTCATCCCAAACTGATATGAGTTCGAGACTATACTTCAATAAAATAGAAGGGCCCCATTAGTTCAATATATTTAAGATAGTGTATTCTTCTTCTTATAATTCATGAAATAATTGGTTAACAAGTGTTTTGCAAATTTGTTCACTTCCTCAGGGCCTCTTTCTTCAAATCATTTGCCCTACAGATGTGAATATATACATTTATAATTACAAACCTTATACAGACGAAAATATACTCACTCACTAAATTTCAGCAATCGATAAAAATCCAACTTCCTCAATACATCTCGCTTAAAAATTATACCCCTTTGACAAATTTGAAAGTCTAAAAAGTATATTCACTGCCAGTATATTTGAAATCAAAAAGGTCTTTTCACAAACAATATAACTGTCATATTCTAGCTCCTAACATCCATTTGCTTATTGAATGCAAACAACTTTCATTAAACTCATTACAACCACATTACCTTGAATGTTCTCTCATTATAATCTTATACTTCTGTAACATTTTAGCATCTAGTATAGAAAGCATTTTTTTTAAACGAAGCCATATCAGCAAAGCCTCTGTTGTATACATTACTACGAAGGTTCAGAAACAATCACTATAATTCCTACCCATCATACTATCTGTTATTTAAGTAAGACTTCTAATTCCAATTTTCCTTGTCATTTCTGTAACTCTTAACTTACATTATCCATACTTTTATATCAACATCCTAGGGTAGCCCCCGTTTATGAATTTCTTCAGCAGTTCAATTTGGAGCAGTATCCCATAAAATTTGAAAATACACAGCATCACTCTATTTTATAGTATGTGCAGTGCAACTATCTCTTACAATCCCTAATTGCTTAATATCAACATGCCTCATAAAGCGTTCTTCCTCAGGCTTAGTGGTGTCTACAAAATGCGTACGTAAAAACTGCCATTCAGGATGACCATTCCATTTATGCTGGCATTCAAAAACGGCTGCTCTCACCTGTATGCTCTTGTGGACTGTTCCAGAAATCTATCGCATTTCTCACCCTCATATTTCTCTGCTTGAAAAAAGTGTAGTTTCCCCAGTATGATTGCTCTACTCTGCTTAAAGTATTAACATTCTAAATACCCCACTAATATCAGAGCTATTTATCCTAAAACTCATCCCATAAGTTAGATAATTTAACTAAAGTTGAAAGAAAATCATTGAAAACACTTCAGGATGATAAACCTATAATTGTGGGAAAAGCTGATAGAGGTGGGAATGTAGTTACTTTCAACTTTACAGATTACCACAAGGATGTTTTAAAGCAATTGCAAGATACACTTTGGTAGGAGGAAGTCAAGAGGGATCTATATGAAAGTGTAATGGAAAATATGGTACTACTTCACAAAAAGCGGTTCGATGAAGGAATGATTACTGATGATGAAAATACATTTATGAGAGTATACTCATCAACCCTAACGGGTCTTTACTTTTTATCCTATCATTTCACAAATGGGTTCATTGGGAGAACATCTTTTAGAATACGTGGATATATTTTTTGAGCCTTTAGTAAGCTCACTTCTTTCTCACATTTAGGATTATCAATGATTTCCTTACGATAATTTATGATATTCCTTTGGAACCGTGTGTTATTATGGTTACAATAGATAAAAAAATCCTTATATACTAGTATTGATTATTAGGTAGGCTTAATAGCAAGACCATCTTTTCTTGGGTTACGCAACCAGCTAATTGTTTACTCCTCATTGAGATGCTACTGGAATTTGCAGATTTTATCTTGAATAATATTTTTTCTTACATCAAGACAGCCTGCATAAACAAAAGAGGGGGGCCGTAGCGCATTTCGCATGACACAACCGTCATATGTATATCTATTTATGGGTATGTTTAAAAGAGAGTCTATGTTGAAATCTGAAATGTTGGGGTTTGAGTAAAACATTACTTTATGCTGACCGAGCTTCCTCTTGTCAATTTGGAAAGGATCAGAGGAGGATTTTAAAACATTTTTCTTTTGAATCATAATGCTGATAATGAGGTGTTGAGTTTAGACTACAGCAGGCATATGATAACATTCTTGGATTTGGGACTATTTGTGAAGGATGATGTGATATGTATATGACTGTTAAAGAAAGAGACTGCAACAAACAGCTTTTTACATGCCTCCTCCTCATATCTAAGGTACCATATTAGTAATATACCCTACAGGGAATCATTGAGAGCAAGGAGACTTTGTAGTAGGGAGGATGCTTTTGTAAAGAAGATTCAATAAAAGAGAATTGAGGCAAGATGTTATAATAGGACTACAATTCAGAAAGCTGTGAGTGCAGAATTTAAAAAGGGATGACTTTTTGATAAATAACAGAAAACTAGGAGGTAAAGATAAATTTAGAGAGGATGAGATTTGTATGATTATGCAATATACTAATGTGAATTTGAAAGTCTATAACAGCTTGAAAAAAACATTGACGTTACTGAATTGAGACATGCATACTAATAAATATGTATCTAGCAAACTGCAGATTAAAACAAGTCACTAGAAGAAATGTTATGTCGGACTGACTATTGATTACAAAAGAAACAAAAGAAACAATCAGTGGATACTGATGGAAAAGGGCTTCTATAAATATGGACACTGGATGTGCTGTGAGAGTGAGCCTTTGAAGATAATATCAATAAGAAAGCGTATGAGAGACTTGTATTTATTAATTGCAACTGGATGTTTTGTATTTACATTTGTGTGTAAAAACCTGCATGTGGGCTCTACCATAAGAAAATAAATTAAAAGTAAGATGATAGGAACACTTGAGAGCAATAAAAAAGGATTCCAAGTATCCCTTAGCTGTGCCCTTTGCAAATGAACATGAGGTATCTGAAATATCAAATATCCAGTTCACTGGATTATTAACAGTAAGACCACATAGGACATGGGAGGAGATATAATTTTGAAACTTCGAAAGTAAGAGACATTTTGGATATATAAGTTGAAATCTGTAGAGAAAGGTCTTAATAATGAAGAAGAATGTCAAGTGTATCTTTAATAGTTTGTATCTTGAATGATGTGAAGGGATCCGTGTAATAGGTTCAAATAAATGAGAAAGGGAGGTTGATAAGTATAGTATCAAATACATTGGTTAATATGTATGCTTAAGACAGAGGACAATAGCCCAAAATGAGTCCAGAGATAGTAGGGTGGTATTATCCACCATAACTTTGATAACATTTCATGGAGTTTCGACTCCTAGTGGCGTACTGATTAATAATTGTGTGAGAACTTTGGTAAATCCCCAGTATTGTTGTTTGGGATTTTGCTGTTCTGTATGTAAATATGGGATTCAGTGTTAAATACTTTGTGAGAGATTACATATACGAGACAATTGTAATAAATCAAGATTGTGAAACTGTGGAGTATTAATAGTAATCAGTGCTATGACCTTGGGAAATAGTTGAGTGCCACTGTGGACTAGTGTATGGAAGGCAATGTTCAGGGTTCGATCTGTTGAATGCCTTAACACAAAGTGCCCTATTAAGAGTCTGGCGGTCTGATGACTGCCAGACTTGTGGTGGTGCGGTGGTGGTGGATCCAGCCACCGCTGCACCGGCGGTCCTACCACCCCATTAGGAGCTGGCCGCTCAGACCGTCCTGGGACTATGGGCTCTGCCAGGGAACTGCTGTTTCTTGGAGTCGGAGCGGCACTCAGAAGCCGCAACATGCTTTGCGGGACCGCCGTGGTCCCATGAAGCATATTACGAGTTTCCTCTCCTCATGGATTTACATGGAAGTTCGTCATCCATGTAACTCTTGGTTGAGATCAAACAACCCTGTGCCTCACCTGCATGTGGATGCACATAGGGGTCATAACATGTGCCACCCTGACTTTTGAGTCAATGCCGTGCAGGAACATTGTATTGCGGTCCCATTTCGGTGCCCCTTTCAAAGGCACTGCGGCCTTTAAAAGAGGCACTAACACGGGACCGGCTGGCCGCCCGACTGCCAGACTACTGAAAAGTCGTAATCTGATCGGGCGGGTGGCGGTGACCTTTGGCGAGCGGCGACATGGCGGTTTGCACCGCTGCACCATTGCTCCTCCAAAAGTTGTAATCGGACCCTAAGTGATCTTTTCACTAAGAGATACGGATTGAGTTTTTAGATAAATTGCTCTTATTTTAGGTGGATATTTAGAATGTTAATACTATATATTTTTTGCAGCATACAGGTATGAGGTTGAGAAATACCATAGTGTTCTTAAACTTTACACTAGAGCGTACACTTGGTATGCAGCCATTTTTAGAGGCCAGCATAAATACAACAGCCATCTTGAATTGCATTTTTCAGCAATGGATACTGCATACGGCACAAAGCCGAAGGAAGAAAACTTTTTGAAGTATGTTGCTAGTAAGCAATAGGGGATTTCAGAGACACTTGTGTTTCATATATTATAAAAGTGCAGTAATGAGATGTATTTTCAAACTTTATAGGAGACTGCTCCAAATTCAACTGGTGAAGAATTTCAGAAATGAGGGTATTGACAGAAAGGAATGAATAATGTATGTTAAAAGTTACAGAAATGCCTTAGAAAAGTTGAATTAGAAGTCTTACTTAAATAAGAGGTAGTATGATGAGTAGGAAGTATAGAAAGTATAGTGATTGTCTTTGTACATCAGTAGTTATTCATAGAAAATAAGTTTTGCTGATATGGCTCTGGTTTCAAAAAATAGTTTACATCCTAGGTGGTAGAATCTCACAGGAGAATGTAATTGTGGGGTACAGGAACATAACGAAAGAACATTCAAGGTAATATGGTTTTAATGAGATTTAATGAGATTAAAAACAATTGCTTACATTCAAGGACCACATGGAAGTTAGCACACAGAATACAATAGGTATATTGTATGTGGAAATAATTTTTGTCTTAGAATACACTGGCAATGAGCACAATTTTAAGACTTTTGTAGTGGTCAATAGGATGTCATTTTTAAACCTGATGGATTGAGTAATTTAGATTTTTGGGGGATTGGTGCATATATGTTCATTTGTATAAGGTTTCTAATTGTAAGTATAAATGTCCACATTGTAGCACAAATGATTTGAAACAAGAGTCCCTGAGGAGGCTTAAAAATGCTGCAAAACAAGTGTTGATCAATTAGTTCATGAATAATGATAATAATAATAACATTTGATCTTGAAAATATTGGATGATTATTGCCTTTTGATATTGTTTGATATGGTTTAAAGTCACCCTACAATGTACTATCTCACCAATAACTGCTAATAGCGGATTGGTTTAGGTTTTCAATCTTCAGTGGTTATATCATTTTAATGTTGTATTAATTGATGATTTTACTACCAGAGATGATCAAAATATTAGCGTATTATTTGAGGTTAACGGTGAACTGAGTAATAACTATCTCACTGCATGCAGGTCATTCAGTGTGTTGCTGGGAAATGATTTCAACACAAAGTTGCGGATTTGAAAAATCATAAATACAACTAATTCCTTTAACCTGAAGGACCACGTAGATGATGTACATGATAAGGATCCAAGCGGTAACCTTTTGTACAATTTCTTGCTAGCTCATGATTTATGTAATCTCATTGACTATGCAAGATCCTCCACCTATGATCTACCAACCTTTACTGGAAGGGTTTGCAGCACAACTATTGATTATTTTTTCCCCACAAGGAAGCTGGTTAATAGTGTTTTAGAGGCTTCCATCAATCCAAGCTTGTTTAGCGATCATAATCCTCTGGAGATCATGCTAGCAATTGCCAAAGGTATTAGAAGATTCAGATGGGGAGATTTACAAAGATTTCCACCAAAGACAAAGGGTATAGGCTAGTGTCGGAAAATGTAGATCTTGGGAAAATGTTGGGCAGCCTCATTAAAGGTTATATGGGTCTGTTTTTATCTGGGAACAACACCCCGTCAGAAATCATTGAGATGTATGTAACCCCGTGGATTAACTTGAGGAACTTATTGATGAAACCCATTAGGAAGTTAACTAGGAACTCTCCAGGACAGTTTGACAGAGGATAAAGATCTGCTAAGGATAATACTCACACTGCACTAAAATGAGTACCAAGAAAAAGGAATGGGATAGCATGTTGTAGAAGTGAATAGAAAAAGGCACTGGAAAAGGAAAATGTAATTTCAAAAGGAGGTATGGGAAGAGTTGGTTGTTTCTTGTAAGCGTAAATTCCCCCAAGCCTTCTGGAAGGCAGCCAACACCAATAAGTGTTCTTAGACCCCGGTTCAGGATCTGGACCTGATGTATGGGTAGCTTATTTTGAAATGATCTACCATCTCTTACCAACCAATATTAATGCCCACAGAAAGGATTTGCTAACATATCCTTTAAATATAGTTTTTGAACTGCAGGAGTTGGTAGTTGCGATTAATAAGAGACCAAGCAACAAAGAACCTGCCCCAATGAGGCCCTTATGTCTAAATTGAAATTGAATTGAAATTGAAATGGTATTTATATAGCGCATGGCTACCCGAAGGCATCCCAGCGCTTGTTGACCCCTAGGCAGATGATAAAAGAGAGATTTCCGGGAATAGTCACGTCTTGAGGGATCTGCGGAAGGAAAGATGGTTGGGTTCGGCCCGAAGGGGAAGCGGAAGAGAATTCCACAGTTTTGCGGCATTTAGAGTAAATAGTCGACCTCCACTTCTGGTTTTCTTGATTTTCGGAACGGAAGCCAGGAGTAACGATTTAGAGCGGAGGGTTCTATTAGGCTAAAGACAATATAGAGTTATGTCTTCCACTATTGACAAACGTTATGAATACAGCATGCAATACAGAACTTTCCTGATCTTGGTGTACTGCAATAATCTTCTGTTCTTAAAAGGGGATGCTATAGGGATCTGCACTGCTTTCGACCAATATTTATATTGGACTCAACAGTAAAAATCATTGGTAGAGTATTCCTGGAGAGGCTTTTGTCATTGACCTCAGAGTGCAACATAATCACAGGAGTCCAGTATGATTTTAACACCAGCTTAGGGAAGCAGTGGTTAAATCTCCTGATAATCAAATATACAGTTGCTAAATGTAGCTCACTAGATTTGGCTTTATGGACCTCTCCTATGCATTTGATAGTGGCAAAAGGTTCACATTAGTTTTATTACTGTTTTTTATTACTGTTTTTCACTTATTGATTAACGCCATGCTTGTGATTTTGGATTGATTTATATGACATTTGTATCTAGTATTTTTTGAAGGGCCAGGTTGGCTGATTTTAATTGCTTGTGACTCCCTTAGGTTATTAATCATAAGTGTTAGGCACTTGATTTTGGCCGACATTTAAGACAACTAGGGCCAGATGTAGGAAGCGTAATTCCGGTCGGTAACGTCCGAAATTACCGAATTTCGGCCATTACCGACCGGAATTAGGCTTTTCATATGTAGGTGGCTTCATTTCAGATTTGGTAATTTACCGAAGCGGTATGTAAGAATTCGGTAAATGACCGATTCTTAAAAAGACAGAATTGGTAAATTACCGAATCTGAAATGTAGGGAGCACTCAAATGAGTGCTTTTCCCATATTAGGATTCGTTATTTACCACCAACTAAAAGTTGACGGTAAATAATGAAAACCTTAGAAAACCTTTTTTTTTGCTTTTCCAACAGTGCAATGTTGCAGACATACATGCCCTTAGGGCATGTATGTCTTCAATATGTGCACCAATACACATTTGAGGGGTGCAACAGGGTGTCAAAGTGACACCCTGCCACCTTTTAATGTTTCAATGTTTTAATGTTTCCCCCATTCGGTAATTACCGAATCGGTAAATACCGATTCGGTAATTACCGAAACTTACCGATTCGGTAATTATTTAAGAAAAATTACCTACATCCCATTTGCCTATTCTTAAATACAGAATCGGTATGATTCGGTATTTAAGAATCTGTAATCTGGGATTACCTACATCGGGCCCTTAGTTTGGGATTTTTGTTATGAGTTGTATGATTGTCCCTCCTAATGCTGAGAACTGTTTGGCCTTTTTTGTGTTTTCTTTTTCCCTTTTTCTACATTATTGTACGAGGAAATGACTTTGTGCCACTTTAGGCTATCGAAATTGTCAGAGATGCCCCATTTGTCTCAAGTCTAGGATTTTATGTAATGAGGTGTTTTGACTGTTGTTGAGAGCTTCTTGGCACTGTTGTGTTCTTTTATTTTTTGCTTTCTCTTGTCTCTCCATTTATAAATGTATGATGAAATGATTTAAATATTTGTGTTAAGGTTATTAATTTCTAAATGTTGTTGTTTATGTATATTTTCGTGGCTGTTATTTTTTTGAATTTTTTTTTGTTGTTATGTATTTTCTAATGCATATGTTTCAAGTTTTTGGGTTGCCTCAGTGTTCCCCTTTCCCTATGTTCAAATTTCAAATGTAATTTTTTGTCTGACCATCCCTTTCGTGAATATTTATGTCTTTATTCTATTTGTTTCCAGCCCTGACAATTTCTCTTGGAGAAATCTTTTTTTCTGTGAACCTCATATAAAATTTGATCAATAAAGGATTTTGAAAAATGTCACTGCTCATTCTCGGACATTTCTTTCATTCCTGCGCACACCATTCAAGTATCGGTTAAAGGATCTGGAACACAGTGGCATCATAGGATGGTTGATGTCTGGGCTTGTAGCGCGGGATCAACACAGAAGATGAAACTGGTATAAAGGTGCAGGAAGGACAGTCCACCTTCTTTTGTCTTGTTGTTTGTATATTGGACTTTTCTGCACTTTTAATCCTTTCACTATTCATTTTATTGGTATCTTATTATGGCCCGCTTTAACAATAGAAGGGAGTATTGGCACATGACCTTTTTGTTATGTTAATGTTAATGTTAAAGGAAATTTATTGAGCGCACTGTCACCATGAGTTTCCTGGCGCTGATAGGACACTGGGCCAAGCGAGAGGAGTTAGTGGGGGTGTGAGAAAAGCAGAGTTTTTAAAGATTTCCTAAAGGATAAGAGAGAGCATGAGGTCTTAAGTGAGAGTGGAAGAGAATTCCATAGCTTAGGAGCCAGGTGAGAGAAACTGCGGCTGCCTAGTTTAGTGAGTTTGAAACGGGGGATAACTAGAAGCTGAAGATGGGTGGACCTCAGGGTACGGGAAGGACAGTAGGGGATGATAAGAGACTGCAGGAAGGCAGGGGAGGGGCTAGTCAAGGCTTTGAAGACCAGACAGCAGACCTTGAAGGCTGTTCTTTCGCTGACTGGTAGCCAGTGTAATTGATGTAATAAAGGTTTGGCCGACTGCCATCTAGGGATTTTGAATGCCAGTCTGGCAGCCTGGTTTTGGATGATCTGTAGCCTAGACAGCAGGGATTTGGAGAGGCCATGGTACAAGGAATTGGAGAAGTCCA
Source organism: Lissotriton helveticus (assembly GCF_964261635.1). Lineage (NCBI taxonomy): Eukaryota > Metazoa > Chordata > Amphibia > Caudata > Salamandridae > Lissotriton > Lissotriton helveticus. The sequence continues at coordinate 1,008,416,250 of NC_136065.1, read as the reverse complement.
GACGGGACATCACCAATGCTATTAGGACTTGTAGCAAAGCTTCAGGAGTCAGGAGGTGGGCAACTTTCCGTATCCTGTGTAGCTGGAACATACAGGAAGATGTTACGGCACTCACCTGGGCCTTGAGAGTAAGCTCAGAGTCGATAATGACCCTGAGGCTCTTTACACAGCCAGCAGGAGAAGGTGGTGAACCAAGCTCAATTGGCCAATACTGAGGGCCCCAGTGGGAAGCACTTCTCCCAGGAAGGAGATGCTCAGTTTTCCCAGGGTTGAGCTTTAATTGATTTTGATTCATCCAGTGCTGGATGTGTATCATGACCGCCTGAAAGTTGGTAACGGCGTCAGGGGAGGTGAGGGGGAAAATAATTTGTAAATCGTCAGCATAGTTAAACACGGTGACGTCCCACCTACCCAGGGAGTAAATAAGAGGTTGAAGATACAAATTAAAAAGAAGAGGGGACAGAGATGATCCCTGAGGGACCCCGCAGGATGAAGGAGCACTGGTGGCACTAAAGGGGCCCAAGCTGACTGCTTGAGATCTACCCTCTAGAAAGGACTTGACCCAGGATAGGGCAAGCCCACGGACTCCGGCGGACTCGACACTATGGAGTAAGATGTTGTGATCCACCGTGTCGAATGCCGCCGACAGATCCAGTAGGACCAATGCCTGGGAGAGTCCTCTGTCGGCGTTGCTTCTGAGGTTGTCCAACACGGCGAGGATCACAGCCTCGGTAGAATGGGCTGGTCTGAAGCCGGCCTGGTTTATTTCCAGGAAGTTGGACTCCTCAATGAATTGCGAGAGGCAAGTAGTAACATGTGCCTCCAGGATTTTAGACAGGTAAGGCAAGAGGGAGATGGGCCGGTAATTGGCGAGGACAGCTGGGTCCGCGCCAGGTTTTTTTAACAAAGGCACCAGTACGGCCTCCTTAAACGACCTAGGGACTGTGCCGGAGTTGAGGGAGGTATTAAGTAAGGGTAAAATGCAATGCGGAAAAGTATGGCAGATGTCACGAAGCACTGAAGGAGGACAGCAGTCCTTGGGGGAGCCAGATTTCACTCGGGTAGCCAGCTTGGCTAGGGACTCGGGATCAAGTGTGGGGAAACAGGTCAAAGTAGAGGTGTTAATAGGGGAGGCTGCAGCTATAGGCGATAAAGGGGAATGAGGGATGGAATTTTTAATAACCACGATCTTATCAATAAAGAAGGTGTTTAAGGCATTGCATGACTCAGCGGAGGGGGGCAGAATCGGAAGTGTCCTGGTGTCCGATGTTAATTAGCCCAGGACCTTAAAAATCTCTTTAGATTTGTTAGGGGCGATTAGTATTCTCTCAGAGACAAAAGCGGACTTAGTAGTAGTAATAGCTTTTTTTATATTCTTTACGTGCAAGCACGTACGCCTCCCTGTCGGTACTAAGATAATTACGCCTCCACCTGCGCTCCAGTTGGCGCAGTTCGAGATGTTGTAATTTCAGAGCTGAATTGAACCATTTGTGGGATTTACTATGGCGTGAACGAGGGAAACGGGACAGGGGGGCAAATTGGTCACTAGCCGTCGTGAGCCAGTGAGCGATATTAGCGTCCAATGTATTGACGCCTGGAGTGTTACTGGGTAAGGGCTGAGTCTCCGCGAGAAAAGAGAGGAAGGCAGAGGAATCAAGTGCATTCCATTTATGAGCAATCCCACCCTCCAAAGGGGGGAGCCTAACCAGGCCCTTTACAGAGATGGAGGACTCAATCAGCGAGTGATCAGACCAGACGCAGGGGGAGATGGTCGGGCAGGAGAGCGATACCCCCTGCGTCCAGATGTGATCAAGGATGTGACCTCCGATGTGAGTAGGGGTGGTGACATGCTGGGTCAGATTTAAACTGAGGAGTGCCTCAAACAGTTCGGTGGCGTGAGGACCGGCATCGGCATGATTAAACCAGTAATTAAAGTCGCCGAACATGGCAATACGGGCCGAAGAGGTCATCAGAGCGGCGAGCTGTTCGCTAAGGGCAGCAGGGAACAGGGGCATAGGGGTGGGGGGGCGATATAAGACAATGAGGGTCAAGGCACCAGCTTCCGTTGCCAGGCTGATGACAAGATTCTCAGCCTCAGGGAGGCATAGCGAAGAGGACGCGATAAATGTCAGATCTTTACGTATGATTGCCGCCACCCCACCGCCACGACGAGCAGTAGGCCGGTTGGCATTCAACATGTAGTAATTAGGGGGTAAGGCAGCCAGGATATCAAGGAGGGAGAGATCAGACAGCCAGGTCTCGGTAAGCAACAGGATATCGGGGTTCTCAGCTGTCAGTAAAAGAAAAATATCGACGTGGTGTTGGGGAAGGGAGCGTGTATTGAGATAGAGTATACGAATACAGGTCTCGGGCGGGGTGGGGGCCGACGGGGGTTTATGGGTAAGTCTGGGAGAGAGCAGATCAGCCGAGATGCCAAGGGACACAATCCGATCCCAGGTTGTAGACAGAAGGGCGCAAGGAGGGTGCTGCAAACCTCTAAGTGTAGCAGGAGAGTAAGTGATGGAGGGAGCAGCATCCCAAGGCCCTGGGCCCGTCTGGCCGCGGACGGGCGCAGACGGGCTGGACTTTGGCGCGACTTCGGCGCACTGACGGCGTGCCCGCTGCGCTCCCTGTGAAGGAGCGCCATTTTATAGGGCTGAGGGCGTGAGGGGCCGAGCGCTAGACCGCTCACCTAGTCACCCTCCTCACCCAAGATGGCGGCCAGCTACGAGTCCCGGCAGGACTTTAATCTCCTGCAAGGGACGAGTAGTGGTAAAAGGAGAGCAGATGCGGCGCTATTAATGCCCAGCGCGCATCGAGGGGAGTACCTGCACAACAAAAAAGTTATTAAGAATCACAAGAAGTAAAACATTAATAAAATGCACGGAAAGCGCAGAACAAGTCAGGCGAGTGGCTAAAATCCCACTGAGCAGCTCGGGTGAGCCACGAGCGTCCAATCAATTGGGGGACTGAATTACAATGGTTTTTATAGGGCTGATGGCGTGAGGGGCCGAGCGCTAGACCGCTCACCTAGTCACCCTCCTCACCCAAGATGGCGGCCAGCTACGAGTCCCGGCAGGACTTTAATCTCCTGCAAGGGACGAGTAGTGGTAAAAGGAGAGCAGATGCGGCGCTATTATTGCCCAGCGCGCATCGAGGGGAGTACCTGCACAACAAAAAAGTTATTAAAAACACAAGAAGTAAAACATTAATAAAATGCGCGGATAGCGCAGAACAAGTCAGGCGAGTGGCTAAAATCCCACTGAGCAGCTCGGGTGAGCCACGAGCGTCCAATCTTTGGTAGCAATGCATCTATACAACCACCAGGTAAAAACATTGAGAGCAATTTGAGCCTCCGGGCTCTCTTTCTTAAGTTAGAATAACTAAAAAAACAAGAACTAGCCCGCTGGTGGGATGGGGTCACACTCCAGCAATATATAGAACACAAGAAGACCCCACGAGGCCTTCGCATCCTCATCTTCCCCACTTTTGAGGATCTCAATGATAACCTCCTCAAGGAATGGGAGAGCAACCTTGAGGGGACATCACTGGTAATGATGCAAATTCTTATTCGCCTTGCTATTGAGAAAGTGACTAAACTTTTGACCGAGATTAGAAGAGGTCGAACGTGAAATTGAAGCAGTTGATAACAAGGATCTCATAGAAAAACACTATGAAATACTTAAGAAAGTGATTGAAGAGCACCAGAGTTATTTGAAAGAAAAGAAAATGCGCAAAATAAGGCACGACGACCGTGATTATAGAGACGGTCGAATTTATACTTTCGCAAAAAAAATTTACTGCATTGTGGTTCCAGAGGATAGAAAGAGACTGAGAGAAGAGAGTAAAGAGGTCAGGACAGCGAGCAGTGTTTCTATTTCATCAACTAGTAGCACAGCTTCTAGTAACGTTACCAATGACCACCCTTTAGAAGAAGGAACCTCTTTTCAAAGGGAACTAGCGAAGTTAAGAATCAGCGGGAGACAAAAGAAAAAAGACCCAAAAAAACAAGGAGAGGAGGGCGGAGACAAAACAGGAGGCGCAGGGGGGACGACAAAAGAGGATCTCAGAATGTTAATCTGCTTGAAGAAGGGCCAGAGATAGGAAATGATGAAAGTAATGATCAAAATGTATTGCCTGTTGATGATTTAAAGATTGTTAATCTCTCCAGCGGACCTCTTGATGCTGAAGAGAATAGATTATTATGTAAGGGTCTGACCTTTTGCCCGACCCAGGGCGGCGATATAACTAACATATTTGTTGATTTGTTCAAATGTATTAGATTTGTGAAATTAAAGGACTTCTTTCATGAAAAACCTCTAGAAATGTCTATGCATAGGAACACCACTAGATTATCACCATACTCTATAGCGGACATTAGCGGTATCCAATGTCTATCGTCCCTGGAGAGGGAGGAGGAGGTGGGACTTCAAACGATTCTTGAAGAACTTAACATTACCGAGAATTTGAATATATTGATAGTGGCCTGAAGCCTAAATCAAACTTCACCCCTTCCACTTCTTACCACCCTAACATTGATCTATTTTATGAAAAAGTGACTCAGGGGCTGTACAGAATGGAAACAACAAATAAGTTCAGAACAAGACCATCTGTGAATCTTACTTACAGAGAAAGAAAAGCGCTCATAAGACTACAGAATGACACTGGTATAGTAATCAGAGAGCCGGATAAGGGTGGCAACGTTGTAGTTATGAATACACAGGACTATATGGGTGAGATCATACGACAATTGAGTGACAACCATTGCTATCAACGTGTTGGGACAAATCCTATGACCAAGTTCACTAGAGATATCAATCTAAGACTCACAAATGGAAAGACACTTGTCTGTTATCTGAAAATGAATATCGATACTTGAGAGTGGAGAATCCCCCAAGCCCCTGTATCTATATTCTCCCGAAGATACACAAAGAGGGGGGGCGTTCCCCCCCAAGGAGGGCAATCATTTCGGGCATGGGTGCCCCCACGGAGGGGATCTCCGAATATGTTGACTTGAAGTTATAACCTTTAGTACAAAATTTACCATCTTACATCCACGATAGCAAGGACGTTTTGACCAAACTTAAAGATTTCATCTGGTCAAATGATTTACTTGTTGTAACATTCGATGTTGTGAGCCTCTATATATGTATTGATTCGGTATAACAGCCATCATATCTTTTCTTGACCAGGGTGGTGCTGACCATCTGGAACATCATCAAATGATCATTGAAATGATTGAATTGATCCTTACTAGGAACTATTTTCTACATGACGGGGTTTGGTACAATCAGAAACGTGGAACGTCGATGGGGTCCAGGTTTGCTCCCTCTTATGCCTGCCATTTCATGGGTTAATTTGAGATGGAGCATGCCTGGGGTAGATGTGCCTCCCCCTGGATTGAACATATTGTGTTCTGGGGGAGGTACATCGATGACATCATTTGTTTGTGGTCAGGTTCAGAAACCTCCCTACAGAATTACTTTGAATATCTCAACACTAATCCTTTTAATGTGAGCTTCACTATGCAGTATAACCATGACACTATCAACTTTCTTGATTTACATTTTTACCTTAAGGAACGGGTCATACAAAGCACTTTGCATCGTAAAAGCACTGCATGCAACAGTGTCTTGCACGCGAGTAGTGCGCATGCGTGTTCTGTTATCCAGAACATACCTTTTGGTGAACTGGTAAGAATTAGGTTCAATTGTAGCAAATAAGAGACCTTCACTAGAAACATCAAGGAGGCCAAAAAACGATTCGAAACCAGGGGCTATGCGCATAAAGATTTAGAGAAAGCAGAACAGAGAGTGCTCACCCTTGAAAGAGATATGACACTATCTGAAAATACCCAAAAAGGAAAGGATAGCAAAGAAAAGGGGAGGGTGTGCTTTATTACACAGTACAACACAAACAGTAGCGAGATTTTCAGACTATTTAAGTGTAATTGGCACGTGTTACAGGCAATACCTAGTCTACAGGGATCCATAAGCAATAATCCCTCTATTACTTCTAGATGAGGCACCACTCAAATTAGATCTGAGACGTGGTTACAGGAAAAGCCAAATGGATTTTACACTTGCAGTTCTTGTAATATCTGTAAATTTGGGGTTAATAAGACCAAAAGCTTCTGTCATAATGGAGCACCATCATACATAATTAGGCAATTTATCAACTGTAATACAACCCATGTCTTGTACATCATTGGATGCCCTTGTGATATGATATATGTTGGAAGCACAAAGAGGAAGCTTAACTCCGAATACAAGAACATAGTGAAGAACATAGAAACCTTCTCAGGGGTCTCACTGATACTTGGTTCTTTTAAACCAACAAAGAAGAAATTGGCACAGAAGCTGTAATATAAAAGTAACATCTTTAATAACCTCAAATGAGGGAGACTACGTCACACAGAAGCCTTAGCAAATAAATGAGGCAGTCTAAGGAGTACAGAAAACAGAGGCCTTATATATGCTTAGGGTTACATAGTCAGCATAAGACCAAGGGGAGGTCCTGGCACATGTAAGCGTGCAAAATGCTTAATATGGGCATGCAACATCTGCTTGCTCAACAAAGTGGGAGGAGAGTTACTACCCCATACAGCAGCAAAAATAGCCTGACAGTTGTATGAGAGAAGCAGGGGCATTCTACTAGCTCGGCCCTTCTGAGCATGTGCAAGGCTCTGAAGAGGGAAACAGCACATGGCGAGCACATGGCTACCTAAAATGGCTGCCAAAATACAAAATGGCTTTCAGCTCATGCTAACAAATCCCTCCAATCTTTAACTGATAGTCCTTTTAGCATGAGCTAAAGACATTCCTATGATCCAGTAGGACCACAGAAAATATTTGCACATTAATTTTCATAAATTTATCAATATCCTAATTCATTGCTAGGTGGGCATTTTCCATTCTAAACATTTCATTAAGCGCGTATATATGAGGTATAAGCACGAATACAAAGGGAACAAAGCATCGGGTCATAATTAACATTCAGATTGCAGGAGAGAGTAATGACCACTATTACAAACAGAATTATCATTTTTCACAACCCTAAGCAAATCCTAAAACCGTCTAGTAAAAACATTTTCAGAGCTCCTATGCATTTCAGTGACCATCCATTTCAGTTTCAGAATAGCTAACAGGACATATCTAATAAAAACATTTTTAGTAAACGTTTCTATTGTTCCCTTTATGAGGGCTAGAACATCAATCATATTTGGGACCAGGAGTACCATGCCAGGACCCTTACACCTCAAGTGTCCACTGTGACGCACACGAGGTCGTGGAAGAAGAGAATAACGCCAGCGCAGGTTTCCTGGTCAAGGCTGATGCAAATTCGGCACTCTAAGATGGCGGCCTGCTGCGCATTCAGCCCAGTGGTCTAGTCTTCCACCTAGTTGCTGCTGTAGTTCAGGTGAAGCGCGCGCTGATTGTCATCTGTGCACTTCACCGAGTCGGTGAGTCGGAGCAGACATGGAGTTCGAGTGAGGAGAGATTTGTAGCGCAAAAGTATTTAAAAATCTAAGTTTCTAGTCAGAAGACTAGTTTGTTGAAGCTTACTATCTTCGGTGAGCATTTTCGTCCGATTTCAAGCAGTTCTAGAAGATGCCGTTGGAGTCAGTAATTCTGCAGCGAGTTATAGACTTAGTCAGCCTTGTCGTGTACCTGAGGAGAAGAAACACGAACCAACAGAGATAAGTGACATTAAGAAATTCGTACAGAGCATTTGCAAATAACTAAAGACTTGTACAAAATATAAGGTGTTGTTAATTCGTACTTACCCCAAGACCATCTTGACTTCACTGCAATCTACAAAGAAAGAAAAAGAATAGGAAGTTAGTCTAAAGAATAAAGGAAGAGGAAACACGCATACACAGATAGTATAAGTAAGTATAGAGTTATCGGTCATTAAGAATAGTGAGTTAGAATAGAGAAGTGGACAACTAATAATCTTTCTATGATTAAATACACAGGAGACGCACACCAAGAAGAGAGAGCATTTGGGAAGATAACAGACTACAGAGTTCCTGAAGAAAATAGAGGAACAGAATAGTTATCATACTCCTAACAAGCAGCACAGAAGAGAGGCACTATCTTGGAAGCAGACTGGTAGGTGTAGTGATAAGAAATCGAGCATTTAGTAAGGTAGAGTAGGAACACAACAGGTATTAATGTTTCCTTTCCCTACAGGTTTCACCATAACTAAAGGTCTGCGGGTCGCACAGGTTAAAAGGAGCCAGCCAGGACAGTCTCTTCTTCTCTCTCTCAGTTTGTTATTTTATCAAATATCCCCCTTCCCCCTAGGGTAACAATTGAGAGACTCGTGCCAATTGAGCTCTGGGTTGTTGTTCGTGGTGGTTTGAGGAATAGGCATCTCTGTTCCTGTGCAGCCAAAATAGAAAAAGTTTTCTCGGATCCTGATAGACCACACAGGGCCATAGGAATTAGGACAAAGAGCTGCAAAGGGCTGCTCCTCCTTAAAAACGGGAAATCGAAAGGGGTACATTATTGACAAAAGAAGAAGTCCTTGGGGAAATTGAAGCCGCTGTACAACCAACCAGAGGAGAGTCTTCTCCCTGTGTCTGTTTGAGCCTCATAGGCAGGCTCTTGATCTTTCCACGGTGGAGCTGCACAACTCGCAACTCAAGAATCACATCCCAGTTTCAAGGAAAAAGTCTCTTTTTTCAGGATAGGGCAGTCACCCACCAGGGCAAATGCTCTCAACGATCCTGTCCAGTGTCTCAGGCAGTGCACCAGTTTTCTTCACTTCAATCTAACAGGTACCAGACACACAGCACCTGTACCCTGAACTCAAGTCCTTCCCGAAATCCTGTATTGCTCTGCTGGCGCACTACTCATTCGTTGGGGCCACACATTGCATCCAGTGTACCGAGGTATCTCTTGACCAACAAACAAAGGAGGAAACTTGCATTCACTTTGGGACCAGGATTCAGAGGCCTGATGCTATGATCTCTGAAGCAACACTTGTTTCAAAAGGGGTCACCTCAAGCAAAGCCTCCTCGCCATTCTGGTTGTTCTGTGATGCTCAGCTGGGCCTCAAATACTTGATCCACAATTTCTCCTTTCTGGTTTGTGACCCCGTCTTTTGCCCAAGACAGTGGCAGTGGTACCCACTTTATCACAAGGCTTCCGCCTTCACTGAGGTCCTAGTTGCCAGCAATGCCTGTGCTGGTTACCTTCTCCTTGGCTTCAAGCTGGACTGGTGCTAACGCTGACTCCCCGAGCTGAATCTGATGTCCGGGCCCCTCTGGCAATGGTTGTAAGGCAGCAAATATCTATTGTGAACAGAACAAATGGTCTTTAGACAAGGCACACAAACAACCTATCAATAGAGAGGATAGTCTCAGAATATTTCCTAGTCTTGGGACGCCCCATATATTAGCAAGGCACCCAAGAACCACTTCATGTATCTATGTGCAAGAAAAAAAAAAACAACAGCCTGGACCTATTGGCAAGTATAAAAGGAACTCTTGGTGAACTGACAAGAGTAATACATCACCCAATCCCAAGCAGCCAAAGAAGTCTGTGTTCCTTTATTAAAATGTGAGGAAAAGAGAAAAACAACACAGACATACCCTAAATCCTTACATTGGTGTATTCCTGTTTACTAATCTGAAAACCTCAAGGTAAAAAAAAAGGAAATGTTCTACACTTTTACTTATAGATTTTAAACTACTTGTACAGGACTGCAGACACTTCTAAAATGATTCTTCTTAATAAAAGCACCTACATTGTACGCTTAGGACCATGCTCTCATGTTATAGGAGCAACATGAAAATCTAAAACTGCTAATTTAACAGGGTTTCTTATCTAAAAAACAACATTTCCTTCAAAACATTTTTTTGTTAAGGATCACATGGGCACCTTCCCTGCGTTCTACTTTTCATGATCCAAACTATGCAACATCAGCTCTAATAAGGACTGTCAGTTTATTTACACGGACTAGCTTATAAAAGACTAGCAATGCCCTTGCAAAACTATGTGGCATGAGAATACCATACAATAATGGTGTTATCACCTAAGACTTGTAGAACAAAAACTACCAACAATCTGGATTACTGATCCTGTCATAATTTCATCAAACAGGATGAGCAGTAACATAACATATACATTTATTCATTTTCTTAATGCTAACAATGTTTAAAACAGCATTACTGAATAGACAATTAAATGTCTCATTGCTATTTCACAGACAACTTAGACAGGCTAAAACAAAATTGAGAAAAAGAGAGAAAAATACATTTTACCTCCCCTTAATTTGTAGAGGAGCCAGCCTCCTTCCCCCATTTTGACAGGAGGAAACCTGAAACAGGTTTCACTTCTGTCAACACTATCAACCCCTATGTGTAGCAACTGGGCATAAACAAAGTTATAGAAGGTACATAACACTTTTGAGAGGGCTTAAAAACATGAATACCCAAACCCCAAATCTCTTTAGTAAGTATACTAGTTGTAATTTAAGGGCAAATGAAGTCAAACTAAATCCCATTGGCTCAGCCCTAGTAAGCGCCAAACTAAAAGCATTAGTGCTGTATATATGGACAAGCTCACATATACAATTGTATTGTGGTATATTCATATGAGTGCATAAAAACTTGCTTTTGCCAACAAAAAATAAGCACAACCCCTCCTTCTTTCCCTGCGCTGCCATCTTGTCTTTCAAAAAGTTTCAGATGTCAAAATGGCAAAGCAGACCTTGCTCTGGGAGACCTGCCAGGCTTCTAAATATAGAATTGACTTTTAAGTCTTCCCAGCTGTCCTATTCTGTGTGCAAATTTTCCATGTGGCTTGCCCAATTCAAAGTCACCCTAGAGACAGAAAGCTGGAAAACACTTATCCCCCTGTTTGTCAGTTTAGAGTTAAAAGAATAACTTTTGCTTTTTTTTATATTTATTTTCAATTTTAAGCAGTGTGCAGTATACTTGTCTAACAATATAGAGGTCAGCTATTGGTTTTATACCTCAATGTATGCATTTAGTGAAGCCTAAGGCACTTTAAAAGCTGCTCAGAATGGCAGAATTTGTTTTAAAATTAGTGAATTTTGCCCAATTTTGACTTTGATATTTGGGGCACTTAAAAATGAATATCCTATAATGTATTTGCATAATAGTCATCCTCAGAATGTTCTCTACAAATTCCAGAGATTGGACATTAGAAATATATCATTTATACCCTTATAAAAATGAGTTTTTTTATGCCTGCGCAGAGTGATATTTCATATGCAAATGTCCTCATTACGCGGTACAACACTCCTTAAATGTAACAGTATGAGTATTAAGCTTTATAAATATTAAAAAACGAATTTAAAAACACTTATTTTTTAAATATTTTTGTCATAATTATTATTATTATGTTTTTTTAATAAAACCAATCATTTTGATAATTTCACATAGGAAAAGCAAGCTTCATTCCTTGCCTATCATATTTAGACGCATTAATTCATAAGCCTAAGCACAGAAGCCTAACTTGAAACATGAAAAGTTTTGCGCTACTTTTTAAAAGGACAATCATTATTTCACATCAGAACCAAGAATGTGCTTATGTAAAAAGGCCTTAAGAAAGGAAATCCCTACTTTAAATGTGTTCCTGTTATCCAAAATAATGAACCTGACTTTTGTAACTTTTTAAAACAGCAGTCTGAAATGCAGGATTTTACCCCGTGTTTAACTGACAAAATACTAGCTGAGTCAACATTCCTGTCTCTCCATGGCCTACAATCAAACCAACAGCTGCTGCTCAGCTGCAGTTAAAACACAGCTGTTGGAAAGCTTTTTTAGTGTTGAAATGTAAGAATGGTGGCAGTCTATTTAAAACTGAGGCACTTCAATGCATGTTCTATAATATGTGTTTAGTTCAGTAACATCCAATTTACTCAGATGATGTGTTTGCCTGTTTATATCTGATACAATGTATCTAAGAAAAATGTTGTAACATTTTATATTTGTTTATTTATTGGCCTATTTTATTCCTATTCAATGTGAATTCTAATTTTATCTATCTATTTTATCTTTTAAGCATTGGCAGTTTGTACATGTGCATAGTTGCTTGCTCTATAAATTTATTAGTAACATGCAGTTATTTAGCATAACATATGGTTCATTTCTGGATTTTTATTATTTTTATTTAATATTAATTAAATGACATTTTGCATAACAGACTGATGACAGCAAAAAAACACAAACAACCACATTGAGCTCATTCCATACATATACAGAAGGGGGGTTATACACTCAGACACATAATACAGCACGCTTAGGGCTAGCCATTATTTCACAAAGAGCACAATCGCTATTTACTCACAGAAGTACCACTAATGGGAAAACCACGAACCACATAGACATTTAAACACACGATTAACCCACAGGTCAACACTTAGGACAGAATCAAAGGACAGCCCACAGATTACTTAAACCAAACCATTTGTAAATACTAGTTGTAAGTCATATTTACAAGAAGAGCTTCTCAATAGTATTTCAAAAGACTGCAAAAAAAACTGCCCAACAGACTGTTTCATTTTCAAGTACCCAAAATATTCTCAATTCACTATCTTTGGCTGGCAGAACACCAAAAAATCACTCTGCATAACTCCATTTATAAAAGTGCGCAGAAAAGGATCCTTGTTTGTATTATTGTCATATTTTAATTCCATGGGATACAGAGTCACCAAGGAAGAAATATGTTTTTATACCTAAACCTATTTAGGTATTCCCTCTAGGGGAGCCAGCTAATTCACTTCACATCTCACTATGGTACCTCCAAAAAGCAACACATTCTTCGATGTGTGCTTGAAACAGGTATGTCAAAAATATTGCAATATATGCAAATATTATAACCAAAGTAGCACTTAAGGTACTCGTGTACTGTGTGCCGTTCAAATCAATTCAAAACAGAGAAAATTCTCCTCATTACCTGCCTATACAAATTGAAATTTATATATTACAAATTCCAAATACAAATATTGGCCAATCATCCAAAGCCAAAGGCTTACTGTTGGTGAGAGCGGCTGCTGAGGCCACGCGCTCCCCAGGCTTCTAGTTTTAATAACTTTTAAATTTTGATATATTGCGCTATGTGCTAATATTTATGTGTATTTGCATTGCTGGGTGAATTGTTGAGTCGATAACAATCCTCCTACCTGCCTCAGATCGCCGCTCCTCGGCGCAACGCGTTCCTTTGTTTTTCTTTGCTCTTTGGCTCCAGGCACCGATCCGCCACGGCTTGTGCCGATTGCAGCGGCGGTGGCCACACGAGCACGAAACCCCTCCTCCGCCCCCTCATCCTCACTTCCGCCCTGCTGGCCGATTGGCAGGTCAGCGGGCTAGTGGTTGGAATAGGCATTTAAAGCACTGCGCAGCCGGCACTCGGTGCTTACTGTTGGTGAGAGCGGCTGCTGAGGCCACGCGCTCCCCAGGCTTCTAATTTTAATAACTTTTAAATTTTGATATATTGCGCTATGTGCTAATATTTATGTGTATTTGCATTGCTGGGTGAATTGTTGAGTCGATAACAATCCTCCTACCTGCCTCAGATCGCCGCTCCTCGGCGCAACGCGTTCCTTTGTTTTTCTTTGCTCTTTGGCTCCAGGCACCGATCCGCCACGGCTTGTGCCGATTGCAGCGGCGGTGGCCACACGAGCACGAAACCCCTCCTCCGCCCCCTCATCCTCACTTCCGCCCTGCTGGCCGATTGGCAGGTCAGCGGGCTAGTGGTTGGAATAGGCATTTAAAGCACTGCGCAGCCGGCACTCGGTGCTTACTGTTGGTGAGAGCGGCTGCTGAGGCCACGCGCTCCCCAGGCTTCTAATTTTAATAACTTTTCAATTTTGATATATTGCGCTATGTGCTAATATTTATGTGTATTTGCATTGCTGGGTGAATTGTTGAGTCGATAACAATCCTCCTACCTGCCTCAGATCGCCGCTCCTCGGCGCAACGCGTTCCTTTGTTTTTCTTTGCTCTTTGGCTCCAGGCACCGATCCGCCACGGCTTGTGCCGATTGCAGCGGCGGTGGCCACACGAGCACGAAACCCCTCCTCCGCCCCCTCATCCTCACTTCCGCCCTGCTGGCCGATTGGCAGGTCAGCGGGCTAGTGGCTTTCTTTTCTGCACTTAATGACGCAATGGCGGAAGCGCAGCGGACGAGCGCAGCGGGAGCGCCGACTTCGCGCCGAAGTCGTGCCAAAGTCCTGCCCATCTGCGCCCGTCCGCGCCAGGCCGGGACCAGGGCCATACCATCATGCCCATGCCTGTACTTACTCTTCGCAGGTACTACATTCTTTAAATGCTGGCTATGTACTTGACCCTGCCATACTTGCATGTATTACAGCACACGGCATTGCTCGCCCTGGTGCTTGCCTGCCTGGGCTCAGGCCTGATCCCTCGCTCACCATACTACCCACCCCCAGCCCATGTGTCCCTGTCCCTATCCCCAGTATTTCCGCTGTCATGCTGAACACTAGATCTGCAGTGCGACATCAAACTGAAATTTTCCACTTGTTGGAAACGGAGAGCCCTGATTTGCTCTTCCTAACGGAAACCTGGTACCGCCAGGACTCTCTCCCTGACGTCCTGGCGGCCCTCCCCCCCTCGTACTCCGCCCTCCGTGCCGACCGATCAAACGGAAAGATGGGTGGTGGGGTTGCTCTAATATCGCGCGAGGGGCTACACTTTCAGACACTGGCTTCCTCTCCCCTGCCAACATCTGACTGTCTAGTAGTACGGTCCACTTCTTTTAAAACTCCTCTTACCTGTGTATTGGTTTATCGCCCTCCCCAACCCTCGCCCGGTTTTATTACTGCACTGCAGGAACTCCTTGGCACTCTGTCCATTAATAACGCTTCAGTGATGGTTCTCGGAGATTTTAATTTTTGGCCCGGTGATCCTGCTGAGGATGCATTATCTAAGGAATTTACTGCCCTACTCCTCAGCCTGAACTTCTCACAACACGTCTACACTCCTACACATAGGCAGGGGCACATACTCGACCAGATATGGTCCCTTAACATCCCCATTTCGGCGCCCTCGGTATTACCATGCGCTTGGTCGGACCATCACCTCCTGTCCTTTTCGCTGGCCCTTAACATCCCAGCCCCTTTACGTAAACCTAAAAACATTTGGACCCGGAACTGGAGTCGAGTTGACATCTCCATCTTGTGCAGCTCACTCCGTGCTTCCCTTCCGACCTTTGAGGGTCTGACCCTACATTCTCATGCTACCACACTAGATGATTGGCTTGTTACAACTTGTGATCATATAGCCCCCCTCAAACGGGTAACCATTAACCGTGTTCACAACGCTAATAAGTGGTTTGGCCCAGCTTTAAAAGCCAAGAAACTCACAGTGCGACAAGCCGAACGCACCTGGCGCCGTGCCTAC
Source organism: Lissotriton helveticus (assembly GCF_964261635.1). Taxonomy (NCBI): domain Eukaryota; kingdom Metazoa; phylum Chordata; class Amphibia; order Caudata; family Salamandridae; genus Lissotriton; species Lissotriton helveticus. Next base: position 1,008,400,850 of record NC_136065.1, on the reverse strand, counting down.
TGTCCACTAGCCAGGCAGCGCTATGTTTTAGTCCTGTCTGAATACAAACGAGACATTGTAGCCGCAAAAAAAGACTATTACACTGGACGCATCCTGGCGGCAGAGAATCAGCCTCGAGAGATTTTCGCGATGGTCCACGAGCTAGCGGCTTCCGACAGGACTCAGTCAAAAATCCCTCCCTCACAGATTTTATGCAACTCTCTTAACGAGTTTTTTGTAGAAAAAGTGGCCATCATTAAGGCAAATATTCCCCCCCCTTCACCTTCTTTCTGCGAGGGCTCTATTTCCATCAATAGCCAGTCCCTGGCCTATATTCCCCCCCTGACTTTGGACTCACTTCCCCCTCTTCTCAGACGGGTGAAATCTGGTTCCCCTGCTGATGTTTGCCCAGTTCACATATTAAGCCAGATCTTTTTAGACTGTCCCTCCCCTGCCCTTACCCTGCTAAACAAATCATTTGAACAGGGCACTGTTCCGCCTTCCTTCAAGGCCGCCACAATCATCCCGATACTGAAGAAACCCGGGGCGGATCCCGGCGTCCCGGCTAACTACCGACCAATCTCCCTCCTCCCTTTTTTGGGGAAGATTGCCGAGTCCCATCTTACGCAGGTCTTAAGCTCCTTTATCGAGGATAGCAATTATCTCGCCCCCTGCCAAGCGGGCTTCCGCCCCCGTCATTCCACAGAGAAGGTGGTCATTTCAGTTCTGGACCGACTCAGGGAGGGATTGGACTCCAACGTACCCCAGGCCCTCGTTTTATTAGATCTGTCCGCCGCCTTTGACACGGTGGACCACTCCATCCTCTTACGCCGTGTCAGGTTGGCGGGCATCGAGGGCCCCCCTTTGGCCTGGTTGGAGTCCTTTCTGTCTGATCGTTCCCAGGCTGTCCATCTGGCAGAATTTGCTGCCCCTTCTCGTGAAATCACGTGCGGGGTCCCTCAGGGCTCTTCCCTCTCCCCTTTACTTTTTAATTTATACATTTTCCCTCTCATTTTTGCTTTACAGCATATGGAGGTCGCGGTGTACAATTATGCCGACAACCTCCAACTTATTTTTGATTTATCCCCGGCCTCGCCAGGTCAAACCAGCTTCCAGTCCGTGATGTTATTTATCCGTGATTGGATGAACACAAACCATCTCAAATTAAATCCGGACAAAACGGAGCTGGTTTTGACGGGCGGGGTCGCAAATCCATGGTCCCCTCTTTTTTGGCCCCCATCTTTAGGTACCCCCCCTACTCCTTCCCCTTCAGTCAAAACGCTGGGCATTACTCTTAATCACCAACTCACTCTCCACTCACATATTAGTTCAGTTGTTTCTTCTTGTTTTTTTTCCCTACGGACTACTAGGAAAATTTCCCGTTTTTTTTCTGTTTCCGCCCTCAAACTGATTGTCTTGGCCATGGTATTGTCAAAAATTGACTATGGGAACATCGTTTTCAATGGTGCCCCCGCATATGCCCTTCATCGTCTTCAGCTGGTCCAGAACCAGGCGGCCCGCCTGGTTTATGGCCTGGCTAAGTCGCACCATTCCTCCCCCCTTTTAAAAAACCTTCACTGGCTCCCTATTAAGCAACGGGCACTGTTTAAATTAGGATGTCTCACATTTCAAGCCCGAGCGGGCACTGCCCCGGCATTTATCAACTCTGCCGTTACAAACTATTGCCCGCCGAGAGCCCTTCGTTCCTCTTCTCTGGGCTTGCTAGTAGTACCACGCTTTAAGAAGAAAAGAGTTGGTGGTCAGAAATTTTCAGTTCTGGCCCCCACCTTTTGGAACGCCCTTCCCCCTTCAATAAGACTCCTATCGTCCTATATGGAATACCGTAGGGCCTTAAAAACCCTCTTGTTCCAGCAAGCGTTTACTGGTTAGCCGTGTCCCCCTGTTTGCTTGTTTTTACCACTGTAGCTCCCAGCGCCAAGAAACTGTTTTAGTATATGAGCGCTTTATAAATGTTTTTAAATTCAAATTCAAATTCAAAGTAAGCGTTACTAAACTACCTTACCAATCCCAGGCATCAAAAACCAACAGCAAGTGTTGCATCAAAACAACCCTTACCAATCACTTGGTGACCAAATTCTAACTGCCAAGTTCTGAATGACCAAACAGTCGTTTTTAGAATACTCACGCCAAAAAGGTTCTCAGTCAGGAGTGGTAAACGTGGAAGATCAAAATCAGGAAGACCAGAAATATACTGGGCTGCAGAGACAGAGAATCCCCAGAACCTCCGTGAACAGAGGACCTCCTTAGTAGAGTCCTGTCCTGTCCTTCCCAGTAGATTTCTGTATCCTGACAAGATCACTCCCTTAGAGGGCCACTTCTCTGATGAGGTCCTCGTTGGAGCGCCATTTGAAGAACATAGAAACCTTCTTAGGGGTCTCACTGATACTTAGTCCTTTTAAACCAACAAAGAAGAAATTAGCACAGAAGCTGTAATATAAAAGTAACATCTTTAATAACCTCAAATGAGGGAGACTACGTCACACAGAAGCCTTAGCAAATGAATGAGGCAGTCTAAGGAGTACAGAAAACAGAGGCCTTATATATGCTTAGGGTTACATAGTCAGCATAAGACCAAGGGGACATGTAAGCATTCAAAATGCTTAATATGGGCATGCAAGATCTGCTTGCCCAACAAAGTGGGAGGAGAGTTATTTCTCCATACAGCAGCAAAAATAGCCTGACAGTTGTATGAGAGAAGCTGGTGCATTCTACTAGCTAGGCCCTTGTGAGCATGTGCCAGGCTCTGAAGAGGGAATCAGCACATGGCGAGCACATGGCTACCTAAAATGGCTGCCAAAATACAAAATGGCTTTCAACTCATGCTAACAAATCCCTCCAATCTTTAACAAAAGGAGGGCCTAATTGAGTGGGGATAGTAAATACCTCTTGGCCGAACATTATGTGAAATTCCACCAAGATAACAGCAACTTCTGGTTTTATGGCATTGACCATGTGGTACTAAACAAGAGGGGTGGCAAAACAGAACTTAGCCTTAGACAGAATGAGGCAACATGGATTTACAGGTTAATGGCAACGCACATGGCCACAATACTGAAGATGAGATGCACTTTTTTCTAAAGAACTGATTTATCCCGCTTTTAGTTTTGTGTATTTGGATTTCCTTTGAACTGATGGGATCTAGAGAAGACGATGCACATCTTGCTTACATGTTCTTTAAACTCTTGTTTAGTGTTCTTATCTTTCCCTGAGGGTCGTGATAGCCAAGCTGTATTCTGTTGATAGGCTGTTGTTAACTACAATCCCATTGGGCTGAGGATGCCCAGAGATAATTATTTACATCTTTTTATTAGGTCCTCTTAGACTGTGTTTTTTTAATTATTATCCATCTATGAGGACTTGATTAGTTGAGTTTTATTCCATTTTAGGCTGCCTTATGGATCACACGCAATTGCTTTTACTTATGTGTGTTTAAACTCGATTTATAGTATGCTTTGTTACCCTGAAACATAATTGGCTTTAACCATCTCGCCTTTTAATCCTTGATTAGGTCTATTTGTGTTATATATTCCTATATATTCATTCATTTATTCTTGACTCCTTACAATACTTTTCCACTCTAAGATTTCTTATTGCTATATCATTTCCCTTTGTTTCTTTTTTAATAACTTGGCTTTAGATATACCCTCTATCCTGTGGGATGCAATATATTTATTTGTATCTCTCGGATACGATTGAGCAAGGACTTCGTTTTGACATAACCTTCCCTTGGCTCTATTTTTCTTTTACTGATTTGACATTGGAAATACTCCTTCTCTGGTACGTTGCATTCTAATTATTCGCAGCTTTTGGGGTGTTTTATGAGCACTGATTTCGCTTTGACATTTCCCCTCTTAGAAACATGTACACTCTTATTTTGAGCTAATCTTGCACCAGTCTTTCACTTATGATATATTCATCTGCCTTTGACTTAACTCAAATCTTTTTTCATGGCCATGGCTACGCTTCCACAGCCAGGCCCATACAGGATACAAACACCTTTGGGTTTTGCAGACTCACTCTAGACTTTTTCTCGACATGAACGTGGCCACGTTTCTATGGCCATGCCCATGCCGGAAGCTGGTACGCTATTTGAAGGTCAACACTGGAGATCTGTCCCTTCGGCATTATTGACGCTGGCTTGCGGTTCCTCAGGTAAGCGCGGGGAGGTTTTCCCGTTCACATTTCTTTCTTAATGATTTAGAAAGTTTTTGGTAGGTTGCCTGAACCTTGGACTTTGATTGCAGCACAGATGGAATGTACTCCCTATCTTTAACTCACCGGTTTTCTCTTTTATGGATGCCAGAGATGTGGCATGATATTTCATCTCCCTTCTAACTTTAACTTGCTGTGTTTTTGTTTTATGAATGAGTGGCGTGATATTTCATCTCCTTTCTTGATTCCTGGTGCCTTATCTTTAACCACTTTAGCACACTAAGCAGTGCTTCCTGATTTGGTGTTTGTTCTGATTCTTCCGTCCCGAACATGCGAAATGACTATCATGACTTATTAGTTGCACTTTTTAACATATTTCTAAACTAGAAGCAGTGGAGAAGACTACATTAACTTTTGTCTTTTTTCCCGATTTAGGCCCAATCTTGGCCATGGGTTAGTTCCCCCTTTTCACTCCAGAGTTATTGCCTGGAGTCTCCACGACGGAATTTGGTTCTACTAATTGACCTTTCAGTAAAATCTTGTGACTTTGGGGTCTATTACTAATATATATATTTTTGTGCATGCCCTTTGATACTGTGACAACCTTGTCTCTTTGATTTAGATTTATTGCACACCCACAAAGAGCCTCATTTGGATGCCTTTTATTAAGAAGGTGTGTCTGTTACAGTAGGACACAGGTATATTTCATGACTTTTTAATATTTTTGGCTATTACCTCTTCGATTTAATTTTTTAAGTAATCTTGCATGACACTATGACATTCCTTATTATAGCCTGTTTTTAAACTAATGATCCTTTTACCTTTCCTTAAGAGCTTCATGTCTTTTTAATGAAAATGGGACCGTGACTGCTATATAAAATTCTTCACATTAAGGTCAGACATATACTTTTCAAATTTGTTTTTCTCATGCTGCTTCATTGATATTATGATAACTCTGACTTTGATTCACCCAGACTCATTAGACCACTCCCCTTCGGAGGAGCCCTTTTTGGATTCCCTTTTTGGATTCCCTGTGGAGCGTTACCACCCTTTGAATCCTATTATTTTAAGATCAGATGCTCTCTTTTTCGTGAAATTTTGGCTGATCTTGACTGGCTTTTAGAATTACCATCGGTTACTCAGTTCCCTCTGGACATATACTATACGCTTTCACTTACAGCGCATGCAAATTTATGCTTTCTCGCCTTCAAGAGGGGTGGTACCCTGAGAAGGTGAGCCTATTTTTATATTTTTATATATATTAACGCAGATATATATATATATATATATATATATATATATGAAGTTTCTATATACAAATTCTTGTTTAGTTATATTTTTCATGATTTTTCAATTTTTGTGCTTTTATTAGTGCATCAACTAGTATACATATTTCACATTCGGTTTATTTGTGTTTTTCACTTATTGATTAACGCCATGCTTGTGTTTTTGGATTGATTTATATGACATTTGTATCTAGTAATTTTTGGAGGGCCAGGTTGCCCAATATTAATTGCTTGTGACTCCCTTAGGATATTAATCATAAGTGTTAGGCACTTGATTTTGGCAGTCATTTAAGACAATTAGTTTGGGATTTGTGTAATGAGTTGTATGATTGTCCTTCCTAATGCTGAGAACTGTTTGGCCTTTTTCATGTTTTCTTTTTTCCTTTTTCTCCATTATTGTACGAGGAAATGACTTTGTGCCACTTTAGGCTATCAACATTTTCAGAGATGTCCCATTTGTCTCAAGTCTAGGATTTTATGTAATGAGATGTTTTGACTGTTTCTTTTGTTGTTGAGACCTTCTTGGCATTGTTGTGCTCTTTTATTTTTTGTTTTTTGCTTTCTCTTGTCTCTCCATATATAAATGTATGATGAAATGATTTAAATATGTGTGTTATGGTTATTAGTTTCTAAATGTTGTATTTTTGTGGTTGTTATGTATTTTCATATTTTTTGTGGTTGTTATGTATTTCCATATGTATATTTTCCAAGTTTTTGTGTTACCTCAGTGTTCCCCTTTCCCTATGTTCAAATTTCAAATGTATTTTCTTGTCTCACCTTCCCTTTTGTGAATATTTATGTCTTTATTCTATTTGTTGATATACTGTAAATGGGCTAGGTCAACTTCAATCAAATAAACAGCTCAACAGTAGAAGAACAATACATACATAAAAAAATGAAAAATAGTGACACTAATATATAGAAAAATACAAAAATAATTTTATTTGTTATACATGGTAGTACATTTTAAAAAGAGGTAATCTAATGATTATACATCTATAGGCGGAAATTGACTTGAGCAATGTATTGAACTTCAGTCATTTATCAGGCCTTTCAAAAATGATTATTCATAACATATTATTCTTCAGATAAAAATCTAATTCATAGATCAGCAATTTATTTTATTGTAAACAATGTCCATTTAACAACCATTTATCGGGTGGTTTCCAAGTTGTGTCTCAAACACATATTCTATTTGCTTCCAGCCCTGGCAAAGTTCTCTTGGAGAACGAAATGCGTTGGCTGAACTTTTTTATTCTATGAACCTCATATACAATTTGATCAATAAAGGATTTTGAAAAATGTACGGCTAATTTCCGGACATTTCTTTCATTCCTACGCACTCCATACAAATGTATCAACTTGTGGGAAAGTTTGCTTAAATTCTGAAGAGAGGGAGGGCTATTGAACAACATGTGTGCCTTGAATTATGCTAGCTTTAGTGCACTTTGGGGATTGAGGGGAACACATTAACTCTTTTGGGCAAGCACATGGGATCGGACAGGGCTGTATTTTAGCCCCACTTGTGTTTTTATTATATATCAATGGTCCTGCAGCTGCCATGTTGGAAACGGGTTAGAGAAAAACACAATCAGTAGAAAGAAGCCTGTTCTTGTCCTGCTATATACTGATGAAGCAGTTATTATTTCAAGAGCCCCTAATGGTCTAAAGAAGCTACTTGAAACCTTTGAGCTGTTCATGAAGCAACTGTGTTTAAAAATTTACCCACCAAAACATCTGTGATGGCAGGAGGTCCAAGGAATCTAAAGTCTCATTGTTATGCAATCAAAGGCAAACTCATTGTGAGGATTTTTTATTTCCCATGCGTGGTGATGACCATTTTATTCCTATTGTTCATGGGAAGTGGTTTCCTCTCCTCTAATACATTTTGCACAATCTGTAGTTTTGTTTATAAAACTTGGCTACAAACATATAAAAAATATATTGCCCTGCTCTTGTAAAGTTATAAACGGAAATGTATCAGAATTTTGATGTTTGGGGCAGAAATCTGGAGTATAGCAACATAAGCATTTTAGAGGTGGAAGAAAACTTAGAGGCCCATTAGGATGGCGGGCGGATCGCCCCCACCGGGCCGGCGGAAACCACCGCTGGCCCGGCGGGGCCGATCCACCCGCCACCCTACCATGAATGACCCCGCCACTTTTCCGCCGGTCGACTCATCGACCGGGCGGAAAACCTGTATAATATGGTGGCAGTGTTTGCAAGACACCGCCATCCATATTATGATGCGGGCGGTGAGCAGCCTTTCCATGGCGGCGTTACCGCCATGGAAAGGCTTGCGGTCTTTGCTGTTGGGGGCCCATAGCGGGCCGGTAGCGGTCCCCCAGGGTGTTGGGGGGGCGGTTGGGCCAGTGCACAAGGGGGTACCTATGGTACCCCCCTGCCTTTGCATGCACAAGGTGGCAGGCACCGCGGGATGCCAGTCACAATGTGCATGCAAATGCACGACATGCATTTTTAACATTGCGGCGGGTGCTGCTTACAGCACCGTCCTCCTGCCATCGTAATAGGCCCCTTAATATGGTGCCTTATTCTGGCCCTTCCCATGAGCAGCTCCTATTATGCAATTCATGGCTAGTTACGACTAGACTTTGTAGAGGAACAAATCAATATTGCACATTAGCTCTAGTGGATCTCTATTTTCCATAATGAGCATGCCATACTCAATGAAGAAATGACAGAGGACTGTCTCTCCGGTGATAACGAGCATACATCCCTGGCTTCATTACATATTTTATTTATTTATTTATTTATTTTATGTTCTTGTATAGCGCAAGAATCGACCCCTTGCGAGGTATCTCCGCGCTTTGCTCGCAGGATGGAGTAGTTGCTATAGAACAAAGAATGTGGATGAACACTGATGTTTAGAAGTATTTAGTCTTCCTGGAATAATACAGTTTTTAATTTCTTCCTGAAAGAGAAGTGATTGTCGGTTTGTCTGAGGTCAGCTGGGAGGTTGTTCCAGAGCTTGGGCCCTACCAAAGAGAATGCTCTGCCCCCTTGTCTGGTTTTTTTAACAAGGGGGGTTTTGAGTAGCAGTTGATTGCTTGACCGCAAGGCTCTTTCAGGTTTATAGACAGGTAGCTTTTGGGCCAGGTAGTCAGGACCTTTCCCGAACAAGCACTTGTGGACAAGGCAGCAGATCTTGAATTTGGTGCGTTGTCTTATTGGCAGCCAGTGCAGTTCACGCAGCAGGGGTTTGGAGGGAGTTCTGGGGGGGGCATTCAGAACCAGTCTAGCTGCAGTGTTTTGGACTACTTGGAGGCGATTTATGGCACTCTCATTTGCTTGAATAAGGAGTCCGTTACAGTAATCAATTTTACTGATCACCATGGTCTGCACTAGGGTCTTTCTGTAGCTGTCAGAAAGGTAGGGGAAGACTCTTCTTAATAGGCCGATGGTGTGAAAGCAAGACCCAGCAACTGCATTCACGTGTTCCTTCATGGTAAGGCCCCACATAAAGCCCCACATGCAAGAAGGGGTAATGGTCCTGGGACTGCGCTAACCTAAATCGCCTAATATGTGATTCTAACTGTTTACCCTAGTTAGAGGGCAGAACACCTAGGCCCACAAGTGCAAATTTAGATTATATAGGCTAGAGTAAGCAGTAAGTAATGTTTTATATACAGTTTCAATGAAGTATGTTCCTTACATTTATAAAAACAATTAAAGTGACAATTTTACATTGTAATCACAGTGATTGATTTTGAAACAAGTGAGAGATTGGTCCAGTCAATACATGTTTCATCCCCTCCGCAGCATACCAGGCGAAACATTTCTCCATTATGAAACAATTGATTTAAATAATGTTTCCATTCACTTTAATGTATAAAAAGTTTTTTATTTCCATTTTGCTGCCATTTGTTTTTTAATGTTTACTGTATTATTTAGCAAATTTTTATTCTCAGCCTACAACTGCACTCAATGAGGATGACAGGTCTGGGGATGCACCTCTGTATTTCAGATAAGGCTGTCTTTTTTTATTGTTAGGTTGTGGTACTACATTGGGTGAGCCTACAGGAAGGTCGGTGAAAGGCTAGTGTGGTTAGTTATAGTGGTTTGGGTAGTCATGTAAATATTTTTTTTTATTAAGTCTTGTAAGTAGTTGTTTAAAATAGGTTGCTGGTTGAAGTCATTGTGGTGACCCCAATTCAAGCAACAGCCACAATCCCAATCAGGGTGAACCACAAAAAGTCCTAATTTAACCTGTGATTAACCCTCTGGTATCCTGGCACAAAAGTAGTCAGGTGTAGCTTGGAGGCAATGTGTAAAGTATTTATGCAGCACACTAACACTAATAAAGTAAAAATACAACACAAGAAAAATCCCACATCAATTTAGAAAAAAGTGTGAAAAATGTTAATAAATTTTACAACAAAACAGCGAACAACGATGGTTATGAATTTTAAAGTTTAAGGAAAAATCTAGCGCCTAAAAGATCAAAGCTTCAACTGCGGACAGCTAGTTCAGCGTAAATGTTCAAAGTCGAACAATAAGGCCAATCGCGATGGAGCATGAGTCGGATACCGATTGGGCCTGGTTGGTGATTGATTGGCCTGGTTGTTGTTTACCTTTAGACTTAGAAGAAATGTTATAAAAAATTATCTCATAAGGAAGGAAGATCGATGTCGGGGACCTACTGGATGAAGTCGAGGGGAAGATGTCTATGTTCAGACTTAGTAACTTTTTTTTATTTGAATATCTCAAGTGGGATGAGGCAGGAGGCTGGATCTGACAGGAGGTTAATGAGGGCAGATACCCCTTTGGTGATGGACTGCTAAACAAGATTTGCTGCTGAGAAGAACCTAGCTGGAGCTTTTGCAAATTCAGCCTGACAGGCGATGCACTTTGGCAGATAGGCAAACAGTTTGGTCCTGATCTTCCCTCGGTTCTCAAATCAGTTTTTTTCAAAACTTTGCAATGTCCCAAGAGTTAGAGTTTGGCTATCTTGGCACATTTGGCCCTTCCACTAAGGATCTAGGACTGAAGGGCACCACTTATGGTGGGGTGGGGGGGGGGGTAAGACTCACTCAGGCTGGGTCCAGGTGCGGTTCAAGATGGAGGGAGCTTTTTTGTCCCAGAGGCTCTGAACAGGAGGTCAGGAAACTAGCCCGTCGAGGCACTCTGGAAGACCTGGGTGCACGTGATGAAAAAGGGCTTAAGCTGCAGAGCAAGGTAGGGTCAAGGCAGTAAAGCAGGCATTCTGGGTGCACAAATCAGTCTTGTGGAGTACACAGCAGGCTACAGCAGCAGGCAGTCATCTGAGACTCCTTCCACAGATCCAGAAGGAAAACTGAAGAGTGGGTCTGAAGATCCTCTTTTTATACACAGTCCTTTCTTTGAAGTAGGAAACGTTTCTAGAGAATTCCCTATGAAGTGCTTTAAGTTCTTTTACTCCCCTGCCCTAGCCCCAAGCTGGCCACATAAACAAGTCCTTTGTATGCAAGTGGGGCTGTGCCCAGCTTCACCTGCATCCAGCCAGTTGATGGCCCATCCATGCATAGCTAATCCCTCTACTGTGGGGCTTTCTGTGAGCAAGAAACAAAGTCCAACTGCCAATTACCCAGGATAGTCTGCATGCACCAAAGCAGGAAAATGCCAACTCTCTAATAGTGGCATTTCCAAATTTAAACTCAAGATCCTAATTTACCAATAAAGAGAATTTGTAATTACAATTTCTCAGACAGCAAACATGAAATGCTTAACTGTTCCCAATCAAAGTTAGCTCTTATTGAATGTAACAAGGGAACCTAATCTCACCCCATGGGAGAGGTAGGCCTCACAGTAGTGAAAAAGGAATTTAAGTATTTTTCACTACCAGGACATGTAATACTTAAAAATGCATGTCCAGGCTTTTAATTAGAATGCACCCGGGCCTATGGGCAACTTGCACCTACCCTAAGGGTGACTTAAATGGAATAAGAGGGGAATTTAAGGCTTGGCTAGGGCGCTATATTGGCAAGTGGAATTGGCAGTTTAAAACTGCAATCAGGCTGCAATGGCAAGCATGGGGCATGCTTTAAGGGGCTACTTAAGTGGGTGTGTGAATTAAATGCTACAGCAGGCTCATTATTAGCATTTCATTTTGAGTCCCGGGGTACATGCTCTTCCACTCTACAAGGGATGTTGAAGTAAATTAAATATGCCATTCAGGTGCAAGCCAATTGTATCATGTTTAAAGGAGAGAGCACAAGCACTTTAGCACTGTTCAGAAGTGGTAAAGCACTCATTTTCCTAAGACTAACAAAAACAAATTTAGCAAAAATAGGAGGGGTGAAGGCAAAATGTGTGGGGAAGACCACCATAAGGCTGACAGGTCTAAAATCCAGTGTATAGTGTAGTTTTTTTTAGGTATAGTTTTGTATTTAGATTATATTGGTTATGTAGGATGTACATGCAGCTGTATTTCTAAATTTCAGTTTTTTTTGTTTTGTGATTAGAATATTTATTTTTTGTTTTGTGAATATTTTTCTTAGATTTCTGAGCTCAAAGGTATTTGTAGGATAATCTCTTGACTGGCACTGGAGGAACACACATCTTGTGTAACGGCACTCATAGAACCCAGGCTTGATTAGGTGATGCGTCTACTTGGGCCTCTCCAAGCATATAACACAGTGGATGCAACACATCCACAGTGTATGCAGCTAGGAAGGCATTCCTTTTACTTTTGTTGCAACACTTGCTCCCTGGCATAAAGAGAGTTCTGTTTAGGTCGTGGCACTGGTAGTGGAGGAAAAGTGGTGGGGCAGCACAGGGATAAATACATTGAAATGAAAACGTACCTGCTGTCTTGCCACCTGCTGCCTTGGTGCTCTTCTTCCGATCACAGTCTCCCAGACTCCCCTCCCCAATCCAGATGCTGCCCTCATGCTGGTAATACCATTACCCAGCACAAGAGCAGCACTGGGATTAGGCGGAGCGGGCTGGTTTTACGCTCCCAGAAGGATTGGGTGTCTCTGCCTGCTGTTCTCCAGCAATAGCCTGAGACATCTAAGTGCTACTGCTGGAGACATCTAAGTGTGCATGATGGTTTGGCCCTCCTAAGACAGCCGGACAAACTGCCATGTGACCTTGCAGTGTCCACGATTGCAAGTGCCCTTCATTCTTGCCTCGGCCCGCCCCCAAGACTCGACTTAGATCTGACCATGAAAAATAAAATTATAATATAACTGCTTTATTATCAGTTTATTTTACATGCTTGTATGCTGCTGAGGCAGTAGGGCGATGCTCATCCGCCATAACAGAGGAGCTGCCACTCACTATGGGTCAGGTCTGGAGGTTTTCTTGCTTTTTTACCCATAAATGTAACCTTTATTTTCCGTAAAATGTTCTTTGGCTTCACTATAATTCTCCTTTTCATCCCTAATTTTCACATACAAGTGATCAGTGGTGCAGGTTTTTTGATTTTGTTCCATTCTGCTTTGAACAGATGTCCTTTGTACTTGCATACCTTTACAACATATTAACAATTTTGTAAGAAGTCTAAACCTGTTTTTTCACAAAGCTGGTCGTTTAATTCTTTTTCATGTGTAGGCTGTATATTTATACATTTTTTGTTACAGGAATACCTTTCTGCTGTCACAGCAATATAGACGATAGTACATAACAAAGTCCCAACTTTAGAGCTAGGATGTCCAATTGCAAGATAGAAGTTGCATACCAATAGATCTTTGAGGCAAGATATTGGAGAAAATTAAGTTATGAATAAGGGAAGTAGTACTATTTTATGTTCGTTTGAATATCTCTGTGACTCGGGCCAAAATGTCCAACTTCCTGTTACTAAAGTGCAAAGAGGGCACAGTACTTTCTGTTTGAACGACCTAAATAATATTATTCCCTGAATGCACCCATTTTATTCCCATTTTAGATAATTTGAGGCCAATTCACAAACACATAAGATGATGTAACAATTTACTAGAGGACAATCCTTTTATGCACTCTTAAATGCCTTTGTGAATCGGCCACAATGTGGTCATTTCCTGAGGAGGTAATAAAATGCCATTAGCTTTGTCTCATCTGGGGTTCACATGGCTCATCTTTCACCATATGGTAATAACTTTAAAGTATTGCACAGGTCATACAGGTTCTGTGCTTCAACCCTAGCCCTCCCTCCCCCGCAAGATCCCTCATTCAGTTTCTGGAAATGATTTCACCATTTGATGAAAAAAATATGATTGTCCCTTCCCGCACTTCTCACATTCTTCTCACTTCAGATTCAGGCAGTGCTTCTGACACCGGCAGAAACATTCTTGTATGGTCACACTCCGAGCAGCACTATGTCAGAGACGCTTCCTGGTTCATATTGTTGCTCCCACAATATCACCTTACTCTCTGCCCTCCGCCCCTGCACTGAGGTCCAGCCCAACCCTAGAGGCTCCTACTATATTCTGAGCGTTACTTTTTGGATTCTGGTACCAATAACTTGGTGCTCCCCTGCTGTTAGGGGCATGATGGTCATGGTTCGATGTATGACATTACAACGCATGCTTTTACCACGCATGCCTTTACAACGCGGTATTTACAATGAATACCTTTACAATGCATAGTGCTTTGGGGCGCTGGATAGTGAATAGTTTAATTTACTATTCCAACTCCAGTCCCCGTGGATAGTAGGGAAGGTGTTGGATAGTAAATTAAATCTATTCCCTATCCTAGAGGTCCCCCCAGCGCAATGCGTTGTAATGGTTTGCGTTGTGAAAGTTGCATCGTAAAGGCACTGCGTGGTAAAAGTTGCGTTGTAAAGGATGTTTCCTGTCATGGTTTAATAAAGCCCATTTATAGACTCCCATTTGGACCACACAGATCACTTTTAAATTACTTCACCACTTACTACAGTGAGATCTAATCACATCCGTCAGTCATCAGAAAATAACAAGTGTCCCGAATGGCAGGATGCCTATGGGCACAGAAGCAGAACCAGTGAATACTGGACCTGGCTTCTAAATGTGAAGTCAGATAAGGATCATTCTATCATTGTATGTGATCCCAGATCATGATGCCTTGGTGTCCTGAAGAGGAATGACTCCTTGTCTCTTGAGAGAGCAGTAACTTAAAGTGTGGTCTAACTAAGGAGTGAATATATCAACCTCAGTGCATCTGGCACGTATGATAAATTCATTTGGCTGAGGCAGAACCGCAAACATTGTTAAATATGCACACTCTGAAAATGAGGGAAATCACAACATATATAAAGCATCTCACCCATTTCACATAGGTAAACTAAATCTGGACAGCTGCATAAGAGTTTTTTTTCTTTTACTTTCAATGTACATTGCTTAAACTCAACACTGCAGTATCACAATACAAACCACAGACTTCAAAAGCATTTCTGGATAGTATAATAGTGGGAAGGATCAAGGAAGCGCCTACAGAGATTTCGTAATACACGTGATTTTAAAGAAGACCAACTTATTAGTATGCAACTACACTGGTATGGTAAACTGAGATGCAGAAACTGAAGTAGCTGTGTGTCTCACAGCTATTATAAGAGAAAACATCCTGCAAAGTTTAGAGTTTGAATTTCAGGGGAGCAGACCAATATTGCATTCCTAGTTATGTTAGGCTCTCATTTGATTATCAAGCAGTAATGGTTACCTGATGTGGTGAGGATGCCTACTTGTGCATGATTTTCAGCAAGGGCGTCGCATTCTTCTGTTTCTTCTTTTAGTGGAGGAAAATAAGACTCCAAAGACTGATGAAGGACTGTTGAGGAACGGTTCCTGCAAGGAAAGCTTTCTTCCACTGAGGCACCAGATGCTACCAAAGTCAATGGATTATATGTGTCCTGCTTTTTTGATGAACCAAAGAGAGACCACAGTCCTGTCGAAAAGAAAAGTGCATTTTTGAAGCAAGAAGGCACATTTTAAAAAAAAATTACACCTAAAATATTATTTGGAAATATTTTTTTCACGATTCTGCTCATCAGATAATTGCAACATTTTTTATTTGAAAAAAATGCTATAAATCATAGTGGTTATGGAGGCTTTATAGTTTCAATTGTAAGCAAATACCTTAGAGAGGTTAGTTTCACAATTTAGAGGAAAATTTGCCAGGACGTGGTTAGCAAAGGAGAACATAGTAACAAGGATTGGTCATAGAGCCTAATTAGTTTCACCTACCAAGCACCCTTCCAAGACAGCAGATTTAAACTGAAGCAGAGAGGACGGGGGCTGAAGGAGATGGGGAGTAGAGGAAGCAGGTAGGGTGAACACCCGAAATATCGATTCCAAAATATAGACTGTCCAAAATATCGAAATAAAAATAAAGACTGCCCGGAATATCGAATTACCAAAATATAGTAAGTCAGAATATCGAATTTGGGGTATGAAATATCGAATTCCATAATATCGAATTTAAAATATCGATTTCCATAATATCCATTTTTTTTAGTGTTATGTATGGTAGTATATGTATTAAAATTAAATATTAATTTTATTATGTCTGTTTAATTTAAAGTAATGAATGTTATGTTATTCAATTTTTGTGTAATTTAATTCCGTTATGGGTTGTGGGTTTATAGGGGAATAGGGTGGGAAGTAATTTAATTATAGTAAATTAAATATAATTTTTATTTATATGTATTGATAATTAATTGATATTTCAATATTATCTGGTAATGACTTTTATTTAATTGGTCATTATTTTTAAATTTGTAATTAATTTTCATCAATTTGTAATCATTTTTTTAATTGATAATTCATTTTTATTATTTGGTAAATAATTTTTATTACTTGATTAACTGATATTTATGTTAATTATATTATTTATTTAGAGCGGGTTGTGGGTTTATACGGGAATAGGGTGGGAAGTAATGTACTTGCAATAAAGGTATTATTTATTTTTATTTATATGTATTGATAATTAATTGCTTGATAAATAATTATTATTGGTAATTACATTTATGAATTCGTAAATATTGTTTATGAATTGGTAATTAATTTTTATTAATTGATCATAATGTTAATCGTATTATTTATTATTTGGAGCGGGTTGTGGGTTTATAGGGGAATAGGGTGGGAAGTAATTTAATTGTAATAAAGTAAATACTTATTTTTATTTATATATATTGATAGTTAATTGATAATTAATTATTCATTGGCAACTATCTTTTATTAATTTATAATTAATTTTTTGAATGGTAATTAGTTTTTATTAATTGGTAATTACTTGAATTAATTTTTTATTGGTATTGATAATCAATTTAATTTAATTTTAATATTAAATCATTACTTTCCCTACTGTTGCACTCTCTGGAGTGTGAATAGTAATTTTTACCCCTACGCTATCCAACGCTTTCCCTACTGTTGCACTCTCTGGAGTGTGAATAGTAATTTTTACCCCAACGCTATCCAACGCTTTCCTACTGTTGTACTCACTGGAGTGGGAATAGTAATTTTTACGCCTACGCTATCCAACGCTTTCCCTACTGTTGCACTCACTGGAGTGGGAATAGTAATTTTTACCCTGCCTCTATCCAATGCTTTCCCTACTGTTGCACTCTCTGGAGTTGGAATAGTAATTTTTACACCTATGCTATCCAACGCTTTCCCTAGTGTTGCACTCTTTGTAGTGGGAATAGTAATTTTTACCCTCCCGCTATCCAACGCTTTCCCTACTGTTGCACTCTCTGGAGTGGGAATAGTACATTTTAGCCATACACTATCCAACGCTTTCCCTACTGTTGCACTCACTGGAGTGGGAATAGTCATTTTTAGCCTCCCGCTATCCAACGCTTTCCCTACTATTGCACTCTCTGGAGTGGGAATAGTCATTTGTACACCCACTATCCAACGCTTTCCCCACTGTTGCACTCTTTGGAGTGGGAATTGTAATTTTTACCCCTACGCTATCCAACGCTTTCCCTACTGTTGCACTCACTGGAGTGGGAATAGTAATTTTTACCCTCCCTCTATCTAATGCTTTCCCTACTGTTGCAATCTCTGGAGTTGGAATAGTAATTTTTACCCCTACACTATCCAACGCTTTCCCTACTGTTGCACTCTTTGGAGTAGGAATAGTAATTTTTACCCTCCCGCTATCCAAAGCTTTCCCTACTGTTGCACTCTCTGGAGTGGGAATAGTACATTTTAGCCCTTCGCTATCCAACGCTTTCCCTACTGTTGCACTCACTGGAGTGGAAATAGTAATTTTCAGCCTCCCGCTATCCAACGCTTTCCCTACTGTTTCACTCTCTGGAGTGAGAATAATAATTTTTACCCCCCGCTATCCAACGCTTTCCCTATTGTTGCACTCTTTGGAGTGGGAATAGTAATTTTTACCCCTACGCTATCCAACGCTTTCCCTACTGTTGCACTCACTGGAGTGGGAATAGTAATTATTACCCCTACACTATCCAACGCTTTCCCTACTGTTACACTCACTGGTGTGGCAGTAACTTTTTCTCTCTCACTATCCAACAAGTTCTCTACTTTGTTTTACATTACATTTATTCTTTTTACATATTAAGATTTTTTTACATTATTTTAAGTATGTTTTGCTAAATTGATTTTAATATTTAATTAATTTTATATTATTTTTAAAACTTTTAAAAAAATTCGATATTTTAGTTAACTATATTTTTAACATTCTATATTTTGGATTCAATATTTTGGTACTTACCTGTTTGTAGATAGGGATTCGATATTCTGTACTTCGATATTTTGGAGTCGATATTTTGGGCATTCTATATTATGTCCCTCAATTTTATGTCACTGAACCACAGGGAGAACACATTCCCTCCCTCCCATGCACTGCACATCAACATCTAACATAAGCAGTGGAAGGACACATCATCTACCCATTGGGAGGCAAGATGGCGTCCATGGCGTGGGCTGTGTGAACAGCTCAGTCCTCGCTCCCAGTGGCGGATGGTATACAGCATTTTTGACCCTGGGCAGACACGGAAAATATTTGTAAAAAGCAGAGTGTGGAGAATTAGTGTGGGTACGAAGTGAGTACTCGGCGAGAAGTGGAGTAATTAAAAAACGCCTCAAGTAGCAGCAGGCTGTAAGAAGCAGAAGCGCTTACCTGATTACCCGTTTATCCTGCTATTCCGCGTTTGCTGTGCTACCTCATACACACCGGTCGACGGCATCCAGATACCGGTGGGACTCCTTCTTTGTCGGCAGAGGTTATCGGCATGGCGCCTACCATTTTTTGGGGCTTCCAGCTTGGTGTGGTGCGCGGGCGTGGAGGTCCCCGAAAGGCAAAGAAAGCTATGCTGCCGCAAGTTGTGACCAGCAGCGAAAAAGGTAAAGAGCAGCCCGCTACCGAGGACGCTTTCGCAGATGAGCTGTCAGTGGGTGAGTCCCGTAAACAACAGCAGCAGGGAGCTATACCAAAAGTTAAAAAGGGGGGTGACCCTGTGGACAAGCCGGTTATGCGAGCTGCGAAAAAAGGGGCAAATACAATACGCTGTTTGAACGGCAAATTGTGAAGGGGGCAGCACAGTTGTCTGTGGAGGGCTCTGCAGAGGGGGTCACAAGTGAAATACCTGATGGAATACCTAATGTTGAAAATACCCTTCCCAGAATACATGGAGAAGTGGGGGAAGAATATGCAGCTGAAGGTGGCGCTAATCCAGGTCATTCTTCACCTTTGCAGAGATCAATAGTGGCGGAGTCTTTAAGACTTGAGAAAGGCATTATGGATGATGTAGTTCCTAGCTCTAAGCAAGCAGTATCCGGCAGTCTGGACAATCTTGTGTCTGAAATAGATTATTTGGCACTAAGTGGTGGTAACTCTGAACAAGATCTTAGGGGATCACAGGAAGCGATTGATAATTTTTATTCACTTTCTGACCCCTCCTCGGACGAGAGTACAAATATTAGTAAGGATTGGCAGGACTATAGGGAGGGGAGTAGCTCGGAGATTGAAATAACATCAAATACTGCTTCCCCAAATGCGAGTGATGTCACAGTAAAAAGAGTAAGGAAGAGGGGGAGCCAACGCAAAAAATCCCATATTGAGCAGACAAATTCAGGGAATAATGAAAGCCCCCCAGAAGTTGTATTACCCGAAATATCACAATCTCAACAGGAGGAGACATTGAATCCACCTCAGGAGATTACCCTTGCTACAATTTATGAAACGATGATGAAACATAGAGCGGAGATAAAAGCTGAAAATACTAGGACTCAAGCGACATGTAGTAAAGTGAAAAATGCAGTGCGCCGGGTGATCAAAATTTGTTCAGACACCACGGTTAGAGTCACGGAAGCCAAAGCCAGAATTGCGGTTATTAGAGGATGAGGCAGTAGTCCGGAAAACTGAACTTGAGGCCATTAAAGCTCACCGGGACGATATTAGTAACAAGTTGTCTGAGCTTGAGAATAAAGCATGCCGGAACAATCTGCGTTTTTTAGGCATTCCGGAGAAAAAAGAAGGGACTGACGTGCGGAAATTTATTGCGGACCTTTTGACAGAGGCTTTTCCTGAGCTGACCTCATGGGACTGGTTAAGAGAAATACAAAGGGCTCATAGGTTTCCATTCTCAGTGAAGAAACCGAGGCAAGGAGAAGAAGAACGTCCGAGAGCGATTTTAGTCTGCTTCAACAACTTTCTAGCCAGAGAGGATATATTCTCACTTGCCAGGCCTGACAAGAAGGGTGTAGCTAAAGAGTGTAATTTTTTTGTGAGACCAGATTTTTGTCAGGCTACAGTATCTAAACGCTGGCATCTTCGGCAGCTTATCCCTGGCTTTCAGAGCAAAGGGGCTATTGTTTTTCTGCAGAATCCAGCTAAACTTAAAGTAATTGTAAAGGGTCAGACTAGATTCTTTTTTTCAGAAATTGAGGCTAAGGAATATTTGGGTTCATTGTAGAAATAAGCTGAGCTTAGCTGGTGGATATGGTAATAATTGGCCGCCGCTAAAACCTGTAGAAAGGAATAGTTAACGCTGCCCTATATATAGTATTCTGGGGTCCTCAATATAGAGATTAGGCGATTGTTTTTGTTTTCTATTTTCCATCTGCCCTGGGGGGGAGCACGGTACTCCATGTAATGCAGGGACTGAGAGCCCCATGGCCTCATGTGGTGGGAAGGGCGGGTGGGGAGGGAGGGGTGGGAACTGGGATGGTGGTGGGGGGAAGGAGGATTGAGGTGGTGGGGGCATGGTGGAGGTGTGTAGGGGGTGTAAATTCGGCAACAGTTAAGGCACAGGCTAAAAGGCTCAAGAGTATACAAGAGATCTTATATAAGAGAGGAGTATGTTTAAAGTCATGTGTTAAAGGTTTTTTGAGTATATTCCAGTTTTACCTGTGTTATACTTATGTTTTGATCTGTATTTTTTGTACCAATGAAAATGAATAAGAAACTAAAGATTTGTACTCTGAATGTATGTGGTCTTAACGATCCTAAGAGGAGGCGGGTATTGGCTAGGATTGTACAGTTGCTACATATTGATCTGCTATGCTTACAGGAAATGCATATCTCATGGATCAATAGGGGGTATCTAAAAACTTTGGGGCTGGAATTAATAGTGTGTTCTAAACAAACAGGGGTCAAAAGGGGGGTAGCGATTTTCTTGAAACGTGGTCTGGGTGTTTGTATTAAATCAGCATCAGATAAATGGGGACGTTGGGCAACCAGCGAATTCAGAATTAATCAAAGTAGGTTCACTGTGTGTAATGTATATAGTCCCAATTTGGACGATGTCGAATTGATTTATTTGAATGTAGAATTGGCCCAATGGACTCAGCCAGTCGTCATGTGTGGCGATTTTAATATTCATATTGATGCTCAGATGGATATGAGGTCAAGCAATGTATATAAAGGTAGAAAGAAACAAGTTTTTAAGTCATTGAGGGGGTTGATTTTAGAACGTGGGCTACATGACGTCTGGAATATTTTACACCCCGGTGACCCTGGATTCACTTTTTTTTCTGCCCCTCATTTAAAATTTGTTAGGTTAGACTATTTTTTTGTATCCTCTATATTGTTAGGGAGAGCTAGTATTGAGATTCATCCTAAGCTGGTTTCAGATCACAATCCTGTGAGTGTGCAGATCACTCTGGGATCTGACCTGAAAGAAGGCAATCAAACATGGTCTTTAGAGAGGAAGTTATTAATGGATGAAGAGTATCGCCAATTTATGATTAAGGAAATTCGTGAGTTCTGGGAATTTAATAAAGGAACAGCTGACGTGAGAATAGTATGAGATACTTTAAAATCTGTTGTCAGAGGGGAAACATTGAGTTTTGCCAATGCTAAACGTAAAAAGGCATGGCCTAAACATAAAAAGGACTTTGACTCTCAGTTATATTGGCAGGAAGAGAATTGGCTGCTGCTATTGGCTCCGGTTTAGATCCGATCAGGGCTCAGAGGGATCTTACTAAGAAAAGGACAGCTACATATGCCAACATAGCGGACCATATTGCGGAAGTGTATGCACAGCACAAGAAGGAGGCATACGAATTTAGTGAGAAAACTGGCCGAACCCTGGCTAAACGGTTCAGGGAAAAAGCTGCCTATAACGAGATTACTAAGATTATAGACCTAGATGGAACACTGCAGGAAACGAAGGAGGGTGTTCTTGTAGCATTTCAAGGGTTTTATCAATCTTTATATAGCAAAGAAGCAACAGACTTACAACTAAATGATGAGGGAGAATATTCGAAAGATCTGCTCCCTTGGTATGGGCAGAAGTTGAGTCTGCTTTATTAGGATTAGCGCAGGGGAAGGCGATGGGCCCTGATAAAATTTCATTGGAGTTTTACCAAACTTTCAGGAATTAATTGAAGAACGAACTACAAGAGGTTTGTCAGCAAGCATTTTTTGGTATTGCTCCGGACTCTTGGTCTAAAGCGACGATAGTGGTTTTTAGGAAAAAAGGGGAAAAGGATACCGATTTGGGGTCCTATAGACCAATTTCACTGCTCAATTCAGAAGGCAACATATACTCAAAGGTAATTGCAAATAGGCTGAATGAGCTGATGCCAGGGTTGGTGTCTCTTAGACAACATGGCTTCATTCAACGCAGAGACACTACGCATCATGTTAAGAGGATCGTCTCCATGCTGGACTGGTCAAAGGGTACTAATGCCCCGTTTGGAGTGGCCCTGTTGGATGCTGAAAAAGCATTCGACAGGGTCTCGTGGAGGTTCCTGTGGTCAGTCTTAGCATGAAAGGGGTTCCCCGCTGAGATTATTACAGCCATAAAAACGCTATATCTTAATCCGTCAGCTACTATCCGTATCTCGGGTATGCTGTCAGGGGACATAGCGATAGGGAGGGGGACAAGACAGGGTTGTCCTTGTTCCCCCCTGTTATTCGCTTTATATATTGAGCCTTTTATACTTACCATGGAGAGTAATGAAATAATTAAACCGGTCGTGATAAATAATGAGGCATATCAAATATTTGCATACGCAGATGACATTGCAGTCGCAACATCAGATATTAGTAATGCTTTACCGGAGATCATCGAAGCAGCCAAGGTCTTTGGACGGGCTTCGGGTTATAAACTAAATGTGTCCAAAACACAATTGATTCATTCAGTGGCCGGTCGCCCAGTAGATATTAATTTTGAACCCGTGGTAACCTATCTAGGGATTAAAATATCTCCAACAGTGGAGGATATTCTCTCTTTGAATTTGGATCCAATCATTGCTTCCTCTTGTGGAAAAGTAAATTTTGCCATGTTATATGTGCCTACGTGTTCCCCATCTTATGTTATATGTGCATGATCAATATGCATGTATTCCCCTCTGATCGATTAAAGACGCAATTACAGTTGTGTCCATCTCTAGTATGCCAGTTTCCAGTCTTCGTGAAAGCAACGAATATCAGGCCTATGTAAACCTACGTTGTCACATTTTCACAGTGTGCACGTTAATTCATTGAATTGTCCCCGTTTCTAGGCCTCAAAAGGGCCTGGACTCAGATTCAGCTCCTGTCTCCTGAACCCTCTCCGAGGAGCGATACAGCCCCCACCTGCATCCCTGACCCTTCGCTTACTTCATGCCTCGCAGTGCCCGGCCCGGCCTGGCTCTGCCTCCCAGTCTGCCAAGAATATGTTATGTTTCTAGTTATCAGTTCAGCCCTCCTTCTCTGCATTCCTAAGCTACTGAATCGCATCAATAGTTTCCATCACGGTCTAGCCTCTATGTCTCCATGTAAGAGAAATACTGTATTAATATTCATAGAATATTCCCCGCACACGCACTACATGTAGAATAATGCATGCACCAGTCTTAGTGTCTGTTAGCCTTTACCCTGATAACTTTTGGATTCTATCAACATGTACTCTAAACACCAGATACTAGATATGCCTGGGTACATGTCGCTCTGACACTCCAGACTTTAGTCTCCTCTTCTAGCGCAGAAGTCATAGCCCCAGTTTTCCCTGGTAACACGTCATTGCCAGTTTGCGCGCACCACTAGGTTAGAGGTCCCAGCTGCTCAGGTAGCCCCCTCCATGTTTCCGCCCCGTTTATGACATATTCTGTTACGTTTACATCACATGTCTATGTATACGCCCTGTACACGCCTTCTTGTTACATCATTTTGCCTTTATCTTTCGCGACTGCCACGAAGTCACGCCCACTGCTACGCCTACTGTATTGAATGTAATGTATTTGTTTAAGTATATATACTGTACTCCCATTATTAAAAGTGTGCCTATTCCTTTTGTCCAGATCCTGCCCCCGACAGCTGTCTTCATTCCCTTCCCATACAGGCTGTCCTGTTCCTGTCCTTTATGCCTATTAAAGCCTGTAGACTCCAGCTACCTCGAATCCTGACTCTTATTTATTGAGCTACCTGTTTATTGAGTATCCTGAAAAATAGAACCGGTAATTAATTATTTATTTACCACATAATGGCGCCCGAATAGGGACTTGCCCTTTCCCCACGCGCCGGAGAAGCCACGCAGGCCCCCTGATCCTCTGCAGCCGTGACGGAACCATACCGTGCACGTGCAGATATTTCTGCTTCAAGTATCCCTCAGGCCCACGGAGGAGACGGAGGTTGCGGTCCAGCGTCCAGACGAGGCGGTGAGGAACGCGGCGAGTCCCGACCAGAGCCCAAGCCGAGAGTCCAAGGTCCGAGGTATCCAGAGGCCCACCTGTAACTGAAGTCCGAAGTTCGTCCGTCCGTCGTCGTAGCAGTCCAGTCCAGTCCGAGGCCTTCCGTTCTTGCTGCCCGGTGAGTACCGTTGCTGGGGTAGTATCTAGACAGGGTCAATTAATTTGTCTCTGGTCCGTGGGTTTGGGTACGCAGATCCAACACGAAGTGTTCACCTAGGTGGACGCGGGTCCTGACGTGTCTCTTTATGGGACCGGTAAGTTTCGTGCTGTTTTAGCAGTGCATCTAGTCAGTCCAGTAAGTTCTGTTCTCAAGAAATTCATGTGTTCTGTCCAAACTGTTATTATAAATGTTATTTCATGTGTTTTCAATGTCGTGGTATGAGTGATTTGTTTTCTTAGTTATTATTGTGTTTATCGTGTATTGTATTGTGTCCAGACTCCAACCCAAATTATGCCTCTGTTCTCGAAATTACGTCAGTTAAAAACTAGAAAAGGTCTGCTAGAGGAAGCAGTTCCTGTCCCGCCTAGGGACAGTCCAGGTCATTTTATGTATCATAAGCATGGCATAAGTGCCATATTATATCTAGACTTATGGGTGGAGTAC
Organism: Lissotriton helveticus; assembly: GCF_964261635.1. Taxonomy (NCBI): domain Eukaryota; kingdom Metazoa; phylum Chordata; class Amphibia; order Caudata; family Salamandridae; genus Lissotriton; species Lissotriton helveticus. The sequence continues at coordinate 1,008,375,762 of NC_136065.1, read as the reverse complement.
ACCAAGGAATTAGAAGAGAAATATAGATGGCCCGTATCAGGTACGTGGGATGCCGAGTGCATCATGCGAGTAGAAGAAGCTTTATGGAAAAAGAAAGCCAGACAGTCCCAGAAAGATGCCATCGAGTTATGGCGCAAAGAATCTCATAAAAGAACCGAAAAAGAAATCAGAAAAACAGAATTAAGTAGGGAATCCTCAGAAAGAGCCCAAGAAAGGGAATTAATCGAAGTAGGTGAACGAGTTAAAGCCGAACAGTCAGACAGACAGAGAAATGCCCTTATTAAGGGTATGTATCCTCTTCTTGCCGAGGGCTTGCCGAAAGCAACCTCGGAAGCACCATGTAATGAAGTGCAGTTCTGAAACACAACATAGCTACTGGTAAGACTAAAGAAAGACCACGTCCGCCTAGACAAGAACAAGTTTCACAGACTTCACAGTCACCACAGAATGCACAACAGACAGTTCCAGCACCGCAGCCTATCGCTGCAACACAGCATGTTACACAGCAGATGTACCAGTATGCCCAGACAGAATATCCAGAGTATCAACAGTATTCATGAAACAGCCTAGAGAGGGAGGTAGGCTTGCCTCTCATCGAGATACCTGTAGATCAAGAGGGTCCCTATGTACACAGTCAAGTATTAGGGAAAGACAGAAAGTTTTTGATTGATACAGGGGCAAGTAGGACTACTATCAGTCATGACGAGGTTCCAGGGGCTCCGCTCTCAGGCTCTAAAAATGTTTCCCTTGGATTTTCAGGAAAGCCTATTGTGAACGAAATTTCAAAACCAGTTTCTCTAGAAGTTGGTCCATTGTCCCGAACTACTGATTTGTTACTTACGAAATCATGTCCAGAAAATTTGTTAGGCATTAAAACATTAAAAGAATTAGGTGCAGTAATTTGTTGTTCTCCAGAAGGAGTCCGATTGTTTTTACGTGACTTTAAAGGTCACTATGTATTACGTGATTTTGATCCAAGACTATTGAATGTACCGCAGCATTTATGGGCGCAAGGTCCAACTGATGTAGGATGTATGGATATCACACCCCATCGTGTATCCCTCAAACAAGGTATAGTTTTGCCACGAATCAGACAGTACAGATTGCCACCTGAGGCTGTAGCAGCCTTGTCCAAAATTATTGACGAGCTCATTGCTCAGGGAGTGGTTGTAGAAACTGACTCCAATGTATGTAATTCTCCTATCATTCCAGTCTTGAAACGTACAGATCCAAATGCACCTCCAGTATATCGATTAGTGATTGACCTTCGAGAGCTTAATAAATGTATCATACCCCAGTATCCAGTAGTCCCAGATATTTCTTCCCTATTGACAGCCATTGATTCTGAAGCCACATTTTTCACTGTTATCGACCTCAAGAACGCATTTTTCAGTGTCCCCATTCATCCAGACAGCCAGTACCTTTTCGGTTTTTGTTTAAATGGAAGGAGCTATAAATTTACACGAGCTCCTCAAGGTTTCACAGAAAGTCCTAGTATTTACAGTCAAGCACTTAAGAGACAACTAGACAATATTCACATGCCAACTGACACTGCCCTGCTCCAGTATGTCGATGATCTACTGATCACAGCCCGTTCTGAGCGTGATTGCGAGCGTGCGTCACTTACAGTTCTGTATTTTCTGGCCGAGCAGGGGCACAAGGTGTCCCCTTCCAAATTACAATTCTGTGTCCAGCAAGTGATCTACTTAGGCCACTTACTGTCCAAGTGGGGTAGGCAGTTGACACCAGACCGTATCCAGTTAATAGCGAGTCTTCCACAGCCCAAGACACAGAAGGAGGTGCGAGCTTTTATTGGCCTCACTTCTTATTGCAGACAATGGATTCCTCAGTATGCATTTCTAGCCAAACCACTGATACAGTTAACGACACAGGAGGCAGCCGTATCGACTGTCCTCCCTTGGACCCAGGAACATACACTTGTTTTCAATGAATTAAAGAAAGCCTTATGCCAAGCACCTGTTCTAGCTACACCGAACTACAGTAAGCCTTTTACACTTTTTGTCACAGAACGTGATGGTACTGCATTATCTGTTCTCACACAAGATCAAGCAGGACAGTACAAGCCCTGTGCTTATTTTTCGAGCACATTAGATCCAGTAGCTCAGGCTCTGCCTGCGTGCCTCAAGTCAGTTGCAGCCACAGCTCTAGCTATCAGACAACGTGATTCCATAGTGTTAGGACACTCCTTGACAGTACAAGTTCCACATTCCGTGGAGGTTCTTTTAAACCGAACACAGACTCAGCACTTGACAATTGCACGTTTAACAGGTTATGAACTGACACTGTTCCAGCCACACATAGAAATCAGACGCTGCAACATTCTAAATCCTGCTACACTGTTACCGTCAGTTACATCAAATCCTGCCACACATGACTGTGTGGAAGTTGTTAACACCATGACAAAGCCAAGACAAGACTTGACAGACATTGCGTTACCTGATCCCGACCTGACACTTTATGTGGATGGTTCATGTATGAGAACTAGTACAGGAGATCTAGTAGCCGCGTATGCAGTGACTACTGAAACCGAAGTTATAGAAACACATCGTATTGACACCCTGTCTGCTCAAGCAGCAGAGCTAGTGGCTCTGACCCAAGCCTGCATACGTGCTAAGGACCTGAAAGTAAACATATACACAGATTCACGTTACGCATTCGGAGTTGTACACGACTTTGGAGTGCTCTGGCAGGAGAGAGGTTTCATGACTTCTCATGGAACCAAGATTCAGCATGGTCTCCTCATTCAAGCTCTGTTAGATGCAATACATTTACCGACAGCTGTTGCTATCATGAAGTGCAAGGCACATACGAAAGTTACTGACATCATTTCCCAAGGTAACAATCTAGCAGATCGAACAGCCAAGCTTACAGCTCAGACTCCAGACATTCCAGTTAACACAACACAGACATTCACTCTAGATCAGACTACTTGTATGACAGTTAAGGACCCTACACAAGATGTCATAGACATACAGTTACATGCTACTCCCGAAGAAATCAAGAAATGGTCTGAACAAGGAGGGGTCCAGACAGGTCAGGGATGGTTGACGAAGGGAAAAGCCACATGGTTTCTCCCCGACTCTATGGTTCAAGTCATTATTAATACCGCACATAGTCCAGCACATCTGGGAGAAAAAGCTATGTTCGACAGTATTCAGAACCTTTGGTTCAACAAGCATTTACGAGCTGCAGCCAAGCAGAAAGTCCGTACCTGTATGATATGTTGTCAATTCAATCCAGGTAAAAGTGTCCCGGTGGAACAAGGTGGATTCCAACCTCCTGACCACCCTTTTGAAGTCCTCCAGATGGATTATATTCAGTTGGAGCGATGTCGAGGTTTCAAGTATGTCCTCGTAGTTGTATGCGCTTTGTCCAGGTGGACAGAAGCATATCCAGTTCCAGATTACACAGCCGCGACCACTGCCAGGCAGTTGGTTCGTGAATTCTTTCCCCGCTATGGACTCCCTAGGGTCGTGTATTCTGATAACGGCCAGCCATTCTCATCTGAGCTTATGAAACATGTTTCCCTTCTGTTAGGGTACCAGTGGAAGTTCCATTGTGTGCGCCATCCTGAAGCAGCCGGTCTCGTAGAGAGACATAATCAGACCCTGAAAATCCGTATTGCCAAGACATGTAAAGAAAAAGGTGTAGACTGGCTAGTTGCCTTGCCAGTTGCTCTATTCTACATGAGGATGGTTGCACATTCCAGATCAGGTCTGTCCCCGTATGAGGTCGTGTTCGGCCGCCCCCCAAGCATGTGGGGTACACCTAGACCCCGCAGTATTACAGATGTTTCCAGTAATATGCTGACAGATTACCTAGCTTCCTTGATGTCTGCCCTACACTCTTGTCGTTCACAGGTTGCCGCCGCATTTCCAGACAATACCGAGGTAAAACCGCATGAAGTCATTCCAGGGGACCTTGTGTTGGTGCGGAATTTTGATCGTTCAAGTCCGCTGGAGCCCCGTTGGAAGGAGCCTTGTCTTGTCTTGTTAACAACAAGGACAGCAGTCAAGCTCGAGGGCCGGAAAGGATGGGTCCATCTGTCCCACATCAAGAAGTTCCATGGATTACCAGTAAAGACTTTTGCTAATGACTGCCTCATTCCTACAGACTGCCTAAAAACAGACTCTGAACTTAAAGTTCCTCTGTTAGAGAAAACTCCGCAACAGGAGTATAAACTGAAACTCAGGTCTAGTAAAATAAGTCAGCCAGTTTAATTGTCTAAGTCCCTCTCGGGTGAAACGGTTAGACAGGTCCCTGACATGTATGAGATAGACCCCCATAGTGAGAGAGTTAGTCAAAACTCTATACGATGTATCATTATTCTAAGCTTTTTATTATATTTGAGTCTTATGGTTACCTGCACAAGTTATGCTTTACATTTATGTTTTCCAAGTTCACATGTAAATAAGTTTTCTAATGCTACAGTAGAGCACACATTTAGTGATCTGCCTCCTCACGAGCTATCCTATCGTCTTGCTATGCGAAATAATACATTTATCAGAATGTTACACTATTCACACCAGACCAGCAATGCCACTAATTGTTGGGTGTGTGGTCGACTCCCCCCTTTTCAGACACCGAAGGGAGTTCTACCACTCTTTCCTTATCCATTTTCACATAATGGTTCGTGTGGAGCATGGTCCACTTTAACGTCCTCCTCCAATGATATGTCCCTTCTGAATAGAACATGTTTTCCAGACAAGCAAGGTCTCTCCCATAGAACAGGGTTAGATCTAGAAAATGAAGTATATGATTTGGGTAATTATTCTTCGAATTTTATGGTCCTGAATGTTCAGTCCGATACTACTCCAGATTTGCCTGCTATTTCAGTACTACCAGTCAAAGGCGAATTATGTGTCAGAAAGAATGGTTCCGCACATGTAGGACATAGTGATTGTACTACTATTGTCGAGTATAGTGACAGTGGGAAATCTATTTTCAAAGCCTCACGTCATTCTTATTTTGTTTGTGGTCAGACCGCATATGTTCGTCTGCCCCTCGATTGGGATGGAACATGTTACATTGCCTTCCTACTGCCACCAGTTTTTCTAGCCCCATCTGATTATCACAGAAACACACATCTAGTACACGTCAGACCTAGAAGGGAGATCGAGTCCCCAATTGTCGATCAAACTGAAACTACTCTAGAACAGTATCAAGACTTCAATAAAGGTTTCTTCTTCTTTATAGGACCTGTCCAGAATAGTAAGTTAATACGTAGACTAACCAGAACCCTCGAAGCAGTAGTGAATGAGACTACTTCTGCTCTAGGTAACTTAACTGAAGAGCAATCTGCTATGAGATTTGTTGTGCTCCAAAATCGTCTCGTTCTTGACGTCATACTGGCCGATAGAGGAGGAGCATGTAGAGTCATCGGATCTAGTTGCTGCATTTTCATTCCTAATAACGCGCCGTCTGTTTATTCAGCTATAACCAGACTTCATAAAATTGCCCATCAGTTACACCAGAATCCAGGCACACATGGTCCGGTTGGCTCTGGAGTATTATATCAGCCTGGGGATGGAAAGTATTGTCATTCCTAGGTATTGCAGTAATGATCATATTCAGTTGCTGCCTTTGTATACAATGTGGCCCTGCGATTTGCGGCATTTGTGCTACCTCTTGTATTCCTAGTCCTAAATCCCGTTCCAAGACAATTCGAGACGAGCAAATGATGCTATATGAAATGATAGATGGTATCATGAATATTGATGTTTCCTGATGGAAACGTAGGGCACAAGGAGGGAATGTGGAAAAGTAAATTTTGCCATGTTATATGTGCCTACGTGTTCCCCATCTTATGTTATATGTGCATGATCAATATGCATGTATTCCCCTCTGATCGATTAAAGACGCAATTACAGTTGTGTCCATCTCTAGTATGCCAGTTTCCAGTCTTCGTGAAAGCAACGAATATCAGGCCTATGTAAACCTACGTTGTCACATTTTCACAGTGTGCACGTTAATTCATTGAATTGTCCCCGTTTCTAGGCCTCAAAAGGGCCCGGACTCAGATTCAGCTCCTGTCTCCTGAACCCTCTCCGAGGAGCGATACAGCCCCCACCTGCATCCCTGACCCTTCGCTTACTTCATGCCTCGCAGTGCCCGGCCCGGCCTGGCTCTGCCTCCCAGTCTGCCAAGAATATGTTATGTTTCTAGTTATCAGTTCAGCCCTCCTTCTCTGCATTCCTAAGCTACGGAATCGCATCAATAGTTTCCGTCACGGTCTAGCCTCTATGTCTCCATGTAAGAGAAATACTGTATTAATATTCATAGAATATTCCCCGCACACGCACTACATGTAGAATAATGCATGCACCAGTCTTAGTGTCTGTTAGCCTTTACCCTGATAACTTTTGGATTCTATCAACATGTACTCTAAACACCAGATACTAGATATGCCTGGGTACATGTCGCTCTGACACTCCAGACTTTAGTCTCCTCTTCTAGCGCAGAAGTCATAGCCCCAGTTTTCCCTGGTAACACGTCATTGCCAGTTTGCGCGCACCACTAGGTTAGAGGTCCCAGCTGCTCAGGTAGCCCCCTCCATGTTTCCGCCCCGTTTATGACATATTCTGTTACGTTTACATCACATGTCTATGTATACGCCCTGTACACGCCTTCTTGTTACATCATTTTGCCTTTATCTTTCGCGACTGCCACGAAGTCACGCCCACTGCTACGCCTACTGTATTGAATGTAATGTATTTGTTTAAGTATATATACTGTACTCCCATTATTAAAAGTGTGCCTATTCCTTTTGTCCAGATCCTGCCCCCGACAGCTGTCTTCATTCCCTTCCCATACAGGCTGTCCTGTTCCTGTCCTTTATGCCTATTAAAGCCTGTAGACTCCAGCTACCTCGAATCCTGACTCTTATTTATTGAGCTACCTGTTTATTGAGTATCCTGAAAAATAGAACCGGTAATTAATTATTTATTTACCACACTCTAACAAGACGTTGGAACGGATTAACAATTTACATCTATCTTTGTATGGGCGTAGTAATGTCCTGAAAATGTTAATCTTTCCTAAATTTTTGTATATCTTTCGGACCATCCCTCTACTTATTTCTTCTACGTTTTTTTCCTGTATTGAGAGAATGTGTGCGAGGTTTTTGTGGGGCTATCGGCGCTCTAGGAGAGCTTTGAAGTGGTGTATGCTGTCAAGAGCCCAAGGAGGTTGGGGAGTGCCTAACTTTCGATTATATCATTGGATCGCTATACTACAACATATGGGGGTGCTAATATTACAGGAAGATCCAACGGAAGACTTTGCTGCCCCGTCTATCTATGAGATATTATTAGGGGGGGAGGCCAGGCAATGTCTTAATCGTATAATAGAACCTAGCTACTACAAGAAAACTAAATTTAAGGTAGTATGGTCCGCATTTGTAATTTCGAGGAATGTGAAGAATAAATTGGGTATCGGGGTTAACCTAAATTTAGGTACACCACTTCATAATTGCCCGCTTCTGCCCGAAATATTTAATGACCATGTAATGAATAGATGGCATAATGCTGGGATTTCTATCTTGGGAGATTTTTTTCAGGGGGATCAACTTGTTTCTTTTGAGTTTTTACAGAGGAATTACAAACTAGCCCGAAACTATTTTTTTAAATATCTTCAACTACGTAGTTTTTTTGAAGTGATAATTAAGCAAAAACTATTTTTTTTAATAAGGTAGAGATTATAGAAGCAATTAGATCACGAGTAAGAATGGGACCACTTTATCAGATATTTATGAAAGGGGCGGAGGATGATATTGAGGGCTGGGAAATAAAATGGCAAAATAGACTTGGGGTGGAGCGAATTAACTTAGAAAAGATACTTGACTTAGCCATGATAGTTTTATTTAACGGCCCCCTGAACAGTCAAAATGATATGTCAATTTATGATCTATACTATACACCAAAGAAATTGGCTAAATGGAAATCTAGTCGGGAGATAGCTGCAGTCGTTGCGGGTTGTATGCTGCAGATGCACTCCATATGTTTTTTTATTGTCCTAAGTTTACTCAGTTTGTTAAAGATGTTGAGCAATTTTTTCAGGCTTTAGGTATCTCTCAACAGCTTTCTGCTGAGTTGGTGATTATGGGCTGGTTAGACGGGGGAGTCAATTTTCGACCGGTAATGGAGGAAGGATTTATATTTTTATGTATGTCTATTTTTTGTTTATGTATCACATCCCAGTGGCTTGATCCTGAGCCACCAACCTTCACTAGTTGGCAATCTAGATTATTAACAACATATTATCTTGAGATTGCGGCCTATAAAACAAAGGGTATGAGGAGGAAAGCTCAGGGGTTACAATTGTGGTCCCCGATTATTGACTGGCTATGAATTTAAGACTTGATTGTATAATGATATAATGTCTCAACCTTGTTTTGATATGTTGAAATATTTATTTTGCCCTTTATGTGCGTACTGTGTCTTACCTGGTTGCTGATACAAAATTCAATAAAAAAATAAAAAGGAAGGACACATCATCTTATAATAACATTGTGAGAAGAAATGCCCCGGCAAGGGACAAACATAAGAACAGTGAATTAGGAGCAGGGTAGTGAGAAATGCAACAAAGTCATCCTGGCATGAGCAAGGGACTGACCCAAAGCCCATTCTAGGTATGTAGTGTATTGGAAACAATAGAAATTGTCAACAACTGAGACCTAAAAATGAGTCTACACTCAACATAAGAGGCAGAGGCTCTTTGGTTGAGTTATGTGCAGGCATTAACACATAGCAAAGCAATATAGGAAATATATAAATTATATAAAAACTGTTATTTAACCCTGGAGGACGTGACCGTGAGAACTTCTCACAGGACCGTGTGTCCTTCTATGCCATTGTTTGAAGTACCCTGCGGCTCAAGATAACGTGGTGAATAAAATATAGCGAGACGTTGTACATAATAGAAAGAACCTCATTAGCATCATTTAGAAACTCAGTGAGAGGTTTTGTCATATGATTTGGGGGCATCTTAAATAGGAGGTTTAATCTGTGCTGGCGCAGTTCTCATGTCTGCTCACTCGCCGATGCACATTTGACGTGTACATCATTGAATCACAGGAGAGAATCTACAGAGTGCATCACATTCTAATGGAATATGTCTATTACTCTGGTCACGGCTGCTAAGAACACTGATGTTCCTATTAACCAAATGCTGACTTTTCTGCTCACACCACCTTAGCAAAATGGAAAGATGTTTTCCTATTAAATAAACCAGGCCAAGATAACTCTGTAGAGACTCACCTTTGCCTCCGGCAAAAATAACAGAATGCATTAAATGTTCAGCCAAGCTTTTTATCACGGTGGCTGCACTTTCAGTCCACAAAGCATTGCAGTTACCTTTCATTGAATTTTAACATGAGCTCACCACAATCTTTTTTCATTGAATTCTAACATGAACTAACCATCATCTTTTATTATTTCTCTCTGCTCTCTTTGTGGCACCTGGTATACAGACAACACTTAGGGCTCGATTACGAGTTCGGTAGTATGACAGAGGGACCGCCCCGCCAAACCCGCGTAAAACTGCATGCCGTATTATGACTTTTTTAGTCACTGACGTGCGGTTCCTTTGGCGTTCCCACTGCGGTGCCTATAAAATAGACGCCACAATGGGAACATCAAAGGAAGTTCCAGCATGGCATGGACTGTGAAGTCCATGCTGTGCTAGAACTGAGGGTGCATGCACACAGTGGAGTACATGTTGTGCCCCCTGTGGGCATCTACATGGACACAGAGGGGCCTATAGGGCCAACTTTCTCTCCTCACCACCACAGTTTTCATGGAGGAAAGACCTCCATGAAATCAGTGGTGGTGAGGAAAGTCATAATATGCGTGGCGCGACCATGGTGGTCCTGCCAATTATATTATTACCTCAAGACCACTGCACCACCGCCAGGGAATCGCGGTTCCCTGGCAGAGTTGGTGGTCTCAGGGAAGCTTGACCGCCAAGTTCGTAATGTGGCAGTCAGAAGACCACCACTGCCGCCCCACCTCAAGTCTGGCGCTCAAAGGACCACCAGACTCATGATTAGGCCTTTAATGGTATTGAAGATTGTCCCTTTATTACGTCTGTATTATTATTCAAAACAAGGATACAGACTTATGCTTTCTATGTGTCATGTATGCTACTCATCATGACAATTTATGTTAGTCGTCATGACCCACATATGTCATGCATGTTAGTTGTCATGATGGCTTGGAAATATTAGATATACATTTGGTCCAAAGTAACATCCGCAAAGTTATGACAATCATGTACAAATCCCTGGACCTGCACATGCACAGCCCTTAGAATCATTTCTCTTCTTTCCTACCCAAGGATTACAAAACATGCCAATTACATTGTTTAGAGATTACTTAGATACTGGTGTCAAATCAGTATTAAAAACAAAACGACAGCACCAACGTTTTTCACCTTATTTATGTATTTTGGTAAATCATGGAAAATGCCGGACACAAACGTTTTTATGTTTGTTGTGGATTATTTGCACACATTTAGCACTGGCAAATGCCACCAGGTAAAATGTAAGGGTTAGTATGTAGCCTACAGCTGGAGTTAGTGCAATTCAAACTTAACTTCTACTAGCACAACTGCTTAAAAGTGGTTGCTTGCATTTGCACCTGCTTTAGCTCCACCATCAGGGCTGGATAGGGACAGAATATAGGCCTGGCACCAAAATAAAAGCGATAGCTGAAAAATTGGCCAGTCTTTGCAAGCAGGGGCAGGTTTGAACTTGCAAAGACATGTCGTATATGTATTTTGCAAGGTATGGAAGACAGCATGGATTTGAGTTTGCTGCAAGAAATGTCTGTTTTAATATCAGGGAAATTAACAGTAAACCCCCCCCCAAAAAAACGACCGTTGGGCAATGCCAGATTGCCCTATAGCCTAGGCCGGTTGTAAATGCCATACAGCTCTAAATGAACCCTAAAATGTCATATCAAGAGAGTCCCTTGTTAAATATGTAAATGTCATGTGCACTGAATTCCAATGTGCAAACATGGTAGGTGCTTTCATTCTAGCAAAGTCCACTGTCTGACCTTCTAAAGTGGTTGAGTCAAATGAGCTCCAGTTTGCAACAACAAGACTTTCTTCATGCCACCAACTAAAGAATAACTGTTGGACCTGGCCCTTTTTGGCAGGTTCACCCCGAAACTTTTTGCTTTTTCCTAGCCTGTTTCTGTGACCTGGTGTTGGTGATTTTAGGCCTCTGCGCACTTTTTCACTGTGGTACAGTGTAAAGTGCGTGAGTTCTCTGTGTATGTGTGGTGAGTGACCTGCCCTCCCATAGGAATGCATGGGGAATCTGTGTGACCATGGTAGTTCCTGATGTGTGGGGAGTGCAGGGTCGAGTTTGTTATGTGCGAGCTCGTGAGATTAAATGCTGCGTAATGATGTATCTGGCATGAAAGTGTCTAGTGCGGAAGTGCCACTTCTAGACATGGGTGTGCGTGTGTAGTGAGTCTGTTGGCACGTGATTGGCTGGCGCCTGGCTATAGGAGTGCCTGGGCCTGCTTGTGGATTGACTGTCTGGTTTGAGGGTGACAGGGGCTGGGGAGCCCCCAGGAGGTTGTCTGAGTCAGCCCTTGGTTGTATGACTGCATCTGCAACTAGAGTGGTGGGAGGAGAGAGCACCTGGGAGTGAATAGGGCTGTGCCTGCCTGCCACAATGCTGGCTCCACCTCCTGCTGGGTGGCTGTCGCCTCTGCCCCTCACAATGAAAGGAGTTCCCTATAACCAGTTGGAGCTGGTTCTCACACTGCATCCACCCTGCTAGACAAAGGATTTTATAGTATAAAAAGGGGCTGTGTCCCCTTACAAAATGTTCTTGTTTCTGACTTGAATCCTGCCAGGGGTGTGCTGCTGCTTGGGCCCTGGGGAAGGTTTGCCTCCCTGGGCCCTGCCCAGCCCCTGGATACTTGATGAACTTGTCCTGGACCCCTGAAGGACTTTTTACTGGGACCCCTTTGCTATGGGAGTCTTTGCCTTGGGGGCTTGATGGACTCTGCCCCCTTAGCGCCTGGGAGCGCTTTATGTTTACTTGGACCTTCTTTTTGCCTGCTAGCTCTTGGGAGCGCTTGATTTGTATTTATAGGGCCTGGAAGCGCTGTATTTCCCCCCTGAGCGCCTGGGAGCACTCTATCTGTTTTCTAGCGCTAGGAGTGCTGTGGATTGTCCTTTAGCGCTTGGGAGCGCATCATGTGCTATAGCCGGTGCCCACCCGGCATTTTTGCCCGCTTTTAATGCCCAGTTAAACCCCTGGCAGGTGCCCTCCCTGCCGGGGGCCTTGCTGCTATATTTTTACTTTCACGAGGGAGCCAACCCCTCGAAATCGCCGCCGCCAGCTGGGACTTTGCCTCAAGGGAGCTGGGCCCGCCTCCCGACCGAGGGCCGCGCTGCCATTGGCGGCCCCCAGTCACAGGAAGCCAGGCAAGCAGTGGCGCGACATGGGCGGGGCCTTGAGGCGGTCACTTCCGCTTCCCCCTGCCCGGGGGAAGCCTGCCTTTTCTTCGTTGCCGGTCTCCCGTGTGGAGAGGGAGACCGGAAATGCTGGCCGCGAGAGGGAGGATGTCGGCGTCTTCCATTGTGGAGCGCTGCCGGTCCCGCAGCCCAGGAGGAAGAGACCGGCGCCAGAGACGGCAGCGCAATGCTGCTGCCCCTCTGAGCGGAGACTGCTCCCTGCACCTGGAGAGCCCGGTAAGTGTGGGGCTCTCCGTGGTAGTGGTGCCGGGGGTAGATGAAATCAGAGCGGCCCAGTGTGCTCAGAGGGCCGCTCCAACGTGGTGAGTAAGTGCAAAGGCCCCCCTGCGTGGTGGGGGGACGCGAGAACGAGGCTCTCGGGCACCATTCTTCTTAGAGCCTGCGAGGCTCACAGGGGCCGTTGGTTCATTAGAGCCTGCGAAGCCCAAAGTGTCATTGGGTGTTGATGCTTTCATCCGGCACCGCTGCCTTGGCCTACCGATCCGGTGCAATCGACTCCAGTTTGTCAGCCGACGACAGAGCTTCAGCAACGACGACGCTGCTGCTTAACGAATGCTATTCGGGGCCTGCCCTCCCACAGAAGCTGCCTCTGAAGTGACTCAATCTGCCTGAAATAGGAGGCCTGTACCGGGTCTATCGAATTCTGCAGGGCATAGAGGAATCGGGGCAGAGCCATAATTTTAAAAAGGGCGGTGTCCATCGCAAGCCTTGTATCGATCTATCCCATCTGACCCAGGCCGCCAACGGCTCCATGACAAGGGCAAAGAGCAACGGGGACAGCGGGCATCCCTGTCTTGTGCCCCTCTCCAACGTAAAATCATTCCACCTACAATTAGTGACGACCACCCAGGCCAGGGGGTTCGCATACAATAATCGCACCCAGCCAATAAACTCACAGCCGAAACCCAATTTTGCTAATACTGTGAACAGATAATTCAATTCAACCCTGTCAAACGCCATTGAGGCGTCCAAGGACACCAAGACTGTTGGCTCATGTATTTTCGAGGAGCCCCCAAGGATACCATGCAGCCTCCGCAAATTCAGCGCCGTGTTCCGACGCGGCATAAAACCAGATTGATCCGGGTGTATCAAGTTCGTGATTACTTTTACCAGCCGAGTAGCAAGCAGCTTCGCCAGAATTTTGGGCTCAGCATTAAGGAGCGAAATAGGCCTATAAGAGGTGCATTGTGTCTTAGGCTTACCCGCTTTATGTATGACAATTATATGTGCCAGTCGTTGATCATATGGGAGATGGCCCTTTTCTTTGCTGTCCAGAAACATGGCTCGTACATGCGGGGCGATCCTACGGCCATTTAATTTATACAGCTCAATCAGTATCCCATTAGGGCCAGTCGCCTTACCGGACTTTATTTGTGTAATAGCCTGCGCCACTTCATCATTAGAGAATAGAGAGTCAAAATAGGACCTATCGTCCTCCCACAACCCAGGCATAGCAATATCCCTAATCATTGCGCTGTTTTCAGCCTCGGTAAACTCACTGTCAGCGGTATAGACCTTCTTATAATACTCAGAGAATGCGTCTGCCACAGCTTGTGGTTCAGTAACTTTATCTGACTCTGGTCCCTCCAACTCTGGTACCAGCCTCGATGCCCACTCCCCATGCTCGAGCCACGCAATCAACTTACCGGATTTATCGCCATGCTCATATATGCGGCTCTGTACGGCATTATTTTAAGCAATCGCTCTGTCTCTCGCTAGCGCTTTGTACTCTTCCTGCCGGAGTCTCAATAAGTGGAGGTCCGCCGTCGGGTACGACCTAGCTACTCCCTCCTCTAAAGCTATGACTTCGGCCTCCTTCTGAGTTAACTTCGCCTGTCTTTTCTTCTTTTTCCCCGCTACCAGAGACAAGACCTCCCCTCTTGCGACCGTTTTGTAAGCTTCCCAGAGGTACTGCGCTGAATCAAAAGTCCCCTCATTTTCCAGCAAGTAGCGTTCCGACATTTGGAGCACCCCTTTCTTAATGGCCGGATCTCTCAATTGCCAAGTACTAATGGGAGCTACCCTATCAGCCGTCTGCCGTCCGAGAGTGAGCTGCAACCATAACGGAGAATGATCAGAGATACCCCTGCCCAGGTATCGTGCGTCTTGAATCATGGTGGCCATCGCTGCCGGCAACAGTATGTAGTCCAGCCTTGACAAACTATTGTGTGCTGCCGATATGTGAGTGAAATGTGTCTGCGTTGGATTACTGACTCGCCAGATATCAACCAACCCCAGCATCTCCAGGAAGTCTGAGAGCCATCTCTAAAATAAAAATAAAATTGTAAATTGATACTTGTATAGCGCACTACTCACCCGCAAGGGTCTCAAGGCGCTTGTACGAATACCGCTGTGGAACCCATCCTGGCTTTCCCTGTGAGGTGTCCACTCCTGGGCACCCCCAAGGTGAAGCCAGGCATCCTTAGCGTTGTGGGGGCCGTTGTGGAGATTAAGCAAGCTATTGCCCAGAGTTGCAGAGTGGGACCCATGATTAGAATAGGCACCGAGGTGAGAATTATCAGGTCCGTGGAATTTTTGAGCTCAAGACCCGCCGAGGTGGGGAATTGAACCCTGGTCCCGGGCTAGACCTCTGCATCAGGGTCAGCCGCTCTAACCATTGAGCCACACTTCTCCACTCCACACTTCTGCGACTGTCTAAGCACTCATGGCGGGCTACGGTCAACCTCCCCATCCAGTACGGCATTAAAGTCGCCTCCCAAAACTAGACTACCAAGAGGCAGTGTAAGGAAGACTGGCGGCATGTACATAGATAAAAAGGTGACCGTCTTACCCCCCGTTGCCCCGACGCCCCGGCATATCTGCCCCTCTGGTCAATCCACGTGGCCTGCACTGACATTGGAAAGGAATTTTTAACCAAAGTCCCCACCCCCCTAGATCCAGTATTGAATCCCGCGTGCGCCACCAATTTAAACCCCCCTTTATGGCGGGCCATTCACCTATTTCCCACAAGGTGAGTCTCCTGCAGCGATACAACGTCTGGGTAGTGTCTCCTGATAAGCTGACTAACCATCCCTCTCTTGATTTTATCACCCAAACCATTCACATTCCAACTCAGCACTTTCATCCCCGATCCGTGACTATATTGAGCCATTTAACCCATGTGAAGAGCACAGAGCTACATTCTCATCACCTGACGTAAAAAAATGTGAAAAGAAAAAAACACAATCATTCAACAACAAATCAAAAAATCAACATACTCCCAGCCCCTCTCCCCCCACCCTGCACCCCTGCACTCGGCTTCCGCCTGTCCCCAACTTGCAGTGTGCCTGTCGCCTCATAATCTAACTAACCAACTATCTAAAGGAAGAAATGAGGAGAAAGGCAGCTCCAATAGACCCCCCCTCACCCCGTAGCATCGATTGCTGCACCTAGCCAGTCCAAGGCAATGTCCGGATTGTCGAAAAAACAGGTTTTACCGTTGGCCTCAATCCTCAGCCGGGCCGGGAACAACATGGCATATTTCAGGCCCCTTTCTCTGAGTTTTTTCTTGATCCCTAGGAATCCCTGGTGCTGTTTCTGTACCGCCTGCGTGAAATCCGGGAAAAAGGAGAGGCTAGTATTCTCAAATCTCAAAGGGCCTCCCAACCTGGAGGCCTGCAGGATAGCGTCTCGATCTCGGAAATTAAGCACCTTCGCAATCATTGGACGGGGAGCCCCGGGTCTTGGCCTACCACCCGGGACTCTGTGTGCCCGTTCGATAGTAAAGAAATTACTCAAGCCTTTGGGCTTAAGGTGCTTGAGAACCAGGCCCTCCACAAACAGGTCTGGAGCTGGGCCCTCCGCCTTCTCCGGTACACCAACAATTCGGACATTATATCTCCCGGCCCTTCCCTCGTAGTCGTCCAGCTTCTGGCTTGTGAGATCCCCAACCAGCTGAAGTTTCCACACCTCCTGCTGCAGCAACACCACATCATCTATTAAGCTAGCAGTTTTAATGTCTAGGGATTTGACCTTTTCACTTGTTTTGGTAAGATCCGCATGGATAAGGTTGACCTCAATGGTCACCGCATCCAGTTTATGATCAAGCGATTCCATTTTCTGTCCCAAAGACGTTTTCACCCCCTCTATGGCCGCCATCACATCCAGTCGAATCACTTCCTGGGTCTTGTGTCTTCTTTGATTCAGGCGGGGAACCTCTGGGCAGTGTGTACCAGTCCAGTTTATTGGCTTGAACAACCTTTAGTAGACCGAGACTGCAACTTCTCGCTTTTGGGCTTAGCCGCCATCTTTGACCCACACCAGGGCTTCCCCCTGCCAGCAACCCCGGCTTCACTGATCCGAACCACGAAGAAGTCCAATTCCCAAAAGGGAGATTACTCCGAGACCGTCTGTTGCACTACTGCTGGGCCCGCAGTCTGATTGACCCTGTCCTCATCAGCCGATGCCCCACTTCTCACTCCAGGGCAGCAAGCAAAGGTGACCCAACTCCTTCACCGCGGGCCACTCACCTCCACTCGGGTCCAACCACGGGCGCAATACATTTTGGAACGGGGTAGCCGCCACTGATGCGCCTCGATTCTCCCACAGCAGGAGGTCTCATCCAGTCATTCACCGCTCCAGTCCCTGAATACAACTTGCCACCAAAGACCTGTCCGAGGGGCTCTGATGTCCACAGGCCCATGGGCCCACTCGCCCGCACTCAAGGCCGTCTCGCCCCTGCCTCCAGCGGATTTCGGCAGCTCACCGGCTCCACGGCACTCTTGAATCCCTCCGCCATCTCTCCACATGTGGGCACCGTCGGGTAGGCCGTCAGGTCCTCCGCCGCGGGCTCCACTCCTTTGTTTCCGGGCCCATCTCCCACTAGTAGCATTTAATTGTCACGTCACAACCTGGGCACATATTGTGCCCATTACTAGGGACTTGAAAGTAAATAAATATAAGCACTTTAGCACTGATTAGTAGTGGTAGAGTCCAACAAAAAAAAATAAGATAAAAAATAGGAGGACTAATCAAATAAAGTAAAAAATATAATCTACTGTGTTTATTTATTTCGGATTGCAATCTTAGAAAAGAGTATTAAAAACAGCCTATGATTTTCTGTGTTTGAGTTTGTGATGTAGTCTTTAATTCTACTATAAAAGCCAAATACTTTTTGTTATGAAGATTCTTGGAGAGGCATGAGCTTTAGATTTTTGATGAAAATCAGGTGGCAAAATCAACGAAAAGCAAATCTATTACCACAGCACAGATCTTAAGGCAATACCTTTCCTTCATTTCTTATTGAAAAGCACAATATACTTTACACAGATAATACTGATCAATATCCAGGGATGAATTTTCTATGTAGGCAAATCATGGAATGCCTTCAAATATACATGGGATGCTAAATCAAATAAGATAAAAATCAAATTAAAAGATATACAAATTTATAAAATTGGGTGGCTCAGATTTCATGGTTTTCCTACAGTATAGTTGCTAGTAGCTAGCCTAAGGCACACATGCAGAAGATTAGATTCTTATCTCTAGCAGTCCAATCGTGGAACTTGTGCTCTCCATAATGTGGCAGTCGGGAGCATCTCATTATTGCACTTCCTGGTGACAGTTCAATGTCTACGGGAAGCATGTGCATGATGTACAGAGTTGACAGAGTTTGAGCTCTGTAGTGCTCTCAGGGCCAAAGTGGGAACCCAAAGCAGCCCTGGCAATTTTGTTGGACCAGCACCCCGCACAGCGGGAAGCAGGTGGGGTGCAATTGTGAAGCACTTCAGCTTTTGTTACTGGGGGCAGATATTGCAGCACTGCTGCAAAACAGGCCCCCATTACCAAAACCGGCGCCCACTCTTCCAGCCTCCTGGGGAATCGCCCTATGCCCACTATGGTCTGTCCTGCTCTGGGTGCTCTTATAGTAATATATGCATATGATGCTGGGCTCCTGATCTGTCCTCTCTAAATTGATTTGATGCAGAGGCTTCTTGTTTCTCAGAGCTGTATATCATATGGCAATCATCAGGGTTGATGCACCTGAAGCAGTGCAGGGCCGGACTGGGAACCAAAACCGGCCCTGGCAAAGTGCTCGGCTGGCCCCCCCCTCCCCACTAGGGGGGGTTGGAGGTGCCGCCGAGCGCTTTGCTAGGGCCGGTTTTCAGCCGATTTTGTTGCAGGGCCGATTTTGCAGCTATGCTGCAAAAACGGCCCTCTAACAAAATCGGCCCCCAGGGGCTCAAAACCGGCCCCCACCCTTGCGGCGCACAGGGGGATTGCCCGGTGCCCGCTATGGCCAGTCCGGGCCTGAAGCAGTGATGTGGCAAAGGTGCTTAGGCCCGAATGTAACTGAGGAGGGCAGGCCTTCTTGTTTACCACCAAGTTGGATATAAAGTCACCCATACATCTGGTGCACTGGATCCCTTACTCTCCTGCAGTCCAGTGGCATAAAAATATCCCCTGCACTCTCCGTGGTGTGGGGGGGCCGAGCTCCAGGGGTCCCTTCCTGGCACTGTGAATGGGCAACAGCCCCCTGGCACGAGAGCTCCTAACTGGGCCCAAAGCATGGGGGCCCCCCCTCCATGTACTTTGCAGGGGGGTCCCCCTCAAGTTTCGTTACATCACAGCCAGTGCCTGGTGCCTGATTCATTGGTGATAGATAGTCTCCTCCTGATTGTAGGCCACATTCAAAGGCACCCACAGAGTATCACTATTGATGGTGACTGCCCTCTCACAAAATGATAGTACTAGTTATAATGTCTCCGGGGGGAATCTTACAGACATTACCATTACACAATTTTCAGTAGCTGCTGCAAGACTGGCATATATGACAGTTTCTTGAGCATGACAAGAGAAAGCAGATATAAGTGATTTTCAGCTTAGTGAAATAATCGCATTTAGTATGTCTTTTGCAATAACACTGCCTAAGATTAATTTATTTTGCATTTTACTCTTAGCATTGGAGATTAACCTGTAAACAGCACCCTGCTGCAGAAAACAATTTTTTTTCCATCAGGATCTGCATCCCAGTCACTGATCTGCCAACATTTAGATAAATCTCAGTGGGGCTATTGAGAGCGCAGACCCTGGATAAGAGGGCGGGAGGTAGGGTCCATCAATGCTTAGCAGCATGGTAGTAGGTCAAAATAGTGAGAGGAGTACAGGGCTCTGCCCCGGGCACAGTATCGGCCAGGACCAGCCTTTAGCATGGGGAGCAATGTCCAGACTCAGGGCGCCAATTTTCTGAGGGGGGCATGGAGCTGTGTGCATTAAGGTTATGCCAGCAGCACCATCCTTCTCATCTTGCTCCATGCTTGTGCTTGCCCCTGCCTGTTTGTTTCTGTCTGGTTTGCCAGTTTAAAGTGGTTTTTGTCCTTCATGATCATACAGACGGCAATTTTTTTAACGCCTTCCTTGTCCACCGTTCACCCTCTGACCCCTGCTGGCACACATCAACAACCCGTCATCTGCGTGCGGTAGCTAAGCTATAAAGGGTGGCCGGCATGGCAAGCGGGTTGGGGGGGGCAGGGGTGCGGGGTGGGGGTGTTGGTCGCAGGTTGCATTAAAAAAATAACTCTTACCTTGCGGCCGCCAGGTCCCCCATCTTCTCTCCTGCTCACCTGTGTCCAACTCTATGTCAGGACAGAAAGCAGGCAGCCAGACTCCCACCCCTAAGCCATTCACAACGCTATAATGCAGCGTTGTGAATGGTCCGAGCACTGTGACAGAATATATGACCATACAACGCATACAATTACAACGTATGCTTTTACAGCACAGTCTTTACATTGCAACTACATTACATTGCATGATTTTACAACGCATGCCAGTACAACGCATTTTTAAATACTACCATAACAGCGTATTCCATTACAACGCATATCATTACAAAGCATACCATTACAATGCATAATCCTTTAAGGGCAACAGTAAGGTAAGTGTTGGATATTTTAGGGGTAAAGATTATTATTCCCACTCCAGTGAGTGCAACAGTAGGGTAAATGTTGGATAATGTAGGGGTAAAAATTACTATTCCCATGTACCCCAAAACCCATACCAGCCCTAATAACAAAGAATATCTCAATTACTTACATTAAAATGTGTTGTCATGGCATGCATTGAAATGGTATGCATTGTAATGGCATGCATTGTAGTGACATGCGATGTAATGGCATGCATTGTAATGGCATGTGATGTAAAGGCAGTTGCGTTGTAACAGCTACATTGTAAAGGTAGGTTGTTGTAATCACTGCATTTTAATGGATGTTTCCCGCCGTGACACGGCGCTCAGCCAGGGGCTGGAGGGGTGGGCATGTTCTCCGTGCAGGCTGCAATGCAGTGCAATGCAGCCTGCATGGAGAAAGGGAACGTGCGCAAGACTGGTTTGGGCAGCCCGAGAGGGCCGACCAAACAGTCATTGCCCACTCAGGAGTAGGCAAACCACTCCTCCCCTGCTATGATCCGTAAGAGGAGCAGCCCCGCCTATCTGCCCGTCTGCAAAAAAAATAAACATAAAATGCTAGCAACTAAAAGTTATTACCATTTTATATTTTTGCTTCACGCACTGCGAGAAAGCAGTGGTGGCGACGCTCCTCCGCCATAGCAGAGGGGCCTCCACTGTAAGCTATCGGTGATTTGGGGGAGTTCCTGGGATGTATCTGTTGAGGGCCCAGTCCCTGCTCATCCAGGTACTGACCAGTGAACACAAAAAAGGGACCCCATGCTGCCTCCTTAAATTCACTGCCATCAGGAAAGGTGCAAATCTCTCTCCGCCCACGCCCAGTGTGCTATCTTAGCAAAGACCGGCTCTGGTATCAGGTACCTTGGCACCATGTGAACTGGAAGGTCTGCAGACAGGGTATTTGGCACGCAAAGTGTAAGCTTCAAATCTTGTTAAATACAAACTAACGCCACAGGTTCTTGTGAGTCACCTGGCACTTGCCAACTGCCAATGTGAAATGAGCCGCAATAAAATGTGCAGTCCGTCTGAAAGCCCTTTGATGTCCCTCGCTCATGGAAAGCGCCAGAACTGCACCGAGTTATTAATTTGGAGTTTGCCAGTAGTGCCTTTCTTGTGGCCAAGTCAGCATTTTTACTCTAAGGCATATTATGTGCTATTTTTAATATCCTGTTCATTATAAATCAAATGTCATAAAAGTTATTATGGAAATTGTCATCAAGGCTGCATATAATTCTTTGGCTCGGCTTCAGTTATTGAGTGCCGGCATCTCACTTCTTCCCAGTGACAGACATTCTTCAGACAATCTGAGGCCAGCTTGAGATCTTTAAAAGAACTTCGAGGCAGAGATATCTCTTCCAATGAAGTGTTTAGAAGAAATGCTGAGACATTTCCATTGTAATAAGAGATTACACTTGCAAAATGGTCTCGAAGCAAGCCTACCGAGACCCCTTGACAATACCATTTAACAGCGAGATTAAATTGCAGTGTGATTTATGTTCACGTTGATGGATATTTTGCAAGGATGTCATTATGATAAGAGATGAGGATGATAAAAATTCTTTCATGCCTCATCCATTGTGACCCTGGTATCCTGTAAAAGAAATTATTCCGATCAAGTTATTTTACTTTTAAAATATCAAGACAAAATTAAAACTAAATGCATCCGCTAAGGAAATAACTAAGCCCAACATGAAAATGTTTTTTTTTCAAGCAGGAATTTCAATGTGTAATACACTCCAGTGCATTGTTCCAGGAATCAAAAAGCGCTGATGGACCAAAATTGTATTTGTAAAACGTGCAAGTGCTTGGTTTAAGAGTTTAGAAAAATGCCTATATTGTATATACTTTTTCTTGACTTTCTT
Source organism: Lissotriton helveticus (assembly GCF_964261635.1). NCBI lineage: Eukaryota > Metazoa > Chordata > Amphibia > Caudata > Salamandridae > Lissotriton > Lissotriton helveticus. The sequence goes on along the minus strand of NC_136065.1, from coordinate 1,008,353,478 downwards.
TAAAGGAACGCTTAAGTCAGGCTGTCAAAAAGCTATATGTGGCAGTGCTGGTTAAGACATGCCTACCCAAGAATGACATGCCCTGACATTTCCATCCTTCATATAAAACAAGCATTTGCAATGCAATAGGTATCGCATTAATTAAGTTTGCGCTATTGGCATTGCTAAGTATTGCAACACCAATTACAACAAAAGTCTATAAATTGTAGGCCAAAAAAAGTGTATTTATTTTTGTAGCAATGGTGGCATGCTGCGCTTTAGATGAATATGTTTAAAAGTAAAATGTGCCATACTGGGATTGCTACAATAGTTAATTGTGGATGCATTAACAATTGATTTGTGCACTGATGGCTGGTGGTGTGTGTGCCTGTAGAAAATGTGCACTGATGGCTGGTGGTGTGTGTGCCTGGTGGAAGTGTGCACTGTCGGCTAGTGGTGTGTGTGCCTGGTGGAAGTGTGCACTGACGGCTGGTGGTGTGTGCCTGGTGAAAGCGTGCACTGACGGCTGGTGATGTGTGTGTGCCTGGTGAAAGCATGCAGTGACGGCTGGTAGTGTGTGTGTGCCTGGGGAAAGCATGCACTGACGACTGGTGGTGTGTGCCTGGTGAAAGTGTACACTGACGTCTGGTGGTGTGCGCCTGGTGGTAGCATGCATTGACAGTTGGTAGAGTGTGCCTGGTGAAAGCGTGCACTGATGGCTGGTGGTGTGTGTGTGCCAGGTGAAAGCATGCACTGACGGCTGGTAGTGTGTGTGTGCTTGGTGAAAGAATGCACTGATGGCTGGTGGTGTGTGTGTGCCTGGTGAAAGTGTGCACTGACACCTGGTGGTGTGTGTGTGCCTGGTGAAAGCGTGCAATGATGGCTGGTGGTGTTTGTGCCCGGTGAAAGCGTGCACTTACGGCTGGTGGTGTTTGTGCCCGGTGAAAGGGTGCACTGACGACTGATGGTGTCTGTGTCTGGTGAAAGTGTGCACTGACGGTGTGGTTGTGTGTGTGGTTGTGTGTGTGGTTGTATGTGTGGTTGTATGTGTGGTTGTATGTGTGGTTGTGTGTGTGGTTGTGTGTGTGTGGTTGTGTGTGTGTGGTTGTGTGTGTGTGTGGTTGTATGTATGTGGTTGTGTGTGTGTGTGTGTGTGGTATTGTGTGTGTGGTTGTGTGTGGTTGAGTGTGGTTGTGTGTGTGGTTGTGTGTGTGGTTGTGTGTGTGGTAGTGTGTGTGTGTGGTTGTGTGTGTGTGGTTGTGTGTGTGTTTGTGGTTGATTGTGTGTGTGTGTGTGTGGTTGTATGTGTGTGTGTCCATCCCTTACATAAGTATATAATTGCCCCCGGTGGTATTCACTGGAGTGGATACCCCTCAGTGCTCCTAAATAATTATGTACGGGCACCGAGGGGTATGCACTGCACATTGTGGTGTCCAGTCCGCTCCATGATGGAATTCAGTGGAATTAACTCCGCCAGTTCCGCCCATCCCTAGTACTGACCTGTTATCCTCACAGCTAGCACACAGGAATATTGAATGTCTGGCCTATGAGATGTGAGATTAGCAACCAACACTTGCTGGAAACTGCACAAGCCTTGCCACAGCAATGTAAACACTCAGACCCTTCAAGAGATGCTCTTGTAAAACCATAACTTTTTGTCCACCAGGGTAGTAATGACAGGGGACTAAAAACACTGAAGAAAAACAGGAAATGCTTCCATTACATCGAGGTCATAGAAACAGTTACATAATTTGTTCTGAACTTGAATAATATGCATATTATTAATAAAAAACAAATACATTCATGACACCCATTCAAGTCTAAGGAATACAAGGTTGAGTGAGTGGAGTCGGAAGGAGTGACCAGACATGATTTGCAGACTGTGTTGGTGGGCTTGACGACCATTTACCGGTATCCCATTCAGTCCATCTTTCCAAAGTAGGCCTGGCCGATAAATGTAATCCTAACAGGCATCTTTTTCCTTAAAGCTTTTTAAAAATAGGTTGACAGCCCTCAACTATGCGCTGTTTTTAGCTCTTTTTTACTTTAACCTAAATTGACAATATACACAATCATTGATTTTTTGCCCAAGGAATGCTGAAGTGTCACCACAGATAATAACACATGCTCTAAAAAAACGAACACATGTATGAAATACAAATAAATATTTTAAAAACTGCGAGCAAAAGGGAAAAAATCACACGAAGTCTATTAAAGTAATGAAAACAAAAAACAACACCTGATAAGGTCTCATTTTCAGGGGGCGCTCAAGTGTGAGGTATTCTGGCACATTGTTGCCGGGGGTAGACGGGCTCGAGGCAGCTGCTTTGCTCGGAGCAGGGTTCCGAGCAGGTCTTGTGCAGACAGCTGCCGGGACTCGGGTACCTGAGCCAGCTAATTGGCTCAGGTTTCATGGTTCACACAAAAGGCCCACTGTTCTGCACCCCGCAATTACAAAGTTCCCGTGGGCGCCTGGAGCGGGTGAGCGCTGCCTTGACGAAGCCTTTCTAAGGCGTGTTAACTTGCCCGTCACTGTCACTTGCCTTGGAAAGACAGCTTGCCAAACGATACCTTAATTACACCTCAAAAGGAGACAAGCGGCATTTCCAAGCCAGCCTTCACAGATTATTACAGTCTGAAGGAACGGCCGGCACTCATGGAGGGAATGCCAGGGTCTCGGGGTCAGTCATGCGTCAATGCCGGCCCATCTGTCCGGGCGGACAGGTGCTTTTAGAGCCCTCTCCTGCTTAATATCCAACATGAAAGATATGAACGGTCCGGTTGGTTCAGTAGATAAAGTGCTCCCAGTTCCCCCTTCAACTATGACAGGGTTTGAAATTCTTAAACGAAGGGGCTATGACAGGCACTGCTCGGCTTTTGTAGTCTGGTCTGCCCTGTTCCCATGATGCACTGGGCCAGGGACAGACTAATTTGCATACAGCCAGGTTCTGAAACTGGGATGGTGCAATGAGCTAAAAAACGGTGTTGGATCTAGCCCTGATCTCTTGACTGGGTGAGAGTACTCTGCTTAATTCAGAGACTCTGTCCATCACCACCCCTTGTTGTAAATATTTTTGTCCACCCTAAGCGTGGAAGGGTATACTCAGATGTGAGTCCCTTGCTCATTGCACCATCAGGATTCAAGCAAGCCGGGCCGAAGACGGCTGTAATGCCAGAAACCGGTCCCCGGAAGCTTGTTTCCTTCTCAGTGTAAGAATTGGCTTTTGTAGTCTGGTCTGCCCTGTTCCCATGATGCACTGGGCCAGGGACAGACTAATTTGCATACAGCCAGGTTCTGAAACTGGGATGGTGCAATGAGCTAAAAAACGGTGTTGGATCTAGCCCTGATCTCTTGACTGGGTGAGAGTACTCTGCTTAATTCAGAGACTCTGTCCTTCACCACCCCTTGTTGTAAATATTTTTGTCCAACCTAAGCGTGGAAGGGTATACTCAGATGTGAGTCCCTTGCTCATTGCACCATCAGGATTCAAGCAAGCCGGGCCGAAGACGGCTGTAATGCCAGAAACCGGTCCCCGGAAGCTTGTTTCCTTCTCAGTGTAAGAATTGGCTTTTGTAGTCTGGTCTGCCCTGTTCCCATGATGCACTGGGCCAGGGACAGACTAATTTGCATACAGCCAGGTTCTGAAACTGGGATGGTGCAATGAGCTAAAAAACGGTGTTGGATCTAGCCCTGATCTCTTGACTGGGTGAGAGTACTCTGCTTAATTCAGAGACTCTGTCCATCACCACCCCTTGTTGTAAATATTTTTGTCCACCCTAAGCGTGGAAGGGTATACTCAGATGTGAGTCCCTTGCTCATTGCACCATCAGGATTCAAGCAAGCCGGGCCGAAGACGGCTGTAATGCCAGAAACCGGTCCCCGGAAGCTTGTTTCCTTCTCAGTGTAAGAATTGGCTTTTGTAGTCTGGTCTGCCCTGTTCCCATGATGCACTGGGCCAGGGACAGACTAATTTGCATACAGCCAGGTTCTGAAACTGGGATGGTGCAATGAGCTAAAAAACGGTGTTGGATCTAGCCCTGATCTCTTGACTGGGTGAGAGTACTCTGCTTAATTCAGAGACTCTGTCCATCACCACCCCTTGTTGTAAATATTTTTGTCCACCCTAAGCGTGGAAGGGTATACTCAGATGTGAGTCCCTTGCTCATTGCACCATCAGGATTCAAGCAAGCCGGGCCGAAGACGGCTGTAATGCCAGAAACCGGTCCCCGGAAGCTTGTTTCCTTCTCAGTGTAAGAATTGGCTTTTGTAGTCTGGTCTGCCCTGTTCCCATGATGCACTGGGCCAGGGACAGACTAATTTGCATACAGCCAGGTTCTGAAACTGGGATGGTGCAATGAGCTAAAAAACGGTGTTGGATCTAGCCCTGATCACTTGACTGGGTGAGAGTACTCTGCTTAATTCAGAGACTCTGTCCATCACCACCCCTTGTTGTAAATACGGCCTCCACTGAGGGCAGACGAGATCTTGTCACAAATTAAATCAGACATTTGTAAGAAATGGTCACCTGCGACGGGACCTGCAATATGGCGACCACTGAGGAAGTTATCCATGCAGAGTTCGAGCTCCCCTACCACCTAAAAGCATTAGGCCATGTTGAATAAAACACCTCTCCTTTCTTTCCCACAGAGAGCCCAGATCTTCCTTTTATTGTGACTGCACAGGTTAGCTCCAGTTTTCTTGATTTATAAGCATATTGGAATGTCGTGACACGCCTGACAAGTAGATTAGGGATCATTTTTAATTATGCTGGCAAAAATTCGTGAAATTGGGGAAATGTGTCCACAGGTTTTGAATCACGTCCCCGCATAAAAAAATGAAAAAACAAGCAGCACTGAAAGCGATCGCGAAAGCTATTGTAAAAAGAAAAAGAAACACGCCCGAGTGGTGCGTGCGCCACTGCGAAACATATGTTTTCAATTATCGCGCCAGTGTCTGGGCACGATAATTGAAAACATATGGGCTTTGGTGTGCGTAACAGACACCAATAGGCCATGGGCGGAGCTACGCGACCGCCTATGGCCTATTACGTGTTCTGTTAAAAAACAACACGCACTAAAAGTCCAATCAAAATGGACCTTAGGAAATGAAGATGCACAAGCGTGTGCATTTCCTAGGTCCATTTTGGAAACCCGGACAAAAGGACTCTCGCTGCGCGAACACTGCTGGGCAGTGTATCGGTAGGCGCGAGACCTAAAAATGTGGTCTTAATTTTAGCACAACTACAAAAATCGTGTTCTTTATTGTACCCAATCAACTTCTGTGATATTCTCCTTCAAGATCTGTATGTGACCCACACATTGGCAGGAATGACCATCATGCATTGCAGGCAGTAATCTCAAATCCAATACCATGATGTGCTTCTATTTTGATTGCATGAATGCATTCGAGAGAGGGCACAGGAATTCACCCTGCTTTGTTATATCTGTGACCACGTGTTACTCAACGGGCAACGTCTATAAAGCAAAAGTATCTGGAATTTTATCCTAGGTTCAAACCTTGCTTACAATGTTGCTGTTCCATCTCAATGTATAGCTTGAGCACCAATTCTCAAAAACAGTAGTGGTAGATCAAGCGGTATCACACTCTTTGGCCCCCGGTGACATCTCATAGTTGTCCACTCTATCCCCTCATAACCTGTCAATAGCTTTCTATTTGCTGCTGAGGAGATGATGAAAGGCAAAGAGGCAACCCTAAAGAAAGTACAGCCCCATTTACTCTTCCTGCCACAGCGTCAAGACCATTGAGACCAAAGTAGCAAAGGCAGTGCCAATTGTACCAAGGCAAACTACTGCTCCAGGATACCGCTAATTGATGCCCATGATGTGAAGGCTCCTGCCTTGCCCCTTTCACTCTATCCTGGGATTCAGGAGTTACAATAAAGTCAAAGCTTTCTGTCAAATCTAGTATTATTGAGTCACAACTGCATCTATAACTCCGATATTTGAGCTACATAATAGATAATTAGACAAGACCTCGGATAGGTCCAGAATATATCTGTGCAACTTATCAAAGTTTGATTTGCCAGTTAAATGTACTTTCTTGCTATTATAATCACGCTAGCCAGGATTTCGATTAGCATCAACCACAGAAAACATACAGACCCTAGAATGCTGCCATTGACACTCATTGTCAGTGTACATGTATGCTTATTGCTGCTTGGCTTGGTTATAGAATATTATCTGATGCAAGCCTTCCTATCACACTGTCTGGAAGCTAACAGTGGTAAGTGAATTAAAATGATCTCCTATCCTGTAATTAAATTCACTCCCCCGTCTTTGTCAGAGCACACTTTGCTTGAGGTGAAACATGGTTACAGGCACCGTCTTTTGGCTAATAACTCAAGCAGGATTTTAGAGCAGAGGTTTTAGCTTGGCTTAGAACCGTCATTCGCAGTGCTACTGCATGTCTTTCTCCAGCCAGATATTTGAGAGAGACATGCAGCAGCACTGCGAAGGAAGGTTCTAAGCCTAGCTAAAACCTATGTCCTAAACATCCTCCATGCCATGAAGCATTTGAAATACCCCCTAGAGTTCTAGGCCAAAAGAGGGTGCCTATAACCACGTTCTGTCTTGAGCAAAGTACGCTCTGAGAAAGACCGATGATTGACTCCACCCATCAATACAACTCCAGAAAGCCCTAAAGTGTAAGACCTACATATTTTTAGTCCTAACCAAGTCCATAGACTCAGAATGGCTGTTCCAGGCTGAAACATGTCGACCCAATCATTAGGTGTCGTGTATCAGTGACTCATTCACTATGCATTGTTTTGTTTTTAGTCTTTCTTCGCTCAATAAACACTTACCCACAGGATAGGAGATCATTTTAATTCACTTACACCTGTTGGCATCCAGACAGTCTTGTCACCTTTCTGATGAGGGGTGTTAACCCGAACCCGGTTCTAGGATGCTTGTTTCTGGACCAGGGAAGACCTGGCTTTGCAGTTTGGTCTGGACTGTTCCCGTAAGACACAGGGTCAAGACTGATTTGCATATGGCTGGGTCTGAACTGGGGTGGCGAAGTGAGCTAAAGAACGATGATGGATTCAACCCAGTTCTGTGACTGGGGGTGAGTGTCTGAAAAGTTTCAGTGCTCCGTCCATTATCTCCTTGTAATTGCTCAATTGAGATGCTGGGCAGTTTTAAGATGGTGCCACTTCATCAATAATTATTGACATGCCACTGCATTTACAGGTCTCGATTCAATTCTAATTTCAGGGCTAACATTGGAAAAGAATTTCATGACTCTAGAATTTCTTTTCAGTTGGAATCTACATTGAACTTGTCAAAACCACCCAATGGAATGCTCTTATGTAATAAGGGGAACACGTTGCACACAATATGCACGTTTTAAATAACAAAGAGAAAGTCCCCATACCTTCTAATAAAATACTATTAAATCATCAAAACGGCTCTTCATTTCGAGGCTAATATCAATATTGACACCTTGGTATTCATAAAGGTGGACTAGTTCTAAGAATCTTCCATGAAAGTAGCTAACACAATAATTCCTCCTGGTCATAAAATACATAACTATTGTTTTACAGGAGTTAGCAAACATTCATTGGATCTAGAAAATGTTGATATCATATATAAAATCCACAAATTCTACCTGCATACCACGAGGAGGATGATTAATAATAATGTGACTTTGAATGTTGAGGTTTGACTAATAAAGTCATTGTATCCTTGATTTATTCCACCAATTAGAGGACATTATTCGGCCTAAACCTCCTATTAGTCAGTGTCTATATTTTCACCCAGATGTTCGATTACAATGGCTGAAAACCATCTACATGGACAGCTTACTTTTAAGGAGCATTTATTGGCTTCAAAATAAATGTCTAATACGAAAAACAACTGACACTCTGATTTCAAAGGGCATGTTAAGCTCTATGACTAAAATCATTATTACTTCTATAACCTGAGATCAACGGGAAATGAATGTATTGTGTCAAACCAATTCACAAATACATTTGAAGACAATTATGCCAATAAACCTCGACCTGTCACCCTCGATTGACCTGTGAGGTTTATTTAAGACAATGGAATTGTCAGAACCATCAGGAACCGAGGGTTCATGAGTATTCAATTATTAGGTATTGAATGCATGGAGTTTCTTAGTTGGACCTGTATGCAAAACAGGCTTATTCTCTGAGGCCACTTCCAACATCTGGAAGAATTCTACCTTTATCCCTGCCTGTAAGTGAAAACTATAAGAAGATCTGTTAAATTAAAATTACTCCTGAAGCTATCATCAAGAGCAAATTCTAATCCAAAGCTTTGAGTGCACAATGAGTGTCCTGGTTTAAGAATTTGCTTCCACTGACCCAATCAAAATCAGGCTGAACCATTCAATTACTTACACTTTAATGGTCATTGATTAGGAGATTGCAGCATTCTGTACTATATATTCAAGACTCCAACAAGCGAGAGTCTGAGTATTCAGCACAGCACTTTCCGAGGTGGCATAAACTGTGATATGAAGCACTAACAAATTGTAATATGTTGATTAATTTCCATGTATTTCTCTGTTGTATAAAATAGGACTATGGTCACATTTGACAAGAAGAAACCTATCCTGAAATTCAGGAACTCCTACACAAACAAACATATGAATCTTTCCCCTGAGTATTTGAACTCTGAGTTATTTCTGGAGGAAGATATCTATCTTTGTTAATATTCATTAATTTCCTCTAAGATGTGAAATATATTAATTCTGGAGTAAATACAAACTCAGTCTCCAAAGATACAAGTCAGGAATTATTATATATTGTTAATGAGGTGCTACCTTTACCTTTACCTTCAAGTGGAAAATATATGAAAGCACATAGTTCACAAATGTGTTGGAGACCATAAAATGGTGGACTCACTTAAATGTGCTTTACAGCTGATATTTAAAAAAAAAAGCTTTATTTAGGCCCTCTAATTGACATCTTTTTCCACTGTTCATTTATGATTCTCCCTTGTGGACTTAGTGAAGGGTTTAAATCATACATGTCATGAAAAGAAAAAAATGGAGAAAGAATGTCATTATTTTCCCCAGATCTAAAGCCCCATTCATTGCCAAGCCCTGTAATGATCCTATTTCCTGTTCCGGCTCCTCCTAGTTCTTTGCTGCTCAATCACATTTGAGTCATGTTCTCTTTTACAGTCCATACTGAGAATCCCTGAGGAACTAGAGCATCCCTTAGAGGTTTGAAGTACATGCTAGTTGTCCTCATGAGCAGGATTATCAGTATTGTGTGTTGATAGCGATCATGACTGGCTGGTTGCAGAATTATGATTGAGCTTGTGGTCCACCCTAACACTGTCTGTGCCATCAATTCCAAAAGGATCGCTGGTGTGTTAGTGGATGGCACTGGACCTAAGGCAGTTTCAAAGGGTCTTGCTTTTACCAAAGTTAACCAAGGCTGATTGTGAAAATACGCCCAAGATTGCATCTCATCAGGAGACAGTTGAATCTGGAGTTGCCAGGCACAGAAGTATCCACAACGGGTACTAGACAAATAACTCATATGATGATGTGCTCTCAATTCATGCAAGGGTGGAAAGTGTATCTCCCAGCCTATAACTCACTGCTTAAGGATCCTTTTGAAAAACTCAGATAAGCTTTTTTTAAGACTGACCAGCTCCAATGAGAGCGCTCTTCAGCTAGGTCGTAAAACAATATGGTGACAGATATTGCTCTGGTATAGCATCCAACAGTGACATTGAATGCACGAGTTTACACCTCAATTGACCTAGACTTGTACAGCAACATTCAGAGTCATGAGGGCAGTTTTAAAGGAGTGTAAACTGGAGACCTTTTATTTTCCTTCAGGCAATCACACCTCAGGAAATGATGGGAGGGCACTATTTTTTATTTCTACTAATTAAGTTGAACCTCACCTGGTAAGATGTCAGGTTACATACAGGAAGAACTCAACAATTCTTTGGATATGGATATTTTCATTCGCCCAACTCCAAGTCCTATGATTTTCCTTCAGTCTGTCACACCTCTGGAAATAATGATGGGAGGGCACTATTTCCTCCCAGTGAGATTTTACATTTCTACTCACCAAACCTTTTCTGGCAAGGAGTCTTACTACATCCAGAAAGGACTCAACATATTTTTGGATAAGGAAATATTCACCCAACAGCAAATTCAGTACAATTCACAAGAAGATGCCTAGGGCCCCTAACGCCAGTATAACAAAAAACAGTGATAACATTAGGGATGTTCGAAGGACCAAACTTTGCCTGTAAGTAAGACTCTGGAGTGCTTGAGAATATAGCCAAATATCCACAGGGAATACCCCAGAATAGAGTCACTGCACATACAGAACAAACTGCCAGTAGAGTAAATAAGGCCACAACGAACGACCGACTCACATTAATGAATCCCGCCTGTATGCTTCACCCACCTGAGCCGCCAAACTTACGCAGGAGTAGAAGGGATACTTGAGAGGGCCCTCCATACGAATCTCCTTTAGGAATGGAAGGGAAATACTATTAGGCCTGGGCGGTAAATTCCGTTCCGCTCGCGGAATTTGGGTAATTTCGCATTCTACGGAGAACGCGAACATTCCCAAAATTCTGCGTTCCGTGACTTCACGAAATGTTTGCTTGTTCACGTTCTCAAAATGCATGTTCGCGAGATATTTACCCCCGAGCACGCAATCAGCAATTGCGAATAGTAAAAAAGCTTCGCGAACAAGCAAATCAGCATGTTTGTGGAATTTCTGCTTGTTTGCGGAGATTTTTTACAGTTTTGCGGAGATTTGCGTAACGCAAATACGCCAATTCTGCCCACCCCTATATGCCAACAAAGGAATGACAGGGCAGGGTCCTGGGCACCTGTCACAGACACCCTACATTTGCCTTCCAATGCCACCCCCTATGTCATCGTCCTGAAGGGTGTTCCTAAACTGGACCACGTGCTAAAGAGAATTGGTCCAACCTGAAAAACAAAGTTTCTCACTGGATGTTGGACCACAGTTGTAACATCAACTTCCTATATCAAGAAATAATCACAGTCAGAAGGGTAAACTGGGATGGGTATGTGCGAAAAACAAGTTATGTTGACTGTGTTAATCGCAAACTTTTGACATCCAGCTGTGGTAAAGTCTCTCGTATTTAATCTTTATCACAGACAGCAGAATTAGAACTGCTTGAGGAGAAAATTGTTGCTGTACCCTTGCGATTCTTTTATAAACCCCCAATAGCCATTACCATACTACAGAGTCCCCCGACAACACTTCATTGTGGCATTGGAAGGACTGTGGGGCAATGAAGGAAACTAGAGGGCTGGGGAATGCAGGAACTGAAAATGTGGATTGGGGACAAAAAGCAAGAGAGATACACCCCAATAGCACATTAATAATCAGATCCTGGAACATTGTGGGAATCTAAAATAAAATGGACAACAAAGACTGGCAAAGTCACATAAACACAACACAGTTGCTATGTTTCCAGGAAACATGGCACCCACAAACATTCACTATTGATGCCTTTGGTATTATTGTCACACCTGCAACTCCATCGGGCGTAGGGAGGCCTGGCGACTTTCATATCAACTACAGCACCAGCTGGTTCTCTTACAGACTGATATGAAGCAATCCTTTGTACTGATAATTCTTTATGATAATGCCTTTAGTAGTACAAGTTATAAAGTAGTGGAGGACCTTGATAAAGAACTGGAAGAATCTGTAAAGGAATCAGAGGCAGTGTGTGTATACATTTGGGTGGGGGACTTTATTATCCACAAGTACCAGTACACAATTCTAGATGTATGTGGATACACCAATGCCTTAGGGAGCAACCAGACTCACTTTCCCCACAACAGATAAGGAGACTCTATAAATGAAGTGCTCTGTAAAGACAGCTTAGAACTATTGGAACAAGGCAGTGATAAGGATAAGGAAAATGTCCCCCTGGCCACCTTTCAAGGGAATAGGAGATGTTTGTGCATCCATGACATAATGTTTTCAATGTATGGTGCCGAGCTATTTTACTCCCTTACCCTACAATCCAACAGTTTTAGCGAACACCTACCACTTAGTTTAACCCTGAAAATAAAATCTAATCATTGCATAGCTTCTCAGCTAGAAGCTATGCAATGATTAGATTTTATTTAGAATATCTACCTAGCAAGAAAAAATGGGATCAGCCTTAAGTGGATGGAGATTAACAAAATAGCTTTCCTGAAAAAGTTTGTTGAAGACAAAAAGGAGAACTTTATAGTTTGTACTGAAATGGAGGCACCTCAGACAAGATCGTGGCAGCCTTTATCAAGATTACATCTGTAATAGCAACTAACTTAAAAGTAGCCAATAAGGTCTCCAAGCAACAGAATATTGGATGGTTTGACCATCAATGCACACTTGCCAATCGGAACCTAAAAAAGCTATGCAACAATTAGATTTTATTTAGAATATCTACGTAGCAAGAAAAAATGGGATCAGCCTTAAGTGAATGGAGATAAACAAAATAGCCTTCCTGAAAAAGTTTGTTAAAGACAAAAAGGAGAACTTTATAGTTTGTACTGAAATGGAGGCCCCTCAGACAAGATCGTGGCAGCCTTTATCAAGATTACATTTGCGATAGCAACTAACTTAAAAGTAGCCAATAAGGTCTCCAAGAAACAATATATTGGCTGGTTTGACCATCAATGCACACTTGCCAATCGGAACCTAAAAAAGGCCCTAAAGCTAACTCACAGCAATAGAGAGGAAGTTAAATCTCTTAGATACATTTACAAACAAGCTATAGGCCAGAGGAAGTGAGAACTACCTGGACCTGTTTAGAACAGGTAGCGGGAAACAGAGACTCCATATTGTTTTGGATAATAATAAGTTCTCTGTTTCTTAGATGGTCATGTTGCAGAAAAGGGAAAGAGGGGTTAGAGGAAAGAATAAGCAAGCTGCACAGGGGCATGTTATCGGCCCAGCCCCTGCGTGCAGTGGATTTTAGGGAAGTATACCAGCAGTGGGAAAACAAGGGTGCCGAGATAGAGATGGGGGAGCAGCAGACAGGTGGCCAGGTTTTATTAGAAGGAGATCTCCAGGATATTTATTGGGGTAAGGACTCATGGCTGTCCAGGGCCCCTGCTGGGGCCAGGGCCATTCCGAGCACGGAAGTGATGGAGGGGTCAGCAGGGTCCCCTGGGAATCCCACTGGGGAGCAAAAGAGGGCACGGGAACGTGCAGGTGGCAAACCCTACTGGATAGCTGCATTGTGGAGCTTAGTATGGAGTGCCGGGGAAGTGGAGAAGCAGTGGGAGGGGGACAGTAGAAGGGAAACCCAGATTGGGGAGTGCAGTCAGCGTTTGGACTGTGAAGCCACCAGGCAAGCTTTATTAGATGTCAGGTCATACGGGGCTAGAGAGGGGGTACCTAGAAGTGCCTCAGCAGAGAGCGGGGCCAGGTTGGTAGGCTGGGATATGTCTCAGGGCCATAGAGCCCCATCAAGTAGCAGGTCAAGGGAAGGGTTAGAGGAGTCCACAGTTGAGCGGGTTCCATTTACCAGCACACCGGATCACGGTTCTATTTTCCAGGTTGGTGCATGGGCTGGGGGTCAGACTTGGGCGAGCTATGTGAGGCTCAGCGGCCCGAGGGTAAGAGACAGGGCAACCTCGTGCAGCTATCTGGAATTCAGCACTAAACATTAAGATCACGGCCACAGGAGGGTTCAGCACGACTTCGGTGGTACAACCAGTGGACAGATTCAGGGCATACTCCGCTAGGCTGAATTACAGCACTAAGAGTCCTGCATCAGTAGGAAGATGGGGAGGGTAAGGTACTTCCCCCCAAAGAGGCTCGCAGGTGAGCAGTAGGGGTTAACAACAAAAGCCAGAGTAACCAGGGCAGGCCTGCTGGGACTACAACAAAGACCTGTGCACAAGGGAACTTTGCGGATTTCAACATAAGTGCTTGAAGTGCTCTGGCCAGCATCCATTGATCACCTGCTTAAGCACAGATGGAACTAATTTTGCAAGGGGCACCAGGTGGATTTTAAGGAGCAAATCAAGGGCAGTGCTACAGTCAAGCTGCGGGCTTCAGGTCAGGTAGGGGGGCACAGGGATCTGAAGGGAAGGGCTTGCACGCCCATTAAATTGGACAGACTCGCTTTTTGGCTTTCCCGTTATGAAAAGATTGAGGATGCTGGGTTACTATTAGGAGGCTTTTCTGATGGGTTTACACTTGGTTACAATGGCCCGAGTGTGCACCACTGGCCTTCTAACTTCAAATCTGTGACTGAACATACACAGGTGGTCAAGGAGAAATTACGCAAGGAGGTATGGGAGGGTAGGATGGTGGGTCCCTTTGATGACTGGCGAAAGTAGCGTCTCATTGTGGACCCGACCCTATTGGAGTGGTACCTAAGAAGGAACCGGGGCACTACTGGCTGACAAACCTCTCATGGCCGGAGAGTCAGACTGTGAATTACTTCATTTCGACAGAGCAAGTATCAGTGACATATTCATCTGTGGGCCTGGCATTAGCTTTAGTGGAGAAGGCTGGACGGGGGCACTGATGACTGAGCGCAAAATTATGTCTGTCTTCGGTTTGTTACTGGTACTCCCTAATGACTTTCAGTTGTTGGGTATCAAATTTGAGGGTCAATGGTTTACGGACAAGGCACTCTCAATGGGATGTTCCATTTCGTGTGCTTTGTTTGAGTGTTTTAGAACATTTCTTCAGTTGCTAGTCATCTGGCACACAGAACATGAATACCCTATGTGGATGACCTTTTCTTTGTCACCCCGAGTTCTGAAGGCTGCCAGCTCATGCTGGATAGCTTTCCGAATTTCATGATTGACTTAAGTGTCCCCAGAGAAGACAGTGGGTCCCAATACTGTACTGTCCTTTCTGGGTATTGAGATTGATTCCATAGCAATGGAGGTCTAGGTGCCTGAGGACAAAAAGATTAACAGGCTGACCCTGTTGAACGCAATGCTGAGTAAACAGAAGGTGACGGTTAAAGAAGTACAGGTATTGCTGGGCCATCTGGACTTCACCTGCAAAGTAGTGAGAGCGGGGAGGACGTTTTGTAGATGGCTAGGTTTGTCTCTCTTGGGTTTGCCATTACCTCACCATTATGTCAGGCTGTCGGCGGGTGTAAAAGAGGATTTGAGAATGTGGAGAGCCTTCTTACAGTCATTTAACAGGATTCCATTGGCATCCTTAGCAGACATTGAGGGGATGCACAAATATTTTCAGATGCAGCTGGAGGTTGCGGCTTCAGTCTGTATTGGCTAGGACAGTGGTGCACCAAGGAATTGACAAAACAAGGAAGGAGGGGAAGCATAGCATTGCTTTCTTGGAATTTGTTTCCCTGGTCATAGCAGTTACGGTCGGGGGGGAACAGCTGGCTTACAAGAGAGTTCTTTTTCACGTTGGCAATATGTTGTGGGATAAGTGGTCAACAGACAGTCCGCCAGGGAGCCTCAGTTGTGGCAGCTGCTACATGTATTTTCAGTGTACTGTTTGAGACTTGATATAACTTTTAGAGCCCGACAAGTCCCAGGTGTGGACAATAACATTGCCGATGCCATGTCTCGTTCACAGTGAAAGAGGTTTCATGGGCTGGTCATGGAGGCGGACCGGACGAAGACACAAATTCTGCAGGAACTGTGGTCAGTAAGAGAGAGAGGATGCTACACTTGGTAGCTGATTCTTTAGCCATTTCTAGTAGGCAGGCTCCAAGCCTGGGAAGATTTTTTAGCAGGGGAGCAATGAAGAGATTTCGGGAATGGGATAGGGTGGAGGATGTCGGAAGGTGGATACCTGACTATGGTTACCCCAGATTCTTTGCCTTGTGTTTAGCTGGTTTTCGACTTAGTTGGCCTGGGATCCTGCTAATCAGGGCCACAGGCTATCTGCTCTCTCTGTAAAATGGACTCCATGTACTTTAGGTACATACCTAATTGGATGTTGGGTCACTCTTATGAGTCCCTGTACAGTGTACCATAGGTACCCAGGGCATAGGTGCACCCAAGGCCTACCAGGGGCTGCAGCAATCCTTTTGCCACCCGTGGCTGGCCATCAAAACTGACACAACTGGCTGATCACTCAGCTGGGGCAAGGTCGTGTAATCACCCCTTGCTTAGGTATAGTATTCCTATACCTACCATTATATATAGACACATATGTACCTATAAGTCACTCCTATGGCAGGCCTTAACAATCCTGAAGGCAGAGTGTTTGGTTTTATGTGAGATGAGGCTCTAGCATGAGCTGAGCCTGTCTGCAGCTTTTGGAACCATGTCCTTATAGCTGTTCTATGATATAGCCATACCATATACTCTTAAGTGCATTATAATCCTCGCGGTTGAATGCTAACTTTGGTTTGGCTTCATCAAAACATGTCGTGTAAGGTGTCATACGCTTTGGAATACTACCCCCTCGCCAGTTCTGGCGACAGGGGTAGCATTTCACGCTTCTAGAGGGAGAAGACATGGTGTTCCTACTAATCCCGGTTAAAGTTAACCAGAGCCTCAGCATCACAAAATGGATGCTGCTGCCACAGACACAAGTCTGACCTCCTGCTGCTGGGAGTCCTTCCAGCGAGGGAGGCTTGGACAATAGGTTTCCTGTATTGGGAGGTGCCAGCACCACCCCAGACAGGCCATAGTGTATTGGGGCAGGGAGGGCTGAATGAAATGAGAAACTGCCTGGGGCACACAAGGTGTCCCATGCATAGTCCGGTTCAAACCAGTGCTGGGGCACTCCAGCCCCAGCTCTGGCGCAAAACTGGACAAAGGGAAAGGGGTGTAACCACCCCCTTCCCTGGTCCCACCCATAGGAGGGACCTAGCAGGTAATCCAGCCCCTCAGATTGGTATAAAGGTAGGAGCTGAGTCAAGAGAATTTAGATTCATCCTGAACTGAAACTTGAAACGAAACTCTGGACTTTCGCCGATCTACTTCACAGAAGACGACTGAAGAATCTCCCTTGTGGTCATGGAGTGACCACCCTGTACGTACAGGCACCATCCAGCAATCTGCGGTTTACTTTGTCGACGCTCCCGCCGGAGCCCGAGCACAGAGTCCGACAAGAGCCAGACTTCCAGACTTCTCTGACCCCGATCCACAGTCCGTGCAAAGCTGAGACCCTGTGGAGGCGACGAGAGACGTGGGACCGGCCATCTTGAAAAGCCTGCTCCTTGCTATTTGTGCAGCTTCTGAGGCACCCTCGAAGTTGTGCATTGGGGTTTGAGAAGCCCCAGCCCCGAGCATCAACTGCACCGAAGATCAGCCCTCCACGAGTTCTGCGTGGGGCCCTTCTGCATTTTCCTGCTCGACGCGTCTGTCCGTTTACTTGCCCGTTGGCTAGTGGCCTCTGGGACGACAAACCTTTGAATCTACACCACCTGCCTGGTTGCTCCAGGTGGGCCCCTGCTTCCCTGCAAAGGAGAAGCCCCATAGACCTTGCTGGTCTATCCCGAAGAGAATATTCGATTCCTGCGTGGGTTGCATTTGCCAAGGCCTGTTGACTCCAATCCCGAAGCGAACGCCGACAACAGCGAGATCCGTCGTGGGACAGTCCGTATCCAGCTCCTGGGCGTCGTCGACACCTCCTGGTCCACGTGGCTGCAGAGTCAAGCTTCACGACATCACTTGATTGCGTCGCGACATCGCCTGGTTCCTTCCTGGTTCCTTCCTGGTCACTGGCTAGTGACCCAGACTCTGACCCCTTTGCTTTCAGGTACTCTTCATCCTCGATCCGCCCTTGCATCCACCCGGACACTTCTCTCCTGGTCGCCTGCAGCATCTTTCTTCACGGCTCCATAGGATTCAGCGACGAAACCCGACACACTTTGACACCTATGCACCCGCTTCCTGTGGGTGAGGTAACACGAGTATTTCGGTACTCCTGTGGGTATTGACTATCCTAGTGTCTAAGTTTCAAGTAGCTTTCTCCTAGTCCATCCGGAAGTGTCCTAAAAGAACTAGTTTCTATTGCATTTGTTCCCATTCTAACTCTATGGTAACTCGCATGTGTGTTAAAACACTGCACACGCCTCCCGTGGGTCTCCTGCTTCCTAACTCTTGGTAGTACAGTGTAGCCCCAGCGATTCCCTAGGCCCTAGGCCTATCCTTTGTTCGTGACGTGGTCCTTATACCACTATTTTAGTATATGGTTTTACGTGCCCCTAGGGCTCTACTGTATTTTGTGCAACTTATTGTATGATAATTGAGTATCTTGTTATGTGCTTATGCCTCTGACCTCATAAAGAGTTCAGAGGGTTGTGTTAGTAATAAATACATATATATGTTTACAAATAACCTGTGTGGTGTCCTTTCACTTGGTATTAAAGGGGTTACATATGGTAAAACAGCTGGCTTCACATGCCCTCTTGATTTTAGCCTAAGACTGCTTTGTCCATACTACCACTAGGATAGCTGGTCTATAAGGTTGACTTTACAACCATCACCATAAGGGTTGTTTGGACTGATACAGGGTGCCCACTAGAATAGTGGACATCACATAACAGGCGAACTTTTCACAGAGGACAATATACAATTCATACTCTCCCTCATAGAGAAGGGTCAGTCGAGGCTGACCATTTCAGGAAAACTGTCGGACATTGCCTTCATAGGCAAGCTACAATGGGCTACGCCCCCTCAGTGATGGAACTAGGGAAGAGAAATTTGGAGGGATGATGGAGAGAATCGGGGCCCGGGGATGGATACATCGGCCCCTGACATTGGAGAGTTTGGGTAAAATGATTAAGTCACTTAGGACGGTATACTCAGGAAGTGGGGAGACGATGCTGTGTTTGACCATTATGTCCTAGATGGTCTTTTGGGCTTTTCGAGTATCGGAGCTACTTGGTGGTAGGGGGAGTAGCGGATTACTCTGGGAGTAAGTGCTTTTCAGGGAAGACGGGATACATGTTTGGTTGTACAATTCGAAAACCGACCAAAGGAGAGAATGAAAATCCGTTCTCTTGAAATATTATCCATCGGCGGGTATTTGTCCGGCCTGTTGGGCGAAGGATTTGCGGCTTGGGGTGGACAGTAGGAGGAGGGTTTTTAGACCCGGTGTTGGCAAGCCTGTTATGGCTTTTCAGTTGCTGGAAGTTTTGGGCAAAGCACTGGGGTCGATTGGCTTGGATCCTAGGGGGTTTGGGACTCACTCATTCAGGATTGGGGTAGTGACAGAAGAGAGCCATCGGGGTTGGAGCCAAAGGAGTATCATTGAAGTAGGTAGATGGACATCAGTTTGGTTTTGTGGATATGTCAGGGGAAGGTAGACGGGAGAAAGTAATGTCCAGGTTGTCAACTTTGTTTCTTTTTCAGATTCTGTTCGAGGTCCGCAGGTGGCGGGGTGCAAATATTGATTAAGGGCCACTCCTTCTTGAAGTTGGTGGAGTGGCAAGCTAGGGCATGCAGCCATGGCCTGAATCTAGGGTTCATCAAGGATTTATACTTTATCACTTGGGTAGGAAGAGGGGGTATGCGGTAGAGAGACCTCATTCCGTATCAGTACAAGCTTTTAGTGGGCAGGAATGTCCAGATGTGCTCATTCTTCATTTAGGGGAAAATGCATTGCAGCATTATTTGGTCACGGGAACCTGGGTGATAATCAATCACAACACTGCATTGCAGCGTTGTGGTTGGTCAGGGGAGCCTGGCTGTGCTTTCTGAAGTTCGAGGCGGAGGAGAGCAGGAACGAAGACGTGGAACCCAGCTGCAAGGGAAGTGTATTTTTTTTATTTACTTTGTGCCAGCGCTCTCCACCCGGCCCCATGAGCTGTGCTGGCCGCCACTGTGCTTATTATTGCACATATTTGTTTGTATATTCCTACAAGAGTTGTTAGTTTATTCTTCAACCGACGAGAGCCTTTCAGCCTGGAGGCTAGCAATTCTAACACTAATTATGGGATAGTCCCAGAATTGCTTCCGCTAAGCATTGTGTTCTATCTTTAATAGCAAATGCGGCAACTGTCCTGAAAACAAGTAATGCACCCAACACCTTTACCGAGCACTATGCATGCCACACCTTTGGTATCACTTTGGCAAGGAGCATGTAAATTCATGTAGGATGAATTTCCCCCAGTCTAAGCCATTATCTTTAGAGGTGGTATTTCCTAATAGGCATTGCCAAGATATCAACAAATATTTAAAGTATACAATCTAGCCATAAATAATGGTAACCAATATTCCTTCGAAGTTTGTTTTCAGATTTATTTGTTTATGGTTGTATTTATTTGTAAGCATTTCCACGAAGCATTGCTCAAAAATGTCCCGGGGATGTCAATTGTATTTAGAGAAATCAACTCGAAAACACATTTTGTAAGATATATTATTCCTCAATCGTCACAGTCACTTTAAGTATAATTTTAATGCTGTATGTTTCACAGTCTTGGACACTTCACTTGAAACCGTCTTCCCCTGGACAGAATGTTCCGTGCAATCTCTACAGACTAGCTTGGGGCGATTTTCTCTGAAAACATTTACTTCAAAATGTTATTGCTGTAATGCATTTTCTCTTGAGGGTCATGAGAGTTAATTGGAATTATCATGTTAGATAACTATGAGGCAGCATACGCCATGCAGCATCATCTGAATACCATTGTGTGTAGGAATGAAACGCATTTTAAAGATAAAAAACATTCTGTACTGAAACTACGTTCAAGGTTCTCCAAAGCAGCAGCCTTGAGGCCGCACTCTAGGGGTTCAAGTATGTGGGTGTTTCCATAAGCGATTAATATTTGCTTGATAATATAACCGTATTTACAACAAGGGGTGGTGATGGACAGAGTCTCTGAATTAAGCAGAATACTCTCACCCAGTCAAGAGATCAGGGCTAGATCCAACACCGTTTTTTAGCTCATTGCACCATCCCAGTTTCAGAACCTGGCTGTATGCAAATTAGTCTGTCCCTGGCCCAGTGCATCATGGGAACAGGGCAGACCAGACTACAAAAGCCAATTCTTACACTGGGAAGGAAACAAGCTTCCGGGGACCGGTTTCTGGCATTTCAGCCGTCTTCGGCCCGGCTTGCTTGAATCCTGATGGTGCAATGAGCAAGGGACTCACATCTGAGTATACCCTTCCACGCTTAGGGTGGACAAAAATATTTACAACAAGGGGTGGTGATGGACAGAGTCTCTGAATTAAGCAGAATACTCTCACCCAGTCAAGAGATCAGGGCTAGATCCAACACCGTTTTTTAGCTCATTGCACCATCCCAGTTTCAGAACCTGGCTGTATGCAAATTAGTCTGTCCCTGGCCCAGTGCATCATGGGAACAGGGCAGACCAGACTACAAAAGCCAATTCTTACACTGGGAAGGAAACAAGCTTCCGGGAACCGGTTTCTGGCATTTCAGCCGTCTTCGGCCCGGCTTGCTTGAATCCTGATGGTGCAATGAGCAAGGGACTCACATCTGAGTATACCCTTCCACGCTTAGGGTGGACAAAAATAATATAACCGTTCAACAGTATTCACGTTTCGAAATGTACTTACCCTCTATAAGACTCTTTAGTTTGAACATTTATGTCTCTTCGTTTGTGTTTATTTGTTTCATCTTGTAGACCTTCTTCAGTGTGTCACCTAGGCGCATCACATTCTTTTCAGTTGGCTGCTTTGTCTTCCATTGCAGGAAGAGCATTTTAAAATGGGCAGGTGTGTAATACCAAGAAGTTTGATTTTCTGTTGACATTGGGACATATAGCCAGAAACAGAAATGAACTTCCTGGACAACACATACCAATCACAACACCTTAACTGCACAACACCGGTCTCAAAAAATATATCACTGTAAACTGAATGAACTAACTGACTGACTGAAGTGACTGCCAGTTCTGCTGAGAAAATATATCTTCTCCTGAACTTGTGAAGTTACATGAAATTTGCTCTCATCCGTTGCTTTTCAACCAATCTCCCTACATTCCATGAAAAAAAGTAAAAATAGTAAATACTAGTAAACAGCAATTCATAGCATCACTGTATAAGCGATTATAAATAGTTTAACGTTTGCCTGAAAGCCATTAACAAGGTTATTAACATGCCCCATTTTCACTATGAACATCAACATTAGCTATCAGCTGAATCTTTTTAATGAAAAAGTTCACGCTGCACCAGCTTTTCAATGTGAGTGTTACCTTGAAAATCACGAGGTTTATAGTGGCTTCTAATCACCTTAAACAAATGAGAACATGCACTATTTATGCAATCATTTTCACAACTACTATTAAGAAATAGTACAACATACTATAATAAATATGGCGAATTACAACTAAAATGGCAGGGGTCGGATCATGACAAATATTTTTCTAGTGGAAGGCCAATCTCAGTTACTTATTGACAGGGAGATGGAATAGGACCCACAACTTTGTTTCTGACCCTGCGACTTCATTCCCGGTTTAAAGGTTCCTGGAAGTGCCTTTCGCGTTGCTTGGATACTCCTTTTTTTTATTTCCATTGCGAGTGAATGTCACTTTCCAAATATCATTGATTTATCTGGGCTCAAATTTCGATTTAGTGGATTTTGATTGACACACTATGGCGCTTTTTTGGGGAACTGTTAGGGATATTACCAAGCAATAGCGATAATAATCGCTATTGCTTGGTTAGAGACAACATTTTACCGCTGAGCTGCGGCGATTTTTATCGCAGATAAACCTTGGTATTACCAAGGTTTATCGCAAATGTGATAAAAAACGGCTGCAATGCATGAATATTGCTGAAAAGTCAGCGATATTCATGCATTACCGAGCTAATGTTCTTAGCCAGGTTATCCACCTCCCATTGGATAACATGGCTAAGAACTTCTCAGGGCAGGTGTTAGCTTTTGGAGATATTCGCGCTTAGCGCGAATATCTCCAAAAGTTGGTAATAGGAGATAGCGATGTTAGCTAGATCCCTAGCCTATGACTGCACCGAGCAAGTACCGCAATTACATTGTTTAATATGGCTAGATATTTGCTTTCAAGGTACAGAATGTGAAATGAAAAATGACAAATCTAATAATCTAGCACTTTTACATTAAGAGCTACCTATTAGAGTACACAAAAAGTAAAAGTTCAGACATCAGGTATCTCCATTAGGTTACATTGAATTTAGTCTCTCTTGGCTCCGACACCAGTTATCCATAGTGATACTTATTTTGGTGAAAAAAAGACGACTAAAAGAGAATGAAAAATGCTCCACAAAAGATGGAAACATGAATCCAGGTCTGCCACCCAGGCTAAGAAGGCAACCAACAGGAAATTATTCCCAATCTTAATTTAAAATCCGACTTGCAAAGATAGGTCAAGAACATAAGGGGTACATTTACCCCTAACAAACCAGGAGGAAGGAACTGCAATCATGGGCTAGCAAGACACTATAAACCATCATATGGTCAGGGGCTGCCCCACAACGAGAAACATGTTGCAGACGTCTACAGTTTCCAAATGCAGCTCCAAGGGCAGTGTCACTAAGTAAGCACAACCTACAAGAAACCAAAGCAAAACAAACTGATACAAACTGGGGGAGTAATAAGGCAGCATTCGCTGGGATCAGTGTGATATAACTGCATTCTATTACTCAATCAGCTCAAAAAGAAGGTATGGCCACCCCAACACTGCTCCAACCATCACTGAGCAAGCCAATTGGCAACACATTTCTTTTCATCTTTCAATACATATCCAGTGGGCCTCACGATGTTCTAATTTATCAGATAGCCTATTGGTAGCATTTTTAAAACCTAGAGAAGTTCAATTGTCAGAACCCTCTTTGGTAACCCTTGCAACTCTGAAATTTGCCCAGAAAAGTGCCTAGTGAAAAAGCTAAGTTTTGGTACTGGGGAATCAAGATTTCGCCCTTCAATGAAAATCTCTATCTAACACTTCTTGCAGCCAACATCACACCCACCACTCCCAGGTATTAGCTCCTGCATGCCAAATGAGATGTTAGCAGTTGCCACTAACAATCACAGAACATTTGATTACAGGTAACAAAAATAAGCAGGGAACAGTTACACAAGTCCCATTCAATGAAAGGAAGTCGAAAATCTGTATTCCTTTTTCAATTTTCAAAAACAACATTGGTAAAGCAATTTACCTCATTTAACTCCAAGAAAGCAAAAGAGAAAAGACCTGATCATGGCTACCACCACTCCAGACTGGACATGGCTTCCTTTGGCTCGGACAGGTAGCTAGGCTTTATGAATAGGGGATGCAGTACAACTGCCCCCACTCTCTACTCCGGTAATAAGCACCACTGATAGAACCGGATTAACCTTTGTATCACTCAGTATTTGCTCTTGGAATATATCAGCCATTCAAAGCTAGGCCATGGATCTAGAAGCTTCAGTTGAGTCCCTAAGGGATTTCCAAATAATTCTCCTACAGGAGACTTGGGTGCAGCATTTGATGCCCTTCAAGGGGTACCTAGAACACAACAAGATCGCAACAAGAAAGTCCAATTGGTCGCACACTGCTTGTCCTATCAGCGTGTTGCCCCAAAGCATTGTGGTCCATGAAGTAAGCATCAGCGGGTGCGCCTCTGCCAGGGTCTTGAGCAAAAAATCACTGTCGCGTTGGCCATCCCATGACACGTTTTTCGAGGTTGTTACCTCTCGTCAGCAGGGAATAGGCATATATGTAGGGGTGCTGCATTGGCTGCCAAAAAATATCCTCAGGTCCGGTACCACTCATGGCACGCAGGTGCGTAACCCGGGCTCATCAGCCCCACCAGCTCAAGGGAGCTTGAATATAAAAGAAAGTCCAATTGGTCGCACACTGCTTGTCCTATCAGCGTGTTGCCCCAAAGCATTGTGGTCCATGAAGAGGCAGAGGCGCACCCGCTGATGCTTACTTCATGGACCACAATGCTTTGGGGCAATACGCTGATAAGACAAGCAGTGTGCGACCAATTGGACTTTTTTTTGTATTCAAGCTCCCTTGAGCTGGTGGGGCTGACGAGCCCGGGTTACGCACCTGTGTGCCACGAGTGGTACCGGACCTGAGGATATTTTTTGGCAGCCTACGCAGCACCCCTACATACATGCCTATTCCCTGCTGACGAGAGGTAACAACCTCGAAACACGTTTCCAGGGATGGCCAACGCGACAGTGATTTTTGGCTCAAGACCCTGGCAGAGGGAGGAGCTTGACGGGCATCCGTGATGGCCGCGTGAGCACAGCGCTCTCCGGACCCCCGCCACTCCCGACATGATATCCTGAAAATATCCTGATTTCGTACAAGGGTTATTGAAGAGGAACCTGGGCTGATCCTAATATTGTTTTTGGATTTCGAATTGGACCAGGGGCACCGAAGCTACGTCGACTCAAACTTTCGGGGCCCACCTTGGTGGCGCGCCCGGGTCTTGGTGAGGCTCTGTGGCCGTGTCTGAGTTGAACAACAGCGGCAGGGGGACTCGACCCATAGGCCCCCCTCTTAACTTTCGGTTTCGATTCTGACTCAGACTACGTTTTCCACCGGAGGTGTCTGGTCGGTGCTGAGTACAGCGGCGCGAGGCTACAGTTGCCCCTTTTGCCTGCTCCGTATCCTTCTGGGCCGGTTAACACCTTGATTTGCCCTCGCTGCTGACTTTTTTGGCTCAGACGCCCTGTCTCCCTGAGGCCATTTTCACCAGGTCGTGTGGGTCCCTCGGGGACGTGGTCTCCACTATGACGGGCAAGGGGGACCAGGAGAGGCGAAGGACCAAGACGCCCCTTCGCGGGGGCCCGGTCCAGTCTAACATCATGGACCGGTACACACAACCGAAGGTGTCCCCCGGTGCCGCCTTGCCTGGCCCGAGTGCAGTGGGGCCCCCTTTGGAGGCTTCGGCGGAGCCGTCCCTGCAAGATATCATGGGCGCCATCTCTGGCATGAGAGAAACTATCGGCCAACAGTATGAAGCGCTGGCCCACAAAATCGATACCGTGGCTATCGATGTGAACCTTATTCGGGCCGACTTATCTAAAACCAATGAGAAGGTGAAGTCATTGGACCTCAAGTCATCTAGCCTCACGGCCAACGTCTCGGAGATGCAGACGGAGATCGGCAACCTCAGAAAGGTAAACGATTTCATGACTCAGCGCCTGGAGGATTTTGAAAACAGGGCACGGCGTTGTAACGTGCGTGTGATCGGTGTTCCGGAAAATCCTGATCCGCATTCTGTTGATCTCCTGGTTGAGGACTTGATACAAAACTACCTTTCTCCATCCGGATTGAGCAAATTCTTTGCGGTGGAACGTGCCCATCGTGTTCCGGGTGGCCAGGGTAAGCCGGGCGCCCCGCCGAGGCCCATTGTCGCTAAACTTTTTCATTATAGGGACCGAGACGCTATCCTGCAGGCCTCGAGAGTTAAGGGCCCGGTGGCCTTCGAAAATGCCACGGTGAACTTTTACCCGGATTTCTCACAGCTTGTGCAGAGACAGCGAATGGGTTTCCGTGGAGTTAAGAAGCGTCTTCGGGACCTGGGTCTGAGATACGCCATGCTTTTTCCTACCAGGCTACGAGTGGAGTACAATGAACGGACCCTTTTCTTTGACCGACCTGATTCGGTAAACGACTGGCTGGACTCTCTGCCGGACAGGGCTAATTTGACTGATCCCACCGAGTACCCGGGTGGTGCTGAGGGTGGCGTGGAGAGCTGAACTTGATACCTGGGCCCCTGATTCGTATCATGATATCCCTTCCTGGGTTGTGTATTTGAGCGCATCTTTTTCTATGTATTCCCCTCTCCCTTTCTTCTGTCGGGGTGGCGGGTGGGACAGAGCCTTTTCCTCCTCCGGGGTCTTTTTGTAGAACGGGGTTTTTTGGGCGACAGGCACACTGCATGTTGGGGTGGCTTCTTTGTCTATTGCAGGGGTGCAGGGTGGGGGGTGTTTCCTTGGGTGTTGGGGGGTGGGTTGTTTGGGGGTTTGTAGTTTGTGTTTTGTTTTTTCAAGGCGATTCTAATTTGATGAAGGTATTTTCAGTGTCATGCTCATTGGGGGAGGGTTCCTGCATTACTTCGTGGGATGGGGGGTAGCGGGTTGAGGTTTATTTCATGGAATGTCAATGGTCTAGGGGATCGTATAAAGCGGGGGGTGGTGTTGCGATGCCTGGGAGGTTTGTCTCCCGATATTGTCTTTCTGCAGGAGACGCACCTAGTGGGCAATACCTGTCATGCGATGAATAGGTGGGGTTATCGTCTTGTTGCGCACTCAGGGTTTACGACGGGTTCCAGGGGGGTGGGCATCCTAGTTCGGGCTTCCCTTCCCCTTGCGATAGATGATGTAATCCTTGATGATCGGGGGCGCTATGCCGTCCTCGTGGGTCGATATGAGGGCAAACCCCTTTCCCTGTTTACCGTCTATGTGCCCCCCGGCTTGCAGACCGCTACCTTTTCTGATTTGGGCCGAGTTCTGTTGGGCCTCCCTGAAGGTGCTCTCTTTCTGGCTGGTGACTTTAATTCTGTTCTCTCCGGTCTCAGTGATCGTTACCCCCCTAGGGATACTCCTTCGACCCAACTATGGATGGGTGGCTTTTTGGATACTTTTGGTTTGGTTGACTGCTGGAGACTTCTGCACCCCACTCAACTTCAATATACTTTCCACTCTGGGGCCCATGGGAGCTTGTCGAGACTAGATTACTTCCTCATGCCAGCTGAACAGTCATCGGCTGTCCGCGAGATTAGACACCTCCCCCGGGGTATCTCAGATCATTCTCCGCTCTGGCTCTGGTTTGATGTGGGGGTGGAGGCGGCGGGCCGGGTGGCTCCTATCAACCCTTGGTACCTGACCTCCCCTGAGACCCGTGGGCAATTGATTACGTCCTTGGACAACTACTTTCTGGAGAACGAGGGGTCTGTCTCTTCTGCGGTGTCCCTGTGGGAGGCTTTTAAGACTGTGATTCGTGGGCAGGCCCTGTCTCTTATTGCTGAAACCAAAAAGGCAAGAAATCGGGAGGTGGTGGAGCTTGAGATGGAAATACTTGAGATGGAGGCCGACCTGGAATCGAGTGTCACTCGTGACAAACTCCATGCCCTGGGTCTGAAGCAATTGGCCTATAAGTCTCTGGTCACGGATGCGGCCAAAATGATGTTTAGAGAGCAACAGGGTCGTCTGTATGATGTTGGAGACAAAGCGGGGAAATTGCTTGCCTGGTTGGACAAGAAGGAGAGGGCGAATCGAGTGGTGCCTGTGATTCAGACTTTGAATTGTGTGAAAGTGACGGACCCGGTTCAAATAGTGGAATGTTTTGCGGACTATTTTCGTGCGGTTTACTCCCCAGTGTCGGAAAGGGATGAAGACGACTCTCGCCTCACGCTGCGCGACATAGCTTTACCCTGCCTTTCCGATTTGGAGCGGTCCTTTATGGAGGCCCCGTTCTCTACGGACAAAATCGCGACTGCAATTCGCTCTCTCCGTTCGGGCAAGGCTTTGGGCCCGAACGGTTTGCCAATCGAGTTATACAAACTGCGTCCTGATAAAATTGTGCCCTATCTTCGGACAATGTTTTCGGAGTCCCGGGAGCGGGGTGTTCTCCCTTATGACCAGCGCCTGGCTACGATTGTGGTAATTCCTAAAGATGGTAAGCCCCGGGATCTTTGTTCGTCTTATAGACCCATCTCCCTGTTAAATGTTGAGCCTAAGGTTCTTGCCAAGCTCTTGGCTACCTGCCTCCTCACGGTTGTTAGTGACCTGATTCATCCGGACCAATCCGGATTTATCCCACACCGTAACACTGCCCTTAATCTACGTCGCCTTCATGGAGCCATTGCGAGGGCGGGGCTTCTGACGGAGCCGGCCATTTTGGCCTCGTTGGACGCCTCGATGGCCTTCGACACGATAGAGTGACCCTACCTTTGGGCGGCTCTTGAGAAGTTTGGTTTTGGCCCGGGGTTCATCGGATGGGTGAAGCTACTGTATACTGACCCCCTGGCACAGGTTGTGGTTAATGGTCGAGTGTCGGCTCCCTTTCCCCTTGGCAGGGGGACCAGACAGGGGTGCCCCTTGTCTCCACTACTTTTTGCTCTCGCATTGGAGCCGCTGGCTGCGTGGATTCGCTGGGAGCCTTCCCTGAAGGGTATACATTGGTCCCCAGATTTCGAGGACCGTGTTTCGCTTTACGCGGACGACATTCTTCTTTATCTTACTTCCCCGCGTAAATCTTTGAATGTCTTATTTGACGTTCTTGCCTCGTTTGGTAAGAATTCTGGTTTGACTATAAACTGGGCTAAATCCTGTGTCTATGCTATTTCGGGTGACCTACCCCCATTGCCGAATAGATTTCCGGTCCAGGTTGTTCAGTCCGGTTTTAAATATTTAGGGGTTTTTATTACATTGGATTCGTCGCTCCGGTTCGAACGTAATCTCCTTCCCCCGCTTCATAGATTGCGGCTGGACGTGGCTCGCTGGCGTAAATTACCCTTGTCGCCGCTGGGCAGGGCTGCCCTTTTCAAGATGATGTCCTTGCCGCGAATCCTTTACGCACTCCAGAATTCCTATGATGATATCCCAGCTACTTATTTCCGAGAGATCGAGAGTCTACAAAGGCAACTGATTTGGGACGGGCGCCCACGTATCGCACTTGCGAAGCTCACCATCCCTTGGTATGACGGGGGCATAGCGCTTCCTGATATCAGGAGATATTATTGGGCTACGCAGCTGTCTGCCGTTAACCACTCGATGTACTCCCCGGGTCCGGATCCGGCCTTTGCAATGGACAGACTTCAACTGCCGGGTGGTAACTTTAATAGAGCGCTTTACTCCAGGTCGGCTGGGCTCCGCCTTACGGGACCAACTAGGATTGCTGTTGGTGTGTGGCGCGCTGCGAATGTGAGCCTGGGGTGGGATGACCGAGTGACGCTGGCTACTCTGCTTTTTGCATCTGAGCGTCTGGGATGTCTTTGGACTTCGAAAGGGTTTGACGGTGCTCTCTTTCTGGCTGGTGACATGATTGGAATTTGTAGAGTGGGTGACGTGTTTGCGAATGGGGCGGTGAAGTCCTTCGAGGCCCTTCGAAATGATTATGACCTGAGTGATAGGGAATTTTTTAGATATTTACAGGTTCGTCGTGCCCTCACTTCGGTTCTGGCTTCCGGTGCCGCCGTCCCTGAGTCCTCCCCCCTCGAAGACCGTATACTGGATGGCTATCTCCCTGATAGCACCATCTCCTTGATTTATGAGAAGCTGATTCATAATCGCGCTGACTTGCTCGTTCGACTTAGAGAAGCGTGGGTCGGCGACGGGCTGGAA
The DNA here is from genome assembly GCF_964261635.1 of Lissotriton helveticus. Lineage (NCBI taxonomy): Eukaryota > Metazoa > Chordata > Amphibia > Caudata > Salamandridae > Lissotriton > Lissotriton helveticus. The sequence goes on along the minus strand of NC_136065.1, from coordinate 1,008,323,311 downwards.
TTAGATGATGAGGATTGGCAATCGGCGTTATCTTCTCCGAAAGAGGTTGCCATTCCTGCCCGTCTCCGTCTGGTTCAGCTCAAGATCCTCCACCGGGTGTATGTTACTGGTCCTCGTTTGGTTGCGATGGGTTTTTCTCCGGATGGCCTATGTAAGCGTGGGTGTGGGATGAGTGCTACGTTCCTTCACATTATTTGGGAGTGTCCGAGGGTGGCGGCCTATTGGAGTGCGGTGCTTGCGGTGATGGCTGACGTGACTGGAGTTGCACTGGTGCCGGAGGCCCGGAGATGCTTGTTGAACGTGTGGGAACCTACCGACTGTTCGGTGGCCCAAACTAGATGGGCGACGCTGGGGTATATGGTTGCGAAGCGAGACATAGCGCAACTTTGGGGCTCCCACAGGCCCCCCACTGTCTCTGTGTGGGAAGAGAACATGGACTGGTCTATATTCCGTGAAAAAACCGTCTACACGGCTAGGGGCAGACCTAGGGCATGGACGAAGATCTGGTGTCAGTGGAACGCCTATCGCGGAGACATTTGTGCTCCTCCCTTGGTGGAGGCCTCTGATGTTCTCTTATCACCCTAGGTTGATGTTCCTGAAATTTCACGTATTGTCCTTTGGCTTGATTGACCTCCCCGCTGTCCCCCCGCCTTAACTTGTCCTACTGATTGTGACTTCGTGTTCCTGATTAGTGGGTTTCCCACCCCTCCAGGGCTGACTCTCTGTGTATTATTCCTCCGCCTTGGTGTTTATGTTTGCCGTTTTGGTGTGTTTTAAAATAAGAAAATTAACTTCTCCTGTTCCATATTGTGGGCGACATTTTGTGTCCAGTTTGGGCCTGACCGCCGGAGTGGCGACCACTGTTTTGTCTCATATTATGCTCCGATCTTAGCGGCCGGCCCGTGCGGTTGTGGGCCCATCTCTGTACACACGATTTTGTTGCTCAATAAAAGTTTTTAACCAAAAAAAAAAAAAAAAAAAAGACCCTGGCAGAGGCGCACCCACTGATGCTTACTTCATGGACCACAATGCTTTGGGGCAACATGCTGATAGGATAAGAAGTGTGCGACCAATTGGACTTTTTTTGTATTCAAGCTCCCTTGAGCTGGTGGGGCTGACGAGCCCGGGTTACGCACGTGTGTGCCACGAGTGGTACTGGACCTGAGGATATTTCTTGGCAGCCTACGCAGCACCCCTACATACATGCCTATTCCCTGCTGACGAGAGGTAACAACCTTGAAACACGTGTCCAGGGATGGCCAACGCGACAGTGATTTTTGGCTCAAGACCCTGGCAGAGGCGCACCCGCTGATGCTTACTTCATGGACCACAATGCTTTGGGGCAACACGCTGATAGAACAAGCAGTGTGCAACCAATTGGACCTTTTTTGTATTCAAGCTCCCTTGAGCTGGGTTACGCACCTGTGTGCCACGAGTGGTACCGGACCTCAGGATATTTTTTGGCAGCCTACGCAGCACCCCTACATACATGCCTATTCCCTGCTGACGAGAGGTAACAACCTCGAAACACGTGTCCAGGGATGGCCAACGCGACAGTGATTTTTGGATCAAGACCCTGGCAGAGGCGCACCCGCTGATGCTTACTTCATGGACCACAATGCTTTGGGGCAACACGCTGATAGGACAAGCAGTGTGCGACCAATTGGACTTTTTTTTGTATTCAAGCTCCCTTGAGCTGGTGGGGCTGACGAGCCCGGGTTATGGACCTGTGTGCCACGAGTGGTACCGGACCTGAGGATATTTTTTGGCAGCCTACGCAGCACCCCTACATACATGCCTATTCCCTGCTGACGAGAGGTAACAACCTCGAAACACGTGTCCAGGGATGGCCAACGCGACAGTGATTTTTGGCTCAAGACCCTGGCAGAGGCGCACCCGCTGATGTTTACTTCATGGACCACAATGCTTTGGGGCAACACGCTGATAGGACAAGCAGTGTGCGACCAATTGGACTTTTTTTTGTATTCAAGCTCCCTTGAGCTGGTGGGGCTGACGAGCCCGGGTTACGCACCTGTGTGCCACGAGTGGTACCGGACCTGAGGATATTTTTTGGCAGCCTACGCAGCACCCCTACATACATGCCTATTCCCTGCTGACGAGAGGTAACAACCTCGAAACACGTGTCCAGGGATGGCCAACGCGACAGTGATTTGTGGCTCAAGACCCTGGCAGAGGCGCACCCGCTGATGCTTACTTCATGGACCACAATGCTTTGGGGCAACGCGCTGATAGGACAAGCAGTGTGCGACCAATTGGACTTTTTTTTTTATTCAAGCTCCCTTGAGCTGGTGGGGCTGACGACCCGGGTTACGCACCTGTGTGCCACGAGTGGTACCGGACCTGAGGATATTTTTTAGCAGCCTACGCAGCACACCTACATACATGCCTATTCCCTGCTGACGAGACCCTGCTGACGAGAGGTAACAACCTCGAAACACGTGCCCAGGGATGGCCAACGCGACAGTGATTTTTAGCTCAAGACCCTGGCAGAGGCGCACCCGCTAATGCTTACTTCATGGACCACAATGCTTTGGGGCAACACGCTGATAGGACAAGCAGTGTGCGACCAATTGGACTTTTTTAAGATCGCAACAAGAACAAGGTCCGTGGGCCGGCCTAGAGGTGGCCTTGCGATATACATCTCAGTGCACCTTAAAACAAATGTAGAACTGTAAAAATTCCTCGAGAAATAGTTCCAGGCCGTAAAAACTGAGAACGGTGATAAGGGGACAAAGCATCCACTAGTGTTAATCAAAGTATATATCAAAAAGGAAAATTCAGCAGCAATAATGAAATTGGAAACAAAACTAAACATCATGCTAACATAATATGACCCACAATATATAATGTAAGGAGACTGTAACTCAAATTTGTTTAACACACAAAACTACAATGAAACCATAAGACTCCAAAACGCAGTTTGGAATATTCCAGAACGAGGCAGTCTTGACTGTAAGATTAAAAGACACCCAAGGAATTCAGCTTGCGCCCTTGTTAGCAGCGTCAGGGCTACAAATTCTGAATGGAAGATTCCCAGGGGATAAACCCCCCAGCCTGGACGCATTTCTCTCAATACTCGGCTGCCAATTTAAAGATGCCTGAAAGTCTATTTATTTTATGATCATTTGTAGTAACTTATTTTACTGCAAAATACGTTTAATGAGTTCTCAGTTTTTATGAGCGTTGTATTGTGGAAAAATGTGATGGTTTTATTTAGCTATGAACACTGGTAATAACATTGTAATTGTAATTGCAGTAAAAAAAAAAGTACAAAGATAGATCATGAGATGCCTTTGTGTGCCATGACATAAACAACAGGGATGGCATGCACAGCATGGCAGTGCCGGTCAGCAAATACTAGAAGCTGCCACTGTAGACTGGATGTGGTGACTTGAAGGACCAATACAGTCACTGCAGTGCCTTCACCAAACTGCAACAGGGTTTAATCCCAGTGAGTAAACTTGTCCTTTCATCTTTTCATAATCTATTAAGGGCGTATCATTAATTTGTGTACATTTATATATTTATTACTTATCAGTTGCTCAAAGATATCCCCTGAGGGGGGGCTTGCTTCTTTTTCTATATGTTATGCCAGGAAGGCCCATGGGATAACTGCTAGAGATTTCCAATGTATGCAAGAGAAGATCATATACATATCAGGAAGGGCCACTGGGTGCCCGGGAGGGACTATAGATGGCAGCTATATGTCAAAGATTCCCAGCAAATTGCCAATGATGGTCAGCAGGTGTATGAGATAGGTTGACATGACTGAAATGGCAGGCAAAGTACAAGGGGTGGACACATCAATCCATTGATGCCTATTGGATCCCAGGAAGGGTCACTGCAAGCTAGGCAGGGTCGGCACATGCTAGGCAGGACCATAATATGTTGGTCACTTCATGTTTAGAACAGTCTCCCTGATCAGGGGAGGGCTTTAGGTTGCAATGGATGGGCAACTCATGCAGGGGATAGTCATCAGATTCCAGAGAGAGCCATCAATTGCAAAATAATTACAGCATATGGCAATGATGCTCAACATGCTTGGGAATAAAAATCAAAAGTGTGGGGAAGGCATCATTTCACACATATCCAGGAAAACACACCTCCAATCACAAAAATAGTGACAAAAACATTCATTCTCTTGGCATAGATCACTCTTTTCATGGCAGAAATCCTCTAAAACGTATGTTGGGGTGCAGAGGCTAATTAGCATTCGCAATGCACAGCCATTAGATATGTCTTGTGACAGACAATCCAAGCCAGACCTATTAGCTTTCACATTGTTATTTGATATTGCCCACTCAGTTCCACTATTTAGTATTTGGCACTGCCTGCCAAAGCCACAAGTTTAAAATATATGGAAAACCCAACAAACCCTGAAAGGGGCATTCTTATGCCCCATGAGGTTAGAAAAGCTGCAACGGGCCATTTCCTGATGTAACCAGCAGTACATCAGTGCACTACGGAAGATGCCTTAAGTGGGAAATAAATCCTTTCTGTGGCAGACAGCAGTACCTCAACCCAATACTAGAGGCCCCGTAAGGGATACGTAAGCATTTACTGATGCAGGCTGATATACCATATGCTATTATGCAATTGCTAGAGGTCCATGGAGTGTGATCCAGGTATTTGTTGTTGGATGCTGCAGCACCTTAGGTGTTTGCTTGAGGTCCCTTGAGCCACACACTAATGTTTGCGCAGCAGGTTGTTGTACCTCAAGCAGTCACTAGAGGTCCTGGTAGTCACAATTCCTTGCTATGGCAGGCCGATGAACCATATGCCATTAGTAGAGGTTCCTGGAGTGTGCCCCAAGTGTCTGCTATTGCAGGTAGCAATAATGTAAGACGTTACTAGAGGCCACTGGAGCTAGATACAGGTGAAAGTGAGGGACATACTTAAAATACGTTATTTATTGATATGAGAAGTATAGGTTGTGTGAGTGGTGTACATGATGCCAGTGATATAGGCTGTGTTGGAAATTACCATGTCTTGTGAGATATTATCCCATATTTTTGCTCTGCACACTTTGCCCTTTGCTAACAAGTGGTAACGTGCTTGTGCTCTCTGTTGCAAACATTTTAAAATTGGTATACACCTTGTTGGCCATTTAATTTAATTGTAAGTTCCTAGTATATGATACTATATGTACCAAGGGCCTGTAAATTAAATACTAACAGAGGGCTGCAGCACTCATTGTGCCATCGACTAAAGCGGCACTGTACAAAACTATTCCCAGGCCTAACACTGCAGCCTGAGTGTGCAGTTTTAAAATTCCCTTTCGAATTAGACCTTACTCTTAGTATTTTTTCTCTAAAGCCATAAACCTATATTTATTGACCCATGTAAACACACATGTAATATTATTTACAAAGGGAAACATGTATGTTGTGCATAAATCTACCTGGACTGTTATAGCAAAGTTTGTATTTTAGCTTTCAAAGTAAAATAGCCCACCTCCTGTTCCCAAGCATAGCTCTCAATGTAACCGGGACCATGCATAAACAGGGCATGCAATCCACATGCTTGCTTTTCATTCTGGCACTAGTTGCCTGGCCATCCCATTACAAATTAGAGACTACAAATCCCAGAATGGAAAACGAAAGCATGATTGGTTGAGCTAGTCCGGAATTAACCTGGAAACCTGAGAACTCCTTTGTTGTGAGGGGTAGGAACCACTTGCTTCATCATTTACTGCGAGGAATCACTTCTCATGTCGTCTTCTTGCATTGCCTAGACTAATCCGAACCCATGTTTTTTAATTGTTGTGTGTGACTACTGAAAGTTATTAAGGAAAGTCAACCAGGAGTCGACGCTTTATTCATAGATTGCTTACAATGCTGCACACTGGTGCTGGGAGGGGCTGGTCATTCATGCCTTTCTTCTATGCTCCTCTCCTCTTGTGCAGTGCCCTGAACTCTGAGTGGGTGGAGCCCTCTGTGCAGCTGCTTGTCCCACTTCGGCTCCTCTATGGGGACATGTGTTAGCTTTGGATAGTGTTAGGCTAATAAGGGTGCTAGAACAAGTTTACAAAATGCACATGTTTAAAAACACATGTGACTGGGTTGATATGAAAACTAAATATACCTAGAAAAACCTCCTTTATATATTACATCAGGACATGCTGAACACAACATTTTATATTATGATTTGAGAGTCGTGGGAAGCAAGTGTGGTATGACTCTGGACCTCATGTGAAGGAGTGGATTGGACCTTGACCTGTGGGGGAGCGAGCAAAGGGTCTACTGGGATATTTAATGCTAAAGGAGAGTGGCAGTCCAATTCCTGATCATCTAGTATTCAATAATCCAGCGACCCATGCTCGTCTCTCCAGTTCCTCTCTTTGGGGTAGAAAAAGAAGCATTGCTCGGTAGTAATAGTAAACTATGCTCAATAGTGTTAGGGCAGAGGGAGTGCAAGGAGCTGTGTTGATTGTTAATGGAAGGGGCTATGCAGGGGCCGGTTCACAGCAGTGGCGCAGGTCTAGGGCAGTTGCAATTAACACTTCACAGTAGATAAGACACCAGTGAAATGAGCACACAGCATGTCTGGGTAGTTTACAAAAATGCTCTAATTTGTATTCAGTGGACCAGGTTAGCAAGAGTAGGACTACTTCTTTATGCTCCATCACCACCTATTGGAACAGTAATAGACAATATCACCTTACACGAAATGCCATGGGCTTGAAGGATAGCACCACCAGCCAATAGCAAACTATGATAAACACATGGGAGCCAATGGCTGAAGGAAGACTGCCCCAGAGTCCATTCTCTCTGTACTACTTCCAAACCTGCTTGTTTTTTCTTGCCACCATCAGCTAAAGCCCTCTGTAGGTTAGATCGATAAAGGGCTCAAACTCAACACCAGGCTGCACCCTTTCACGCACAAATTAAATATATAATCCACATCCAGGGGGGTAACGCACACTCTGGCAGCCCCTGTTGTGTGCGGGAGCCCACAGGCTCCTCATTCTTAGGGAGCATTCTAGGGTACTTATGATCATTCCGATCTCTGAAGTGCTGCTGCACTCTCCTGCAGCTTGTTTGCCCAATGCTCCTCTGAAATAAAAAGAAAAGCAACACAACTAACAACTTGCATGTGTGAGCCCCCACTATTTATGACCATTTGGGGGAGAAGTGGGCCCCTCCTTAAGGGTTAAGGTTAATGGCTTTAAACAGGTTCCAACTCAAAGGGGGACCCACTGCCTATAAGGAGGGACCTCCCTCTCCCAGCCTTGAAACCAGATTCTTTGGACAGAGTGAATACCAGTGGCAGGAGCCCCACAGTCCGCCTCTCTCCGCCCCAGCCCAATCCCTCTCTTGCATTTGAACGCAGAGCACAGAGTTAAGGAGAGTGCTCAGCCATTCGGTTGGAGTTTGCCTCTGCCCACCCATCCCTTTATACTTTTTGTGACAATTGAGATTTGTGCACTGCTGATTTGCTTTATGGGCCTCTTCCAGTCTCTCTGGGACTAATCTGCAGCCAAGATCTCACAACGCTCAGAGTCTCTGCACCTGGGATAGGACGACTCCATAAAACACTCTCTGTTGTAAGCTCTAAATTCTCATGTGAGTGCACGAAAAGATAGCAAAGACTGCCACTGCGAACAAGAAGATAACAGTAAATAAACACTAAAATATCTGGGGCATAGGAGGAGCACAAGAGTACAGTAAAGCAAGGAAAGGGAAAAACTGGAGACTACATAAGATGTTTGTGTCTATGCAGAGCAGCAAAGGAATCAGTAGGCTGGAGGGCCTGGTAGTCGTTATCTACTGTTAAACTCTATGATGCAAATCATGCAATAATAAAAAACGAACATGCCTGATCAATGAAGCCACTGTCCATCCCTGCCAGAGTACTAAGTCTGAAATGCACAGAAAACCTGCCTTTTGCAGAGGTCCTTGGTTATTGGCCTTCTGGCATGCCTGGGCCACTTCCCTGACGGGAAACGGCCTTTACAACGAAGCCGTTTCCACGAAATCTTTAACCACGCATGCAGTACAACGCATGCGTGGTTACCACTAAAACCTTTACCACGCATACCTTTACTACGAGGTTTGTAGTAAAGGCATATGTAGTAAAGGTAAAAAGTAAAACAGGGGGGCTTGGGGGGGTCTCCCCCCCAAATAAAAAAACTCAACAGAAGTCACGTCGGGATCTGCACATAATCAGCGTCGTTTAAGAGAAATCGGAAAAAATATTCTGTTTCCTCTTAACGACGTATGACGTCACCACGCAATTAGTCGAGGTAAAGGTTATGCGTGGTAAACGAATTCCATTGTAAAGCATGCGTGGTAAAGGCATGCGTTGCAACGGAATTCGTTGTAACGTCATACATTCTTCCCTGACAGTTTTAAAATGGCCATCCAGGATAGAGAAGGCTAAACAGTTCTTCTTACCTAGCCCTGTAATGATAGCAATCAATTACAATAGGCTTTTCAGAATGTTCCTTTACTTGATGATATCAAATTGGGTTTAGAAATCTATTGTGACATCATTCGGCGGATGACCTGCTTAAACACATGAAGCCTGTATTGTCTTTAGCTCTAAGTTCAATGTAACTCTGACATCATTTCTGGGTTGAATGTGAGACTCATTTGGTGTAATGCAACTTTCCTGGTGTCCTATACTTTATTGAGTTTGGAGGCCTTAGGCTTTTATCGTATCGTATCGTATATTTTATTAGTTTGATAACATAGCAATTAGGCAATAAAAACACAGAACATATAATTAAAAAGATGATATTCAATAGAGAGCATAAAGCACCAATAAAACAACCAATGTTCACATCCAGAATCAATAACTGCAATTATGGAGTTGCGGAACAGTATGCCAGATAAAAGAGAGCACACATGTAAAACTTGAAAAGAGAATTGCAATACAGACTCCAGCCCCAGTATCGGGCACATGGTTATTTAAGCAACACAGACCGGGTATATACTATATAGATAAGTTTCACTATAGCAAAATGTTGACTTTTAGAGACAAATTGTGCAATAGAGGCAAAGAGAGCAAACCTGCATAAAAGTTCACGCTCGTAAATAAAAAAAAAATAGCAACAGCATTAAATATTTACACACCCACAGTCAACAGGAATGTGCAAAGAGCAGATAACATAATTATTTTTTTTTAATATGTTTATTAGATTTTTTTGCAAACAATACATGGTGCTCAACAACACACCAGGAACTACAATTGCATTGAAGTGAAAGTACATTTGTTCGAATTTTCCAGTAGTTCAGTGCATTTTCAATTTATTTGCGGCGATCATGGTGTGTTACACGGTATTCTACCGTATATTATTGGGACTGTATCGCATTGTGAATTTCCACACTTTCCGCCCTATCTATGCCGTAGTGATTCATCCAGAGACCCCATATCTTATGGAACTTCTTTGGGCACCCTCTGGCCTTATAGGTGATCTTTTCAGCGGCCAAGTAGAGATCCATCCATTACTGGAGGGTTGTCTGCTCTGGAGCTCCCCAATGCTTAGTCACATCCCTCTTTGCCACTACTAGGCCCAAATTACAAAAAAGGAACTTGGCTTGAGGGACGTCCACTTGTGTGGGTATACAGGACGTATGTGTGATCTGCCAGGATGTTTTCCCTCACCATCATACTTCTTAGTATATCAATCTAATAAGATTTTATTCTAAGGTAATCCTACAGCATATGTAGGAATGACCCCCTTTGTGAACCACATCATAGACAGTTGGGCGACTCTGACCTTCCAAATCTATGCAGGCGAGCTCTCTCATAATATATCCCGTGGGAGGATCTTAAATTGAAACAGCCTTAGCCGGGATTTGATTGCCACATCCCTAGGGTGCATTATGGTTGACATCCAGTCTGTGTCTTCCAGTTCTCCCACCTTATTTTCCCATCTATCTCTCAATTTCTCTAAAGAGTAAGAGATGTTATTGATTATTGTCTTCTAAGTCCAGGAGACTGCTTTCTATCTCTTCCTGGAGCAGTCTCCCCTCTGGTGGTGTGTAGTAGGGCATGTCTGCTGTGTCTAGTCTCTCTGCCATCTAGGAGTGTTTAAGTTGTATATATTTAACGTATTGTGTCTTGTTCAGCTGGTAGTCTGGCTGGAGGGAGCTGAAGGAGACCAGGTCTCCTCCCTCTAAAAGATTACCCAGCTTGGAGATCCCATTAGTGTCCCATGCCCGAACACTTTTATTTTCCCGATTTCCTTCAGGTGTGATCCTATCAATAAGGTGGTTTCTTGGTTGACCCTTGCATCCCATCTCATACACTTCTCTGCCCCTTTCTAGGCTTCTATTGTCATCTGATTTGCCAGCATCATCTTTCTTAATCCCTTCTATCGATAAAGGTAGTGAAGATAGGAGCTAGATTTGAACAAGGTTCTCCATAGTGCGTAAGTAGGGTGATCTATGGGTGTGTGGCCACAATCATTTCCCACTATTAAGTGTGTCACCCAGTAGTGTGCTCATATATCTGGAAGGGTTGGTCTCCCATTGTATTGGTTGTACTGCAGTGGCCACAGTACCACTCTTGGGTGTCCCCCATTCCATAACAGCTTCTTGCCCTCTCCCTCTATTCTGACCAAGATCTCCTCTAGGATCTTGTGATATGTGTTCTGGAGGATGTACAGTAGTTTTGGTAGAGTTATCAACGTGTACATAGTGGCCCTCCCTAATAGTTTCAGTGGCAAAGTTCTCCATCTTTACACATCTTTGTGGAGGTCTGTCAATATTCCCTGAATATTTCACAACATATTTCAAAACATTTTTAATCAAGGTCATAGTAGTTAGCTTTTCGGTTACAATGTATAGGAATTTTGCCAGTGCCCAGCATACCGACATCTCATTACATTGCAGAATTTTCCCCACCAGATTCCTAATATGAGGAACCTGCAGGTGTATGAAAGCCGGCAATAGCAGGCTGTTTCTTGCTTCAGCAAGGGAAACACAAAAGACAATAACGTGTGAAAGTGACAGTGCATCAAGCTTAGAAAACCAACAGGGATCCTTGTCCAACCCCGCCTGACTAATCCCCTTTCACCTAATATAGAGGAGGACCTGACACAGCCTGACCTTCAGTGCCCACCACCTAACAGAGATACTCTTAGTATCCCTTAAGTTGGGCTGCATTAGACCCCTATAATCTGCCTCCAATAGATGCTGCAAGTTGATTCTCTTACGACATCAGCAAAGTCACTATTTGGTAAACACTCTTTTATTAAGCGTGTTAATGCGTGTTTCTGTTGGAGCGCAGTCATGTTTAAGGGGGAATACCATGCAAGAAAATTCAGGGAAACCTATATGTTATTTACTCATTGGCCTAAGTGCTTCCCTTGTAAGTGGAGTTTTATGACATGTCTCAAGGAATCTTCTTCCACGTTTAAAAGACCAGCCCAATAGTTGAGCAACCTCTGTCTATATTTAAGAAGAATGTTAGCAAGTCCCATCTCTAGCCTCAGGGCACTACTCACACACCCTGTGGGGAATCCCAACCATTTTTTGCCACATGGTTGTTTCAATGATTTACAAGCGCTTAACATGTTTTTCTAACAAAACCTCCCAACCATAGAGTAACAGAGTAACTATTTTTGCATTATACTCCTCTCTCAGCACTTCTACAAACTTATGGCCCAAGGCAGAATAGGCTTTTATGTTTACTAATGCAACTCTGTTTGTATTATACAGTAGGGGAGGAGAACATCACATTTTCAGAAGGGACAAACTCGGAGGAGCCAGAACAACGCTATCATTTGGATTTACATTGCTTCCTTTTCTGCCCACGTATTATAATATTTGTAACTGTACAGAAGAGTCAAAGGTCTAAAGTACACAAGTCTATCAAATCACTGTAAATTACATGAATTGTCATTACCCTATTCAATCGTCTTCATTTTAATGGTCTTGAAAGGATGACAAACTGGGTCGACTTTCTTGTGACACCAATGTGTAACACAGATTTCTACATCTGTGAATATCTACAAATACCCCATGACTTGTTTGAGCTGCACATCCGGTACTGATACTTCCTTTGACCTGTAATATTGCAGTGGTGTCCTGCTTTATTAACAGGCAAACCCAAACTACATGCAATGGGTATTTTAAATGAATGAGGTATTCATTATATTTAGTGCGTGATTTAGATTCTGGAGGAACAAAAACACTAGGGGCCCGATGTAGGTAACCAAATACCGGTCGGTAATGGACGATTTCGGCCGTTACCGACCGGTATTTGTTTTTTGATATGTAGGGGGCCTAAAATTTACAGAATCGGTAAAATTACCGATTCGGTAAATTTACCGATTCGGTAAAATACAGAATCGGTAAATTTACTAAATCGGTAAATCTAGATGTAGGTGGCACTGAAAACAGTGCCACAGGCCCTTAAGAATTCGTTATTTACCACAAAATACTATTTGGTGGTAAATAACAAATTCCTGTGTACATGCACATCTGTGCATGCACACCTGTGCCATGTGGCACAATTACATGCCCCTTATTTGATGGTACCAATCAATACCAAACAGGAAAACATTATTGGTCAAAATCAACAAACACATTTCCACCAACATATCTGAGTGATCCCTTAGACTAGCACTGCGAGTTCCTAGAAAGTGATTTAAGGCTTGTACCCCTCTCTCGTGTTTTTCATGCAAGTATAGAGTCCAACCACATCTAAGGTGACAAGAATCAGCCCTTCCTCCCAAATCATATCTTGCAACTTATTGAGCACGTCCATTGTGACACGCATACATGCCCTAAGGGCATGTATGCGTGTCACATGGCACACAAGCCAGAATCAGAGGTGCAACAGGGTGTCAAAGTGACACCCTGTCCCCCTTGACAATTCGGTAATTTTACCGAACCGGTATTTACTGATTGGTAATTGACATTTATTCATAAATCAAGAACCAATCCCCCGGGAAGACCTATTGTCTCGGGCATTGGAGGAATGACAGAGCACTTATCAGAGTTTGTCGATTTGCATCTTAAACCCTTAGTATTGAATTTGCTGTCCTATATCAAGGACACAATGGACATGCTCAATAAGTTGCAAGATGTGATTTGGGAGGAAGGGCTGATTCTTGTCACCTTAGATGTGGTTGGACTCTATACTTGCATAAAAAACGAGAAAGGGGTACAAGCCTTAAATCACTTTCTAGGAACTCGCAGTGCTAGTCTAAGGGATCACTCAGATATGTTGGTGGAAATGTGTTTGTTGATTTTGACCAATAATTTTTTCCTGATTGGTATTGATTGGTACCATCAAATAAGGGGCACAGCGATGGGCTCCAGGTTTGCTCCCTCTTACGCCAACCTGTTTATGGGTTGGTTTGAGAGGGAGCATGCCTGGAGTCGTGGGGCCAGCGTGTGGACGGATCACATTTTATTTTGTGTCCGATTCATAGATAATATATTTATGATTTGGAGAGGTACACAGGAAGAGCTTACTGAATACTTCAATTACTTAAATATGAATGATTTCAATGTGGAATTGACTTTGGAGCAAAGCAGTAAAAATATAAATTTTTTAGATGTGGAACTTTTTGTGGAAGGCAACACAATTTTGAGCAAATTGCTTAGGAAGAGCACTGCGACAAACTCAATACTTCGAGCAGATAGCTCACATCCTAAGTCAGTGATGCGGGGGATCCCGTACGGAGAAATGATACGAATCAGGAGAAACTGAAGCAAAGATTCGGATTTTAATGCTGAACTAGATCAATTACAAAATCGACTGCACCAGAGAGGTTACAATGAGTCCTCATTGCGTAAAGCTAGAGGACGTATTATGAACGTAAAGAGGGAGTCCACCCTTGTAAAAAAACAGAAGACGGTATCTAAGGATCGATTAGCTTTTGTCACAACATATTGGGTTCAGAAGGACAACATTTTCAGAGACTTAAAAAAGAACTGGAACATGTTGAAAGGGGTACCAGGCTTGACGCATTTATTAGGAGACAAACCAGAAACTGGCTTCCACAACCACCAGCAGGTTTCTATGTGTGTGGGGGATGTAATATATGTGACTTGGGACTGAATAAGATGAAAACTTTTTCGTACAATACCCAACATACACATGTTATCAAAGAATTTATTAATTGCAATAGTACAGGTGTTGCCTATGCTATTATTTGCTATTGTAATAAGGTATATATTGGAAGCACTAAACGTGCATTGAAGTTGAGAATTCAGGAGCATAGTAGATGCATCAGGAACAAAGATGAGAAATCGCCACTGTGCAGACATATTAGGGATAACCATGAAATGCAGAATAAAATCAGGTTTCATGGTATACAAAAAATAGTTCCCAATAAATGAGGTGGAGATTGGGAATTAAATATTAGAAAACAGGAGGCTAGGTGGATCAGCAAATGTAGGACGGTACATGTAGGATTGAATTTTGATAATGAGCTGCATTACTTTCTATAATCTATGGAGATTTGAAACCTAGAGAACTATGATCAAGTTATGACTCCACAATAGGAATGGCTCTACTGAAGATAGTTTCAATACTTTTGTCTGGAGCTTTACTCTTTTGTTTTCCCCTTTTCAAGATGTGAGATTGAAAATTTTTTTTAGAGGTATTGTATTTATTATAGGATTAGAAATTGTAATTTACTATGAAATTTGTATACTGGGGGTGGTGTTGTATTAGTATTTGACACAAACACATAGACAGACTTTTTCTCAATGTCTGCTTCAATACATGGATGGTTTTTACGAATATGTTTATATTAATAGAAGTCGTTTGAGTCTCTTTAGACAATGAATGTCTGTCAGAATGCTCTGCGAAATACTTAAACATAACGGGGTTTCACTAACACATTTTTGGGGATGTAATGAGAGTCACCTAATCCCACATGCTTAGCGACATAAATTTTGACCAACAACATAAAAGAGAAGTTAGAACTGAGCTTTGAATATTAGCCAGACGAACGGGAGAGTGCAGTAAAATAATTAGGCTTGATGGGGTTGAAAGATGTTGAACTAATATTTTGAATAGTGGAGTGTTGAAAATATCCCTTGCTGATAAGTTAAAGCAAGTGCTCTTACAATGGGATGAATAAATAGTTTAAACACTTCGATAATTGTGTTCGTAGGGAAGTGAAATACTTTGAAATTCTATTAGTGGGTCAAAATTAAAGGATTGGATTGGCCGCTTGTATTATTTACGGTTTGTAGCGGAAAGCCACTACAATTCGTGTGGGAGATGAAATGGATAATAAGTACTTTTTCTGGCCTAAGACATACAGCATCTACGGCGGGTAATCAGTGGAAGAGTAATAACGATTGGCTAACCGGAACACTTCCGGTCTTTAGCGGCGAGGAAGGTGAATTTACCAGTGGACCAGAGAGGGAACCGCATGCGCTGAATAGATACCGCGGGTTATATGGTGTTAATTAAAGGCCTGCTGAGGTGCGATTCGGTAGAAATGAAGGGTTGAAATCCGATTGGTGAGCGGGGAAAGAGGACCAGAGAGGAAGCTTTAATGTCAAACTTAGCGGCTCAAATGAGGCTCGTTGTTAATTGGTGAGGGTATATATACCCATAGTTGACAAACACCAGCACACTGCTGATTTATCATGGTCGGGCGTGTCGCTACAACAGGATGACGTGATCCACATTTATTGAATAGTAGCAAGGTGAGAGACTGGTATTAGTACCCAGGGGAGACAGGATGTTTTATAGATAACAGGTCGTGTATACTAAGGTTGGGGAAATGAGCCTTTGGCTTTTGTATTTTTCCTGCAGATTATTGATGCGTTTTGAATTGACGAAAGACAGTTACCCTGTGAAGCAAGAACTTGGAGACTAAATTGTGGTCAGTATTAGGGTGATCTTGTAGATTTGTTTAGAACTTTTTTGGGCTAAGGAATAAGAGGAGAGAAATAATTAAAAGAAAAATAGAGAGTGTAATTGTCCTTTTTGGAATATTATCTGCTAAAACTTGCGGTTTTGTGAGAAATTAATGGGGACATTGAGAACAAGGGAAATCATTAGGGGAGGTGTATGACCTCATGAAAGTGAGTGATAGAGAACTGCATAGTGAATTCGTTTTTGTTCACACACAACAAATAATGATATTGTCCTGTAGAAAGGATACAATCTATTTTTTTTTAATTCTTTACAGACTTTGGGACAAGCTGGAAATTAAATTGATTATCGGAAGTACTTTGAATGATACACACGCCATTGAGAACTGATTGGCGCTAATCAAATGGTGAGCATTAGGGACCAAGGGGAAGGCGGAATGTCAAATATACTCACATGTTTTGAATACATAATAATGGGGTGTATCCACACCTATCTGATTTTATCAGGTGAGGGTGACTGAATTGTGCATACGTAGAATAATTTCACGTATCAATTTGGATATTATGACAATGAAGGTATGGTTCCATTCAATTATATGCATATTTTGGGTGGTACCTAGTTGTGGGCTCTGTAGTAAATGAAGTGATTGACTCATGGTGGATCTTAGATTTTTAACTGTAAAGGCACATTTTCACTTGTATAAAACAAGTTTAGAATGGAATATAGGCAGGTATCACACAATAGCTGTGATTTAAACTATTATTTCTTTAGATCCATGATAAGAGTATATTGTTACTATTAAGATGGATGATGATTGTAAATCTTTTCTTTTGTTTATCATTTCGCAGCCCTGATGATGTCCGACTAGGACGAAACGCGTAGGCTGTGTCAAATGTGATTATCATTTCAAGAACTATGAAACGCTGAAATTTTGACTTTGAATATTCTACATTGGACTGTATACATTTGGTCTGTTGAACAACCTTGAAAATTGGAATAAGCAGAAAATAAAGAATTGATGGACTGCAGCATTGGACTGAAAAACCCTTTTTTCTGATTTTGGGCACCCCTTCTCTGTTTATTTAAAGTTAATGATTATAGGAATCAATGGCAAATACCGAATCAGTAAATACCGATTCGGTAATTACCGAATCATACCGATTCGGTAAAAATTACCGAATTATTTCCTACATCTCATTTACCGAATCTAGAATACCGAATCGGTAAAATTCGGTATTCTAGAGTCGTTAAATGAGATTTACCTACATCGGGCCCTAGATGTCCCACCCACCGTGGCTGGATTGGCCATGCAACTCAACTGGTCTTTACCCTGAGACATTAAATCCATTGGAGGGTGATTTGTGAGGGCTCCAGACTGCCACTTAGCCTTGAAAACAACTCTCCAGCCCGCTGGTGTTTCTTACAGCAGGCTCAGTGGGATTGAGAGACACAGATGTAGAAAGAAAATAAGAAAAAAGAGATAGGGAAAGAAAAGAAGGTTGGGAGGGAAGACGATAGAAAAGAGGGAAGGAGCAAAGGAAAGAACGACTGGTTTAAAAATGTTGGTCAAGGATTTTGGTTTATCTTTTGGCACTTCCACCCAGCCTACTTAGGAGCAAATGTACCACATGGAATTTTTCTCTTCATGATTCACAGTGGGAAGGTTTTTCCATAATTGTTTTTTCTGGGTTTGGGGGAACCATATGGGGTTTTGTGGTTAAAATTAAGGAGACGTTTGTTGCAGTAGCATCCAAGCCTCATTCGCATTTTTTCTTTGACAGTGCTCCCACTGCCCGAAAAAAACCTTCCACTTCCATCCCTGTTGACCAGCACTCTCCCTCACCCCTACCCCACCAACAGATCCCCATAAATTTACCTTTTGATAAAAGCAGGTGGTAAATGTATGCAGTAATAGAATCGAAATGTGGTTTTATGACCAGAACAAATGGTCCTACATGGTAATTCCCAATTCCATGGGTTTTACTCATAGGTGCTTGGTGCTGGCGCTCATTTACCACACAGTAGTGGTAAAATCACTTTAGATTTTAACTTTAGCATGCAAATTGTAATATTAATCTTAGAGTTTATTGAAATCTCTGCAATCTGCCTTTAGGTGTGTGTCCTGCATTCATCATTAACTCTTGGCTGAGATTAACTCAAGCATTACATCCATCACTGTTTTGTATAGTTTAGTGTGTCGCCCTAAGTAGGAGAGGTTTGCTAAGATAGGGGTCATGCGCTCACTGTGTCACTGGGACCAAGCTATCCCAGGATGATGAACCCTAAGTAGGGGGAAACCAGTCCTCAGGTACGTGTGTTCTGGTTCAGGGAGGACCTGGCCTAGCAGCTTAGGCTGGACTTTTCAAGCGTCAAGGCTGATTTGTATGGCTGGGTTCAAACTGAGGTAGCGTGGTGTACAAAATTACGATGAACTGGAATGTGGCCTGAGTAATTACCAGTTGCTAAGATGAACTCAAACACTCTTTCCATCACTTTTTTTGTACACTTTTATGTACGTAAAAACCCTAGCAGACCTGTCTGGCAGGTTGTGACATTCAAGCAGGATTTGACACTGTAATGCCAAAAATGATGCTCACTGTCCCACCCTGCATATTCAGACAGGTCCAGAGTTCAGGTCAGCCTGCTGTTTGCTCCTGGGATGAATTTCACACATGTTCAAATGCTAATTACTGGTTGGTATAATTGAGACAGTAAATGCAAAAGAACCTCCAGAGACTTTAGGCAGGGAATGGCAACATTCTAAAAGTACATTTTCCTGAATAGTTAGACTTGGAGTTTCAATAACTATTAAGATAGTTAGTTGTTTAATTATTTTTCTGGCTGCTTTGTAATCAAAATTAGCATTATTAAATGTAATAATGCAACCCAGTAATTTCCTCTGAAATAGCGAGCCTTGCTACAGTGAAAATACATTTGGGGCTTTTTCACTGTAAACACATGTTTAACATTAAATTCCTATAGATCATACTTTTAAATACTATGCCTCATGCCTTATGGGCAATTAAGGCCCAAATAAGGGCCACTTATAAATATTTAAAAATATTGTTTTGACCTGTCAAAATGGGTTTTTGACAGGTGGAATTTGCAGGTTAACACTGCAAGAGTCAGGTAACAAATGGTAGCCCTGCAGTCCTGTCTGCACTGTCACTGTAGTGCCTGGCACAATAGGTGCTGTACTCCACTAGTGAGATTTAACTTGCGTACTCTTTGTACCATATACCCGGGACTTATAGGTAAGATAAGTATGCCAATTAAGGGTATGCCAATTTCACCCTGTTGAAAGGGGTAGCACAGGCATTTTATCCCTGGTTAGTTGGGATAAAGTGCAGTGTTGTCCAGCCATCAAAGTATAGCCTCCAGTAAAAGGTGAAAAATCCAAGGAGACCCTGAGAAAGGACAATTTCCCTCCAGCTTAGATAATTTTTATCCCTCTTTCAAAACAAATTGTGGACCACTGTGCCAGAGTATGTCATGTGACAGAGCCTGCGGCGTCTACATTCCTCATTCTTTTAGAGCTTTATTAGCTTCAGACTTCAGTATTTGAAATGTGCCAAATTAATTATTTAACACAGCTAATTGGGTTTCCAAATAACACTCAGAAATAATTAGTTAATGAGTGATGTAGGCTTCGAAGAGTCATTTAAAACAAATGCTTATGTATGGAGGTTCCCATGATATGTTGCCAACAGGAAGGCACTGAAGCAGGCCAAACATACTTTTGTAGTTTCTATCTCAATAGAATGGTCAGTTCATGGTATTGTAAATGTTTCCTCATGTGACCATTCACAGAACCAGCATCGGAAGATACATATGCCTAACTAAGGGAGTTGAATGGCTACTGCAGAGAGCTCTGTAATGTCTACATCAGCCAATTATTTGTTCACATGCGTCATTAGTATTTACTACTAAATTGAGAATGAATAATCAGTTTGTTATGTGCACT
This sequence comes from Lissotriton helveticus, assembly GCF_964261635.1. Classification (NCBI taxonomy): domain Eukaryota; kingdom Metazoa; phylum Chordata; class Amphibia; order Caudata; family Salamandridae; genus Lissotriton; species Lissotriton helveticus. The sequence continues at coordinate 1,008,303,525 of NC_136065.1, read as the reverse complement.
GTGTAAATAGAAAATATCTACAGAATAACAGAAAAAAATTAAGATATTTGAGCATACAATTATGAAGCATGCCACAGGAGAGCTTTTAGTACCTGTGAACTAGGTGCCTGTTATGAAAGGACCACTCCTTGGATTGTATATTTCTCTTGCCTCCGTCAGAAAGACTCACATAGCAATGCAGGACAGTAGGATTAAGAATGAAATTGTCCTAGCTTTCAATTCTATTATGGACCCGGAGGTGAGGATTATGCTCAACTTTCTCCCTTTTATTACTTCCAGCAGACTTCAACTTTAACAAACTACCTTTCCCAAATGGACTACAAATAAAGTTAATCCAATCACAGACAGTTCAGTAAGCATACATCCCTTAGTCCACTTCCTCTCTCTTCAGTGCGAGAGAAGAAATACAAACATTTTCTTTATTCGCCCTTGGTTGAATCAGAACCTGGGAAAAACACAAAGGTTATAAATATGATGTCACATTGGATAGACTTACATTGTAATTAGAGACAAATACATGTCATGTAACTATATTTACATCACCTTAGAAATAAAACATTCTTGATTTGAACATATACCATCAACAATTACCAAATCCGTCAAACATATGCATCAAAGAAAAAATATAGATATACCTGTAAGAGTAACCTGAACCAATAATCCTGTCTTTTGAACCATACAGGATTGGGAATTACACAGAAACCTGGGAGGGAAAAATCCTCGCCTCCATGTCCTTAATAGAATTGAAACTTTCCGTTACGAAAGCTAGGAAATGTTTCATACTATGTTAGGACCAGACGCAAGGATTATGCATGATCAAAGCTTGTCCACCCCAAAGACGCCCTATGTATTACCTGTTTTAAATAAAAAACATTTAAACATGGAGTCTGAAGACCAAACAGCCGCATTAATGATATCCTATAGAGAAAAGGCTCTACAGGCAATTGCCCCTCTCACAGAGTGATCTCCAAATTGTGACACGTTAATGCTCGCTTCCTGCATGACCCAGCGGATCCAGCGAGCAATGGTGGGAGAAGAGACTGCTTTGAAAGGTTTCTTGAGAGATATTAACATTTGTCTTTGACCCAGGAGACGGACTTCTACTGTCATATTTTTGTGTGCCTTAAGACATCTTAGCACACATAATTTGCCATGCATGATGGCACCTGGACTTGGTTCTCCTTGAAATGTGGAATGTGATACCTTGTGGAGTAGAGGCTCAACATGTGATATCCAGTGCCCGAATGTCCAAAACTCTGTGGCAAGAGAGCAGACAGAGCAGCATTGCAAGTTTCTCTGCTAGTTCTTTTCGAGACTGATACTCGATCTGCTGCCATGATTGGAAGAGATGTAGGACTTTACTGATGTCCCATAGGCTGGAATTCCTGGGTTCTGGGGGCAAAACCAGGTGAATTCCTCTCATAAGTTTATATACCAACATGTTACTCCACTGGAGAAACCTGTACTGGCATGTGAACAGCAGAAATGGCTGACCTGTAGGAACTGACCACCCAATAAGCTAAATCTTGTGATGCCAAGGAGGCCAAAACGTTCATTATTTGCACCCCTTGGGATATTCACTGTGTTGAACACATTGACAAACCCATTTTGACCATGCAGACTTGTATTGTTTCATGATTTAATCTGCCCCTGCTGTGGATAGCATTCTATCAGCCTTTTGGGAAAGTCCTGGGGCCCTCCATCTCTTCCTGTAATCCTCCTTGCTACTATGGGCATTCATCCCTGTAGAATTAACAGGTGATAATTGCCTGAGGATTCCAAAGGAGATCAGGAGGATGGGGTAGAAGGATAGGAAAATCCCAACTAAGTTCCACAACCTGGGAAACCAAACTTGAGACCTCCAGAGTGGTGTGATCAGGACCATACTCACCTTTGTCTTCTCACCTGTGTCGACAACCTCATAATCATTGTGAAAGGGGAGAATGAGTAACCCCAACTGAAGAACCGGGTCAGAACCCAGCGGTGCAAGGGACACGCCTGAAATCTTCGAGTCCCACCTGTCTTGGTATACAGAGACACGGAATACTTCTGGGTGGCGTCAGAGACCAAGTTTATTAGCTGCAGCTAGTAACAGAAATCCCAACAATACATCACAATGTATATTCCTAGGAGACTGTTCAAATTACTAAGGCAAGACATCTCCTTTTATACACCATATTCTCATTATAAATGTACACCCACTGCGCAAAATTCTAACCAATAGGGCACATTTTCTAACTGAGTATCACAATAACAAAAACACAATTTACAGTAACCCAACCCAAAAGTTAATTATTAGGAATGTCCCAAATTCAATCTTTGCAAGCCGGATAAATTTATAATTGAAAAGCACAACCCATGTAATGTCAGAACATAAAGGAAACGGTAATAGATGCTGAACAAGATAAAACATGTGCAAGGAAACTAAAGGTTAACGAGGTCCTGAACATTAAGTGGCAATCTTAGACAAGGATCAAACCAAGGGAAATTAGCTTTGCGAGGTCAGTTTCAGGTGAAGAGGTCAGTTTCCCTGCAGTTCATTCAGAGTCGAAAGAAACCGAGTTAATGTTTACATGTACTCAAAAGGCCAGGCCACTTGTTCGCCGGGCCTCTTTCACAGGCCTACGTGAGGGCAACACAAAATGGAGTCAGCTCGAGAATTACAGAACCTCACAATCCCACAGACCAATCCTGCAGGAAGGCATTGGCCACCATTGCTGCGGGTCTGACTTCCAACTAAAGTATCTGGCCACTTGATGGTCCAGATTGGAGGTGAAAAGGTCCGCCGAGAAGGGACACCACCGATTCTTCTGTTTTCTGAAAATCTGTGGGTCCAAATGCCACAGACTCATGTCAGATCACTCAGTTGAGCAACAATCTGCTATCTCATTGAAGACTCCTGGATGATACTCTGCCGTGACTGATACATGTTTGGTCAGTCAATACATCCAAAGTTCTTTGGCCAGATCCGCGAAGACTTTCAATCTGGTGCTTTCAAGTAATTTATATACTGGAACGCTGAAATATTGTCCATTTCTAGGAGGACACAGCAACTCACCTTTTCCTTGGCCCAGCAATGGACAAGGAAAGAGCCTGCCATCAACTTGAGACAATTGATATGAAGTGATTGTACTTCTGTGGACCATTTTCCTCCTGTGAAGGTGATTACACAGCGTGCCCCCATCATGATTTGCTGGCATCGGACTCAATAACCATATCTGGATCTGAGCCGAACATGGCCCGACCGCTTCAAGCCTTCATGTGAGCCAATTACCATCTCATCTCGATCTTAATTTCTTCCATCAAATGGATTTGCTCCAAATACTGGAGGCCTCTGTGCAGGTAGAAGGCCCTGAGCCTTTTGGAGGGGCCCGTAATGCAAAAAGCCCGGAAATATTGCCTGGATGAAGGAGGACAGGAGGCCCTCTATACAAGCTACTTGATGCAGTGAGGTTGTGAGTCTGGACAGAGTCTTTCTGAATTTCCTCTGAATGTTTGCCACTTTACTGGAAGGCAGACAGAGAGTTGATGACAAACCCTAATAAGGCTGTCTGTTTGAATGGAATTTGCAGCAACTTCTTGATGTTGATGACAATCCCAAGCCTTCCGACAGGTGGATTTTCATATCCAACTGATCCTGCAGCCTAAACAGGCATTGGTCCCTGAGTAGGAGATTGTCAAGGTAAATTAACCCTGAGGGATCCCATCATTTGCTTCAATACCTTGGTGAAGCACCGATGGGCCGAGAAGAGGCCGAAAGGCAGCCTCTTTAATTCTTACACTTGGCCCTGCCACCGAAACTGTAAGAGCCTGCGGTGAGGTGGGAAGATAGGAACGGGCAGGTAGGCATCTTGGAGATCGAGGCGTACCATTCAATCTTCTGACTGCCACATCATGCAGGAGATGGATACCTTCCATATTGAAATGGCGGTAGACCAACCACCTATTGAACTGTCTTAGATTGATCACGGGTCATTGACCTCCATCTCATTTCTCCACCCAGAATTCATTTCTGAGAAAGCCTCGAGGGTGGAGCTGTGCAGGGGCAATCACATATTTGAGGAGCAGATCTTCTAATTCTTGATTTATCAGGGACGTCTAGTACTCTGAAACCACCAGTGGGCATGGACGCTAGTGTTGAACAGGGAACCATAGAACTCGATTTAAAAACATTGGACTGTTTACAAAACCCATGCGTCTGAGGTAATTGCCTCCCAGTTGTGCAGAAATGATGCCAAGCAACCACCCACCTTTTGCTGGGACGGTAAACAAACACTACCCGGACTGAACTCCATGGTACTACCCTCTGGAGGAGCCCCATGCTTTTCATCCTCTCTGTCCTCTGGTGGGCAAGAACGCCCCTGAGCAGGATTGGTCCTGGCCTCTATGGTAGCCTTAACCCCTGGGTGGGCCTCGGGTATGGAAACGGCCCATCAAGTGCCCTCTGCCACGACCGGCCCCGACAAAAAGTTGGAGATGGAAAATCTTTTTTATGGAAGCCTATGCCTTATCCAACGATGTAAAAGTGGCAACAAACTTGCTCAGCTCTTTAACAAAGGAATCCAAAAAGCCCTCCCTGAGCCACCATTCTGGGTTCCGTAGAAGTTAAGTCTCCCAGCTTGGGGATCACCTTGGTCAGAAGAGAGTGGCGTCTCTCTGAGGACAAGGCACTACTAGTGTTACCTGTTGCACCTACCCAAACAGTACTTCAGGGGAAATCGTGGGACCCAAGACCTTGGCATCCTCTACTATTTCTAATATTTTAGTCAGGGATCCTATGACATCCACAAGTTTTTCTCTGTAGGATTTCCAGGACCTGTTCATACTCTTTCTGGGGTCACAAATGTACTTCTGAAACAACGTGGCAATTCGGGTGTCTATTTCTGGAGTAATGGCTACATTGCCTGACATAGATGGACGCGGACTCTCTACACTGAGTTTTTCCCGCACTTCCTTCTCTAGGAGCTTCCAGAGGTGGCTTACGACATACTTGCTCACATTCGTGGAGGGAAACCAATCTGCGACCAACGGTGCATAAGGTTGTCGTGGTCTACCATGTCAGAGGGGTCCTATGACCGTTGGGCATCAAAGGGCACTGACGGAGTAGGAACCGGGCACCAAGGTCTGTAAGGGCCTGCCTCATCATTGGAATCCGCATTGGGATTCCTCATCATCCACATCAGATAAAGAAGGGAGAGCAGACAAATGTTCTGGAGCAGATAAGGCTTCCCAGGTCAGATGAGATAAGACATGCAAGAAAGGCCTTCTTTATTCAATCAAAGGTCCATACCCGAGTCCATTTTGCGCTTGGTAGACAGTTGCATGGGTTGATCAGACCCAATGAGGGCACCCCAGGAGTGAGGCTGGCCCAGAGAAAGGTCAAGAGGGACTGGACAAGTGTATGTCAGTTATATCAGGTGTCTCTTAAGCAACTCTATGGCAGATGCCACCACTTGGTAGATTGAGGCATCCATCGCCTCACAAAACTCCTCGTCCAGGGGAAGGACAGAGAAGGACTCCTCCTCTAGGTAGTCACCATCCATAGTGGCCTGCATCTTATGATGGGTGTTGCCCAGGTACTGCGCAATTGTTCTGGCAGTGCAAGATAAGGCAGGGCAATGCAGTAAATATTTAAAGCTCTGCAGGTCGTTTGTGTATTGCAGGTGATGCCATGTAAATCAGGGGTGTGCTAGCAGCAAAACAGAATGGCAGTCAAACTAGTTTGGTAGCCCCAAGGGCAGTATGTGGCACCAGTTAGGTGTTTAAATGTGCTGGAAGCATGAAATTTGGGTCAAAGCTCTGCGTTTGCACACACCCTTTGATTGCTGAGGGTACACATAATACCACTTGTGCCCAGCCCCCAAGCAGTACAGCAGAGCATTAACATGCTATTTATGAACCAAGTTTCAAAAATACTGAATTTATACAGAAGCATACACCAAACGTCAGCCACTTGTCAATTTATAAAGAATACCAAACTCAGAGGGCGTCAGAGGCTTCCATGGCGGCTCTGGGGAGGCACAGGCTCTGCAGGGACACATGTTCGCCAGGATCATCTGACAGACTTGCGCAATTCCCCTGCGGAGCAACAAGACGCATGAAGCACATCTTAGCTGTTGTGATGCCCACTAGTGGGCTGAACGCCTCATCGCACTCTTGCGATCCCGAGAAACAGATCAAAGGCAGCTGCAAAAGGAGTGATAACTTGCAGTCCCGCGGCGGGAATCTAAAAACCATAAAGAGTATTTATTTATTTATTTATTTATTTTAAAATTTCTAGAGCGCGCAAATACCTTCCGGTGTCTCGGCGCTAATGTGTACAGATTGCAGGGGTTGTGAGAAGATGTTACTGGTTAAAAAGCCATGTCTTAAGATGTTTTCGAAAGGAAAACAGCGAGGTATGTTCCTTGATCTGGGAAGGAATCTGATTCCACAGTTTGGATGCAGCCACTACAAACCGTCTGTCTCCCCAAGTTGCCTTTTTTGTTGGGGGAATTTGAAGCTTTTGGGCCGTGGATGAACGCAGGGTTCGACTGGGTTTGTAAATTTTAAAGGCATTTTTAAAGAAGTCGGGACCATTATTGTTCAAGGCTTTGTAGGTAATACACATGGCCTTGAACTTTATCCTGCTTCTTATGGGTAGCCAGTGAAGCTCTCTAATTATAGGAGAGATAGAGGCATATTTTGGTATCCCCAAGAGGACCCTTGCAGCAGCGTTTTGAACAAGCTGTAGCTTTTTCACCACTTGTTCCTGTGCATTAAGCAGAAGGCCATTGCAGTAGTCCACCTTGGATAATACCAAAGAGGACATTAGAGTTTTACCAGCAGTGGGAGGAAGAAACGGGAGCAGTTTCTTCACCATTCTCAAGGTGAAAAAGGAGGCCGAGACCACGGCGTTAGCGTGACCAAGGAACGTAAGCTTACTGTCGAAAAGTACGCCCACGTTTTTCACCTTGGCAACTGGCAGTGGAGGCATACCCAGTTCCGAAGGCCACCAGACCGGAGACCAAGACGGAGTTAGTTCGCCAAAAACCAATACCTCCGTCTTGTCGGAATTTAGCTTTAAGCAGTTCCGGTTCATCCATGTACTGATAGCCTTCATGCCTGCCTGAAAATTGGCTGCCACAGCTTCTCCGTTTTTATGTATCTCCAGGATCAGCTGTGTGTCATCGGCGTACGATGTAAGCCCTATGCCGAATGACTTTATTACCCTCGCCAAGTCCGACACATAGATGTTGAAAAGTGTCGGACTTAGCGAGGAGCCTTGGGGGACACCGCAAGGAAGAGAGAAGTCGGGGGAACTGAAGTTTCCCATCTTCACGGACTGTATCCTGTTGGCCAGGAAGGATGCAAGCGTTGCTCTGGCCCTGCCCTGGATGCCAAGGGCAGCGACACGGTCGATCAGAATAGAATGATCGACCGTGTCGAAGGCAGCGGATAAATCCAGTAGTATTAAGATAGCAGTGCCACCCCTGTCCATGATAATCCTGACCTCCTCAGCCGCTTTAATCAGGGCCGTCTCCGTCCCATGGCCCTTCCGGAACCCGAACTGCGTGTTGTCCAGCAGGTCATTCTGGTCAATAAAGGTCGACAGCTGTTGGTTCATCACCTTTTCAATAATTTTTGAAGGGTAGGGGAGAGAGGCAATTGGACGGTAGTTTTTGGGCTCGAAGGGATTTAGTGCGGGTTTTTTCAAGAGGGGTGTTACAGTTGACTTTTTCCAAATTACGGGAAATACACCTGTCTGAAATATGGCTTTACAAATGTTGGTGAGTACTGGGGCTATTAGGTCGGGGACTGATTTAATGATGCGTGGGGGGCAGGGGTCCAGAAGGGATCCTGACTTAACAGTATTTATGAGCTCCATCATGGATACCGGTGGTATGAAAGCCTCTAGGATTGGTTTTGATGAGCAAAGGGGAGTCTCCAGAGGGACTATATTTGTAGTCGATGTTGTGGTAAATTTATTGAAAGTGTCAATGACCTTGGCCTGAAAGAAATCTGCCACCTTGTTGCAGAATGATTGAGATGGTTCGACAGAGGGTGGGGCAGGAGGATTGGCTAGGTCTTTTACCACCTGATACAGCTGTTTGTTTGAATTAAGAGCGTTTGCTATTTGTGTGCTGTAGAAGGCGCATTTCTCCGCAGTGATCATCTTTCTATAACTAGTCAACGCGTTCTTATATATCTCTTTGTCGAGGTCTGCATAATTCCTACGCCAGCGCCGCTCCAAGTTTCTGCAGCGTTGCCTCTCGAGCCGTAATGACTCCGAGAACCAAGCCGCGAAGGTTTGATGCGGTTAGGCTTCATTTTTTTTTTGGGAGCTAGGCGATCTAGTGCCTTAAGTAGCCAGCATTGATAGTTCAGAGAAGCTTCGTGAGGGTCGGACCTATCTTCGGGTATCGAGGATTCCAAGATGTTATGTAGGGTAGTAACATCAATATTTTTCCAGTCACGACATAAGATCGGCGGGCAGGTGCTAGTGGAGATGTGTTTGTGAGGTTTAACTAAGATCGTGAATTTGACAGCTAAGTGATCTGTCCAGGTAAGAGGAAGCACTGTGGGAATAGTAATGTGGGTATTGTTAGTAAATAAGGCATCTAAAGTGTGCCCTGCTTGGTGGGTGGCTGAGCTGACCTGCTGTTCTAAGCCAGCGGCCAAAAAGTCAGAAATCAGCGTGTGCGAGTCCTTGTCTTTCTCATTCTCCAAGTGGAAGTTAAAATCTCCCAAAATAGTGTAAACTTGATTGGCAGCTACTGGTTCTAGTAGCGGGTTAAGTGATTTTAGGAAGAGCGTGCGTGAAGTGGGTGGTCGGTAAAGGAGAACTCCTTTGAAAGTTTGTATGGGAGAGAGAAAAATAGTAAAGGCGAGGGCTTCTGCACAGTTGTAAACAAGTGGTTTGGTTTTTATGGAGAGCTTAGTTCGATGTATGATAGCTTGCCCCCCCCCTCTTTTCCCTGACGATCTGTCTAGTCTTATTACTTGATAGCCAGCTGGAGTGGCGATGTTAAAGTCTGGGCCAGATGCAGGGTCTGCCCAGGTCTCAGTAATAAACATGATGTCAGTATTTTGACTGGTTATCAAATCTGCAACGTCGTTCCTATGTTTTATAAGAGATCGTGCATTTATCAGAATGCAATTTATATAGGTAGCGCTATCATCTCCTAAGGGTGCAACCGAGGGGTGCTGGGAAATGGATGATGTGATTGTGAAATCGCAATTTGGGCAGACGGAATGTGAAAAGTTGTACAGTGAGCAAAAATCAAAGTGGGAGCAGTCCCTGTTCTGCGTTCTGTTTCCTATGGTCAGGAGCTGAGACCTGGAGTAATTGAATACCTTAGATGTATGTTGGGCAGAGGGGGCATACAGCACGGACCCAGCGTGGACTGGCGCAGACTGGCACCCCTTTGGCGCGGCTTCGGCGCGGAGACGGCGCTCCCGCTGCGCTCTACCGCTGCGCTTTCGGCCGACCATTTTAAATCCTGAGCCCCGCCCCCAGCTGAGACACTAGCTCCCTTGTGATTGGAGAGCCAGCGCTGAGGCGCGATGGAGCTGACCCTGCCCTCCACGCAAACGGCACAGAGCCGCGATGGAACGGGGCTAAGGGTGGGCACAATAATACAACACAAGGTGAGTTTAAGCGAGTGGTTTTAAAAGAATACAATTATTACATCAATTGCATGGGTGACAGAACGTTTTTTAAAAAAGCTAATACAATTATTAGATCAATTGCATGGGCGACAGAACGTTTTTTAAAAAGCTTTCAAGCATTCAAGCGTTTTTACAATGGCCGATCACATACAGAGGAGGATCCCCTCGCAATCTGTAGTAGCACAACAGACCAGACAGAGAGCTGCCACCACCCTGCTAGTTAGTCGAGCGGCTCGATGTTGCTTCGACTTAAATCCTGAGCCCCGCCCCCAGCTGAGACACTAGCTCCCTTGTGATTGGAGAGCCAGCGCTGAGGCGCGATGGAGCTGACCCTGCCCTCCACGCAAACGGCACAGAGCCGCGATGGAACGGGGCTAAGGGTGGGCACAATAATGCAACACAAGGTGAGTTTAAGCGAGTGGTTTTAAAAGAATACAATTATTACATCAATTGCATGGGTGACAGAACGTTTTTTAAAAAAGCTAATACAATTATTAGATCAATTGCATGGGCGACAGAACGTTTTTTAAAAAGCTTTCAAGCATTCAAGCGTTTTTACAATGGCCGATCACATACAGAGGAGGATCCCCTCGCAATCTGTAGTAGCACAACAGACCAGACAGAGAGCTGCCACCACCCTGCTAGTTAGTATCTGTTAGGCTCAGTATAACAGAACAGTAAGCAAAGAAGAGACATCACACTTATCTTTGCTGGAAGCAGGAAAGAAAGAGGAAGTGGACTAAGGGATGTGTGCTTTTGAGGGTCTGAACTGTCTGTGATTGGTTGAACTCTAATTGTAGTCCTTTCCTGAGCTGGACGTAATAAAAGGAAGAAAGTTGTGCATAATCCTCACCTCCTGTCCAGACTTGGAATCCCTTAGTCAATATTTTTTATTGCATAAAGCATATGAAATACATTGTTTTTTTAATGTTAGGGGATTAACAATCAATGCTGCTCACTGTTTTAGAAACATGTTAAATATATGTATTTTTTCATTTGTTCTTGAAGCTAGCAATGGATATATAGCCATTTAATGAAACATCAGGTTTTATTTGTACTATATAGGGTGTGGTCATAAGACGTGGAAAAAGATTAGGGCTCAAATTTACTAATGCTTAGTGCCGGGTTTGTTTTATTTTTTTAAGCCAAACCCAGTGCAAAGTGTTATGCTGGGATTTACTATCCAAAGCACATCAGGATTTCCATTGGGAAAAGTTGAGCTATGTTCTGCTTTGCATTACTTTGCATCAAGAGGGCGTTCCGGGGGTGGTATATGGGGATTCCCATGCACCTGCCCATGAGTTTTGAAGCAAATCCCTATCAACAAACATTTAAAAACAAGGATTTGTGCAAAAATCGTATCCCTCCCAGAGGCAGGCACAACAAGGAGAAAAGTTTAAATTTCCCCTTGGTTTTCCTACTTTGTGTGTGTGTGCTGCATTGCAGAACACACATACACAGCAGGAAAAGTGTTAAACGATCGTTTATGTACTGGAAGGATCCCCATCCACTACAAAGACCATTCCTTACCGAATAAACGCATCTTTGCAAGAGTGTGTGCGTTGGCTCATGGCAGCATAAAGTGTGTCAGCACAGGGAGGGAGGAGAACAGCGCCATATATTAGCAGATAAGGTGCTGTTCTGCTTTCTCCCTTTCAAGCAATGCAGTGACCTTATTTGCGGTGCTGCGTTGCATGAATTATTTGAAAATCTGGGCTAAGCTGTAGAAGGGTCCCCTCTGCATTATCTTGCAGGGGGCCCTCAGCTTTCCTTACACCACTGCGCACAATTCGAATGCAGCCAGAGATGACCTATGGATTCTGGTCACATACCACTGAGACTTTAGCTGACTGCAGGAAGGCTCTGCCATTTTATTTTACATTTCTTATAGTTGTCTGTGCTGAGGTCGGTTCCTTTAATTAAATCAGTCACTATCTCCACAGCTGAGAGGCTCTGAGTGTGTAGAAATTATCGAGTGAAACCAATCAATGGCTTCCGATCAGCGAACAATCAAGCGTTCCTCTTCTTTTCAAAGTTACTCGTCTGTTAGACTTGTTTATCACGACCTTGCGTTTGATACCTGAATCTGAAAGCTTTTCAGGAGAAAAGATTTTTTAAACAAACGCCGGGCGTCAAAGCATCAATGTTTGATTATCCAGCGCTCCAGGAATACATTCTATAATATGTTAAGGAGACATTATAATTTCTAAGTGGCTCTAGTTTAAATCTCGTCTTCAGCCGACTATGCCATTTAATATGGGTAAATTATTCTGTGCCCCATGATCTGTTTTGAAGTAACACCACAACCTTAACTTTCTTAACCTTTGCAAAGACATTTAGGATATATGCACCAAGAACATTAGAAAATATACACCTTCCACTTAAACTATTCCCTCTATTTCAGATCATACAGACACTATTACATTTCATACAGCAATATTCCTAAACAGAGATTTATATTTTAATTAAAACACACTTTGGAATGGGAATCATAAACTTCCCTTTTTAGTTGGACACAGAGTCAGTTAATAATTCTAGTATGGTTCTTGGCTTACAGAAAGAGTGCAGAAACAGTTGAATTATGTAAAGCCTCATGCTTACTCCTGTAAAGTGACTGATGGCAGAGAAGGTCTGATGCCAAGAACGGTTTAAACTCCACTGGGTCTTTTCCTACTACACCTGCAAAAATGGCATGCTGACATTATTAAACAGCAGCTGGTGCTGGCTTGAGCAGAACATGGATTTATTATGCCTGAGCGTTTGCCTGTCAATGTTTGTTCATCTGGTTAACATAAAAGTCATTTCGATTTTTTGTTTTCTATAACCGTAACTGTAAACATGATCATGTGTTTGTGGATAAGACAGGGCAATAGTATGGTGGTAGGCAGAGAACAGACACTGTGTGCCTGATTTACAAAGGTTAATTTTACTTCTACTCTTAGGGATAACCGGGAGTAAATCTATACTGTTTTGCACAGGTAAATAAAGGTCTCCATCACCCAGAGGTCTCTGTAAGAAATTGGGTTATTAAGAAGGATGTGAATCCTTGACAGTTAATATGAATGCAATTGTCTTTGTACTGGGAACTAAGTAGTTCATTGTAGCACTTGACTCTCTCAGGGTAGAGAAAGAAGGCCTATTAAGGGGAGGGGTGTGGTCTAGTGACCTCGCTAGTATGCAACAGCAACACTTAATAAATCATTGTCCAGACAGTGTTTTTACTTTTGAAAAGGAAAAGTAGTTTTATCACACGCACGCACACCCACACACACACTCACACTATCAGAACCCCTTTCAGAAGACCACGGGGCACGCAGGGGCAACTGGCCACAGCTGTGATGGTTGAGGTCTTTTACTCCTGATGTCCCAGGGCCTGACCTACTATGGACTCCGCTTTACTGGGTCAAGTACCCCTTCTGCACTTGACTCTCAGTGGTAGCTGTGGTCGAGCAGTCAAGATTCCCTCGTTGGGGGGGGGGGGGGGTGTAGATACAGGTCAGTGAACATGATTCTGCAGCATCTTCCTAGCTGAGGTACTCGTAAATGACTATGGCACACACAAGCTTGTTATCACCTCTTTATTCATCTGCGTGTAACTTTGAACGCCACATTCTAAAGCAACCTTCACTGGCAATACACTCTATTACTTCATAGCTCTGTGGAATTCATCAGGAGACAAAAGGGTTTTGTCATTGTTAACTCGCAAGGCACTACAGATTTATAAATGAAAGTGTAAACAGTTCAAACAATAATTCAATGTACAGCCAAAGCTGTGGTTTTATAAGAAACGGTTGTTTTTTATTTCTAATTCTACATAGGCAATGAAATGTGACATTCAAATGCAACAACAAAATCTCCTTGAGGCCGGGGGTCTAATAGTTGTCAAGTGAATATCTTTCCCACCCTCCCTTGTGTAATGTGATCAGGGTTATGCCATATTCACCCTTTTGGCTCTTGATGAACTCTTTAGGGCTATGATGTAATAAAGTGTATTGCAGTGAAGGTTGCTTTAGAATGTGGAGTTTGCAGTTACATGCAGACATGTGATACCAAGCGTAATGTGTGGCGTAGTCATTTACTGGTACTGCAGCTGGGAAGACGCTTCAAATGGTGACGAGATAGGGGCTAATTAACCCAAATATTGACTGTGCTCTCTCAGAGAGTTTGCTGTGGTCCAGGCAAACTGCTTGTGCCTGTTACGTGTGCTGTCGTGGAATTACAGAATCAACATTTAATGCATGTGGAGTCAAAGCACAGTTGCAGTCACTGTGAAGCAGTTGAAAAGTAAAGCATTTACAGAGAATCTACACCTGTTGTTCAGGCTATACGTAAAGTACTCTGCTACTGCGCAACATCAAGCCATATCTAGTACCGAGTCATTAACACTGTGATTACAAGTGCTGCTAGGTAGAGCTTAACCAGGTGACAAGAAAAGTACAAAGTGACTGCCAAGTGCTTGAGAACACTGTGCTTGGAAGCAGACAATCAAATAATAAAGGAACAAAAAGGAGAGCAAGGGTTATGTTCACCGAGGTGAACGGGGAGTACTCCTGTACCCCTGGGTGTAACTGTAGAAAAACAAAAAAAGGAGTACCACCAGCAAGAAATCACAGATTCCTATTGGGGTGAATGGTTTAGACAAAAGGCAAAAGGTCTCCTTTTGTTAAAAACCCCTCACTCATCACCTAGTCATGACATGCTTCATCATCGGGGTCCACCCTAATGACCTAGCGTCATCAGGGTGTGCTACAACACCTGATTACAGTGGAGCAGGTTGTGAGTGAAGGTGCGTGAAAAAAGAAAAAAGTAGGTGTGTTAAAAATTGTCCTGGTTTGAACTTGAGGAAAATAAAAATTTTATTAGCAAGCAACTGGACAATGTTAAAATCGTGGCGAGATAAAGTGAGGGCAGCAATGAGCCCGTGTATCTCTGTATGTGTTTGGTCTACATGTTTCAACCATGAAGGTTATAATTAACCAGGTTTTCTTCAGGACCACAAAACCAGGAGGGTGGACGGTCTACGTCCCCTAAAAGACGAACCCAATCCTACACTCTGGGACCACTGGATGGCAAAAGTGTGCCCGTGGTATCAGCTAGCACCTCGGTGGGTGAGCTCCAAAAATCAAAATACCTGTAAAGGAAGATGCGGACAATAGTCAAATATTGGACATTGTACATGCCTGTTACGTAGTGCAGTGCTTCAACATTGTGCCTGCATGCTGTCACTCCCAATGAGACTGTGAATTGTTTTGTAACACCAATCAATGTGGCGCGACAGGGGTAATATTTAGCTCCGACCTTAGTTCGTGGAAAGAAGGATGTGAATGTGACCAATGGGGGGCGGTGGATTTTAACCGCTACTTGCACACTATATAACTAAAAGTGCTGTGTGTTCGTATAAATCTATACAACTTCCACGAGTCTCAGCAATTTTGGTGGCGTGGTACTATCTCGCATACCGACTAGTTTGTGCGAAAACCTATCAATTTGATGATGCATGCACTGCCTTGCTAGTTTGCTAAACATAAAACAAACACACTAACAATACAAACAACAAACATAGACCAAGGCTCACTCTCAATGGAGCGATTGTAGACTTCATGGGGCAGGGGAGGTTACCCTCGCATAGAAACGTATTCTGAAAAAGAAGGTGTTTCCAAAATGAAGCGTTAGTGCGAGGGAGACCGGCTTTGAATGGCCGTGTCCTGAAGGCGCGTGATGGCGCTCAATGCGTTAGTAATGCCCTACTGTTACGGGCATGGTTAGCTGGATTCTTACTTACAGTTAAGCTGCGAGGTCTCTGGCCGTTAACCTACTTCCATCCTCAGCCCCGTTAGTATTGAGCTGGGCGTCAGAGGTAACAGTTATTGCCAGCGCGCTTCCGTGATGGGCGGGGTTTTCCTCCCGATCACGTGAGCAGTATCTAGGAGACCGGGTGAGCCACAGGTACGGTGGCTGTACTGGGACACGGTAGTATTCACCACTGTGTACTAAGAAAGGGTGAATAAAAATAGGAAAACGGAACAAAGTCCCTGACATGAATTACATTAAGTAATAGGGAACTGTTGAATAAAAAGGATGTAATTACATATAATGGTGTCTAGTAGACATCATACAGGCATAATCAAAATAGTCGAAAAGTGACCTGATATTGTCAGAAAAGGAGAGTGCCAGAATCGGAATGGGAAATTGTATTCTCAGAACCTTATGAATTAAAGGGACTAGTGTAATAATGGCATGATTTCTGAGTACCCATAAAGATTACTATAGACAATATACAGGGGGCACTGGGAGGGACTGTAGATATTCCCAATCGGGATTAGGGATATTTCATCATATGACTCTCGTGTTGGGCGTTTGGTGGACTGCCCTGTAGGGAGGCCATATGCTGGGATAATGGTACTAGAGAGGAATCAAATGGTATTATTTTAGTACTGAAGCCCACGGAATATTATCATTGAGGCCTGTTATGTGAGTAGATAGTCTGTAGACCCAACGTTGTTCTTTTTCATACAGGCGTTGTTGCGAGTTAGGTCCTGTTGGGATCTGTTCAATGATGGTCCACCTCATGTCATTGGGAGTGTGGTTTACATCTAAAAAATGGTCCGTCAGTTTTGTTGCATTTTTCTTGCAGCGTATGGTGCTGCGGTGCTCACAGATACGTTGCTTGACCTTCCTGGTAGTCATGCCGATATAGATCTTTCCGCAGGAGACCTTTTGCCTTTTGTCTAAACCATTCACCCCAATAGGAATCTGTGATTTCTTGCTGGTGGTACTCCTTTTTTTGTTTTTCGACAATCAAATAATGTCAATGTACTTACCAGAGCCTTGAAAGAGCACAAGCTGTACAACCTCAGAACCTGCAAAGAGACCGTAGAAGAAGCACAGGGGTTGTGCCTTCTGAGCTGTCCAATACTGGCACACCAACAAAGCTGATGGGTGGCGGCTCAGAACAATGACAAAGGCCTCCAAGAAAGTGAAGGGTTATAATAGAGACCAAGAGAGAGGTCAACATTCCACAGACTGACCATGATGACCCAGAAGCCAGCACATCACAGGACCTCAGAGATAGTATGGATGATCCAGGTCCTAATGGATAGTATCAGGGAGAACTCCACCCTCAGTGTCAGCCACTCCCACAAATGGTTACATTGCTGCTGTTTTCATGAAACTACCATCATTATTCTATGTGATGGACTATGTGGATAGAGACATATGAAGATTTCATTGATGCACTTGAAGAGGCTGATAACGGAAAGATGATCAAATACCTCTAAATTCTTGCTGGTGATGGCGTAAAGGAATTCATAAAGCAAATGTCATGAACTGACAAAGAAATCACATACCCTCACATTAAAGAAACCTTCTAGCTCAAGTTCAATCCTTTGCCCAATGTTGACTATGAAAGATGTATTTTCAGTCAATAACGACAGAAAGTTGGTTAAACCATCAATTACTTTGTAGAAAGGCTTGACACACTCATCGATCTCTGTGAGTTCATTTATTGATGAAGAAGCCATGCATCTCAAGGTCACTGATGAAGGCTTGTCTGATTCATTTAGACAGTGAATGCTGAGAGAAACTCTGTGGCTGGGAAAGTGGTAATGGCTGTTAGAGCTGAAGAGTGTGGCGATCGACAAGCTGTATCAGTCATGAGTGTGAAAAGTACGCCAAAGCAAAAGACTGAAGGACACTAAGTGATGTCTACACGTAAAAAGAAGTTATATTTTAGATGTGGATTTTCGCTTCCACATGAAGACAAATGTCCCACCATTGGACAGATATGTAAAGGGATGTGGGAAGGAGAACCATTTTGTGATAGTTTGCAAAGGAAAGGGAAAATTACAAGTGTGTCACAGTGCGAAGACAAAATGGCTACTGGAAAATTCCAGAAGCAACGTTCGACCCGCATTCACAAGGCCCTGCAGGGATGTCAGGTGTGACAAATCAACACTGAACAAAGTCGATTGTCATCTAAATCATTGTCAAACAGTTCGTCTGTATCAGTATTAAGTAAAAGTGAAGAAGATGGGTGTTGCATGTCGATGTTTACTTCAGAAAAGCATGCACAGGTTGGACTGGCCGCATGTGAAGAAAAATGTCAGTCAAAGAAAAGTCGACATGCAAAAGCACCAAAGTCATTCAAACATTGTCAGAAAATAACACTCAAAGTACATGGTTGTTCGATACCTTTCATCATCCACAGTGGTACATCAATAAACATTATGCCTGAGATTAAATATAATAAATTGCACACCTTACCACAACGTATGCCATTGACAACCAAAAATGTATACATAGACTGGATCAACACCCCTAAAAAGACAAGAGTAATTTGTAGCAATAATGAAACACAAGAAAACAAAGGTGCAAGCACCCATCCATGTGCTTCAAGGGACAGCGTCTAGTGCCTGTCTACTCAACTTTAGCACAGCTGCTGATATGGGACTGATTTTTGTGAACTACAACATGAGTGCTCACCATGAAATAGCAAGTCAGTTCCCTTAGTTGTTTAATGGTTTGGGAAAGCTTAAGACTATGAAAGTAAAGTTGCATATCAATGAGGATGTCTGTCCTGTTGGTCAAAGACATAGAAGAATTGCTTTTCATGTTCAAGAGGCTTTGAAAAAGAAGTTGAATTGTCACTTAAGCATGATATCATTGAGCGTTCTACTGGTCCAATGCAATGGGCTTCTCCCCTCATGGTGGTGCCCAAAAAGGACAGTGAAGGAGTGATACGCATATGCGTTGACATGCGTCAGGCAAACAAGGCAATTGAAGGAGGACGACATCCAAGTCCAGACATTGCTGATATGATAACACAATTAAATGGTGCAAGTATTTTCTTTCGCCTAGATGTGAATACAGATTATCATCAGTTGGAAATCAAAGCAAACTGCAGGTACATTACAACCTTTTCTACTCATGTTGATCTGATTCGATACAAAAGGCTAAGCTTCGTGTGTCATCAGCTGCAGAACTTTTTCAAGACTTTATTCGATGTATCATAGAGTCTGTCATGAATGCTTTCAATTATAGTGATGACATATTGGTTTTCTGAGCTACACAAAAAGAACATGATAAGGCTCTCATAAAAGCATGCCGTTCACTGGCTGATGCAGGTTTGACTTTGAATGCAGGTAAATGTGAGTTCCATAAGGCAAAATTAAAATCCTTTTCCATATGTTTTCTGATGGGGGTTTGATATCCGATCCTGTTAAATTACAAGCAGAGTCAAATGCTGATCCCCCACAAGATGTTTCAATAATGCGTTCATTTATTGGCATGGCCAGCTACTGTTCTAGATATATACAAGACTTTGCTACTGTAAGTGCTTCATTAGGAGAGCTGAAGACAAATAATGTTTCATTTCAGTGGTCACATGAATGTGAGAACAGTTTTAAGAAAATAAAATAACCCATTGACAATGCTACCAAAGCGGCTTATTTCATTCTGAAACCTCATATAGAGGATGTTGTTGATGCTAGCCCAGTTGGGTTAGGTGCGATCCTTGCACAGCCCAGCGGGCACCCAAATTCTCGAAGGCATATTGCGGCGTATGCAAGTAGGAGTTTGTCCCAACCAGAACGTGCTTACTCACAACCTGAAAACAAAAGTTTAGTTGTGGTATAAGCATGTGATGACTCCCATGTATTCCTGTGTGGAAAGCCTTTTACGCTGGTATCTGATCAACAAGCTTTACTAACAATATTTGGCAAAATGCCTCCTGATTGAAGATTGTGACTATGGCTATAAGAGTACAATTATAACATTGTGCATTATCCAGGAAAGGATCAGAACTCTGCTACTTTTCCATAGTGCCCATTCAAGTTCATGGCACTCCATCCAAGTCCGCTGAAGCTTACATCAACTTCATCATAAACTCAAACACACCAGCTTGTAGTGTAGTTCCTATATTCCCAATAGGCTCTGTGCATTGGAATAATATATACTATAGATTTGACATAGGACTGAGGTCTACTAGGTCTCTATCGAATATATTAGACGTAATTGTGAGTGCCAGCTAGGTCAGAGGTCGCTAGAAACTTTCTCGAATGAACAAGTAGGGTTTAGTTTCTGACAACCGCATAAACATGACAACTTTGTTTCTCAAGAATAAGAAATGTATCTCTAGAGGAACGGAAACAATAGATAGATATTTCACTCAGTCAATCGTGCATGCTTCGTTTCACCAGAGGTGCAGAGAAATAGAGAGACAGCGTTTTCAATAAAAAGTCTGTCTTGCTTTTAGGAAACAATACTTGCATACAACAAGTGACCCTGGCTGACACACTAACTAGATAGGCTATGCCTGGCATCATTCTACAACAGCTGTGCTCACTCAACATTATGTAGCTACCATTGGATAGCTCCCCAAAAACTGGGTCTATCACTGCTGCTGGAGAACCGTGCAGGTGGCAAGAAAGGTAATTCGAAGAACCCTTGCAGGCTCCGTGTAAATTAATACCTTGACACAAAAGTGTACCGCTTAGCGAGTTCTTACAATTTTTTCCACTAAGAAATACCTCCTTTCCCCCACTCCAACATCAGTGTGTGTATGGTAAATTCCAGGTCGACTTAATGTATTCTTTACCCAACCTTTCATACAGACCCGCTGCTATGTGTTTTAAGCAATACTGAAACTGAAAAATTGTCACTGGTATCGTGATAGTGCCATGTATTATCCATTCCACGACTGGTTTCTCAGAAACAGTTAGTGGTAATCTTTCCAGTTTTTCTATGCTCAGCACCGTATAGTCTGCTCCTCTTGCCAAAGAGATTTGTTTATCTGTAAGGTTAAAGACAGTAAACAATGACGTAGTGTTGATTAGATGCCATGGCACGTAGCCTGAACAGAGATTTTGTAATGTCCAGCCTAGCAGCATTATAGAACATAATTGAGACTGGCCATGTTGTAACATTAGCAAGTACTACTCTATTATGGCAATGGCAGAGGATACAATACTGTCCAAAGAATACATTCTGGAGGACAGAGTCGTTAACTCATTGTCCACTACAGAGAGAGCTTTCTCTAAATTAATACGATCAATTTCTCGTATTCTTTCTGCAGTTTCAATTTGCGTGACTTTCCATGCTTCATTGTAAGCAGAGTATATACCGGCATATATGAAATGTTTTTGACGTGGTTTACAAGGTCCAGGTAGGAAGTCTTGTAAATCAACGCCTTCTTTAAGTAAAGTGAAGTGTTGTTTAATTTCTGGAAGTGTGGATTTCTGTAGCCACTCAAGGCATAGTTTTCCTACACTGTATGTTGTAACTATCGCTGGGTGTTGTCTCTGGGAATATCTTGGATCTGGCCTAGTTACTGTCAACCCTTGTGTTTTGTTCAGGAATCTATCTTGACAGTTATTCGTGTCTGTGGGCCAGATTAACCATTTTTTGCAATCAGGATTAGTTCTGTTCTGTTGTAGAATCTGTTTTATGTCTACCTCCTCATCTGCCGTGCTATTACTGTCAGTTGTGGGCTTAGGTATGGACGGTTTGTTTAACTCTTTTATCTTAGCCAAGCCAAGACAAGATGTTTGTTGAATAGTATCATTTAAAAACATTATTTGTTCTGGGATAATGCAGGCTCTGAATAAGGCTTCTAAACCTTGTACCTGCAAGTCTTGTGTGCCCCAGTCAGTTTTTGTCTCAATGTTGTCGTTCCAAAAGTTAAACCCTAATGTAGACAGTTGAGCATAAAAGTTCGCAGAATAAATTTGTTTAGTATTGGTCAACATGTTTTTCATTCCTGTCTTATTCATATTTTTGAAATAAAACGTTTCTGGATTTGTGACATTAAAACTTGAGAAGTATGGAAACTTTTCATAAAATGTTTTAGAGCTGCCCTTTGGCGGCGTTGGACAATGTTCCCATTGATTGTAAGTAAAAACATTTCTGGGATTTGCCAATTTGTGCAAATAATGGTGACCATAATGATTAAAACAATACATTTGTTCATAATCTGATGAACCTTCTAAGTATTCCTGTTTAGTGAATTTAGCTGACATTTCTAAATCTGTCATCATATTATTAACAGTTTCAAAGTCCCAATCATCAGACAATGTGCTGGGTGAAACAAAGTCACTCAAAGAAACCTTAAACTGGTGTGGAATCTTCAACAGTTCCACTGGGCCATAAATGTCATAATCAGTTGCGTCCCATGCTATACAACCAGGTTTAGGAACGGCTGTGATGTTCACTGATGACAGGCCTCTTCGCTCACAATGAGATCATTTGTGAGGTTTCAGGAGCAAGTTGATGTTCTTACTTGCTGTGTCCATTGTACTGTATTTTCTATCTATCATCTTTCCCAAACTTAAAACAAGAATGAACCAAAGTAGGAGAAAAAGTACACCTAACACAATCCAAAATTCAACCCATTGTGAAACCAGATATGTATTTTTAAGCTGATGAATGAGCTCTGTGATTTTTTCTTTGAAAGTTTTATTTGCTGGCGTTGTTTCAGGTTCACTTGGATCCTCAGAAAATGTATCAAAGTTGATGAAATAGCCAGAGGCAGTTCTGTCAATTTTTTTAATTGCATCAGGATTGTTTGGAATCATTGGAGCTGATTCTTCCTTTGTCATATTTGTATAGTCAGAGGCTATATCATTGTAGACGGGATTTTTGGGACGAACTGCTGTTTGGGTCTCAAGAGGCACAAGTTCCATGGGTTTGTTGCATAGCCCTTCTTTTCTTACTGCAGGCTTATCAAAGGTGATGAGTCTTTCAGTTTGAACCTCTTGTATTGTATCACGATTTGGTCGTCTGCTACATCTCGTGAGTCCACTGGGCCCACTACTTATTATCGGCCAAATTATGTGGTTTTACCAGGTAGATGGATATGGACCTGTTCTCCTTTCCTCCAGCAAGGGGCGGCAGTAACCCTATTCTTGATCCGTGGATTGCTATTACAGGTACTGGTTTTCTGAAAGAAGGCCCAAATTCCTTCTTATCCGTGATCTTTTCTCTGACTAGATCCCCAATCTTTGGAATCCAGACAGGCCTTGCTGTGACAGGTGGTTTCTCTTCAGTGGTCGTTGGCTTTTGTGTTGTGTTGCTCATACTTCTTGTTTCATTTAAGTCCTGTAAAACAGCCAAACGGTCTTTGATATCAAAGGGTTTTTGTTCCACCACTGAAGTTTGACGATCAAGATCCTGGATGATCATTCTAATACCAAATAGTAATTCATATGGAGTGATTCCACCCAGAAAATTTCTTGGCAGATTATTAAGACTATGTTGGACACTTATTAGTTGTTTGAACCACCCGTCACCCGAACCTAATACCCTAGCTGTTATAGATTGCTTTATCAAACAAATCAGAATGGGTTTGGGTCTCAGGGATAAATTTTAATGACCACTCAGCACTACACTCCCCGTAAGTAACTAGACACAATACAAATAATAGTGGAGGGTCAAAAGGTATGGAATTCACAAGGGACGACTATGTGATGGAACTAGTGATACTAGTTCACTAGACAGGGTACATCATTCATAGTTTTTGAAAAATACCCATCAGTAGCTCTTCCTGGGCGCCCTTTTCATCATGTGGGTTCCTTCTAACCATGAAGGATAGGAAAAGAGTTTAGTCATGAATGACAACATGGGAACCAGTGATGATATATCTGGGTCGCAGGGGGCTACTGAAAAGCAGTGCGAGGAAAAGTGAAATAGTGCAAAGGTGCAAGGTAGTGATATTTAAAATTAGATGGCTCTGAGGAAAGTACTTATTTATTGGAGACCTCAGAGTCTCTAAGACTTAAAAAGAGCGAAATTGGTAGTTTTAACTAATAGCTACCAACAGGTTGGTCGACATGTTTCAGCAGGAATTACGGATCACACTGGTATCCACTGCATTCTTCAGGACCTGTGTCGCTACTGCTAATGTTGTGTAAAGAAAATATAAAAAAAGGAAAAGGTATCACCTGGGTATTAGTGAAGGATCATTCTCCCAGCTGTGAAGTCCGAAGGAGAACACACATAGTCGAAAACAAGGGAAAAACATATAGTTAGTATATCTACGGTATCCAAAACACTTACATGGTATACCATATCTAAAAAGAGAATTTATGAAGCAATCCTCTTGGTAGTGCTTTAATTACTACATATAACTACAATACCTACATGTGATATGTAGTAGGACTCCCACTTACCATATTGTGCAGGAGAGTACTGCCTCACCTCACCTGGCAAACAGCTCAGGTAATTGAAGCACCGCTCTAGTGGAAAGAGAGAGACATACAGAGACACGTCAGCGAGCAGCTGACTTCACACTTAATCACAACTTGTACTGGTGTTAATAGTAGGTCAAAAAAGCCAAAAAGCCCTGGCTTAGGCTATGGCCGCAGTTAAACAAATGGCAAGGATCAGACCCTTGATGGCCTGAAAATGTGTTTAATGACAATTAATCCAGTGCAAAGAACAAGCATATCTGTTCCCAAAAAGTGAGGCAAGAGATTCGCCTGCGCCTCATTTTGAATTTCTCATGCATGTATCACTACGTCATTAGAGAACTGCCACTAGTAGACATCGTGACAGGATCCCTGCTTGTGAGGCTGTATTTTAATCATGAGAGTTTTAGCATGAACACTCCAGCATTTGTACTAGAGCGCATTTAGTTAGCAATACCATCGTCTGGGCGGTATCTCGTTAAAGTGTAAACACATAAAAAGAGCGCCGGTACAGAACACCCGCAATGACGCTTTTTAAACACTGCTCGCGTGTGGGTTTTAACCAGCAGCCCAACGCGAGAGAGCAAACAAATAATGCACATAAACGATGCGCCGTGAGTCAGATGTCTATTACCGCGCTGTGGGTTTAAACTTCACAAAGGCAGCAGCGCTCGATTGATAATGCAAAGCTCTGGTGCGCCGGGAGTCAATTAACTCTTACCGCGTTGTGGGCTTAATCTCTACAGAGGCAGCAGCGCTCGATGTAAACACAGTCAAAGCACTCTGGATAAACAGTGCGCACACTGGTGGCGAGCGCGCACAATGGCATCCTGCTACTAGGATTGCTGACAGACAGGCAAGAAGAGCGTGTCTCTCACCTGTCCGTCGGTACTTCCAGCGTCCCTCTGGCTGTAAGGGGAGGTAACGCGCGGAGTCAAACAGTGCAGTTTTACTTCCTCAACTGGGCGTGTCAATTGTCATCACATGACCACCAAGGATTCTGGGATATGTAGTCCTATTGAGAGAATGGACGCTCCCAAGTAAATTAGAGGTTATGAAAGCTCACATATTTATTAATTTATTTATTAATACTCAAACACCAGAAACATAGACATGTGTATGTATGTTTAAAGCAGGGGCATCCAATAGAATTGGTTTTTTGGAAGTACTGTTGTTTGAAAAAACTCAGGTAAAGTGCACTGGCAGATCTACATATTATTATGGCTTCCAATGTTACAAGGCTCGATTATGTAAAGTCAGCCAAGCAATACCGCACCGAAAAGTGGGACGGTAAAAATAAAAATAAAGGTCCACTGAAATATTTTAGGCAAGTGAGCACTTTTTGGTCAGGCAGAGGGGCTCCAATATCTGTTAGATATAAGTTGACGATGGCAAAGGGGTGTTTGTGCCCGACATTGGCATCAAAATCACATGTGAGGCTACACCATCAAAAGGAATGGAAGATTATAGTGAATCCTAGATTGGACCTCACAAGAAGTGGCGAAGTATGGAGAAAAGCAACCGTAGTCTGTTGACTGGTCAGAATCAGTGCCAGACCCCATATAAATGTTTAGATGACTAGAGAGCACACCAATGCGCTAGAGGAGTGCATCTCACAGAGACATCCACGGGATGTCATCGTTCAACCCGTCCTTGTCTGAGTTGAGAGTGTACACCCATTTTTGTTCTTTTTTGAACAAAAACTTGCTGATGTCTGTCACATGGTTGGGTATCAGGGGCTGTTCTAGAATGGTCCAACGAAATTCATCAGGGCCATGTCCCACCTCCAAAAAGTGATTAATCATTTTGGTGGACTGTTTGTGAATTCCATACCTTTTGACCCTCCACTATTATTTGTATTGTGTATAGATTGCTTTATGTCACGTTTTTTTCTTTTCACTACCGCAATTCCCTCAGTATGGAATGTACTTGAGTACCGCAATACAACGCCCAAACTAGCCATGGCCTCTTTGTAAGCTCTAGAGCTAAACGCAGGACCCTGGTCAGAATGCAGCGTGCAGATTGCGTATGTGCTGATAAAGACTCGCAAATCTTTTATAACAGTTCGGGCGTCAGCCGAGCGCTGAGGCCACATCCAAATGAATCTTGTCCTAATAGTTGTGGGACTGCATTCGTCCATGGTGACGTTTGCGTGTAGATAGTCTAATGGTTTCTGAACTGAGCTGGCTACACTGTAGTCAGGTATCTGGTGGTTTTCAAAGCTATGATCTCTGTAACAGACATCGCAATTAATTCCGAATTCGTAAACTTGGACGCTCATTCCCGGCCACCAGTACATCTCTTCTAATTCTATTGGAGATTTTAAGATCTCTTGATGTGTCAGACCCTCTCCCATATATGCTTCATGAACCAAAGCACCTCTCCAGTTCCTGTTTGGAATTACTCTATCCCCCACTCCAGGGATTCGAGCAAAAGGAACAGAGTTTGCATCAATTATGTATGTATATCCGAGTGGATAATTTAGAGATAACGCTGCATAGCTGCCTTCATTGAAGCATTGACCGCTAGCATTTTTTCACGGTCTGCCGATATTCATGTGCCTCTATAACAAATATTACTTTACCACCTCTTGATGATACTCTATTATTTATATGCTTTATAGTGATTGTTTTCCTTATATTTACCGGGATGAGTATAGCATTCGGGTCATTTTGTTGGAGACTTGTGTCGTCTAAAACTGCCTGAGCTACTGATGCAGCTCTCTCCCTTTCGTCGTCACTCTCTGACATTTTGTTGACCGAAAGTTTGCAGAGCAAGTTTCAAGGAAACAAAGATAAGGTGCACAATATTTTGGAACACTGTATCCTTCAACGTTGAACAAACCAAAAAACTAATACATAGGATTTTCGTCCTACTCAGTTAAGGCGGATATTATATCCTTTTACCCACTCCAGACGTCTATTGGAGTATTTTATGGGAAAAAGAAGTCTGTGTGAAAAGCACGACTTAGTTACACTAGTATCTAGCATTAAATTATCCCTTTACCAAACGTTGGGCACCATGTAGTGTAGTTCCTATATTCCCAATAGGCTCTGCGCATTGGAATAATATATACTATAGATTTGACGTAGGACTGAGGTCTACTAGGTCTCTATCGAATATATTAGACTTAATTGTGAGTGCCAGCTAGCTCGGAGGTCAATAGAAACTTTCCTCGAATGAACAAGAAGGGATTAGTTTCTGACAACCGCATAAACATGACAACTTTGTTTCACAAGAATAAGAAATGTATCTCTAGAGTCCCGGAAACAATAGATAGATATTTCACTCAGTCAATTGTGCATGCTTCATTTCACCAGTGGTTCAGAAAAATAGAGAGACGGGCGTTTTCAATAAAAAGTATTTATGGAACAGTCTTCTTTCTCATGCAGAGGAAATGAACTGCTACAATCGTAATACTGGTTGCAAAGTACAATGCCTACAGTACGAAGAGTATTATAAAAAATTCTATAAAAGCATGATATGGTTTCTAAGCCATAAAATACATGGAATACATACATTAATAAATAAAGATTTAAAGTACTCAACTGGTGCTTCTAAAATACGCCTACCCCAGTGTACCTAACCTTGGTCTAGTACAAGGAAAGAAGTAAGTGAGATGTAGCTTAGTTTCAGTATTCTTTTGCCAAGAACCTATCCAAGAACTCTCTAAGGGTCTAATCAGCTCCGAATCTTGGTTTAGAATGAAGG
Source organism: Lissotriton helveticus (assembly GCF_964261635.1). Taxonomy (NCBI): domain Eukaryota; kingdom Metazoa; phylum Chordata; class Amphibia; order Caudata; family Salamandridae; genus Lissotriton; species Lissotriton helveticus. Next base: position 1,008,275,983 of record NC_136065.1, on the reverse strand, counting down.
AGGTCTGGTATCTCTCTCTCAGGACTTGATTTCCCAACAACACGCAAGGGTAGCTTGGAAACACTGGAGCTGGATTTCTCGGCAAGAGAAAGGACAGCGTCTCTCTCAGCGTGTCTGCTCGAGGGTCGGTTTCCTTCGGCACTTGCTTCGGCGAGCTGTGTCGTGTAGGTAGATAGTCGAACTGCTCCAAACCACTGTGTGTTTGCCTGGGCAAGTGTGGGCATATTTATACCTTGAAGGTGCCGACTTTGACGTAAGGTTGGACATAATAACATCATCAAAGACTCAGTTCTTTGAAAACTCCATGAGTTCTTGGTTAAATCAATATTCAAGCAAGACGAAGTCCCTGACTGCTGAAGGCGGGTTTTTCCAAGAAATCGTTGTGGATTTTTGGAACTAGTGGACGTAGCCATGCCGTATTTGGACTGCATAGGCTAAGTCTAAATATGGTTATGATTTCGATGCCTACATAAGGATAGGGGGATTTATACCTATATATGGGCATGAATCGGTAAAATTACACTAGTGTCCTAAATTCATATACAACAAGCTGCCATTTCGTTTCCCCAGAGTATCACTGCCACATGCCACGACAGTGATATGCTAAAGTTGAAAGATATATTTACACATCAGTCATGGAAGTGATGTAAAATGTGAGGTCATAAGCAGTGTTTTGTGGGGGTACAAGTTATGGTTAGCTCAGCTAACTATAACAGCTTTAATATCTCTGGTTTTGTACGAGCGAAATGTCAGCCTAACTATAACGTCCCTGTAACCTTTGGTTTTTTCAGTGAATTTCTAAGGTTTTTTTAATTGTATTTGCTACTATAATGTCCCTGTAAACTTTGTTTTTTTCAGTGAATTTCTATGTTTTTTTAACTAGTGATTGCGTTTGCAGAGTGGTGGAGAAAGGATGCTGGGCCTCCAACCACCTTTAAGGAATCCCACTGTGTAGGACTTACAGAAGGTAGCAGGAGGGCTTCTTGGCGCCTAAGGTCCCTGAGGAGTAAAGTGGACTTTATCCCCCTACCAGTAGTGTACAACAAGATGAGACTCATTTAGAGTGGTGGAGAAATGGGGCATGGCGGGGGGCTCTAGGTGGCGCCAGACCGGAATGGACGCCATGGTGTAGAGCTCCCGCCGAGTCGGGCGTTTTAAAAAACAATATCCTCATCCTGCCGGCAAATAATTCACCTTCACCAGCATAAATATCTTTGGACAGGTGAGGGGCGACGGCGGAACGAGGCTGGCCCTGCTGCGCGGACCGAGTCGTGAGATAACGGCTGGGAAAGGCGGAGCGCACTGCTGGCGACGTCACGGCTGGAGACCCGCAGCAGCTGCCACATCCACGTGAGGCTGGGGATTCCAGCCCTATATCACCTCCGAGGCGGCAGTGGCGAGCGGAATAGCGGAGCGCACTGGAACCCTCCCACTCTGGCTTGCCTGCTCGCACCGGCTGAACGTTTATCTATCGGCGAAGGATCTCCGGGCTGCACACGGGGCAGAGGAGGCTGCGACAAGGGGCGGAGGACAAACGACACTGGACGTGGCCATTGCGTGCCTAATGAGGTGAAGAGAGGAGCCGAGCAGCGTCTGGCTGGAGGAGGTGAAGGAGGAGGTGGGAGCGAGGTGAGGGCAAGACTACTAGACATTTTCACACTGGCACAGTACTCAAAGGACATTCTCCCCTGAGGCACAGGGGTGGGCTGAATGGGCCAGTCCCCCATTTTAGGGGCCTGCGACCACGAGGAGGCATTGAGAGCCTGGGCCTTACCTTACGACCATAGTGAGGCAGACGGCTGCACAACTGCCCTGCCAACACATACTGTGTGAAGCCGCCTTGACCCGCGCAAACTGAGACTCTGGGCGCGTTGAAGGGGGAGCTGCACCACGTCAGGGACCTGACCTAGGCGCTGAAAAGCTGCCGCCATTTTGGGAGCGACGCCGAAGCCTAGCGCGGCACACACACAGCGGCAGAGCGACGGACTGGGAGGGATCTCTTTATCTAGCCCGCATCGACCCTTCTGCTGAGGTCACTACTTACCTGGCCACAGGGAGGCATTTTGAACCACAGACCAGCTAGGGGCATATCTGCGGTTACTCTGGGGGGGCGGACTGCTGCCTTATTTTCCCCTGTAGACTGGACATTAAGATATATTGGTGTTGCTGTTAGTGCCCGCATCCCCCCCTTCTTTCGCCATACTGACAGTGGTCATAGGACTGTGCACGACCTACCGCCATGGGCAAGACAGAACCAAAGCAGTCAAAGCTGCCTTTCGACACTCGCAAGACGCCTAGCTCTGCATCGAGAGGCCAGGGCGAGGTTGACCCCCCTGAAACGAGGGACCCTAGCTGGAAAGATATGCTGGTGAGCATGCAACAGAGTCTGACGACTATAGATTCCAAAATAGACACCATGTCACTCCGCCTGGACAATGTCGTAGCAAAACTGGATGGCCATGAGGAACGATTGAAGGAGGTAGAGCAAAGAGTGTCAGACCTCGAAGATGGGGCGAGTAACAGCAGGAAGCATTGGTCGCAAATGGACAAACTCCTGAAAGTTATATCGGAGAAGAATGAGGAATTGGAATCGCGCTCGAGCCGGAACAACGTCCGTATGCTAGATCTGGCAGAAACGACCAACACCGGGAGGTTGGAGGACTTCCTGGAGACATTATTGGCAGATATCTTTGGCAGGGACTCCTTCTCCACGAAATTAGTTATTGAGAGGGCTCATCCCTCCTTGGCGGCCAAACTCCTCTTTGGACACCGCCACGCCCGATCATCATGCGATTCCTCAACTACCGCGACCGGGACACGCTGCTACGTCTGGCGAGGGAAAAAGGTGAAGTGAAGTACGGAAACACCACGCTTTCCTTCTACCCCGATTTTACACAAGCAGTGCAGGAGGCCAGAAGAAAGTTTATTGGTGTGAAGAAGCAACTCCAATCCCGCAGCATTCATTACGCCATGTTATACCCTGCCCGGCTGCGGATCCACCATAGAGGCCGACAGCACATCTTCACCACGCCTCAACAAGCAGAAGATTTTCTTAAACAGGATCGACGCTTTGCTTCCCGGGAAGCAGCGGCAGGACACAGATCGCGCTCGCACTCACCATTATCAGACCCCTCCTGAACACAGAAGATTATGCATGAATGCATAAAGACATTCCAAAGACTTCCTACGGACTGGTGATGTATGATTGTTGAAACTTACAATGATGGCAAAATAGGTCACCCGGCCACTTGCCCTCATCCCGTCCGATCGACCCCTGTAGTTAGGGGGTTGTGGATGGGTGAAACAAGAGAGGCGAAGTGGTAATGGCGAGAGCCCCTAGCGGCCCCTATTGAGAGCATTCACCCTAATTTGATTTTTTCCTAATGGTACCCGCATTGTGGGTTTGGGCACCAGGTTATATGAGTGTTTACGGTGGGAGGAGGGTTGTTTTTTCCTTGCACATTGGGGCAGCCGGTGTGGGTGGGAGAGGGAGGGCTGGGGCACAAGGGGAAATGTTGCTAATATATGGTGAGTCACAGCAATGGGCTTGGACTACTTGGCTGAAGTATCAATATTGTTTCTATAGCTGTGGGTGAGCGGGGTGGAAACAGTGCAAGCCTCAACGTCATGTCATGGAATGTGCGGGGGCTCAATGACCCTCGGAAGCAGCGACAGGTTCTGGGCTACCTGGATAGGCACCACGTTAGCATTGCTTTCCTCCAGGAAACGCATTTGTCGAAAGGACACACTCCTCAATTTGCAACCCGCTGGGCTTCTCATGGGTGCTTTGCCTCATATTCTTCTTATGCCAGGGGGGTGGCTATATTGATTAAACGTGGGGTCCGCTTTGTGGAGGGAGGGCGGGAGACGGACTCAGAGGGACAGTACTGTCTGTTGTGGGGATCATTGCAATCGCATGAAATTGTATTTGGGAATTACTATGGACCAAACGTCGATGACCCCCACTATCTACAACTGATCAGAGGCAAAATAAGAACTTTGGGGTGCAGATATCTTGTATGGGGGGATTTTAATACAGTTGTAAACCCCATTTGGGACAGATCGCACGCTACATCGACGCACTACACCACTTCCCAATGCACCTTACAGGATATTGACACAGAGGAGAGTCTCGTGGACGAATGGGGTTTCTCTCACCCCTTACAGAAGGAGGTCACACACCACTCTTCTGTACACAACACCTGGGCCAGATTGGACTATGTGCTACTAGCAAAGGGCATGACTCATTGGGTGGAAGGGGCGCACCATATGGCCACGACCTTTTCGGACCACTCCCCAGTGAAAGTCTCTTTGCTGCCACCCGTGGACCTAGCACCTTTCCTCGGCTGGAGACTGAACCCCTCGCACCTACAGGATGCCGTCTTCAAGGCGGAGTTGGAACAGGAGATGCTAGAACACCGGCTCTGTGGCGAGTCTCACAACTGTCTGGGAAGCCTTTAAAGTAACTGTTAGGGGGTGGTGCATCTCTAAGGGGGCGGGATCCTACGGTATCTTCGTGGGAACCTACACACTCTGGAGGTCGAATTGAAGGCTCTACATCGGGAGGCTGCGGGCAGTGAAGACTCCAATTCCCTGAAGGCGCAAATACGGGAGAAACTGTCGAAATATACTGAGGAGGCTGAACGGGAGTGTAGATTTCGCGGGATGCAGGGGGTAGCTAGACGATATGGGGAGGGCGACAGTCCGGGGCGCTCCCTAGCTGGGGTGGTACGGCCTCCGCGCTTTCTTAATTATGTCACTGAACTGAGAGACACCCAAGGGGAGACATGCAGGTCCCTACCAGGGCAGCTTGACATCCTGACTGACTATTATAAGGCACTGTACACCTCGCGGAGGCAAGCTGAACTAAAATTGAGGGACTATTTTGAGGACGTGGCCCTTGCTTGGCTGGGACCCGTGCAACAAAAATTTTTTGCATCAGACCTTGAAGTGGACGAGATTAAAGAGGCGATAATGAGCATGAAATCGGGAAAATGCCCTCGTTTGGATGGGATTCCCATTGATTTTTATAAAACTTATATCCACATTCTAGTCCCTGTCCTCAAGACAGTATATTATGAAGCGCTGGAAGAGGGCGTACTCCCTGATACTATGAGAGAAGCGCACATACTGTCCTTGCTTAAGCCCGGGAAAGCTCCAGATCAATGCGACTCCTTTCGGCCCCTTTCTCTCCTTAATACCGACACTAAAATACTGGCCAAGGTGCTGGCCATTAGGCTGAACCTCCCCCTCAAAAAGTTAGTGCTGCCGGACCAGGCGGGCTTTGTCCCTAACCGGGCTACGTCCCACAACCTTCGTACACTACTGGCGATCCTTCAGGACATAGACCCCAAATGCGCGGCGGTGGCCACCAAAGCGTTCGATTCCCTGGAGTGGGACTACATGTTTGGGACCCTGTCATATATGGGAATGCCGGAACAGTTCATACGATGGGTCAAACTCCTCTACGAAGCGCCCGTAGCCAGAGTGCTGCTTAACGGGTCTCGTTCCTATCCCTTCCGCATTAACAGGGGGACAAGGCAAGGCTGCCCCCTGTCCCCAGTTTTATTTACTTTTGCCATTGAACCCTTGGCGGCCAAGCTGCGCCAGCACCACAACCACAGGGGCCTCCTCTATTTATCTTGACCAGTCCTAGTCTCCCTTTATGCGGACGACATCACCCTGTACATCCGTAACCCGGGCGACAACCTAAATACTGTACTGCTGGAGGTCACCAAATTTGCAGCGTTTGCCGGAGTACAGATTAATTGGGGAAAGTCAGCAGTGTTTCCATTGACTGACCAAACCCCCCCTCAACCCCTGGACTACCCACTGCAATGGGAGGAATCTGACTTAAAGTACTTTGGGATTTATGTCTCCAGGGATAAGGAAACGCTCATGAGAACAAACTACGGACGATCCATGTCTACAGTGACAGATAACATCACATCCTGGCTTAAACTCCCCCTATCAATGGTCGGCCGTATATCGTTAATTAAGATGGTGATAGTTCCCAAATTTCTATATTTGTTTATTAATATTCCTTATCACCCTGGGGCACATTTCTTTGCTACCTTGAAGACACAACTTATCCGACTGATCTGGGGCGGGAAGCACGCACGACTGAAGCTGGATTCCCTAACACTACCATATAGGTACGGCGGGTTTGACGTCCCAGACTTGGAACAGTATTACAGGTGCACTTTGCGGTGTACTGGTCCCCCCCTACATGCCCCATCTAGCAGTAGAGGATGGGCACATGGCACCAGTCCCCCCGACTGAGTACGTATTTGCCCCATATAAGGAAAGAGATAGGGACCCTACTACCGTGGACTACACGGTAAAAGCACTGCACTGGCTGGCGAAAGCGGAGGGCGCCACACAGCTCTACTCCCCTAAAATCCCATTGTGTAACTGTCCGTTTTTACAGGTGACCACTGAGAAAATCTGCCAAAACCTACTAACCAGACTGAAACATTTCACGTGTGGGGATCTCTTTCTAGATGGGACGTTCCGGTCGAAGGAACAATTTTTCGGAGATACCCCCCCCCCACATTCATGGAGTTGTTTCTCTATACTAGGATCAGACAGAGTGTGAGGGCCATATGTCCTGACTTCCCAGCTGAGCCGGAAGTGTTTCACTCCCTTCACCTAATGTTGCAAGGAGATGCACTGAAACACGCCACGTCGGTCCTGTATGCGAGAGTCAGATCTGTGCCGCACCCGCTGCATGCTAGAGCCAAGGCTGACTGGGACAGCGACCTACCTGAACCACTCACTGATGATCAGTGGGAGATGGCATGTATGCAGACGGAACGCGTCTCTGGCAGCAGCAGGCTCCGCTTGCTGCACTTCAAATTCTTGCACAGACTCTACCACACACCTGCTCGATTACACAAGATAGTCTTACGGGAAGATGAAAGATGCCTCCGCTGCAGGCAGAGTCCCACAGATTTCATGCACCTGGCTTGGAACTGCCCCAAAGTCGCTGAATACTGGGCAGAGGTATTCGCAGGGCTCGCTGATATGCTAGGACTCACCATTGAACCTCTCCCTACAACGGCTTTACTGTGTCGAATCGCAGACATTAACACCCCACACGGGAAATTTCTTCTAATGAGCATACTATTAGCACGACGCCAAGTGGCGTGTCGATGGGGCAGTGGAAGGGCACCCAAGTTCAAGGGATGGTTACACGACATGGTTACATGGCAGGAAAACGTACACGCTTATACGGAACAGATGCCATTGAAGTCTAGGCCTAAGGACATTTGGGGCCCACTACTGGCCTATCTCAGAGCGCATCCAGGGGAGGAGGAAGTGAATCTACTGGAGACGGATGGGGTGGCGCAGGTTTAGACCGCTGAGTAGCCACAGCCGTCTCGGGGGCTCATATAATGTTTGTTTATCTTGCTCCCTCCTGCCACAGGACACTTGCATTCTATAGTATGTCCAAGATTTGATTGTGAATGATGGTGATATCTCAATTTGCATAATCTGGCTCTATGCTTGACTCATGATGACACTATGAATAGTAGGATTGTTTGGGAAAGTTGGGGGGGAGGGTGGGAGGGGTATTGTGGGAAGGGGACGGCTGTGGTTTGGGAGTTTTGATAATGTATGACACTGCAGACTGATTTCTCTTTGAGATGTATGTAATTTGTGATAAATGGGAAAGTTTGAATAAATAAAATAAAAAAATAAAAAGAATTGGGGCATGGCCTCCAAAGACTTCTTGGGGGCCAACTACCCCTCTTGTTATCTCAAGTAAGTCCCACACAGCAGGATTGCTGAGAGGTTGTCGGATGCCATGCCCCCTTTCTCCACCACTGTGCAAACGCAGCTCCTGGTTCACTACTAGTAGAGGGATGAAGTCCCCTTGGCTCCAGAGGATCCTTGAGGGACAACTACCCCTCCTGTTAACTCCAGTAAGATCCACACTGTTGGTTTGCTGAGCGATGTTCGGTGGCACCCCCTTTCTTCACCACTATGCAAATGCACCTCCTGGTGCACTACTAGTTGGGGGATGCAGTCCCCTTGGCTCTTGAGGGTCCTTGGTGGCCAACTATACCTCCTGCTACATCCAGTAACACAAACACAGCTGGATTGCTGAGAGGTTGTCCTAGGCCATGCCCAATTTCTCCACCACTCTGCAAACACGCCTCCTGATGCACTACTGGTTGGGGCAAGTAGTCCACTTTAGTCCTGAGGCCCTCAGGCATAAAGTGGAATTCATTTCCCAACCAGAAGCACGCCTTGAGGCGCGTTTGCAGAGTGGTGGAGAAAGGAGGTATGGTCTTCAAGTCATCTCAGCAATCCCGCTGTCTGGGACTTTTGGAGGTAACAAGAGGTTTTGTTGGAACCCAAACACCCTCAGCATTCAAAGGGATTTCATTCCCCAACCACCTTTGCACCAGGAGGCGCATATGCAGAGTGGTGGTGAAGTTAGCTTGCCGTTATAGGGAAGGGGGCTGCATAGCCCCCCTTCAGCCCCCCTTCCCTCTGCCAATTTTGGCCCCAGGGACCCCATCTCCTGATGCCAGTCTTTTTTTTTTAGATGGGGAGGGGGCCGTGCGTCCTGGCTCCTCGGCTCCGCGGGCCGATTACAGCCCCAGGGCCCCATCCAGCAATTTTTTAAAGAAAATAAAGGATGTGGGCCAAGTAGCCCCCTACACTGGGCCAATTTTGGCCCTGGGTCCTGCCCTTTATTTTATTGTTATTTTTTAAATGGAAGGAGGACTGGCAGCCTCCCTCCTGAAGCCAATATGGCTGTGGGGACCCCATACCTAGGGGCCCAACCATATCTTTTTAAATGTGTTTTTAAACAAAGGAATCGGAGCCACCCTCCTGAGGCCAATTTTGGCACCGGGGGCCCCATTCCTCGAGGACAGGCCCTTATTTATTTTTTTTAAAGGGGAGGGAGTGGCACAGCCCCCTCTCCCAAGACCTACTTCGTGCCCGGGGACCCCATCCCTCTGGGCCAGGCATTCATCTTTTTTTTTTAAATGGGAAGGGGGCCTGAAAGGCCCTTCTTTCATGGGCGATTTTGGCTCCCAGGGACCCCATCCTCCGGGGAGTGCCCTTTATTCATTTGGTTTTTTTTTTAAATGGGAGGGGAGACGTGTGACTTCCTCCTGGGGCCAATTTTGGCCCTGGGGACCCCATTCCCCAGGGCCTGTCCTTTATTTAAGTTTTCTTCTAAATGAGGAGGGGGCAGCGCGGCCCCCCTCCCCAAGCCTATTTTGGCTTTGCGGACCCCATCCCCCGGGCCAGCCTTCATCTTTTTTGTTTTTAAATGGGGAGGGGGCCTGCACAGCCTGCCTCCCTGGGCCGATATTGCCCCAGGGACTCCATCCCCTGGGGCTCAGCCACCTTGTTGGGGACCGCGGCAGGAGGCTGAAGGCCCCTGCAGTCCCTGCCGTCTCCCTGACTCCTGCAGGAGCCGGAATTGCTTTTGGACAGAGGGAGCTGCAGCTCCCTCTGTCCAAAATCAATTCTGCCCCGCTTCATGGAAGATTCGCTTACATGAAGACGAGCAGTGTTGGCTATGGCTTGACGGGATCGGTGCTCCCGCCACGCCACACCAAACTGCAATGTCCCGGGGGTGGGCACCATGGGACATTCTGGAGCTGGCCCTGGGGGGTGGCAGTCCCCAGGGCCATTTATGGCTCCGATGGGGGGCGGTGCGCCCCCCTCTGACATTAGTTAAGCCCCGGGGAGGTTCTGGTCCCCGGGGCTGCCCGGCCCCCATATGTAATTATATATACAGTTGCCTTGGAGAGGTGGCGGTCCCCGAGGTGCGGGGGGGCCCATGCAGGAAACCTTATTTTTAATTGCCCCCATAACCTGGCTCACCCGGTTGCCTAAATTAAACAAAGCGTGTGGGCCAGGCTAAGCTTTTTTTCTTTGTTTTAGGACGGAGTTGTGACTCAAATGCGACTCCTGACAAAAATGTTAAAATATATATTTTTGGGGGCATTTTTCTATTATGTCCCCTTTTCTTTTTTTACATCTTTTTTTCTTGTGAACCTGTGGCCAACCCTTTACTGAGTATGGGCAAAGGCTGTGCACAGTGTGGAGTTGGCTGCATGTTGGGGGGTTTCCCAAGTGCCAGGCCACAGCGGCAGGGGATTGGCTTTGTGTATGACAATAAAATATTACTTTACATTAAAAAAGTCATAGAAATTCACTGAAAAAGCAAAGGTTAAAGTAAGGTTACAGTATGATAAATGGATCTGTTTTTGTTTTTAAAAAAACTTAGAAATTCACTGAAATAAATCAACGGTTAAATATATAGCCCTGCGCACGGCTGAAACGCTGTACACGGTGGGGGCCTGGTTATAATGATAAGATCTTACTTGATGTTTAAAAAAAAACAAGAAATTCACTGAAGAAAACAAACGTTAAAGTGACATTATAGTTTGAAATGGTAATATCGGACTTTACATTAAAATAAGTCTAAAAAATTCATTGGAAAAACTAAGGCAAAAATGACGTTCTAGGTAGGTGAATCTGTCCATTAAAAGGTAACATTTGCAACTCAAAAATACTGAAATCCACCATTTATAGTTTACTTAGCTAACTTATAGAGTGGAAACTCTTACTCAAGGGAAATTTTAAGCTAAGAATTGGAAGACCCGCCACGTGCTGCCGTGCTGCAACCTAGGAATAGACACAAGGAGATGAATAGCAGAAAAGGAAAACTTAAAATCCCTTCAGAACTGTAAGTGGTCTTCTGTTGTGTAGATGAATTGCTGAAGATTGTTTCCGAGTTTGGGCCTCAGGACCTTGAAAGCTCACAAGCTGCAGCAAGCACGCTTGACTGAGATTACTAAATAGCCCCAATTAGGTTGATATGAACACACCATACTAGTATTATGATAGTTATGGTGGACCATGCAGCAGGCCTTGAAAGGGATCTGTTGCTTTACTGAAAGTCAGCGGAGCACATTTTCGCTCCATAGATGTGCTCATACCTCCCCATTTACCTACTTGTTTGCTATGTTTTGGATTACTTGAAGTGTAGTGATGATGGCCTCAGGTAGCATAGATACACACGAATGATATAGTGCGTCTGTGACATACTGCAGGTCCCTATAGGCAGAGGGTAAAATTCGGAGGGAGTGAATATTGCCATATTTCTCAGTAGACACAGCTGTAAGTAGTAAGTAGCAAAAGATCCAGACCTTCTGGATCTGGGCATATACATTAAAGTCAATCTCAAAGAAGACTTCCAAACTCATGGCTTTAGAAACTGGCATGGGCAAAGAGCCTAGACACTCAGTCAAAAGATTGCTGGACCACCAAGGACAGTCATTCCAAAGATCAGGACTTCAGTCTTATTGTTGTACATCTTTAAGAAATTGGCAGGCACCCATATATGTTTCCAGCAGAAACTCAACTGACCGACTGACTGAACTTGTCTTGTTAAAACTTATCAGTAGTTGGAGAGGAGTTTGAAGCCAAAATCCCAGAGCAATTTCCCTTAGGGTTGCTTGTACAAAATGAACAAGATTGGCAAAAGAGCCATGTCCTGGGGACCTTATGGTAGTACCTTCCTCTAAGTGGCGAAAAGGAGGCAGAGACATATATCATGAGTCCATTCAGTGAGAAAGGGCTCCTAACACATCAGAGGCATGCCTGTGACCACAGAATATGAAACACACGCACCCAGAGTGATCTGACAAAAAGTATCTGAGAGGCTGAGAAGCTAAGCTGTAACAGGCCTCCTTTAGTACCATTGTATGTAATTATGAAAAGTTCCTCTATGGTGGCCAAAACTACCATGTCAGGGGTAGCACCCCATCAGAGACCTATCTATGTTCCTATGATTTAGCAGACACACTATAAATCATTTTGCAAGATTCCTTCCTGTGTTTTTGAAGATTGTAGGGAGAAGTATGACTGGGAAATACCTTCTTAAATCCTCAAGGTCCAATAGGTGTTCTTTGTTAGTAACGTAACCATAGTGATCGCCACCTTATTTTGAAAGAAGGCCTCCAATTCCGTTTACACAGATGAGGTTATCCAGAGTGGGGCACAGAGATGACAAAAGGGAAAACTCTGCAAGGCCCTACCTAAATATGCTGTTTTTTAGATTTCTTCTTTTTTAATCAACTCTTAATCATGCTATGATTGGTTCTCCTAATCTTGCTCTTTTAATGGTAATGATTTTTCTGATACACTCTTCCATTTCTATTTACTTATTTTAATGAATTGATCAAATGGTTTGTCTTAAATTATTTCTGTAATTGTATGCTTGTATGATATTTTTTGAAATATCGAATAAAGCTTATTTGATTTGATTTGATTTGACAAAAGGGATAAAGGAGCAGGTTACACCTCAATTGTTGTAAAAATAATGATAAATGAACTGAAAATGTATATAATTGAAAGTATCTGATTTGATGCTTAATATTAAATGCCAAAAATGTAAATCTCTCAACTTGACTGTACACAATGTCAAATTAAATAAAACCTTACTCAGTTTTGTTTTAGGGTGATAAAAATAGAATGAGGAAGTCATTGTCTACAGAGTAAAGTAAAGTAAAGTCCACATTTGTAAAGCGCACAATCACCCGTAAGGGTCTCTAGGCGCTGGGGGGCCGTCGGGAAGATTAAGCGAGCTATTGCCCAGAGTCACATGGTGCTGGGCTAACCTGCCGCCGGAGCCGGGGATCGAACCGTGGTCCCCAGATTCCAGCGTCAGTCGCCCTGGCCGCGAGTGCATATCTGTAGGTATCACTGTGAAATGACTACACATCATTCATGCAGAATACCAAATGCAATTTTGCGATTTGTCAGAACAGCCTATACAATAACATGGCATTAATAAATCACACACTAAGGCAGTGTTGCACCTATACATGTGTTTTTCTTAAATAATGTTATAAAATAATGGAATAAGTATTTTCTTTGATTAAAGAATAAGATCATTTGATCTGTTTGGCAGAGTTAGGCCTGAATTGACAGCCTGTTTCTGAGAAATTGATAACATAATTTATTGTGCTTAAGACATGGCTTGCACTCTTGTGATAATAAGAGCCAGTCACATGTACCACAATGGAAGGACAAAGGAAAGTTACTAGTTATTGAAATTAAAAATTTTCACAATAATAACTACAAACTAAACATTGTGCTAAAACTGAACAGAGAACAATAGGGATATACATCTAAAAAAATGAGGACTCGTGAAAGGGGTCCTAGTATGACATTGCTAAATCAAGACAGTCTCAGTCGGTTTCAGAGTCTGCTTACCTTTTTGACCCGGCAAATCAGATAGCTGGTGAAGTTCTTCATTGGAATTCTCCTTCAGTTGTTTATTAAACCTGCTTTGGCTTGTTCTCTCTTGAACAATGAAAGAATGTTTTCCATTTGTAAAACCAGTCAATGGATGTGACTCACTTACTGCGGGAGGTCTGCCGTCATTGGCATGCTGTCTCTCCATACTTCTTTTTAGCGGTGGTTGGGTTTTATCAGAATGCATTTCAATTACATCTGTCTTTCCTCTGTCCTCTGGGGCCATTGGCTGTGGAACGTTTGCGTTGGGCTCTTTTCTGGGTGTGCCCAGTACTCCATCTGCTGTTGACCTGGTGGAACAGCAGTTCACGTTGAACGAGAGCACTGATCTCTGAATACATTGGTCTTTGGAGGCAGGTCGAAAGAGAGGGATAGACAGAGACTTGTCCAAGTAATGAATGACATTAGGACACCGCTGAGAAACTGCATGGTAAACAAACGAACGAAATAAGCATTGTTCCTTCTTTTTAAAATTACTCTTAAGTGGCACTTCCATGTTCTCTGTCTTGCCATCAGTGCATGCCCATGCAGTCTTTCCAACAAGCACAGGTGGATGGAAGCTAAAGACTTTTACCTCAGCGGACAATGAATGTTTGAATGATTTTTGGCAATGCGCTGTATTGCATCGCGCACGAGCCTCCAGGTTGTTGAAAGCACCGGAAGCGCTCTCGCGCGTGCCACTTCCACTGCACCGCAAGCGTATCTGGTCACAGGCCACAACCTCCGCCCTCTGATTAGAAGGTAGATACATTCTTCTTGAAGTAATCGTTATTGACGTAAAGCCCTTCATAAGTTGCTGGCATTGTTTGCTCTCGTTGCGAGACAGGTTGGTTCTCGCGACATTTCCAACCGGAGCGGCTTCAATTCCTAATCTGCTAGGAAAGGATCTGAATGCGCTATTAATGTTGACTGAACTGTGATTAGACAGAGATTGCTTTATGTTGTAAGCATTAGGCTCGGTGATCACAGACCGCAGAGGGAATGCGGGCCCATTTTCTTCTGATTTATTCTCATCAATCATGTGTGAAATGACTGCAGATGAAATCAGTTTAGAATTGTATGATCCAGCAGCATCCTGCAAAGGAAAAAACACCAAAGTTATTCAAATATTCAATTGTAATGCAATCTTGTGTTTTGCCTTCCTGGGCCATAATAATGTCAGATTGCTTAGCTTTAGCATTCTCGTTAGTGTTCTTTCTATTCCTGCTACTTCTTGACTTTAGTTCAAAAAGAATACTGTTTTCTCAAGAGCAGGCCACCTGTTACATACATTTGTAAAAAAAAAAAAAAAAGGTTGCAGTCTTTAAATCCTGGCGCATGTTTTTCAGATGTGATTGGCAGAATTTGCAACTATGTTGTTAAAATTAGAGCTGTTATTATTTATGTCAGACTTAAGGGCGATTATCAATGTAGGACTGACATATACCCCCAAAAGCTGTTTTACGCTTGTAAGTTGCAATCGAAAAATATCTATGCAGGGGAGATGACATCATCAGATTCAGGTTCATCCCTTTCTATCAAAAGAAACCGTGAACCGATTTATTAAAATATGTTTTGTGATGTGCATTGGCTGCTCTCTCCATTACAGGTTTTTAATTCCCAAACTTAATAAAATGGCACAAAAAATGAATCCTTCCAGGAGCCATTGGATATGGTGTCTATGGCAGCGATGGGCCATGAGCAAGAAGGTTGGAGACTTTTGGCAAGCAGGACCCTATCCTATCAAAACCTATCATTTAACTATCCACATTTTGTAACATGGTATGTAATTGGAGATAAGAAGAGCTGGAAGAGTGAGGGTCACCAAAGTTGTTGGCTATGAACAGTGCCTCAGGCAAATCCCGGATACATTGTGAGGTGATAATTAAGTCAACAATTAGTTAGAAAAACAGAAAACACATGTAGCATATCGCCTATTTAGGGATAAAAAAAAACCTCAAAGAGAAAGGAATTGAAAAAAAGGGTGAGACAATGTAAAAGGGTCGTGGTAACGTTCGATCCTTCATGCAAATTTTATTTTGTTTACATTGTAACAAAACCATATGTTCTGTAACTGTACTTAACAGCTTTTAATCTGATTGTATTTTTTTTGGTATAGTGCTGTATGTCACTTGTAATGAGTTAAAAAAATAGAAAGTTTGATTAGAGGTAGGTTTTCTGTAATGTCTATGTTTCAGAAACAACATACAGAATTATACATGAGTAATGCATTATGTGGATGTTTTTTACCAAAGGGTAAAGAGTGACATCAAATAGACAACAAGAGGTGTCATGTATTCCTATCGGTTCTGAATCGATCCCCCTATTCCTGACCCTATTCTAGTTAAACAAACCAACAAGTTAACTAGCAGTCAGCCCATGAGGCAGAAAACCCCCATGATGCAGATACCGTTATCTGACGCAGTCACACTACGGCACAGGAACGTGTTATCTGATTAGGTCATAACGCTTGCGATCTAATTAGACAAGCGATATTCCTCCAGCCTCTGATAAGGCATACGGAGTTCTCATAACAAATCAAACCTATGACAACCTGGGCAAAACCCTGCGGCCATTGTTTTGATTTCACCGAGAACTTTAGTAAAAGAATGTGCTAACGAGCAAGTCGTATGACATCTTTATTGACGTATCTATGTCCATCCTTACGTCAATCTCGGCACCTTAAAGGTATAAATATTACCGATCTTGCCCTATGCAAACACACGCGTGGTGACGAGACGGAGCAGCCATACTTGCCGAAGCCGAGAGCAGAGCAGACCCCGCTGGCAGCAGCCCCGCCTTTCTGACGCGCTGAGAGAAGCTGCTTTCTCCTGCCGAGAGACCCAGCACCGGCGCTTCCGGGTAGCCCTCGCAGGCAGCCTGGAATATCGAGACCAGAGAAAGAGATACCATTCCTCATTCATCCTAACTTCCAGGTACAGAACTGAATAACCCCTCACAGAGAATTCTTTAGTTATTCACTTGGCAAAAACAAACTTAACTTAAACTGTAACTTTCTATTCCTGCCCACGTATTAGGCTTAGGTCAGGTACACGGGGTAGGCGTATTTAGAAACACCAGTTGAGTACGTTTAGTCAAGTGTATATGTGTATGTAAATATATTTTATTCATTTTAAACATCTTATGGCTTAGAAACCATATCAATGTTTTTACAGTATTACTTTATACTATTGCTTTTAATGTATGCACTTTACTTAGCTATAAGTATTGCAATAATATCGATCCATTTCTCTTGTATGAGAAAAGAGACTGATCAATAAATAACATCTTTTTATTGAACACGCCCGTCTCTTCCTTTTCTCTACATTCTGATGAGACTAAGAATGCACGTACTGACTGAGTAAAATAATTTGCCTTTTGTTCACACGACTCTCGAGATTGACTCTTGATTAGGGGAGAGCAAAGTTGTCATGTTCTATGGTTGTCAGAAACTAAATCCCTTCTTGTCTAATCAGGGAAGTTAATTCCTCCTTGAACATTCGAGAAAGTTTCTAGCGAACTCTGAGCTATGCTGGCAAACCCAAAACTTAAGTCTAGTATCGACAGTAGTAGACCTAGTTAACGTCTGGCCTAGGCCTTTACTGCTGTAGGTATTATTCCAATGCGCAGAGCCTATTGGGAAGATAGGAACTACACTACATGGCGCCCAACGCGTTTGGAAAGGGCGATAAAACTAACGTAAGACATTTAGAGTAACTCAGTCGTGCTTTCTCACTCAGACCCCTTTTCCCATTATACTCCAAAGACGTCTGGAGTGGGTGAAAGGTAATATCCTCCAAAACCTTGCAGGAGGTAACTCCTATGTATGGTTCTTGGTATAGTCAACGTTGAAGGATACACTGTTCCAAAATATTGTGCATCTAATCTCTGTTTCCATAAGAAACCTGATCTGCAAACAAACAGAATAACCATCCTGTCGGTAAAATGGACAGTGATGAAGAAAGAGAGACAGTTAGAATAGCAACTGAACTCGCAGCAGCTGATGCTACTTTGCAAGACGCAGACCCGGAGATAATACTCATCCCGGTCATCAAAAGGAAATCTATAACCTTAAAACTTATAGAAAATGGACTGACACCTAGAGGTGGCACAGTCATATTCGTAATTGAGGCACACGAATATCGGCAGACAGAGGTATATTATTCATGGATACATTTTCCAGCAGCTAATGCTGTAACAAAGTACTTCCACTATTACAAAATAGAGGAACCTCCTAATGAGTACACTCCTTTCGAGGAGGTGGAAGTACCACTCAAATTCCAAGAGCATTTGCTCTTATTTGATGGCGCCCTAAAACACAATAATCACATCACCAGGCTCGGTCCTTTAGGTAGACCAGGAGCAACGTGGCCGGTCCTAGCCGGATACACACCACATCCAGACATCAACGAGATGCCTGCACCACAGCTTTTAACACAGCTAAAACAATTAATAAAAATTCATAGACAATTAGTTCAGTATGTGATGCGGACTTCAACAATTCAGCCAGCTATTAAACTTCCACAGCTGACCCCTCACCAGGGGAACACAAATAAAATTACACCACAGAACATCCAGTCCTGCCTAGGTAAAGTACCGGCTAAACGGGAACAGATACCATTCTGGTTGGCACAAAAAATCACCCAAATAGAGGCGGTGTTTCCTGACACCACCCCATTAGAAAAACACAGGATTCTGACTATCTGTCTCCCAATGGGAATCGCACCACACATTGAGGACTGTGACACTTGGGGTACAGTCTTTGCTTCCATCTACACAAAAACGCACGCTGTTCCATCCATTTCGGTAATACCAGATGTGTTAAAACAAATTCAAGATGAATACGGTCCAGAACCCGCTTTAACTCTTGGTATGAAATTACTAAAAGACTTCAAGCAGGTCTCGGCTATACTATTAGCCAACATAAAAGGTGAAGCAGCAAACGTGGCGATCCGCCAGAGGTTAAAAGAGACAGATATAGCAGACCAACCAGCTGAAATTGCCAGAATCATAGAAAAATCCTATGAGGAACTAGGTAGAGACAGTTTAGGTGGAATACCAGTAAAAACTGACTGAAAGTCCAGAAGAAATATTTTTTAATAATAATACACCAAAAAAGAACTGGGATGGAAACAAACAATCCAATCCTAAAGAAAAGAAATTCCAGTCCAGAGGAAGGTCTCCTAGGCGAAGAGAAAAATCTCCAAACCAAAGACAAAGGTCACCCCAGAGTGACCCCTCTGGGAAAAGATATAACCTTAGAAATAGGGATAATATAAAAAAACCTGATAGATATCAAGACATTGATACACGTCCCTCTCAATCTTTTCAGACTTCCTCGCAGAAATCGGAAAGAAGAGGACGATCAGAACAAAGAGAAGAGCACGCCAAGTCCAAAGACAAGGAACCTGCTCAGCTAAAAAAGAAATTACAATTTCCAAAAAAGAAGGTAGCCAGTATCAAGGTAGTTAACAATGCCGAGAATACTGAGGACACAACTGAAAAACGGAGAGTGGGCTCAGACAATGCTAGACAGCGCAGCAGAAGTGAGCATAGCTCGCAAAGTCCTTATGAATCATCTGGAGACAGTGGACACGAATGAATATCTTCAAGTGGAAACTGCAGACACCAGGGTTAGCAAACCTCACAAGATATACGAGATAACATTACTTATAGAGGGAGATAAGACTAGAAAAATAAGGGGACTATTTTGGGATAACCTCTCCAAGGGTTATGACATCCTTCTAGCTGAAAAAGACTGGCCACCAGAGTTTGTCAGGGAGTGCCCTCATGGCGAAGAAATAATTATGCCTGCCTTCTCGAATCATATCCCGATTCATAAAAAATATACACTTGCTAGGAAGTGGGCAGTAGCTCTAGCTCCTGCTTTATATAAAAATCATGTAGGATGGGATGAGGATTCTCCTCCTCACAAAATTCAGTTAAAATCACAACCTACTGCACAAAGGCAGTACCCAATTAAGCAAGAAGCTAAAAAACAGGTAAATGAAATACTAGATCAGCTAGAATACCAGGGGGTGATTGAAACTTGCACCTCACAAATGAACAATCCTTTGTTTCCGGTCTCCAAACCAGACAATTCATATCGTCTAGTTTTGGATTACCGACACCTTAACACATGTTGCAAAACTTTTGCAGTGCAAAACTCACACAGTGCTGCACTAATGAATAACATAGTGCGCAAAAAATACAAAACAACCTTGGACATCTCCAATGGATTCTTTTGTCAAAACATAGCACCAGAGAGCAGATATTTAACTGCATTCTCAGTAAATGGCACTCAAAAACAATTCTGTCTGTTAGCCCAGGGGTACAAGAACAGCCCGGGGGTATTCTCAGCGAGAGTAACAGAATTACTACAACTATATGATGATGAAGCATTATCTTATGTCGATGACATTTACTTAACAGATGATGACTTGGATACTCACTTGAAGAGAGTGAACACCATAATACTTGGGTTTGCTGCAGAGGGTTACAAATTCAACTTTAAAAAGTCCAGAATTGCCCATCTGACAGTCCTGTTCTTAGGATATGAATTATCAAGTGAAGGCAAAAGCCTGGCTGACAATTTCCTAGAGAAATGCGCCGTAATCCAAGCACCTAGAACACTAAAAAATCTTCAGTCGATTCTAGGCTTCCTAAATTTCGGAAGAACATACATTGCAAATTACGCAGAAAGGGTCAAACCCCTTTATGATCTAATTAAACCAGATTTTAAAAGATCCAATTGGACTCAAATACACACAGAAATTTTGAGATCCTTACAAACAGACATGCTAATTAAAACAAAATTAGAAACACGTGATAACACACGCAATCTTGTGATTCGAGTCATCCCAGGGAGATGCGGATTCACATACCTGACCTCTAATGAGGGAGAAAAGGTACCAATTGCATTCAAATCACACTTGTACACAAAAGCTGAACAGAGATTCAGCAACAAAGAAAAAATTGTTCATGCAGTTCAAACCGCAATAGCTAGAGAAAAAGATCAAGCGGACGGTAGACACATTACAGTCAGAACAGCAGAATCAGCCTTTGAGGCACTAACAACACCGTGTAATTTACCAACAACAACATTGAATCCGGAATGGATACAATGGGTGAATTCTATCACAACGGACAAAGTATACTACTACTTTGATCCAGAACTAGAAGAATTGAAAAATCTAGAATATGAAGAAACATATCCTCTGCCAATCGACATTCTGCCTTTACGACATTACGCCTGTGTAATCTATACAGACGGACATGCTCAACCGTCCGTTTGGGGAGAACAAGCATACAACCCCACATGTGAGATTACAAAAGAAGTGTGGCGCGGAGGTAAACTAAAACCTCTATTAACAAAATCACACTCAGTAAAAACTAATTCAGAAAAACAAACTGAAATAATAGCATTGAAGATGGCGCTAGATAATGCGGATCACGAATTCCCGACACTTATAGTGTCAGATTCATATTACTGCGTCAAATCATATAACAGCGATTTGCAGGCATGGATTCAAAACGGTTACAAAGATGACACAGATGCACCAATAAAGCAGAAACTGCTCTGGGAACAAATAGCTCTTTTACAAAAAGAACTACCAAAGACTCACGTGACTCACTCACTGAGTCATCAGCGTGATGGCGTTCACGTTGTAGGGAATTCATTGGCTGAAACAGCCGCAGCGGCAGCCACTAAATCGGCTCCCGTAGTTCGAAAAAAGCGTACATTAAAATACATTGACGGTGAAACAGTGCTGGCGGTGAAAACGTCATCAAAAGGCGACAGCTCAGCGTTACCGATCAACTATCCACTCAATTATACATACATAATCGATGCAAACTCCGTCCCTTTTGCTCGAATCCCTGGAGTGGGGGATAGAGTGATTCCAAACATGGACAGGAGAAACTTGTTAATCGCAGACGCACACATGGGCAAGGGTCTCAGACACCTTAAATTAAAAGATTCTCTGGAAGAATTACAATCACGGTACTGGTGGCCAGGCATGAGCCTGCGTCACACCATGTTTGTAAAACGCTGCCCAAACTGCAATAGAGATCGCAGTGGGGAGAGAAACAGTTTGATACCTCGTCATATTACGGCAGATAATATTACCAGTAAAAAGAATGGCTTGCGATTAACATATACAGGCTAGTTTCCACTTATAATGTAAATCACCAGCACTCGGCTGACGTCCGGACTGTTATACAAAGATTTGCGAGTCTAAATGGCATATACTCTAAGAGCATGCTACGTTCGACCATTGTTTTCACTCAAGCCCACCAGCCTGGGGGGAAACATGGCCGAATGAGCACAGTCCAGCGGGAATCTTCTCACTTCCTTCCTGAGGGTACGGGATGGTGTAAAGAAAAAACCAAGGCATAAAGCAATCTATAGCAGAAAGGATATTAGGTTCGGGAGCTGGGTGGGTCAAACATTTAATAAGTGTCCAACGTAGTCTAAATAACTTGCCAAGAAATTCTCTGAAGGGATTCAGTCCGTACGAATTATTATTTGGAACTAGGATGTTGATCTCTGACCTTGATAGTCAGACTTCAGTGGTGAAAGAAAAAAGCTTTGATATCAAAGACCGTTTGGCTATTTTGCAGGACTTAAACACAACAAGAAAAGACCTGAGCAACATAAAGTTGAAACAACAGCCAACAACCACTGAAGAACCACCACCTGTCCCAGCAAGACCTGTCTGGATTCCAAAAGTCGGGGATCTAGTCAGGGAAAAGATCGCGGTAAAGAAGGAATTTGGGCCTTCTTACAGAAAAGCAGTTCCTGTCTTGTCTGTCAACGGGACAAGATCAGTTGTACTACCGCCACTTGCTGGTAAAAAGGAGAACCGAGTTGTATCCATCGACCTGGTAAAACCACAACATGTGGCCGATAACAAACAGTAGGCCAAGTGGACTCCCAATAAGTAGCAGAACACCAAGGTTTGCTACCAGTACAGAGGTCCTAACGAAGAGGCTCATCACATTTGAAACGCCTACAGAAGAACAACAAGTACTATGCAACAATGCAATAGAACTCAGACCTCTGAAAACCCAAATAAAAACATTTAGCAGAGACACACCAATCTATACTGAAGTACCAAGTGAAAATGCAAGAAACAGAAATCCTGAACCAATTGGGACAATTGACAGAACTGCATCCGGCTACTTCATAAACTTCGATGATTCCTCTGAAGACTTCAGTGAATCAAAGACACAGCCTTCATCAAAAACCTTTAAAGATAAAGCTAAAGAACTTTTGAAACAACTGAAAGAAACATACCTGATTTCTCCATGGATTGAATTTTGGGTGGGTTTTGGTGCATTTATCCTCATACTTTGGCTCATCATGATACTAACTTTGGGACGCTTCATTGAGGGAAAATATGCTAGAATGGACACAGCAAGTCAGAAAATCAACTTGATCCTCAAACCACACACATCTTCACACGTCGAGAAAAGAGAACTTTCTTCAGCCAACTTCACAGCCAATCCGATACCGGGTGGGGTAGCCTGGGACAACACTGACTATGAAATTTATGGTCCGGTCGAGATCCTGAAATATCCACACCAAATTAAGATCTCCTTGAGTGACTTTGTAAAACCAAACTCATTTGCTGATGATTGGGACTTTGAAAGTATTAATAACATGATGTCTGATTTAGTAATGTCTGCTAAATTTACCAAACATGATTATTTGCAGGGTTCTACAAATTATGATAGTATGTATTGCTATAACCACTATGGTAACCATTTTCTACATAGATCTGCACAGCCTAGAAATGTTTTAAATTATAATCAATGGGAACATTGTGCAACTCCTCCAAAAGGGAGCTCAAGAACCGTATACAACAAATATTCATACTTTTCAGGTTTAAACACAAGTAATGCTGAAACATTTTATTTTAAATTGTCGAACAAGACAGGAACCAAGACCATGATAACCAACACAAAATTGATATATTCAGACTCATTTTTTGAACAAATGAATACTTTTGGATTTGATTATTGGGACAAAAATGTTGAATTGAAAAGTGTTTGGGGTACAAAAGAATGGCAAGTACAGGGTATAGAATCACTGTTTAGAGCCTGCATGATCCCAGAACAAATTATATTTTTAAATGACACTGTCCAACAAACCACCTGTCTTGGCCTAGCCAAAATCAAAGACCTAAATAAACCGTCTATTCCAAAGCCAACAATGTTTAACAATAGCTCTGATACAGATGAAGAGATAGACGTAAACCATATATTAAACCAAAACAGAACGCATCCTGATTGGAAACAGTGGTTGATCTGGCCCACAGATACTAATAACTGTCAAGACAGATTCCTGAACAAAACACAGGGGTTCAAAATGACCAGGCCAGACCCTAGATATCCTCAAAGACATCACCCAGGGATAATAACCACCTACAGTGTGGGCAAATTATGCCTTCAATGGCTACAAACCTCCACACTGACAGAAATTAAGCAACACCTAACTTTACTTACTGATGGTGCTGACTTGCGTGATTTCATAATGGGACCACGCAAACAGCGTCAAAAGCGTTTCATAGCAGCCTCTGTATATGCAGCATACAATGAGGCCTGGAAGGTTACTCAAATTGAAACATCAGAGAGAATACGGGAAATTGACCGTATTAATTTGGAAAAATCACTTTCTGTAGTGGACAATGGGTTAATGACTCTGTCCTCCAGAATTTTTTCTTTGGACAGCATTGTGTCTTCAGCAATCGATATATTATCGCAAGACTTACTGTTATTACAACACGGTCAGTCACAATTGCGCTCTATTGTACAGCTTGGCTGGACGTTACAAAATCTGCGTTCAGGCTATGTGCCTTGGCGTTTAATCAACACAACGTCACTATTCCAAATCTTTAACCTTACTGATAGACAAATCAGTATGGCGCAAAAGGGTGCTGATTATACAATCTTGAGCATTGAAAAACTTGAAAGATTACCAATGACAATGTCAGAACGACCTGTCAGTGAATGGATAATACATGGAATCATAAATATTCCAATCTCAACCTTCAGGTTTCAATACTGCCAAAAATATATACAGGCTGGCATGTACGAGAAATTGGGAAAGGGGTACCTTAAAACAACATGGAACCTGCCCTATTCACATGCATGTGTCAGTAATAAAGGACAGAAAGTGTTTCTTAGTGGCAACAATTGTGCGATGTCACTAAGCGGCACGCTTCTGTGTAACGGAATTAGTTTGCATGGAGCCTGTGAAGGGAATTCATACAACCTTTCATGTCACCAGCAAGGCGCACCTGCAACTGAGATAGAACCATTCTTTCAAAGACTCTATAATGGGAGTTACATTCTTATTGTAGACCGCAGATGTTGTAGTCTTATGCCCGGGACTCCTTATCTAGTAACTACGACTGCGAAGGTCAAGTGCTGTGGATGCTCATTGTTCCCCAGCTCCTTTCCAGACAGGGAGGCAAGGGCATGGCCCGATTTGAAAATTACTTCTATTCGAATAGATACTTTAAGCAGAATGAAAACAGTCCTTCTTCAGACGCCTACCAGGCTCTCGTCATCAAAAGAAATGTATGATCTACAAGTCGCAAGGACGACTGCAGAGATACATACATTATTATCAACTAATTCCCCCGTACATTTCGCGGAAATCCTGAATGAAATCTTAAATATTTCTGATACCAATGGGGTCTCAAAGGTATTTAAGACAGTATTTTCGATGGCATTAACACCATTCAAAGCCATACTGGGTATTTTTCCAGATTTCGTCCATTAGATTTTTGGCGGACTTCCCCTGATCCTGGGACTAATTGCAGGAATCCTATTCTTAGTCCTTATTTTTCGTTATGGCAACCCATGTCACAGACAAAACTCTTGCGACAAGGGAAGAAACAATCCTAGCCATTGGATACCGGGACCGGATATCAAAAATCCTGGGACTCTCCCGGCTTAGAGACCTGAACATGACCTGGTTTCTATCATTTCGACCAATGTGGCAAAGATGTGTTTTTCCTGTACTAAGGTGTCTGCTATGCGGAGAAGAATGCTTGTTAGACACCTGTCTG
This sequence comes from Lissotriton helveticus, assembly GCF_964261635.1. NCBI lineage: Eukaryota > Metazoa > Chordata > Amphibia > Caudata > Salamandridae > Lissotriton > Lissotriton helveticus. The sequence goes on along the minus strand of NC_136065.1, from coordinate 1,008,250,625 downwards.
ACGCTACAATCGGATGCGCCAATGGATTCAGAGACATTGTTGAGCCCGATCAAGGTTCATGCATTGTGCTGCCCTCAAAGGCTACCAATCCTGATGACGGCATTCGTGGAAGCTTCACCACTACGATTGATGGGTAGTGAAGTTCAAGATGAAAGCAGCATCGAACAGGTACGACCTTCTGTCAGCAATGCGAATCAGAATGTCAATGGAGACAATCATGCGCAAGAATGCATGATTACACCTATTTCCAAGTTAATGGAACTTTCCCAGGAAGCTGTTGACAGTTTTTTCGAAAGCCTAAATGATATGATGTTCTCACCCGAACAGAAATAGAGACTTTTGAGCAAGCTCGCACACGGCGTTCCCTGAATTCGGCCTTCAACTTTAAAAATAAAGTCACATGAACATTTTCGCTCCAGTTCACGGACAGCAGTTTTTTCAGCAGCCCCAAATATTTTTGCATATTTTTCGGGACACTATCTTCTGCTTAAAGTAAGAACTATTCTTAGAGAACTAAGGTTTCTAAAAATTAGATAGCTTATAGACATTAGCTGCCCGCTGGCATGTTCATAAAGATATTTTATTCTGTGATGGAATGGTCTCGAAACTTTTTTCTGTCAGAAACCATTTCATGTGTAATTCTCATATACCAAATAAGCAATAATGTATACAAATGCAATTACTTTGGCATTTTTCTACAGCTTGAGTGCATACCATATATATATGTCTGCAATTTTTTTCAGTATATTTGAAAATTTCAAAATGCATTTATGTATTTTGGGGTGGTAAGGTATACACACTACTCTATAGTATGTTGTCCTATGTTATACTATGCCTAGATTAGTAAATATGTCCATAGTTAGCGTGGAGTGGGTGTCATGTATTCCTATCGGTTCTGAATCGATCCCCCTATTCCTGACCCTATTCTAGTTAAACAAACCAACAAGTTAACTAGCAGTCAGCCCATGAGGCAGAAAACCCCCATGATGCAGATACCGTTATCTGACGCAGTCACACTACGGCACAGGAACGTGTTATCTGATTAGGTCATAACGCTTGCGATCTAATTAGACAAGCGATATTCCTCCAGCCCCTGATAAGGCATACGGAGTTCTCATAACAAATCAAACCTATGACAACCTGGGCAAAACCCTGCGGCCATTGTTTTGATTTCACCGAGAACTTTAGTAAAAGAATGTGCTAACGAGCAAGTCGTATGACATCTTTATTGACGTATCTATGTCCATCCTTACGTCAATCTCGGCACCTTAAAGGTATAAATATTACCGATCTTGCCCTATGCAAACACACGCGTGGTGACGAGACGGAGCAGCCATACTTGCCGAAGCCGAGAGCAGAGCAGACCCCGCTGGCAGCAGCCCCGCCTTTCTGACGCGCTGAGAGAAGCTGCTTTCTCCTGCCGAGAGACCCAGCACCGGCGCTTCCGGGTAGCCCTCGCAGGCAGCCTGGAATATCGAGACCAGAGAAAGAGATACCATTCCTCATTCATCCTAACTTCCAGGTACAGAACTGAATAACCCCTCACAGAGAATTCTTTAGTTATTCACTTGGCAAAAACAAACTTAACTTAAACTGTAACTTTCTATTCCCGCCCACGTATTAGGCTTAGGTCAGGTACACGGGGTAGGCGTATTTAGAAACACCACTTGAGTACGTTTAGTCAAGTGTATATGTGTATGTAAATATATTTTATTCATTTTAAACATCTTATGGCTTAGAAACCATATCAATGTTTTTACAGTATTACTTTATACTATTGCTTTTAATGTATGCACTTTACTTAGCTATAAGTATTGCAATAATATCGATCCATTTCTCTTGTATGAGAAAAGAGACTGATCAATAAATAACATCTTTTTATTGAACACGCCCGTCTCTTCCTTTTCTCTACATTCTGATGAGACTAAGAATGCACGTACTGACTGAGTAAAATAATTTGCCTTTTGTTCACACGACTCTCGAGATTAACTCTTGATTAGGGGAGAGCAAAGTTGTCATGTTCTATGGTTGTCAGAAACTAAATCCCTTCTTGTCTAATCAGGGAAGTTAATTCCTCCTTGAACATTCGAGAAAGTTTCTAGCGAACTCTGAGCTATGCTGGCAAACCCAAAACTTAAGTCTAGTATCGACAGTAGTAGACCTAGTTAACGTCTGGCCTAGGCCTTTACTGCTGTAGGTATTATTCCAATGCGCAGAGCCTATTGGGAAGATAGGAACTACACTACAGAGGGAAGCTCGAATGGTCTGTGATGTCTATAACAATACACCACTTTCCCTGTTTTCCTTTCCCCTCCTGCAGGTTTGTTTTCTGCTTTCAGTCAAAGCAGACAAGGAGTGCTGCACTGACAGGCTGTCAGAGATCCCTGTCAGCCTGGCCTGGAAAGCTTTTATGACGCAGCTACAGTGTGTATCGAGTTTTGTTATCAACTTTTGCTACGTCATAACAGTTAATTACCAGACTAAAATCTGGTGTAAAGGATAGAGGCTTTCCAAGGAAGCCATGCATAATAATCCTGTTCCAGACTGAGCTTTCCAAATTATAAAGAAACCACAGGGTGGAGCCTATGCTGAAAATTCGCTGAGAATAAGGAGAAGTGGGTTTTTAGAATCGGCGCTCCGGGTCCTAACAACATTCTGCTGGCGCTGTATAAACATAACCCCATTTTCTGGGCCGACATAATGTCCTCGGTCTTTAGTAGTGTTCTACAGTCCCAAAAATTTCATGATTCATGGGGGAGCTCTGTTATTACCTCCATCTTTTTTTATTTATGGTTTTATTTTAAATTATTGTATTCATAAGTTGACAATACAAAGTGCACCATACAGCAACATCAACTCAACATAGCTTATATATGGTATATCCAACACATTTGCTACAGCAATTTATGTTCAGTTTTACTTGACCTGCGCATATAAGAGAATCATAGTATAGAGTGATTGAGTTAACTCCACTTAGTCCATTGATGAGTTTGCTAGTAGGTATGTTGTGAACGGTTCCCATATATTCTTAAGATACGATGCCACTGGTAGCTCTTCTGCATGCAGTTCTAGTTGACCCTTACAATACGCCATGTCAAACAGCCAATTTTCAAATTTAGGCACCATTTCTGCCCCCCAGTGTAAGGATACTCTCCTTTTTGCCAACAGTAGAGCAATCGCTACAAGCATACGATTGCACAGTTGCATATATTTGACAAACCCCAAAAGACATAGGTGTGGAATGCAAGCCAACAGCTCCATTGCCATGCTTGACAAGGCCTGAGTAACCCATGTCCAATAGTGAAGTACTGCATTGCATGACCAGGACACGTTTATAAAAGTCTGCGTCATGCCTACCACATTGCTTGCATTGAGCGGACTCACATAGCCCATATCTATGTAATTATAGTGGGGTGTAATATAACAGCTGTAAATATTTGAAATGTATAATTCTTAAGTTGCAGTTGGTCATTAAGTGGCCTGTAAGATTACAACCAAACGCCAAGTCCTCCGGAGCGAGCTGGGGATCAAGTACAGCATTCCATTTTCTACTGATCTGGCCTGATTGAGGGGTGCATCTAATTGTGCAGTGATGTATAGGCTGGTTGTTAGCCTTTTGCTTGTGTTACTAGTGAGCATATTTTGTAATGGTCCTAGTGTGGGGGTGCATCCGGAAATTGTGGACATAAGGTTTTCAGAGCTTCCCGGAGTCAGTGATAAATAAACATTAGAAGAGGGGTTGTATGTTGTGTGAGTAAAATAGTTTCTAGCGATATGAACTTTCCTTCGGGGAAGGCATGCCCAAATGTTACTAATTTTGCTTCTGCCAGTAAGATAAGTGCTTTAGGTTCCTGTGTGACTGAAATGGCTGGGTGATGTAATTATGGTACTGACAGAGCGTACAGCAGAGGTTTCCCTGCTTATTTACACAATTGCTGCAATACCCTTATGGTGCTATTTATTGTGTTAGTACCAGAAGTGGGTTAAATGTGAATGTGCACATAACTAGTATAAATATATATCTGAGGCGCAAAATCCACCTCACTCATAAGGGCTGGTGAGCATTTCCCAGATATATCTAGGTTGTTTCCCTGCCCAAGCAAGAGTTATCAAATGAGATCTCAGAGTTAAAGAAGACTTTGGTAAAACATTATAGGGGTATTAATAAATAGTTATCGACAACAGAGCAGTATTATCATTTTCATAATTGCTATTCTGTCAGCCAGTGACAGAGGGAGACAAATCTATTGTTCCACTTGCTCTTCCAATTTAGAGAGAGCATGACCACAATTGTGTCTGATTACAGTGTCAGGATCTCTGTCGATCCAAATTTTTTAATATTTGACTGGTTTCATGCTCTAAACAGGGAGGGAGATCTAGAGCGTGCGACTCCGTGCACTGTGTCAGTGGGACTATAGTCAATTTGTCCCAGTTTATATTCAGACCCGAATATCTCTTAAATCGTATATATTCATGTATAAGGGGAGCTACCTTTGTAGCAGGGTCGCTTACATACAGAAACAAGTTGTCTGCATAGAGAGAGATGGAGAGCAGAGGTTGACGGAATCCCAATGCCGCTTTTGCATGTTTTTGTCTGATCCAACATGCTAGGGGTTCTAGGGCTATAGCAAATAATATCAGCGACCTCTATAGATCGCTATAGATCTTCACCATGGATGAAATATTACCATTGATACATATTGGTCTGTATACAGCAGATGTATCCACTGCACAAAAGCACTCAGCATCCAGTATGCAATGCAGCACGGTAAACATATGTTCCCACTGTATAGAATCACCTCTCCCAAAGTCTTTAAAAATGTAAAAGAAGCCACTTACCTGTTGTCTGCCGCCTGGCTGCTCTATGTCCTGTTCCTCGCGTCCTTCTGTAATTAAGAAACAACTACGTTGTACGTCTAATGTGCGTGCGCACGCGTGTCAGACATACAACGTAGTGTTTTTTTAATTACAGAAGAGGGTGTGAGGACCAATGAGCAGGACAGAGAGCGACCAGGCAGGGGAGGTGGCAGATAACAGGTAAGTGGCTTCTTGAACATTTTTTAAGACTTTGGGAGGGGGGAGGGAGCGTAGCATAGTGGAGCGTATTTCCACAGAGCTTTTCTAAACTCAGTGGAAATACGAGTAGAGGCACAACGCCCGCTACGCCCAAGGTTACTCAGATGGAGTGGTCTTCACTAAGGCACAAAACCCTGGAGAGATCATCAGCAGTGATGTGGTCTTTTCCAGGACGGTGTTCCACACTAAGTCCATTCCCTATAACGAGTTACAGAACCTCAACAGTTTGGGATTCTCATCCAGTAGCGGCCCGTGGAGGGAGTTCCGTGGGGTGGAAAGGCGGGGCGGGGGAGAGACAGGGTGGGGGGTAGTAAACACCGGAATATGGATGATCGGAGGTAAGTAAACGATTAAATAAATAAAATGAATTTCGTAGTGTGCGCTGCATCACATTTTGCGATGCAGGGCGCGCAAAGAAATTAGTTTTATTTACTTAATTGTTTACTTACCTCCGATCATCCATATTCCGGTGTTTACTACCCCCCCACCCTGCCCCTCCCCTGCCCCGCCTTTGCGCCCCATGGAACTCCCTCCATGGGCCGCTACTGCTCTCATCCCTCATCTGCATTAGACATCTGAGAGGTTTTTGGTCTGTCTGAAACCGAAGTGAACACCAGACAGGTATGATCTCAGCTTCTTCAGTGCCTAGACCACTGTAAACTTGTAACCTAAGGAAGGCTTGGGTCCTAAGCTAACCAGAATAGACCACTAATAATGATATACTTGAAAGTATCCAGTAGCTACTATTTAAAGTTTAATCAAGAAAAGAGTCAATGGAATAAATACAGAGGCTCTTGTGATTTATTTCACAATTTTTCTAGGTTATTCCGTAAATGCAACAACATTCAATTCATGTCAAACATTAAGGACAACACAAACTGATAAAATTTTTCAACATAGGAAATACAAAAACAATTAACAAATATGAAACAGTATTTGCAAATGTGTATAATACATTGTTAAGTTGGTGTAATCAAAGGACAATAACAAAAACGCAAAAAGGGTACATAAAGCACCAGTCCAGAGATCAAAAACAGCATCAAGGTGGAGTAGCAAGTCACAGCTTACTAACACTATTCATACTCCTGCCTATATGCACAGCTCTGGGTATCCCATGAATTTGGTTGATAGTGGCTTATGGAGGGAATGAATTAAGCCTTCTCCGAAGCCAATAGGGTTTGCTTTTCCCAGATGCTGTTGTTTTCTTGATTAAACTTTAAATTGTAGCTACTGGATACTTTCAAGTAGACCACTGTAAAGGCATTTCTTTCTATTGCATTCTACCTCTGTTCCCTGAGAATTAGCTTCCTACTGATGAAGGCTAAAGATTCATCCAGGTCTTGTTCATTTAGCTGTGAGAGCATGGCCCACATGCCTTGGTCAGAGAATTCTGCCTGCACAATGAATTCTCTAGAAAAATCAGGGCCCTTGAGCATGGGTACTGAGTATATGGCCTTCTTCAGAGTATCAAAAGCGTTCTGGCGTGCTTCCTTCCAGACCACCTGTCTAAGCTGCTTCTTAGAAGTCAGCAGACAAGGGAGCAACATTGGTGCCATACCTCTTGATGAATCTCCTGTCATATCCAGTAATGCCTAGCTAGGCTTTCACCTCTGTTTGGGTCTCAGGGGGTTACCCAAGCCAGAATTGTTTCATTCTTGGCCTAGAGGCGACACACCTTGCCTCCTCCTACTTTGTTTCCCAAGTAGAACACTGAACCCTGCCCTATCTTACATTTACGGGCCTTGATAGTCAGACCTTGTCCTCTCCAGAGCCTGAAGCACTTCCCTGAGGTGTTTCAAATGGTCCTCCCAGCTGGGACTGAAGAACACAAATGTCATCTAGGTGGGCAGCACTGCAGTTCTCCAACCCAGCCAAGACCTGGTTGACCAACCTCTAGAAGGTGGTGTGGAAATCGAAAATAATTGCCCTTAGCATAAGCTGAAGCCATCTTGTTTGTGGCATCCATTTTGTTAGCTATGTAATTCTTCAGTTTTCACTGTTGCTTGCCTTTTCGGTTCTGCTTGTGTCATCAGCTTTATTTAACTCCTTCTGTACTGAGCCAAAGACATGCTTAGAAAAGGCCTGTAGCTGCTAGAATGCACCTGGCTAAAGATGTAACTGTCAATCACTCTTTGCTGCTGTAAGCAGTTCTGTTCCCCCTCCCACTTTGCTGACTAAGTGATCTCCCATCTGCCCATGATTGTCAGTAGTTATTCCTGTGTATGATCGTACCTTCTATTTATAACTACATGCTTACTCTGCAACAAAGTCTGTATAAAAGCACCATGGTCTGTGTATTCAATGTACTACCTCAGGCAGCACTGGAGAGTGTTGTATTGACGTAGTTCCACTCACAAGTGATTAATAAACTTGTTATTTGAATTCCAGCTTCAGTGCCAATCACTATTTTGTTGGTCTATGGACCCGTGGACAGAGAAGGGTGAACCCTGTACCGGCGTGCTTAATAGAAGTCACATTTCCACAGTGGCAGGGGCATTCTTCAACTCAAAGGGAATGACCCAGAACTGCTAGTGTCCTTCTGGGGTAGAGAACGCAGGCCATTCTGTTTGCCCCCTCGGTCAAGGCAATCTGCCAGTACCCAGATGTTAAGTCAAATGTGCTGAGGAACTTAGCAGCTCCCAAATCTTCTATGAGCTCATTAGCTTGGGGATGGCATCTGCATCTGTTTTGGTGATTGCACTGTGCCATTGGAAAGCCATGCATAGCCTAGGTTCTAGGGTGGTATCTGGAGGGGCAACCTTGGGGTCCAACACCACTGACTGGAACAAGAACTGTTTTGAGGGCTCAATTACCCCATATTCCATCATTTTAGAAACTCCCTTGTTTATGCTGGCTCTCACATTATCAGATAGCTTGTAGATTTTACTCTTCACAGGCATACTGTCCCCATTATCAATATTATGGGTGCACCATGTTGTGAATCCTTGGTCAAGGACAAAGAGAGAAACACACTGCCTCAGCAACTGGCAGCAGTCTCTCTGTTGCTCTAGGATCAGGGGCTGACACCCTCCATTGACCCATCTTACTCCTTGGAAGAAAAGAGGTCTGGGAGAGGTTCACTGTCCTCCTCCACTCCAACATTTGTTGCCAAGGGCATGGTCACTTCAGACCTCTCAAAGTTGGGTTTGAGGTGATTGATGTGCAGAACCCTTTAAGGGTTCCTGGAAGTCTTGAGGTCTACCAGGTAGGAGATCTCACTTGTACTTTCACCTCATATGTCCCAGGCCCTGGACTTCACCATTTCCATCACTCACACTTCTTGGCCAGGTTGAAACTCGATCAGAGTAGTCTTCTGGTCATACCACTGTTTTGTGACCTCCTGGGTGGGTTCTAGATTCTCCTTGGCCTGCTTCCAGAAGCGCTTCATGCCAGCATGGAGCTAACCACATCCTGGGGGACTTTTCTGGGCACCTGCTCCCAACACTTCGGCACCAGTCTAACAGGTCTTCACAAAGGGTGCCTATATAGAAGCGCGAAAGGGCTGAATCCAACCCCTGTCTGTGGTACCTCCTTGTACACAAACAACAGGCATGGCAAGAGGAAATGCCACTTACACCTCAAGGGCCGACAGGCTCATGATCATGCCTTTTAGGGTATTGTTGTACCTTCCAACAAGGACATTAGTTTGGGGGTGGTAAGAAGTGCCAAACATTGTAGGTCACTCCACAATCCTTGAACATGGAAGTCATGTACACTGATATGAAGTTGGTACCACTGTTGGATACTACCATACGGGTAAAGATTTGCAGGAGTGCACTGGCCACTGTGGGTGTGATCACTGTTCTTAGAGGTAGTGCCTCCAGGTACTCGGTGGCATGGTCCACCAAGACCAGGATAAACCTGTTGCCAAGAGCTGTGTTGGGGTCCAGAGGCCCAACAATGTCGATGCCCATCCATTCAAAGGGAGTGCCATTGACAAGGAATGGCAGCAGGGGAGCCTTCCGTTTCCCTCGCAACTTCCCGCTGGCCTGGCAGGTAGGTCATGACCTGCAGAATGCATTTGAGGTCATCCTCATCCAGAGCCTTCCAAAGGTCTTCTTCTGCCTGGGTGACCTGCCAGGAATACTTTATGAGCCAGTTCGAGTAGAAAGGTTCTGTTGCACTGGGAGACCACATACATGGGTTGCACCAGGCTCAGAACCTTAGGCTCTCTTATACAGGAGACCATTCTCCCAAAGGACCAGATGATCACCTAAGGTTTCTCTAGCTGCCCGGGCCTCAGCCTGCTGCCATAGGACCTTGTTCATTATGGCAGTTGGTCGGGTCAGTTAGGTTCCTCAGGCTGGCAATGTCCTCCCCTGAAGGTTCCGGGCTTTAGGTCATTGCTAAGCAGACAATTCACAGGCATGGATGGACTCACAGCTAACCTCAAGGAACCAGAGAATTCCCCCTACTCAAAAGGAACCAAAGCCACTGGGTAGTGAATCTCAGGGATGTCAGCTGCAAGAACGTGGTGAAATGCATTAGGGACTACCTCTCTGAGGTCAACAGATGACATCTGACAGTTGTCATTCTGGCTCCAGTGTGTCTCAGAGCCTCCACCCTATGCCAATTGATTGTGACCCACTGGCTGTATTTCCTATGACCCCGGGCGGAGACCTCCACTCCGCCCGCGAGTGTGCAGAGATTTGCCTTCTCCGCATTTTACAGAGAAAAAAATCCCTGCATACTCCACAGTGGAGCGGAGTTGGCCAGCCCCCAGCTCCACCCCCTATTAAGAAGTAAGTTAACATTAATTAAAAATAAACTTAAAACCACTTACCTCTGTACTGCGGCATCCCTGGGCTGCCCTCTTCCTCTTCCTCCCTGTACATATAATGCTTGAGAAAACTGTGCATGCGCGCACACCCGCGCATGTGCATTTCTTACAAGAAATGCGCATGTGAGAAACCCGCGAGTGCGACACATGCCCAGTTTTCTCAAGCATTACTGGTAGGGCGAGGAAGAGGAGGAGGGCAGCCCTGGGCACCGCAGTACAGAGGTAAGTGGTTTTAAGTTTATTTTTAATTAATGTTACCTTACTTCTTAATAGGGGGTAGAGGCATGTGGCTTAGCGGTCTTCTACAGAGTTTGTTTGCAACTCCATGGACCTCCGTGTAGCCCGCTATGTCCACTATGCTCAGGGTTTATTTCCTAGTGTTGCTAGGCATGTGAGTTCTCTTCAACATCATCCTGGAATACCATGGTAACTTCTACCCTACCCCCGGTACTATCTAGGGCAATCTCCCCAAGCAAAATATTAGGGAACCTCGTTGTCTGCCCACCAGTGGGGGGCTGTGCCTGCTTGGGACACTTGGTACCCCCCTTGTAATGCCCAAGCTTTTGGCACTCATAGCACTTAGGAGTTGCCTTCCCTTAGGGAACCACTTTTTTCTGTTCAGGTTGGGTTGGGAGCCCTGAACTAGTTTGGGGATCTTTAGGGAACTCCCTTTTGTATGTTTCTCTCCTCCTCCTTCCTTTTATGGGGACCCTGTCCACCCTAGGGGTGATCCTTCCCAGATTCCTTCCTGTGAACCCTGTGCTGAGCCTGCAATCTGCCTTCTTAGCAAGCTCCGTGGGGTCAGTGAGTTTACTATCAATAAGGTGTTGGCGCAGATCTGTAAAACAATCACTGAACATGTGCTCTTTTGCAATCAAGTTATACAGCCCCTTGTAATCCGTTTTTCAATGCCCTTCACTCAACCATCCAGTACCTTGAAAATGGAATCCTCACAATCCACCCAGGACTCCTGGTCCTGCTTCTGCTTGTCCTTAAACTTCTGCCTGTACTTCTCAGGTGTGAAGTCACATTTTCTTACAAGGGTTTCATTCATGTGTGTATACCTCATCCCATCACCCATTCTCTATTGCCAGTAGGGTGTCCCTCCCCTCACTAAGTATATGCTTCCAGAGGCTACCCCCAATCCTCTTCAGGGATCCTATACATCTGCAAAGCTACCTCATAAGGTTGAAACTACTTGTCAATGTCATCCCCCACAACGAGTTCAGGCACCAGACCTTCAGGAATATGGATGCTTTTGTCTCCAGAGGACACTGTAGGTATGCTGCCATCATCACTGCTGGACCTGACCTTGATGGCCAGCTACTTCAGACTCAGATCATGAGCCAGTTTAATTTCCTCCAAGGCCAGTTTCATTTGCTTTTTCTCCATGGCCAGTTTCTTTTGTTCTGGTTCAATTTTTAATCCAGCCATCTGCAGCCTAAACTTCCTCACTGCCTTCCTGTCTACCGGCTCCTCCTTGGACAGGCCTTTAGAAGACACACTGCTTTCTACTCTGTCAGAGAGTTCCAACTTGGGGGTCAAGTTATCCCCTCAGCTGTCTGCTGCATCTCCTGGCCCTCTACATCATCTTGTAAACTCTGGGCCTCTGTCATGACCAGCAACTGATGGGCCCCTGCTCTGAAAGACTTTTCAAGCTTCTTCGTGCTCCTTTTGGTGGGCACACCCCTTTCCTTGCAAAACTCCTTGAGCTCCACCACAGTGTACCTCTCCTGATTGAGGAGTTAAAATTCCATATTTTCAGATGTAGCCACTTACACCAACAGTCAGGTAGAGTAAGGGTGAATTTAGAAAAGAGAAAAAGGTCCATTAGGAAAAATCTAATCAATGGGTAAATATTTTTTTAAAAAATTTGAGAAAACAGTACGAATTAGTTGTAGTGAGGATAGTTCTTGTTATTTTTATTTGTATTTTTCACTTCATTTCATCCATTTCACTCATTTGTCATTTTTCATAGTAAGTATTCTTAACAAGAACAAAGAAGAACAGCCAACACGTGTTTCGCCCTGTGTGGCGGATAGACCCAGGGCTTTCTCAAGGCTAGTTATATTCTTCCAATTGGACAGTGTATCAACATCAATTTCTTACATTTTCACAGATTGTGGCGAAATATTGTCAGAGAGTATCCAAATTTGAAACACGATCAAAGTAGAGTGTCACGTCTTGTCACCGGGTAAATCCGCAATGATTATACTGCTTCCTCTTTAGGTTGAAAAGGTCCAGAGCCTTGAGCAAAACTCCTCCAAAACACCAGGTATTCATATCCAGACTCAGGATCTCTGGGCCCTTTTCTCTTCTTCCACAACAAGTCCATATACTCAGCGCTGATCACCAATGTGAGAAATTGGGTTACTGGTTGGAAGGGGGGCTACTCAAACAGCAACCTCAATCCTTGTCTGGGTGAAGCATAAGCAAACCCCCAATTAACCTGCTAAACCCTCTGGTAGCTTGGCACAGAGCAGGCAGGCTTATTTTAGAGGCAATGTGTACAGTATTCGTGCAACACTTCAAACAGTATTTAAATGAAAACATTAAGCAAACAACTATTACACACTAAATTAGAAAGGTAGAGTACATTTTAATATATAAAACGAGCCCCATACAAAAATAATACAATCAGTAGATCTGGAGACATGCAATTTTAAAGATTTAAGTGAGAAAAGCAAGTGCCCAAACATAATCCTGGTACTGAAATTTCTTTTCAATGTCACTGCATATCATAATGTCATATATAATCAATTCATACATGATTGTTGAGGTGAAGACGACCATATGTCCTAGAATGGACCTTCCATGTTGGTAGAAATGTAATAAAAGTAATATTAAAATAAAACTTAAAACATAATTGCAATCAGAGGGCAAGGGGCCAAACATGTATGAACTGATTATATATGACATTATAATATGCAGTGACATTGATTTTTTTTCCCAGTACCAGGAATATGTTTGGGCACTTGCCATTTAATGGCAATCACATTACATTCTTTTGTAGTTCTTATTTTTATGTAAATCATATCCGTTAGATTCAATTCCACAAAAGGACTTACATGTAGAGTCACTTCTCGAGGTCAATATTGGACATAAGATCACAATACGATCTGTTAACAGTGTTTGGTTTGAACCTTTCTTAACATTTCTTCACCATTGGGTATTAACAAACACACCTAACTGTGCATGATGATTATTTTCCTTATTTCTCTTTACATTGACAGTTCTCAATACAAAGATTAAATAGTAAGTGGATAGTACATTGGACTGTTATAAATGATGGAGTCGATCTATGCCCAATCAATATGAGGATTTACATTTACAGTATGTATTTATTTCATGTCTGTGATTCTTTGTTGCAACTATACGGGTATGACAGCATATGACGCATACTAGGCATTGGATTATTTTTCCTTCTATTGCGAACACAACTCAGTAGTATTACTACGTCTCTATTCTTAAATCCATGAATTATCAAATACAAAACATGAGTTGAATGTATTGAAGAACCGGGTTTTCTTAGAACCCAGCGGTGCCAGGGACACACCCGAAGTCTTCGAATTCTCCTGTCTTGGAATACAGAGACACGGAATACTTCTGGGTGGCGTCAAAGATCAAGTTTATTAGCTGCAGCTAGTAACAGTAATCCCAGCAATACAACACGGTGTACAACTCAGGAAACTGCTCAATTTCATAGAACAAGACACCACCTTTTATACATCATATTCTCATTACAAATGTACACCCACTGCGCAAAATTCTGACCAATAGGACACATTTTCTAACTGAGTATCACATTAACAAAAACCCAATTTACAGTAACCCAACCCAAAAGTTAATTATTAGGACTGTCCCAAATTCAATTTCCACAAGCCGGACAAACCCATTATTGAAAGCACTATCCATGTAATGAAAAGTCGTAAGGAAAGAAACAATTCAGATGTTGAGTAGGATAAGATATGTGCAAAAAACTAAAAGTTAACGATATCCTGAACATTGATTGGCAATTTTAGACAACGATCAGCCAGAGAAATTGGCTTCGTGAAAGGGTCAGTTTCAGTTGACGGGGTCAGCGTCTTTGCAATTCACTCACAAGTCAGAAAAGGGCCTGTTAATGCATACATGAACAATGAGGCCCATGCAACTATGTTCGTTCGGTTACCTCCACGGCCTACGTGAGGGCAACACAAAAATGGCGTCACGAACTACTTAAATAAAATGGAGTCTGGTTCGAAATCACGGAACCTCAGTATGACAATTGTACTTCAATAATTAATTATTCTGTCTGTACAAAAGCAAGTTATGATTGCAGTCTGTTCACTATGTTCATAAATTCAAAGACATATTTCTCGAGCTCATTATGTAAAGTTCACAAAGGCTAGGCAAGCCGAAATGCTTCGTTTTTGCACAACAAATGGGTGTGCAACAATTTGGTGTGCTACGTCTGCTCTACCCTATCTTGGATTGAAGGTCTACAAAACATTATTTGACTGTTGCCCTTCACTGTCATTGGCACCGGCATCGCAAGGCAGTACGACATCTGAACAACAGTGTAAGGACCATATATATGTAGGACCTGGTTTCTATTCAAAAAGCATTTATTCTTTTGCCAATATCTTAGGTGCCGTTTGACGAATTGTCTCAAAATTAATGGCTCACTCACTTTAGCTGCTGTCTTGAAAATTTCGGGGTGATCCATCAAGCGTGGGCCGAGAAAAAGGGGGAGTCCCAAAACGCCATCTCTCCATGTTAATTTCCATAGGAAACTGTTGAAGCAGCTACAGCCTGAACTGCTGAACGGAATAATACCAAATTTGACAGAAAGGTAGCTTTTGGTCCAGAGTGCCCTCTTCTTGCTAAGTGGTGTAAATTCGTTCAGTAGTGCCTGAGAAATGTAAACATTTTTCAGATATACAAATATGGCTGCGGAGGATCCGCAAACCCTCTGGATCTCGTGACTGAGATCTGATGGGCTGCCAACACTTCAAACCAGGAAGTGTTGACAGCCATCTTGTGACTCTGTTGAAACGAGTCACCAGAACAATGGTGAAAAAAGGTTAAAAAACAAGAAAAGGGGGCAGGGTAGAAATGCCCGGATCCCTAAGCCTGCTCAGGGGGCCCACAAAAAACCCCAGGGCCAAAAAAAGCATTAAAAAAGAACCAGGCAAAAAAAAAACATAGAGCGGGCTCTCACGCTGCGCTTAATTAGGTCCCCGGGTGGGCCAGGTCCTGGGGCAATCTACAAAATACATGCTGGGGACCACCAATTGCCCTGGGCTTATTTATTCATTACTAGGAGGGCTGCGTAGCCCTGGGACGCCACATCCCAGGGGATACATTCAAATGATGCGTGGGGGGCTCTAGCCCCCTCACAGAGCCCGAGGACTGCCACCTCCCTGGTGTTAATTTAATGTAAGGTGGGGGGCCAAGCGCCCCCCCCCCCGCATCCCCGGGGATCACCACCTCCACTGGGCTACAATATAGATGGGTGGGGGCATGTGGCCTCCCTCCAGGAGCTCTCCAAGGCCCTGGGAACCACCCGGACCAGCTCCAGCAGAGTCCTGGATTGCCCACACCTGGGACATTGCAGTTTGCTATGGCATGGCGGTAGCACTGCTCCCACCATGCCATAGCAAACTTTGGTCCATTTCATGGAAGAGAGAGCAGGAGAAATGCTCTTGCTTCCATGAAGGGGAGCTGAAATGCTTTTGGGCTGAGGGAGCAGTATGTTTGAGCTCCCTCTGCCCAAAAGCAATGCCGGCTCCCGCAGGAGGTGGGGTACCAGCAGGGACCGCAGGCCTTGAGGCTTCCCCATGGTCCCCAACGAAGTGGCTATGCCATGGGGGATGGGGTCCTTGGGGCCAAAAATGGCCCAGGTAGGGGGACAAGTAGGCCCCCCCTAACCATTTTTTTTATTTAAAGAAAGGATGTGGCCATGACCTGGGGGATGGGGTCACCGCGGCAATATCAGCCTCAGGATGGGGGCCCCACGGCCCCCCTCCAAAAGTAAAAAAAGAGTATAGAGGGCTGACCCCAGGGAATGTGGTACCCGGGGCCAATAAAAATGGCCCAGCCCTGGGGAATGGGGTCCCCGGGCAAAAATCAGCCTCCGCCCATTTTATTTTTATAAAAAAATAAAAAAATGGGTCAGGGTCCGGGGGATGGAGTCCCTGGGGCCCAAAAGGGTAAAGGGAAGGGGGGCCACATAGCCCTCCTTCCTAAAATAAAAAAAACAGAAGCCGGCTACTCGCCAGAGGCCCCGCCTCCTTTCTCCACAACTCTTCAAGCACGCCTCCTGGCACACTCTTGGTTGGGGGATGAATTCCCCTTCGCTGCTGAGGATCCATAGGGTCAACCAGCCCACCAATTACCTCCAGTAAGCCCCACACAGTGGGATTGCTGAGAGGTGGTCAGAAGCCACGACCCTTTTTATGCCACTCTGCAAACGCGCCTATTGGCGCACCGCTGGTGGGGCGATGAGGTCCCCTTGTGTCCTGAGTACTTCAGTACTAAAATGGACTTCATCCCCCAAGCAGCAGTGTGCCAGGAGGCGCGTTTGCAGAGTGGTGTAGAAAGGGGGTGTGGCCTCTGACCACATCTCAGCAATCTAGCTGTGCGGGCTTTACTGGAGGTAACATTAGGGTTAGTTGGCCCCCAGGGACCCACAAGAGGCAAGGGGACTTCATGCCCCAACCAAGAGTGTAGCAGGGGGTGCGTTTTCAGAGTAGTGGAGAAAGGGGCATGGCATGTGACCACTTCTCAGCAATCCCACTGTATGGGGCTTACTGGAGGTAACAGGTGTGCTAGTTTCCCCCTTAGGACCCTCAGCATACTTCATCTCCTAACTAAGGCACACCAGGAGGTGCGTTTGCAGACTGGTGGTGAAAGAGGGCGTGGCCTGCTAGCAGACATCAGCAATCCTGCTATATGGGACTTACTGGAGGTAATCAGAGGAGTAGTTGACCTCCAAGGACATCCTTGGGGGACAACTACTCCTCCTGTTGCCTCCAGTAAGGCCCACACAGTGGGATTGCTAAGAGGTCTTCAGAAGCCATTCCCCCTTTGTCCACCATTCTGCAAACATGCGTCCTGGCACACTCCTGGTTGGGGGAGGAAGTCCACTTTACTCCAGAGGGACCTTGAGGGCCAAGAAGCCCGCCTGGGGCCTTCTGTAAGTCCTACGCATTGGAACTCCTGAGAGCTTGTCCGAGGCACAGACTTCTTTCTCTACCACTCTGCAAATGTAGTTAAAAAAAACCTTAGAAATTTACTGAAAAAACCACAGGTTTCAGGGATGTTATAGTTAGAAACTAGCATTTAACATACCTTAGAAATTCACTGAAAAAACACAGGTTTCAGGGACGCTATAGTTAGAAATTAGTCATAAAAAAACGTGGAAATTCACAGAAAAAAACAAAGGTTAGAGGGACGTTATAGTTAGTCTGACATTTCACTCGTACAAAACCAGAGAAATTCAGCCATTATACTTAGCTGATCTAACTATAATGCGCGCCCCCGCAATGCACTGCTTATTGCCTCACATATTACATCAGTCATGGCATGGTCAGTGACATCACTGATGGCATCTCAAATGACATCACTGATGACATCATCCACAGCATCTCTGACGTACCCACTCACACCCTTATAGAATCTTTATACACCCACTGCCACTCCCACACAACCATTCACAAACCCATTCACAGAGCCATACCAGTACTTATACACCCACTCACTGATTCATTGATCGATGCACACATCCACTCACACACCCATACTGCCACTCATAGACACACTCGCTGACTAATACGGCCATTGACATATCTACTCATAAAGCCATAAAGGTACTCACATACTGAGTGAGTCACCCATAGAACTACTCACATGCCTAGACACTCACTCATATCATACAGTCACCCAAACAGTTACACAACCACCCACTTACTTACTTATGCAAATAGTAACACATACTCACTCAGCTCTACAGTCACTGACAGAAGCATGCGCTCATCTATGTAGCCACTCTCAGATTCACTCACTCACACATACAGTTACTCATATACCCCGTCACTCACTCATACTGCCTTTCACATACACATTTACTCACCCATACTGACACATGCACTTAATCACTGACACAGCCATTCAGACACTCACTCACCCATACAACGTCTCATACATGTTAGTACCCCATATAGCCACTCACTCACTGATCCATACAGGCAGTCACACACCTCCTCACCTACAAACAGACAACCATAGACGTAGTCAAGCAATACATCACCCATATAGCCATTCACATACCCACTAACACACTCATATAACCACTTAGACATCAACTGACAGACGGATGCACACATTCACACAACCAGTCACCTAGTCACTCACCTATACAGTCAGTCACACACCCACTGAGTCATCCATACAGTCACTGATACACCCACTGCTTCACCAATACAACTTGGTGTATATATTTAACACTCATAATCTTTTAAAAAACACTCACAGTCACAGGATGATGTCATCACTGATCTCATCAGTGATGTAATTTGAGATGTCACCTGTGATATCACTGACCATGTCATGAGGGATGTAATATGTTAGGTCATAAGCAGTGCATTGCGTGGGCGCAAGTTATAGTTAGCTCAGCTGATTATAACAGCTGAATTTCTCTGGTTTTGTGCGAGTGAATTGTCAGACTAACTATAACGTCCCTCTAACCTTTGTTTTTTTCTGTGAATTTCTAAGGTTTTTTAAATGCTAATTTCTAACTATAACGTCCCTGAAAGCTGTGGTTTTTTGAGTGAATATATATATATGTATTACATACTGGCATTCACCAGTAGGTAGATATAGTTAGGACCTACTTTCCATAGACAAAGCATTTTTGTTTTGCTGATAACTTTGGCGCCGTTAGATAAATCTTCACAAACTTTTCAAAACTAGTACACCACTGACTTCTGCTGGTGGCTTAAACATTTAAGGGTGATTTTTCAAGTTGGGATGGGAAAAATGTGGGGGAGTCCCAAAAAACCGTTTTCCCTATGCAATACATGGGTATTTTAGACACAACCAAAGCCTGAACCGTTGAACGGAATTACTCCAAATTTGGCAGAAAGCTAAATCTTGTCCCAGAAAGAACTCTTTTTGTGAATCGGTGCAAATTCGTTCAGTAGGTTTGGACTCATTAAAGAAAATAGATGTATAGATATCTAGGAATGTGAACCATCTGCCGATCCAACAGATCTCTTAGTTGGCAGCCAACACTTCAACCAGGAAGTTTTGGCATCTGTCCTCAGACTTGTGACTTAGCCTGAGTCCAACAAAAAGACCCACACAAAACCCAAAAGGGGGCAGGGTAGTATTATCCAACCATGGATTTACACGGCTGCCCTGCCGTGAGGAGCAGCACCATCCTAAGTATGTTAAGGAGGCCGCGTGAGTGGAACTATTTCCAGACTCAATACGCAGCGCAGCAAATGGGGTAAATTGAACTTGAACATTA
Organism: Lissotriton helveticus; assembly: GCF_964261635.1. Taxonomy (NCBI): domain Eukaryota; kingdom Metazoa; phylum Chordata; class Amphibia; order Caudata; family Salamandridae; genus Lissotriton; species Lissotriton helveticus. Next base: position 1,008,231,255 of record NC_136065.1, on the reverse strand, counting down.
CTCTGGAAAGTTTTGTGGAGATTCGTTAAATGATGCCAATGTTATTAGCAACACAAAAAATCTTTTCCTATGGAACAGCTGACCTAACTATAACTACCCAGTAGCGACTGCCACTGTTTTTATAATGAGTATATTTATATTTATATATAAATATATATAAGTTAAAGTATTTTCCTTTGTAAAGAAAAACACTCATTGAGTGTTTTTGTTGCAATGTTGAATTCTGAGGCTCTGCCAGCAGCACCTGCTCCTGTGAGTTATGGGCTGCTCTGCTTCACTAACCTTAGAGTCAAGTTCCAAAAACATTATTTGGTTCACAATTTGGGGAGCTTCAGTACAGGAGTCCCAGGACATCAACAGCTAAAGATCCCTGTTGTCACACAACACAAGAGACCACTGGCTCAAGACCCCTGTTGTCACAAGTGGGGCTAAGTAATTTCTGGTTACAAAGAGTCTGCCCAAGCCAGAATTATTCTCACAGTGCTTCACTTAGTAGTTTTATTTAAAGCATAAAAAGTGGCTAGACCATCGAGCGAGTATCACATACATGGTGAAATAGACAACATTAGGATATTAACTAGGACAGTAATGGTAATTTAAATATATATATATATTATATGTCAATGCGTTGATGAACACCAGATTCAAATAAAATGATTGAAAACGTTTTCAACACATTAGATAAGAATATGTATTAGAACCCCATATCACTTCGCAAGACTCAGCCCAAGTGTTTAATTGGTGCTGGAGTGATAATTTCTGTACTTGAAAGATTCTATCGTGATTCATGGTGAATGCAACAGTAAAAACCCCAATATAACTGAAACTAATGACTGGAAAGGGAATTTAACTCAAGGACTGAATTTTCTGTCTGGAGTAAGCAAGATTGACACATTATAACCCAAACATACTGGTGAAACTGGATCCACAATACCCAAAGAAGAGCTTATTTGGGGATGCAAAACTGATCCATTGGAGGCAATACAAGTGAACAACATAAAGGTAGCTATGAAATTTGGGAAGACAACTATATAAATGATTTTGCTATATTTGATCACTGCATTGATATTCTTAGACCTGGCTTTTCCTGCCGGTTTATCCCCAGACCTTTTGCTTTTTGGCCTCCTGTTTTTGACCCTGTTCCTGTTGGTTTTATGTCTCTGGGCACTCTACAACTGCTGATCAGTGCTAAAGTGCATACCCTCTCCCTATAAATTGTGTTTATGGATTGGTGATTCCATGATTGACATATTTGATTTCTGGTAAGACCTTAGTACAGTGCACTGTGTGTGCCCAGGACCTGTAAATCAAATGCTGCTAGCCTGGCTGATGAAGGGTGACGCCCTGAAACCGGTCCCAGGATGCTTATTTCGGGTCCAGGAAGGACCTGGCTTGGCAGTTCGGGCTGGACTGCTCCCATAAGGACCAGGGTCAAGACTGAGTTGCATATGGCTAGGTCCAAACTGGGGTGGTGTGGTGAGCAAAAGAATGATGGATTAAACTCTGATCCTTGTGACTGAGGTGAATGTTTGCATTGTCCAGCGTTCCGTCCATCAATTGTTTCTTTTGCATATGTCTGCCGAAGTGGGAAGGGTGTGCCCAGACGTGGGTCGTGTGCTCACTACACCACTGGATTCAAGCTGCATGGCTGAGGAAGGGTGAGGGCCTGAAACCGGTCCCAGGATGCTTGTTTCCGGTCCAGGGAAGACCTGGCTTGGCAGTTCGGGCTGGACTGTTCCCATAGGGAACAGGGTCAAGAATGATTTGCACAAGGCTGGGTCCAAACTGGGGTGGTGTGGTGAGCAAAACAATGATGAATTAAACCCAGATTGTTGTGACTGGGGTGAATGTTTGCATTGTCCAGCATTCCGTTCATCAATTATTTATTTTGCACTTGTGGGCCTGCAGCACTGATTGTGCCACCCACATGACCAGTCTGTAAATGTAACTCAGACCTGCCACTGCAGTGTCTGTGCTCAGTTTGGTACTGCTATGTCAACCTGGCAAGTGTATCTACTTGTCAGGCCCTATCCTTCCCTTTTCTTACATGTGATTCACCCCTCAGGTAGGCCCAAGGTACCCCTGTTAGCAGGGTGCACTGTATGAGGAAGGTAGGACATGTTCTGATGTGTGTGGCATATCCTGATAGTTAACTTCTGCCAATATCATTTTTCACTATTGAGAGGCTATCTGTCCCGTAGGATAGAATGGGAGTTCATGTATTAACATCTTATAAATTTAACTTCCCATTGGGACAAGATAAGGAGGTAAAGTTTAGTATGCCTGAGCTCTAAATATAAAGATGCATCTTTATGTAAGGAGGATGTTTACATTCTGTGTTTGAAAATACCACTTTTAGAAAGTGGGTATTTTCTTGTTGGCCATCCAGTGTGCCTCTGCTAGGGATGTGTATTGACTATCTGGCTTTGGAGTGACATGTGCTAGGGATGTGCATTCTCTCAGAGAGCCACTGGGGGTTGGGTGTCCTGCCTTTCCTGAATGAGTCAGGGCTAGGCTAAATAGACGTGGGCTGCATTTAGTAGGGGGAGGAGATATCCTTGCACCTGAATGAGTCTGATCTGCTTTGGACAATGCTGTCTCCACCTCCTGCTGGGACACTGCACCAGAGAGGACAGAACTGGTTTTGGCTGTGCACAGATACTCTTGGCCTCCAGAGAACAAAGGATTTTGTACTGTACAAAGTGGGGCCCAGAACCAAGACTTTTAGATTACTTTCGGGATTCAAGGAACCTTGCCAAGGTGAAGAGCTGGAGAAACTGAGGAGAAGTACTGCCACTTTGCTGTGTGCTGTCTGGGGTTGACCTGCAGTGGCTGTTTCTGCCAAGGAAAGGACAAGGACTTGCTGTGTCCCCTGCTGGAGGAAGATCTCCAAGGGCTTGAAGTAGAGCTTGCATCCTGTTCTGAAGTCTCAGGGACACAACGACTTCACCGCCAGTCCTCCCTGGACTCTTTTGATGGGAGTTCTGACCTGCCAAGAGGTGTCTGCCATTTTTTATGGGCCTCTGAAAGTTGTTTCTGGAAACTGCAAAACACTAAAGAACTGTGAAAATCGATGCATCACCTGGTTTGAATGCATCGCAATGGTGTGAGAATTATTTCCGACGCATTGCCACAGCCGAATGATCTACTCAGCACCTGCCTGCGGCTGAAGTGTCTACCCTTCGATGAGTCCTGTGCACCGATCTCCAAACTCCGAGATCACCGCACCGACTCTGATGCCGGCCCTGCTGTGTATTAACCAACGCATCGAGGGGGCGCGGCTGGAATCATTGTAGTGCATCCTGGATCTTCACGCATCGCACCGATTTGGCTATACTCTCAGCCAAATCGGAATATTTTTCCCAGAAGATTCAGCAGGCGGTCAATAAACCCAAAGAGATCTTTACGATCGTACATGAGCTTGCAGCTTCTGATAGAGTCGCCCTTAAGCCCATTCCCTCCCAATCCCTTTGCAATGCCCTCAACGACTACTTCATTGAGAAGATTGCCACGATTAAGCGCAACATTCCCCGGCCTCCTTCTTCCTTCTCCTGTCCCTCACTGCCGCCGACCCTTCCTACCCTTGACCACTTCCCCTTGATTTCCAAGGAGGCCTTCCTGGCTCTGCTGGGGAAAGTCAAGACGGGCTCTCCCACTGACCTTTGCCCTGCCTATATTTTGAGGGAGATTTTCTCCAGCTGCCCGAAATCCCCCCTCACTCTGCTTAACTCTTCCATCACTCAGGGAACTGTTCCAGACCTGTTTAAAGTGGCCACGGTTATCCCCATTCTCAAAAAATTGGGCGCTGACCCCACTCTTCTGTTGAACTTTAGACCCATTTCTTTGCTCCCACTCCTGGGCAAAATCTTAGAGAGCTATATCACTTCCTGTCTTTCCACCTTTATCGAAGCTAATCACCTCCTGGCCGCTAACCAGGCCGGTTTCCGCCCTGCTCACTCCACGGAGTCCGTTGTTCTCTCCATGGTGGATGAGCTCAGGAGGAGTGCCGACATCAATTCTCCTCAGGCCCTGGTCCTCCTCGATCTGTCTGCCACCTTCGACACGGTCGACCATTCCATCCTCCTTGACCGTGTCGGGGGCGCCGGCGTTCGGGGATCGGCTCTGGCTTGGCTTACCTCCATTTTGGCGGACCCCACCCAGGCCGTTAGACTGGAGGATTTTTCCGCCCCCACTTGCTCAGTCTCTTGCGGGGTGACCCAGGGCTCGTCTCTCTCTCCTTTCCTTTTTAACCTCTATATACACCCCCTCATTGCTGCTCTGCAGGAAATGGAGGTCACGGTGTACAATTATGCCGATGACCTTCAGCTAATTTTTAACCTTTCCTCCTCCCCTGATTCTATTCTCAAGTTCCGTCCAACCCTGACATTCATCTATGACTGGATGAACCTCAATCAATTAAAACTGAACCCTGATAAGACGGAGTTGGTCCTGATCGGTGGCCCTTCTAACCCTTGGACTCCTGCCTTCTGGCCCCCTGCCCTTGGCTCCCCCCTTTTACCCTCCGCCTCTGTGAAAACCCTGGGCATTAAAGTCAGTCAAGACCTCTCTATGCATCCCCAGATCAGCTCAGTAGTCTCATCTTGCTTCCTGACCCTCAGAATCATCCGCAAAATTTCCCGTCTCTTCTCTGCTGAAGCCCTCAAACTTATCATCTTGGCCATGATTTTATCTCGCCTGGACTATGACAACGGCCTGTATGTCGGTATTCCCGCATACGAGCGCCGCCGCTTGCAGCTTATCCAAAACCAGACAGCCCGCCTCATTTACAGACTTACGAAATTCCATCACATCTCTCCCCTGCTTAAGGCCCTTCGCTGGCTTCCCATCTTGGAACGCTCCCTTTTCAAGATGGGCTGCCTGATCTTTTTGTCATTGGCCGGTACGGCTCCTGACTTCATTAGATCAAAGATCAGGGCCTATGTCCCTAGAAGAAGTCTTCGCTCCTCTACCCAGCTCCTCCTTAGGGTACCTCACTACCGCAGGAAAAAACTTGGCGGTTCTAGCTTTTCTACCCTCGCCCCCCTTTCCTGGAACACACTTCCCTTCACCATTAGATCCATTTCCATCTACATGGACTTTCGTAAAGCTCTCAAAACCCACCTCTTCACTCTAGCTTACCCACTGTAGTTCCTCCCCTGCTACCCTCAGGTTAGTTTTTCTGCAGCGCCAAGAAACCGTTTGGTAGTAGAGCGCTTTACAAAACCCTTCGACTTCAACTTCATCGTCCCAGATCGTCACTCATCGCATCGAGGTGCCAGGTCTGTCGCATCAAAGGGGGGATGCAGTAAGAAACCGACACATCACCTCCCCATGCATTAAGAAACCGAGGCATCACCTCCTCTTCGGGAGGGAACCGACGCATCACCTCCCCCGGAGCAAGTAACCAACACATCACATTCCCTGCAACCCTTTTGCTTGTGTTTTTGACGCATCCAAGGAACTTTGTGTTGAAAGTGTCGCATCCATCATTTTCTATGAACAGAACTCTTTCTACATTCTAAAAGTCACATTTTGATTACAGTATTGTGGATTTTTTTCATTTTTGTCTTCCTGGATTAGATACAGATTACTTATTTTCTTAACTAGTGTGGTATCCATTTGTAGTTTCACTGTATTACTGTATGTATGCACAAATTCTTTATACACTGCCTCTGAGATAAGCCTGCCTGCTCGTGCCAAGCTACCAAGGGGTTGAGCAGGGGTTATTTTACAAGTGTATCCCCCTTACCCTGACTAGGAAGAAGGTTCCCTACTTGCCAACTAGAGTCCCCCATTTCTAACAGATATACAGTACACAATAAAAATATTCACATAGACCTCAAATGCTGTTGAGCTCTAAGTAGTAGGACATGGAGGGCAATACTCGGTGATCCATGATGTCAGGAATAAGTATTGGAAATATAGAGGACTAATACACGGGCAGCCAGCACATGATCGACTAATGCTATCAAATTCCGACGTAAATGAAGGATCAATATAACTCTACTCAAGAAGAACACTAAAAAGTAAAGTTCATAATAGAAAGTCCCTTAAAAAATAGGCACAGTTTAAACTTTTACAGAACTTGTGTTGGGCCACCAAGGAACATAAACTGGAATTTCCAGAAATGGCCACATAATCCCACAAAATGCATTTCGATAAGACAAGGTTGGGTATTGGACTGGGCTTGATAATTCTTTATAGAAAGATAATGCATATATTATTGCACTTTCAGGGACAAAAATTAAGATAGGCACATGGAAATATGATTGACAACATTGAGAGCAGTGATACAGAAAAGGAAATGGCACAGAAGTATGGTCCTCACATATTTAGAATGAGCACATGAAATCATAAGGGGCAAGATAAAGGATATACCAGGACACAGACTATTCAAACATTGAAAGCAGGAGAATAAATGAGGAAGGTGATAAAAAAAGCCTGGTTAGATTAGAAGAGAAATGTATGGAATAAGTGTGACATGCCATACTCAGAGAGTAGTATCAGTTTAAGCGGTAGTAGGGTGAGATTCTCTCACTATTTATGTTCTCCATGAATTAAATGTATACATAATCAAAGACGGAGGTGAAAACAAACATCTTCAAAATGGAATTACTGTCTGCTTTCACATTGTTCTGAACAGTAAAGTTTGCTTTTGTTAGTCTTTCTAAGGTGGCTGACATCCAAATTAGCCAACAAGAGCCAACCAAGGTTGAGGTGCTGTCTGTGCCATGACACTCCAGAAGCGGTAAAATTGAAACATAAGGGGGCATATTCTCAATGAGTTATCGGTACTTTATCGCAGACAAAGTGGTGATAAATGTATCACCCCATTCACAAGCTGGTGCTAACAGCCCATATCACCAGTTTACCTGCGATAGCAGCCGCAAAAAACATCGCCACAGATGACCCCGGCAACTAACACTAATGAGATGCAGAGTAGGCGTTCCCGTGCAAAAAGCAGCGAAAACACCACTCCGCAACATTCTCAACGACCAGCCAGATAGGCAATAAGATTCCAATAAATGTGAGAAGGCACGTTAGCAGCAGGAAATTAACACCTGCTCTGACCTGGTGCAAAGCCGGACGGCAGCCTGCACCACAAAAAGGAGCCCAGCCCAGACCCACACCAGAAGAACAACAGGTGCCATGGAGCCAATGATCATGCAGCTCTGAACCCCAACAGGGCCACAACACCCACCGCTCCCCCGCCCCCAGACAGACCCCGTCCCCTCTTACCACCACAGAGGCAGCGCAGACAACCAACCTCACAGATCCAATACCAGAGAATGTCATTACCCACTACAGGCTCAAAGGGACAACCATCCTTCGCATCCTGACCACCAATGTCCACAGGCTGACGGTACCAACACAGCGGACAACCAACATCCCACCTCAGACAAAGCTGCTGGCCGTGCTGCCAGCGTTCGCCTCTGGTACCCTCCAACCAACAACCACCTGAGTTGGAGGAGTCACACAGGCAGCCCAATCCAAGTCCCTCACAACGGTCATGGATGACACCATTAGCTTGGTACCCCACTCTCTATACTTCCCCCACACTGTGTAGGAACAGCTGGAGACCAAGCAAGGCATCTACGCCACTGCTGGCTTCCTGCACATGTGAGGGGGCAATTGACTGCACACATGTCCTACTTGTGCCCCCTGGCAACACTGCACACAATATCCGCAACAGAAAGCGCACGTATCCCATCAATGTGCAGGCAGTAGCGGACCTCTGGGAAATCGCCACACATTTCAACGCCAATCACCCAGGCAGTGTGCATGATCCCTAAGTCTACCAACAGTCCATCATCAACCAGCGCTACCAGGATGGCACCCACGGAAATGTACTGCTCGTTGGAAAATACCACATGAACACACCACACAGCTCAACTCCCCAATCATGCAACTCACAACACTGAGAATGCACACGTCACAAGCTCACATACAACATGCCAAACAACAAGCACACCCACTAGACACAACAGCACAACTTACTGTGGGAACCTGGGCCAGCCATGTACATTAGCCATCAACGGCATGGCACCTCAGCCACACAATAGCAGAATGTGGGAAGAGGGGGGCACCAGGTATGTGCGAAGGAGGCAAATGACCATTGAGGTAGACTATACACAATGTCAAGTGTAGCGTGGATGTGAGGGCCAGACTGCAGTATGCAGATCACACACATTTCCATGGTGACACACACCGCTGGTGTTTGGAGTGTAGTGGACAGTGGACGCAACCATGTTACCCCAGCCAGTGGGGAAGATCATGGCAATGTAGCTTGTTACGTCACTCCCTTAAGCGTGAGCAGAGTTGGCCGGCCCGGCATATGCCAGGCCAGCATAAGGGTGTGAATAAAAGACATGTAACTCTGGCCGTTGTCCTCTTCCGGAATGCCCAACGTGCCTGCCAGGGCAGCACCTCCCACCCCACCACGAGACTGACACCGTAGCCGTGGGCGGTGGTGCCTGCGATCCTGTGCACCTGCTGCACCCTAGGCCACTGGTCCCCAAACCAGTCTTGCCCGCCCCTGCGCACCCAGGCCTCAATGCCCACCTGCCGACACTGGCATTTGTCAAAGATGGACCACCACGTGCCGGTGCTAGCTCCAAGCCCGAGGGCCGCGACCCAGGCAGCCTCCACAGACCATCACGGCCTCTGCGACATAGGCCCGCAGTACTCCTTTCTCATTGACGTACTCCACCGGCATGCCCAACGGACTAGTAGGTCACACATTTGGAACTGAGTTTTGATTACACTATGGCAGAGAACATTATTCATGGCAGAGTTTATATCACTATACTCCCTTCGATGTGGTGCCACCAAGTCTGTGTATGGAACTCCAACCAAACATGTCTGTGGGCCCACGCTGACAACTGCCCTCGGGCCACACTGCGCTGGAGTAGGACACACATTTGGAACTGAGTCTTGATTTAGCACTGCCGAGTTCATATCATTGTACCGGCATCATCGCAGACTGCATCCCCCCTCTCAGCCCCGGTGCCACTAAGTTTGTTCCCGACATTCATTGACACTCTCTGGTTGAACTTTGGTGGCGTCTGAGTCTATGAACTGGGGGTTCTCTTCATCCTCATGTAGCTGATACCGAATTGGTGGTGAAAACAAGGCTGTAACATTCTACTACTCCATTTGCTGCTTCCGGACGACTTCTGCCCTCTGCATCATGCCCTGGAGGACACCTTCCACTGTCCCTGTAACCCTCCACCACAATCTGCTCGGACATCGATGAGGACCCGCTCAGCTCGCATGGCCCATCTCACTGCACCGCAAGTCATCGTCCCGTGGCAATGTGCCTGTGCCAGCCGCTATGCATCCAGGGCCACTCCACTAACTCTGTGCAGCTCAAGTGAGGGACCCTGTCTTCTGAGATTTTGGATGGCCTCTGAGACGATGGCCTTGGGGTCATCGACGCCATGTGTATGTGGCCCTGCACTGTCTGCTGCTTCCAGCTGCAACTGCGGTCCACCAGGGCTCACACATCAAATTGAGTCCTGACTGACCCGACCGTCGCATCACCGCAGGAGGCACACAGCACCACCGCCAGGACCACCTTCAACCGCCAACTGCCTGAGTCGAAATAGTGGTCCTGACAGACTAACGGAGTTGCTCACACCTGTAGTGGATGCAATCATCTGCCTGATACCCGGCTCAGCATTACAGGTGCCACTAACTCAATGCACCGCAAGCCATGGACCTTTACTGTTTTCCTTTTTATGCTGTGGAGAGGTAACACAGCAATGTCACCTCAGACAGTGTGGTAGACCTGGGACGATGATGAGAAAGATGATACAGGTGTAACACACCCCACTGCAGCTGCATCAGGTATATCCCGAAGAGACACAATCCTAGACAATTCATTTACATGTGCACGCTCAGCTCTAATGCCCCAACCTCAGTGCACTGCAACTCACGGACACTTATGTCTGCATTTTGGGGGACCTCTGTACTTGCTCCGGCTACCACGATGATGCTTTGCAGTTGTTTATGTTATGTTGGTGTTTTCTGTTTCCGTTTTAATGGTGATCTCTGTTCAAGTTGTTGCAAGCACCAACCACTCCTTGTGAGCTGGCTTACACTCACCCCACACCCATCCAGCACAGGCATCACTGTACATGTGACCCTGGCAATAAAGGGGGCGGGCGCACGTGCCCGTAGCCAGTTCCACATACTATCTGCATGTGTCCGTGTCATCATAATGTATGCATAAGGGCTCCGGGCCCTACAACATTACATTGTGCTGTGTACAGCGGATGCAACTATGTCACCGCAGGCAACGGGGTAGAGCTTGGACACGTAGCTTTGTCGTCACCCATGCAAAATGTAAGAGTAGTGGGCTGGGCCGTCGAACGCAGGTCCAGCGCGGGTGTGTGACTGATAATAGCGGGGCTCTGGGCGTGGTTAAGTACAGGAAATGTGCAAATGCATGTGTCTTTGTTGCAGTGTGGGTCTCCTTTGTGGTGTGTTGGTGGTCCCTGAAGGCAATTAGACACCCACGTATGTGATCTAGTTCATCTTCCATGTGTTTGGACCCCACCTCCACATATTCAGCCGCCTCCTTTTGGAATACTGACACCTGGCATTGGGATGCCATGTGTGGGTCGGGGAAAGTGTTGGGTGCCAGCAGTGCTGGCGGGTGCTTCCTGCTGTGTGGTCTGTGCAGGGGGTGGGGTCTCCTCTATGTAGCTTGGCTGCCCTGCTCCTGGGAGTGGGTAACTTAGGATGTCCATGAGCTGTTGTAGGGCGTCTGTGTCGAAGGTGTGGTGGTCCACTCCAGCATCACTGATGAGCTGTCTGGTCTGCTCTGCTGGAGGTGTTGTGTGTCCCTCTGCAATGTGAAGGGGAGATGCATGTTGACATTGTGTTGACATGTATGTTGGCGCACTGTACTTTTTTACATGCAGACTGTATGACAAAGTACATTGTGACTGTTTGGGAGGTACTGGATTTTGATGCGGGACAGTGGACATTTGGACTACATGACGGATGTGGGGTTGTACCTTTCCATCTCACAGTGTCTATCTCTGTCAGATGTAGTTGGCATGTTTCTGTGCATGTATGGAGCCAGTTGTGTCCTCTGTTCTGAAATGTCGGGGTTGCACATTGTACCACATTGTCGTCAATGTGTGTGTGCTGCAGGGTGCTACAGGGATCAGGGACATGATCCAGGGTCATTGTGGGTGTGCAGTGTGCTACACATTGTTGTGATTCTGTGCCATTGTGTCCGTCTCCCCCGTCCCCCCAGTCCCTGGTCGTTACTCGCCCTGTAGATGTTGTGTCAGGTCCTCTGGAGCTGTGTTCGGACTCCCAGCTCCTTGTACCGTCTCCACACTGATGACTGTGGCCCCGGTTTCCTCCAGCTCCTCCTATGGCGCAGGATTCCCGCCTCCTATCGCCATTGCTGCCTTCCTGTTGGCAGCAGGTTTGTCCATGGTTTGGTTTGGTTTTCACATCATGCCAGCGCCTCTTAGCCTCCTCCATTGACCTCCTCAACACTCCGACTGCATTCACGGTAGTTCATTTGTGGGTCATTTGATGGTAGTGTTCTGTCACCTCCGTGACGCTGATCTGGTTTTCCTGTGGACTGCACCCCGTCTTCCTCTTCTTCTTCTCGTTGGTCTTCCCCCGACACCGTTGTTCCTTGCAGCTGGTCTTTGGGGCTTGTGGGGTTTGCGTTGGCCTCTGCACTTGGTCCAGGTGCATCCATGTTGCTACGAACTTTAGATTGTTTTTGGTGTGTTCTTTTTGTTGTTTTTATAGTGCAGTTTCCGATTCCGATTCGCAAATAAGGAATAGGTGGGATTCGCAAAATATTTTGCTAATCCTACCTGCATTGCGTTTTGCGATTCTCAAATTGCAATTCCCTAAAAATCGCAATTTGAGAATCGCAAAACATGTATTACCTACAGATGGCCCTAAATCTTTAAATAGTTAAATTATAGGCATCGAAGTTTAAGGACCGACATTTCTTACCTTTTTTGAAAAAGAATTTACATTAATTACATACAAAATTGAAATTATACAATTATAAATGTCGTGATTGTGCTAAAAATACTGTGTGCTTTTTAATACACATGATCCGATTGAGCTTTCTTGGGTTTCATGTCTGAAACTGAAGAAGATCTCTGCAGCTGAGAACATTAATCTGATCACAGCTCACAATTTAGACAAAATAGATATGGAAGTGGATGTGTTGAGTTTCTTAATTGGGCCCTTAATCAACAAAACAAGAAAAATATGTGGAAATGAGTCTATTTTTTTAATTTCGAAAAGTACATCCCAGAGCATAGATAATCTGAGATTCAATCAGGAAATGTTGATGCTCTGGATTGATTGCTGTCTTAGGCTGTGTGTCTGATTAGCAGAGAGCTTGCTCACAGCATGAAGCCAAGGGCTCGTTTCACAGTTAGACTCAGCTGGCACATGGGTATCAAATGGTCTTACCTTGGCACACTTTGATTTGTTCGCAGCATCCTTATCAGTAAGGGAAACTGACAGAAACCTTTCACTGTTGATCGCACCGTCACACTTTTCTTTTCCAAGCTCTAGAAATAGAAACGCAAAGCATCTATTAGTGAATACTGAACACATCTTTCTAGAATGCCACAGATTTTTAGCCAGAAGTGGAGAATAATATGATTAACAGAAGAACACGTTCCACCAATGGAACATTGTCCAGGCCTGCAGGGGTTAATTTCAAAACTTCTCTGCCCCTCAGGCCTGATGTATCGCTACGCAGGCTGCATATAGTGGGTGGAAATTCCAAACTGATATTTTGCAACTTGCTCATCATTTTTGCGCCATGGCATACCTTAAAACTGGTGCACTGGGCACAAACAGGGAAAGCGCGCCCTATTATATGACTTTGTGGCTGCCCTGGGGCAGTGCATTCAAGTGAAAAATTGAGTGGCTTTGGAGCAGCCGCTCCGTGTTTCACTGTGCAGGCAGCAACCCGCCTTTACTGTTAAGAGGGGAAAGAGATCCCCTTGCAGGCGGATGCAGTGATCCAGAGTGCTGCCATCAGGTGGTGCACTGACAGTGCACCACCTTTTAAGTGGTGCACTGTCAGTGCGCCTCCTGACAGCTTCTTTGCCTCTACACCGTGTCTATCATACTGCATGGGTGCAAATGCAAAGGGATTCTCTCATTTGCATGGGGATCTGCCCCGAGGCAAATGAGGGAACACCCCATCATGATAACGCTGGCACTATATGTGTGCATGCCCTATCTATATTACAGAAAGGGCCGCACAAGCGTCTGTGGCCCTTTCTGTAATACCAAAGTTCCCCGGGGATGTGCAAAGTGTGAACACATGTGCTTTGTGCCCCTGGGGCACTTTCCATAATAACTGCCCCTAGTGTACAAAATCAGTTGCATTGCAAAGTGTACATTTGTAGAGGTTTACAAATCCTCATGACTCATGAATATCAATGAAGCAAATGTTATGTTATGAAAATTTGCTATCACATTACACTACACATCATAAGGTATAAATGCTGGCATGTAGCATGTAGCATGAGAGAGACAGCAAGCCTCCATCACTGTAGTTGCATTCCAGGCATTAGAGGTCAGCAAGTCAAGCAAATCTCAAATTTGGCTCTACCTGCAGGGATGGACCTGGCTCTGTTCTTTTGATATGAAGACTGGGGGGCAAATTAGAGGAGGACCAGTGTCTTAGACACTGTCCTTTCCTGTCCAAAGGCAGTTTTAAAATACAAAGCCTGCTGAATACATGACAGAAGAGCACATGACCTCTAAAACTGGCCTTTTCTGCTGTGTGTGTATATCTGCAGCTGAGCTGCAATTTGCTTATTTTTCGATTAAGATATGCAAGGAAGGCAACGTTTGAAGGATGGCAAAGTCCTCTTTCTTTTACTAACAGATGTAGTTGCCGTCATTGAGGGGCAAACTCTCTCACTCTTTACTGTTTAAGTAAGGGGATTAGCATAGAAATAGTCTCCTGTCTTCCTATATGTTTAACTTTGCTCTTTTCTCAAAGAAGACGTTCTGATATGTTATGCAAATATCACGTCACATTGAATTAGCAAGTGAAACTTGTATTTATTGACCGTAGTATACTAATTTAGATCATGGAATAATTACACAAATATCATTGCCTTTTATGGTAAATTGGAGGAAAAAAATATGTATCCAGTGAATGAAATACATATTATGTAACTAGGAACTTTGGTTCAAATCCTAAGATTCCACACTTGAGCCAACGGTGTAATTCTACATGTCACGTTACCATAATATTACTAATTTTGACTTATTGTCAGATCAGACAACGCCTTGAAGGATTTCAGGTCTGGATGGGCGCCATACAAAAGACTTACTTATGTACAATTTACTACACTGTAATCTTGCTCCATACATAACAACATCTGAGTCAACATCTTTTGTTAAAGCAGCAGTGCCACTAAAGGGACAGGGGTTGATTTTAAAAAACACTGCAGTGCAGGAAGCCGCCTGAGAGAGCGTCCACTGGACCAATGACGACTCTCCCTGACACAACCCAATTCAATTACCTTGGAGATAGCTTGCCTTTTGCAAATGAGTTATTCAGGGGTCAGTAAGCGATCAATGGTTTGCAACACAATTGAGGTCATAATCCATTGATACATGCAATTGCAGAATAGGAGTGGAGTGCCCCTTTCATGCTCTTTCCTCTTTGCAATATAGAAAAAGGCTGCTAAAGCCACTTTTTGTGTCGGAAAGACTTTTCTTATTCATAAAAGGGCTTTTGTACAGTGTAAAAAAGTACTTTGTAAGTCCCAAACCCTGTGATGTTATAAATCACAACATTTGTGACTGCAAAATACCTTTTTACATCGGGTGTCTTGGTTCTAAGATGAACTAGGTGGTTTATACCAATAATAGATGACATTTGTCAAATGATCTTAAACTCTCTGAATACAGTTGTCTAAAGGTTTCCCCCGCTAGCCTCATGAACAGGAAATTCAAGCTGGTAGATTGATAAAAGCAGGCAATAAGGTGCAGCCTATTTAAGACAGGGGTTTAATGAAGGCGCACATGACTCAAGTCCTATTTATTCTGTCTGCCTAGATGTATTTACAAAAATGTCTGCAAAAATGTCATATCCAGATGACAATATACGGCAGTCATCCATAACCAAGAAAATACCTCTTTTACCACCCCTAGATGCGACAAACAGCAAAGGTACTGCGCTTCATTTGCTTTCAATTTGCCCTTCCCTTTGGGCCAGATGTACAACCCTTTTTTGCGGCTGCAAACAGGAGATCCTCCCATTTGCGGCCACAAAAAAGGGTAATAGCATGTACAAATGCTAGTTTGTGAGTCACAAACTCGCAAAATAGCATTTGAGACTTTTGCTATTAGGAAGGGGCGTCCCTCCCTAATAGCGAGTCAACATGCTATGTACCGATGTTTTGCGGCCGCATTTGCCTCTGCAAAACACTCGCTGTTTACCACCTACATCAAGTAAGTGGTAAACACCTCGCAATTGGGAAGGGGTCCCCAGGTGAACCCTTCCCCTTTGTGAGTATGTGGGAAATTATTTTTTAGGAGCAGGCAGTGGTCCCAAAGACCACTGCCTGACCCTAAAAAAAAAATGAAACTGAAAAGTTTCATTTTTCTTTTTTAAATGCATCCCGTTTTCCTTTAGGAAAAACAGGCTGCATTAAAAAAGCAGTCACAGACATGGTGGTCTGCTGATCCCAGCAGGCCACCATCCCTGTGAATGCTAACCAAATTCCTCCTGCAACGCAATTTGCTACTCGCACATCTGGCCCCTAGTTTATTGACAAACATACAATTACTACTTACGCTAAATAATTTGGGTATTCTAATATCTAGTGTACTAAAATCATGCAGATTTGGAATCTGCAGTTATATTCATAACACTGATCCACATGTGGAAAGTGTGAGAGATCGGAAGGAAACACTGAACGAATTGCAGATTTTACCTGTGCTTGTGATCAAGCAGGCACATGCATCATTGTTGGCTTTTGCGATTTTTTAATTGCGATTTTTAAGAAATCGCAATTAAGTAATTGCAAAAGCCTATGCATGAAGAAATCTCTGACAATTTTGCGATTTCTAAACATTCCTTAATTGCGACTCGCAAATTGCGAGTCGCAATTAAGGAATACCTCCCCATTCATTCCTATGGGCCTAAGGCCGATAGGAATGAATTGGAAGACATTCTCAATTTGTGATTAGCAATTAGCGAATCGCAAATTGAGAATGTGATTTTAAGGGTGCAGGGGTGTACAAAGGACACCCTGTTGCACCCCTGAAATCAATCTGTGCACATATGTTGTGCACACAGTGTGCACAACATGAAACTTTGAAAAATGCACAAAAGTGCATTTTTCAAAGTTTCCGCAAATTACCATGAGGTCCAACCTCATGGTAATTTGCTCCCCCTAATTGCGAAATCGCTATTTTTTAAACTTTCATGCGTTGCATTTAAGGAATCGCAAAATGCGATTCCTTAAATACAATCGCAATTTGAGAATTCGCAAATATTTGCGAATTCTCAAATTGCGAGGACCTTCACCCTTCATGCATCCCAAAAGCTGATTTTGCGATCGCAAATCGCCCATTTTTGCGATTTGCACCGTTTGCGATCGCAAAAAGCTTTGATGCATGTGCCTGAAGATGTTTTACACACAATTACATTTTTACAATTGTGTCCTTTGTACTCCTTTTTTAGTTATTGTGTTTTTGTGCATTCATTTTTGGTATTCGTTTTTTATTTGTTGGTTTCGTAAGTGTCTGGGATGTTATTTTAACAATAAACGTAATCTGAACTGAGATGAGCATTTTTGAAATATACAACGCTTCATGAAGTGATTTTATCAACATATGAGATGGCGGGGAATTTTAGAAATGCAGTGAAGCAAAAAGAGTTAACTTAGATCACATACATTGTAAAGATTCCCTGAAAATAACCTAACATAACATAACATAACTCAAGTGCAATGAACATATTTTTAATGTTTTTTTTTTTTTTTAAATACCATTCATATGCTCCATTTCCTCTTGACTTCTGGCATCTAGCACTGAGACGTCAGAACTCAATTATAAAACGTTACTATAGTAGAGCGAGTATGTAATTTCTTTATTAAAGGCAATTAACCTGGCTGTAATAAGGAAGTTAGTAACATGTTTTTATATAGAGATTGCAGAAGCCTATGTAACATTTATATATATAAGTAATTTATATATATATATGTATATACACACACACGTATATATCAATCAAGCATCTTACTATCATGCCTATTATCATGAAAACAACACTTGATCCACAGATTCCAATACCTATCAGTCTCCATCTAATATGTCCCTGATATCAGAAGCCCAGGTGAACTTGCTTAGCATCACAGAGAATTTTGGTCCACCCAGAGCATAAAAGGCTTTCACAGACGTGGACTGTGAGGACAATAATTAAAGCATTCACCTGCCTACTTGTAAATGGTTTGCGAAAAGCTACAGAAAAGTCATTTAAAAAGATATAGATTATTGAGGCTAATAGGGTCTTTATTATACAGAAGAACTGTTTTTACTGACCCCCAGAGGTATTAATGCTGAGTAATTAGGTCGAGCATTCAAGACCTCTTGTATATACTTTAGTATATACGTATATGGGTATGTACTTTGTGGGCACTGGAGGTCAGCCCTAGGACTTGTCTGTTTCCGGTTAGGGACTTTTTTTCCTGTTCAACTGCCTCTATTTAACTGTCTTGATAGAAAACTACCAGCAGAGGTCAGTAAAATACCAGAATTGCTTTCTGCTGAGGGAATTTCTTTTTATTATTTTTCTGGCAACTGCCTCTATTTCTCTTACTTGAAAGAAAACGACCAGCAGAAGACAATTAAATACCAGAATCACTTTAGCATTCTCTAGGTTCCAGTCCATAGAAATTGTCTTCCACAAGCACTCGTAGACAATAATATATTTTTCAAATCTTTTATTTTCAGTGATATGACCACCGAAGGCCCTGATTTGATATTAAAGACAGAGCTTTGGATTATACGTTTCCCGCTGAAAGGAAATATTTCTCTCCATGTGTTCCCATGTTTTGTGCTTACTTTCCCTCCAAGTTAAAGAACAGTAGATGTTTCAGCAGTCAGGCTAATGGGCTGCATAGCTAAATACATATAAGGTCCCAAAGGCGGGACCAATGCATTGCAAATGCTTGTTTTGACAGGATTCAAACAGCTGACTTAATTGGAGGCACCAAGACTTCTATCCGCTGAACTAGCCACTAAACAACTTGCAATGATTCAAGCCCGTATGATTGCTCAGACACCTATGACAGGTTTTCTGACCCTCAAACCCTTTGATTTGAGGCTAGACTGAAAGACAATGCCCTTATCATCTCTCAAAGGCTGTTTGGACAAGTATATTCCATTTCTAGCCAATCTCAAGCTACACTGTTAAGGTTCACTTTGAACCTTACTGCCTCAGAGGTCATTCAAACCACCGCCTCATATGCAGATTCTGTTCAAGGGTGTAGGAAAGGGCATGTGTTGCATGTGTCATCCACTTCTATAGTTAGCTGGTATCTCACTGTAATAAGTTCAATTAATAGTTGAAGGGGGCATTAACCTCACTCAGGCAACAACCCCAAACCTTGTCAGGGTAAACCATAAAAGTCACTAGTTTAACTTGTGGATAACCCTCCGGTATCTTGGCACAAACACAGTTAGGGTTAACTTAGAGGCAATGTGAAAAGTATTTATGCAACACACAAGCCATAATTAAGAAAATACACAGCACAAGAAATATCCCACACCAATTTAGAAAAATAGAATACATTTTAATAAATAAAATGATACCAGAATGACAAAAATATAATCACTATAACCAGAGATATTTTTTGTAGGGAAAATAGCTCCAAGAAGCAGAAAGTGCCACTTGCCTTTATCCGTCACGCTAGCCTGGGGGAAAGGCACATGTTTAGGGCAAGTGCGATGGAGCGCGGGTCAGATTCAGGGATCAGGTTAGTCCTGGTGAAGATTTACCTTCTCAACTCCACTGTGAAGAGTTCTGTTTGCGTTAGAGGAGGCTTTCAGCACGAAGGGAAGGTAGGGCTTTGGGGATGGTCATTGCTGTAGCACAAAGAGCCAGTCGTTGCTGGTACCTCTTGTTGGTGGATTGTCATGGACCGTCGCTATCAGCATGAAGTGCAAGTCTTGTGTTGCCAGTAGTTGTGTACAGGTGCAGTTGGAGGGACTAGCAGGTACCACTGGAACGCCTTGTAATCTGTCCTATGTGAGGGGCACAGAGTCGGCAGGAATGCACGCATTTGCGGTTTAAAAAGGAGACAACCCTTCAGAATTTTTACCCTTTTCTTTAAGATGAGCCCTCAGTCATTCCAGCCAATGGGGCCAGAACCTGATGGTACCTCATGGGGATCAGGACTCATTCCAGTAGAGGCTAGCAGCCAGTGTTAGCAATTGACTTTTCAAAGTGCTGTAGCAAAAAAGTTGGAGGTGTGTTGGACTTATTGATTGAGAAAAGCCAGCGAGCCAAACTGATATATCCCAGAGGCAATTTGTAAAGCGTTTGCACAACACAAACTAGCACCAGTGACACACTAGGCACACTACAAAAAGATACTCCACACAAGGTTTTATAGAAATATCCTTTGTGTTGTACATAGACCATAATCACATAAATCACTGTACCACTAGGCACTTGTCATGACGTTACTTAGACCATATAAATCACTTTGCCAACCAGGCAATTGTCATAAGATTACAAGTTAGTGCAATCCAGTAAATCCTTATAGGTTGCACACGTTATAAAACCACCATCAGTACGCATATAATGTATACCTTAAACTAATGCTCATTATCCTTTCCTGGTAAAACATAAAACGACCTATACGCGGGAACTTGAAACGTAGCATGTAAGGGAACATGAACATGAATCACCACTACAATCTGCAACATTACCTCAGGGCATAAAATGCAGGTTATGGAAAAAAATGATACATACACCAACATTAGGGCGTGCAGTGCAGCAGAAACCTATGACAGTGCTCCTGCGCTTGCCTTACATGTTTCACGGTACTCCTCACAGGGAGACCGGGCACAGTAGCATCTGTGCATCTATAACTGGGATTACAGTACTCTGAGTAATGTTTTTCTCAAGGCAGCAAGTTCCTAATCGGGAGCCCGTCCAGGTTCTTGCCCAGCGAGCGTCATCAGCAATAGTAGGGGGAGGGACACCCTCACCTCAGGGGAACCCTCCCTTGAGCCTCCAGGCTAGGAGAATGGCCGAAATTGAGCTTATCGAGTAGGTGAAGCCCCTCTCATAGAATACGTGCCCCCCCATATGGCCCATCGAGGGGCACTTGCACACTGCAGGGTCTGCCTTTGCATTAATCAACAGTAGCTATCTGCATACATGTGGCGCAACTATTACCCAAGTAGTGGCCCGGTACCAGGAGGCCGATATGCATAGCGGGGGTAAGCCTCCATCTTTCCCTGGGGCCCACTGGCCGCCCTGAAAATTGCAGAGCCACCCGCAAAGGAGCACGGGACAGCTACCACTCCACAGAGCCCGACTCACCCGCTTGGCTTCTGGAATAACAATAGCTGTCCTCAGATCCATGGGATCCCGCTCTTGCAGCTCGTGGATCACTGTGCCGGATTTCTACGGCCATGCTCTGTCGGCAGGGCAGGACTAAATGGGCTTTGAGGGCCTGGCCAGCCCCTGGTTACAACACACTGCGTCTCGCAGCAGGAAGGAGGCACTGACATCACTGGTGGCTCCTCGGTGGTCTAAGTAACGTGTTTGCTGTGGCTACATCTATGTAGGAGGCTACCACCTGCTGCCACAGCCGTTCTACTCCCCGGCCACATTCCACATGGGAGAAGAAGGCAGCCCTCCACATGCTCATGGCCTCCATGAAGCACTTACACACACTGACTGTGGACAAAGTAGAAAGTGCTCTCCACGCTCTCAGGTAAAATACCACCAGCAGCCTCTCTCAGAGGGGAAAGTTCACCACCCACACTTTTCTTGCCACAGCTCTCCTCGCTCCGCTTTGCCGGCAAAATAATGAAGTCCCAGCTAGAGGGAAACAATTAGGAGCAGTCCACTGCGTGCAGCTCGCGCTGAGCTCCTTTTATAGCACTGGGGGTGCACAGGTTCAGCAAAGCTGGGAATAGGCCAGCACACCCCTGTAGCCACAGGCCAGCAAATAGGCAGTCCTTCCAGCAGGTCAGCACGGCATAGCAAAGCTTAAGTGCCAGTTTATCCTGGCAGCATAAAAACGTCTCCTCTGGTGCAGTTTATAGTGCCAGCAGCATCTGGTTACAAGTCCCACGCAGTGTCTTAAAATATGGGGTCACAGCCCCTGTACTTATATTCCAAAAGTTCTGTTCTGGGAGCACTTAAAACAACTTTCAGAAGTACACGACACCCCCATTCAATCCCAAGCCATGGGTCCAGACACACTATAAGTGTTGAAGACAGCATTGTGAAACTCAGGCACAGCCCTATTCAGGTGCAGCTGCAACTCCTCCCACCACTCTTTAAATGTCGACCAGGCATATTCAGGCCAGCACTGACTCACCCAGGAACGGCAGGACACAGCTCAACCCCCCTCTAGTGACTGTCTAGAGTAAATGCACAACCCCTTCTCCTGTCAGGCTAAACCAGACAGTGAATACACCACCAGGCAGGACACAAAGAGTCATAAGCACACATAAATGCCCACTTCTAAAAGTGGTATTTCTAAAATAGTAATGACAAAACCGCTCTCACCAATAGGCAGGATTTATCTCAAATTTTTCAAACATACCAAACATGGCCACACTATCCCTTTCACATCAGAAATTAATACTGAAGCACATATAAGGGAATTCCCAATTCAAACCTATGAGAGGGCAGCTTCACAACAGTGAGAAACCAAATAGGCTGTTTGTCACTACCAGGACATGCCACACAACAAAGGCACGTGTCCTACATTTTACCTACACAGCACCCAGGCCCTTGGAGCTGCCTAGGGCCTACCTTAGGGCTGACATATGTAGAAAAAGGGGAGTTTCAGACATGGCAAAAACCTTAAGTGCCACGTCACTGCAGCTGAAAACTGCACATGCAGGCACTGCACAGGCAGAGGCCTGAGACAGGTTTGAAAGGCTACTTCGGTAGGTGGCACAAGCAGCGCTGTAGGCATTCTAGTAGCATTTAATTTACATGTCTTGTGCATATAGGATACCACTGTACAAGGGACTTACAGGTAAATTCAATATGCCAAACAGGTGTATACCAATCTTACCAAGTTTACTAGAGAGAGCACATGCACTTTAGCACTGATCAGCAGTGGTAAAGTACCCAGAGTTTAAAACCACTAAAAACAGGTCAGAAAAAAGACAGGAGGAAGGCAAAATTTTTGGGGATAGCCCTGCAAAAAGGGCTAGTTCCAACACCCCCTTAAAATGTAGTTAAAAAGGTTGCAAATAATTCATTTTAAAGCAAATGTTGGTAAAGGATTTTTTGGGAAAGCAGTAAGGTTAATAGTATGGGCTCAATGTGCAAGGGCATGGGATACCTCTGTTCCCCGTAACCTTAATGGAACACGCTGTACTGGAATAGCACCCGAGTATAGGACAAGTGACATCACAAATGCATCATATCATTAAACTGGGTAGAAATGTTCCTAAAAAGGTAAAACTAATGGAAAAAACCCGCGTGATAGTGACACACTCTGCCCCAGCCTCCTTATGTCATCAGCTGTCCTTACCCAGAGAATTTAAAAGCACAGCATTTTTAAAACTCACTTGCGGGCAATAAAATGAGGATAAGTTCATGCAAGCAACTTTGACGTGAGTAAAGCATACATATATTAAACATCCTGCACTTACACATATATTCTATGTCTGGATTACCTGCACAGATCAATGAAAAGTACCACTGTTTTATAGATGGGTAAGACAGGTTTGGATTGGAGCCATAAGAAGACATAGCTCTTCAAGCATCCCAAATGTAAATAATTTAGAAGAGCAACCTTAGTCTTTAAATGTCAGTTCCATTCACAGCCTCTGCAGGCCAGCATTCTTAGGAAAAACAATACATGCAAACCAGACAGTCCCGGACAACACGTCACCCACACTCCCATGATGTGAAGCAGGCCTACTTGTTCCATCCCAGGGCTCACGTGGATCCAAAGCACAGAATGGAAAACTAACTAGACTTGTGCACACTGTGCAACTGGTCCTTAACTGCACTTGCTACATGCCACACAATGCAGGAACGGGGGTGTAATTACCGTGGGGCACAACATGCACCCCCCACATGCACCCCAAGGCCTAGATCCAGCAGGAGGCTGTTGCCTCTCTGCCACCCTTTTCATAGTGGTCTCACTGCCGTGAAAAGGGTGAGATAAAGGCAATTCGGAATATGCGGTGTCAACAGTGGCACCATCAACACATTCAAGCCGGTTTCAAACCACCAGCCCAGCAGGGTCCTTGATTTCAGTAGAGCCGGTGGTCGCGTGGTGGTTTGCCTGCCACACTAAGAATACTGCGAGTGGACCCACAGTGTGGCAGTGGTCAAACTGCTACCATGATTATGGCGGTCCGCAGGACCGCGGTACTCAAAATAAGGCCCTTAAGGGCACATACTTCAAGCCTTTTTCCATTCGCAAACGGGCTGATTCGCAGAATCGTCCCATTTGCAAATGGAAAAAGACCTTTTCCAATGCATGAACCTTTTGTCGTTCGCAATTTAGGTAATCAAAATTTTTGCCGATTACATAATTGCGAATGCATTTAGGGAATAGCAATTTGCGATTCCCTAAAGGCGATGCATGTAGCCTTACTTAAATGTGAACTGTGCATTTAGGAAACAATAATAATTGCCATCAACTTCAAGTTGATGGTCTTTGTGCATGGTATGAAAAATCCACAAACATGCATTTTTCAAAGTACCCACCATGTAGGGCACACATGCCCTTATGGCATGTGCATGCTTTACAGGTGCACACCTACCTTTTTTAAGGGTGTGCTTTAGGAGGGCCTTAGGCCCATGGGCACCCTAGTATTTGCATTGTCAATTTGCGATTACCAATTTGGTAATCGCAATTTGTGAATGCATTACTATGCATTCCTAGGGGCATGTAGGCCCATAGGAATGAATGGAGTCACATTAGCTAATAGCGATTCACAATTTCTGAATCGCGATTAGCTAATGTTAAGGAATTTCAATTTGCGATTCCTACATGCATTGCATTTTGCGAATCCAAAAAAACGATTCAGTAAAAATCGCTATTTTAGGATCACAAAATTTATGCCTGATACATGTGCTCCTTAGCCTGCTTCCAGCTGGCGGGAGTATGAAAAATGCTCTTTCCTGTTGGGAGCGGACTTTTCATCTGTTTCCCTGCCTCTGTTAAGCAGGCAGGGAAACAGATGAAAAAATTACTCGCACCCACAGGGAGCAGCATTTTTGCTGCTCCCTGAGGGCGGGAGCACTGCCATCGCCTGCTGGTGGCTTTGAGGCTATCCACACAGCCCCCAACAAACATAAAGTGGGTATCCAGGGCCCTCACCCTTTATTGGCCAGGCCCCGTAAGATGGCACCCTTGGGGTCATTATTGGCCTGGGGATGAGGGCTGAATGCCCCCTCCCCCTTGTTAATATGGCCAGGACTCTGAGAGATGGGGTCTCAGAGGCTAAAATCAGCTCGGGGAGGGAGCTGCATGCTCCCTCCCGCATTAATTAATAAATGGGCTCTTGGTGATAGAGGATGGGGTCTCTGGGACCAAATACGGCCCCGGGAGGGGAGCTATGTACCACACTCCATTAAAAATGTGGAGGGCCCGAGGGATGTGGTCACCTGGGTTAAAACCAGCCCGGGAAGGGGGGCTGCATGCTCCCCTCCAGGGTTGGCTACCTCTGGGGGGTTGGCCACCTCTGGGGGGTTTGGCCACCGGGCCAGACTGCCGGAGCCTGTGTGCAGCATGGGGTTGGCTGCATGCATGAAGTTGGTTCAGGGCTTGGCTGCAGGCCGTGCGTGGTGTGGGGTTCACTACATGTGGGGGTTTAGCATCAGGCCATGTCCTGCAGCCAACCTCCTGCGACGCGCGGCCAAAAGCTCTGCGCAGCAGCAGATTTGATGCATGCGGAGGGTTGGCTGCATGTGTGTGGCGTCAGTTTGATTAATGTATGGAAATTAAATATTACTGTACGTTAAAAAAATATTGACCTTCAATTAAAAAAACAGACGTTACAGGGACATTATAGTTCGGAAATAGAATTAAAAAACATTAGAAATTCACTGAAGAAAACAAAGGTTACAAAGACGCTATAGTTAGGTTTTCATTTTATACATACAAAACAATAACATTTCAGCAGTTATAGTATAACTTATCTGAAGAAACTATAACTTGTGCTGTAAAGTACTTTAAAACAAAATAACTTGAGAAGATAAGAACAACTACTTACATTTTATTCAAATTAATAAAAACCAGATATAAAAACGTCCATGAAAGTCAAATAAACAATTTAAAAAGAAACCTATTCGCACTCACCATGCAGGCATGTAACTACGTTTGGCGGGTAGGTGGGATGCTGGCAGCCAAGCATGCTGCCATTACATACAGTCAGGTGACAAGTAGGAAATCGCATGCTCAGGGAATATTTAATTAGTGCTACTATAGTTCACTACAGAAAAAATATAAATTTGTTTTTCCTTCAGATTTTAGGCTTGATGTTCACAATTTCAATATTTCTCACTACCTTTTTCAATAGTTCATTTTCCAAGTTGTAGCCAATCATGTCAGTGACTGCTTTCTTTATCTGTAAAAACATTTGATGCATGTTGTGTTGCATCAGTTAATGTGTAGCAAGTGGTGAGCTCATGTTGCAAGCACGAACATTGCTCCTGTGTATTGACCATCTGACTTTGGCTTTGCATTTCTTCCCAATTATAGTAAACTGGAGAAGAACTGAACACAATACATGAAATATGAAGTTTAAAAGTGCGGAAACTAATAGCTTTTTCCTGTCAATTTTTAACTAATTTATCTTTATTGACATTATTATAATGAACACATTTAGAACAGAGAAACCTGCCAAGTCTCTCATTTTTCTGTTGTGTTTCAATAAAGCTTGTTTGGGCAGAGTGTGCAGTAAATAATCCCTTACTATTAAATCCCTTAATGTTAGATGATCTCAGAAGAAAATATTGTTCAAACAGAGATTTATTTTGTACAGTATGTTGAAACGTATTCCAATACTTTTCGGATAATGTTTTGATTGCAAAATTATTGCATGGAGTTTTTCGAGACAAATACAATTCAATCACATGGAGTTTTTGAAATTTGTTATGAACAAATCTGCTGTTTACTTGTGCCTCCCTGCTGCATGTGCTTATTAATACATTTTGAGTGTAGCTTTGTTCCTTATACTTACGGGCTTATTTAGATTCTTGAGAATTCCTTGCTAGATACGGAAAATATAGCATAACATTTAACTGATTTGGCAAGGAAATATCATTCAATCATTCTTTTACAACAGTACATCTCAAGCATAAATGAGAATGCTTAAACATCAAAACTTACATCATGCATTTCTCGAAACCAAGTGGAATTTTTAGTTTGGACAACTTAGCTTAATTACAACAAACCACAAACACATTTACACAGGAAATCAACAATAACAAATTCTTTTCTCAAAGCTGACAGATAGCATTCTCAAACAGTTAATAAAAATATTTGAGAAGGCGAACTCAAAAGGGCCAGACTTAACTATAGTGAAGAGACCGTTGTTGTAATCCACTTGGTTCATTCCTGCCTGGGCCTTTTCCTCTCTCCTCCTCTGTCCCTTAGAATGTTCCTTTGTCTGTTGAATGAAGATTCCACAGCTGACTCCAGCTGACTGGAACCTGTTGGTAGTATAGATCTAATAAAGACTACTCATCTTTATTCAACGCTTTGTCTTTTATAACAACAGTATATGAAACTAAAAACCAACAATTTCTGGATTGTATACATAGCAGAGGCTATGGCTTGAACAACATGAAAACACTGCTGAAGAAATTAAGTCCATCAACAGATCTACTCTTCAAACCAACAAAGGAGAATGGAAACCCAATACAGAACCCATTTTATGTCTCAAAAAATGGCACGAAGGAAATCAACACATACAAAAAATATTTTTAAATAATGCTGTCACTTCTTATGAAACAACCTATCATCTCTGCTATTCCACAGATTCAAAATGAGGATTCCGAAGTACCACCAGCTTCAAATATTTATCATGGCAATCAGAATTTATCGACTAAAGAAACCAACAAAAAGTTGCTTTTATCAAACTTTTTGGATTTTACACAATTCAAGCACTGTACACAATAGAAATTACTTTTTCCTTATTTCAATAGGGAAAAATATTTGTAATGGTGCTACCTCTTGTCCGACACAAAACCTTTGCAGTTTTGTGGTGTACATATACACCACTGAAGGACACACTGGTGAATGTGGTTAGTGTGTTAAGGCTCTAGTCTAGGACAATATCTGTACATGAACCGGATGTGAAGTAATTTACAGTCGTCCACCCCAATCCTCCTGACTTCGGTGCCTGTGAAGGTTGTAAATTCATGCACATGTGTACATGTTCTCTGCAGATGCACAATAGAAAATTTTTCAGAGACATCACCTCGCCATTCTGCTGATTTTCACTTATGCGTGCTTGCACTTATTACATTTTTCCTATAGACACTAGGTTGGTAAATTTCTTGTCAATATGGCGGTCAGGCACTATTAGAAGGTTTACACCTCACCACTTCCAAATGTCTCCAGCCGCCATTGCAATGTGCCCTGATCACCTCTGCGGAACACATTCAGTTCTGAAACCTATTGCAAGTAAATAAACATAATCTTAACTGTGTTGTGTCTTCAGGAGCACATGTTCAGCTGCAAAGACTTGCACAATAAACTCACTGGAGATTAAATCCTCCCACCTTGAGTGCTGTCTGACTGTAAAAGATGTACATTTTAAGCACTAGCTAATTCAAGCACTGCTCTCATGCTGCTAAAAATACCAAACAGCATAGGAGCAGTGCGAGGATTGGCTGGGATGGGGAAACACAGTGCTCAGTCAGAGACTGATGGGGCTGAGATTATTTTCTCTTAGCTCTTTCATAGCCTTGATTCTGTAAGCTTTAGCTCTGCATTGCAGGCTGGCCAGAATGAAAACACCGGTCAATCTGACATGTGCAGTTTGGATAACATAGTCTCTGCTGGTCCTTCCATTAACCATGTCACAGTGTTAGAGCCATAACAGACAGCAGCCCTCTGTGTTGGCTGGAGAGAAAGCTCTGTGTCCCTGCACTTAAAGTGAGCAAAATGAATGGTGCTACAGGGGAAAGGAATTTCACAGGAAAATATGTAAGTAATGTGACTGTCTGGGACGTAATTACTCACAGTGGGAGGATCAACTGCAGAAAGTCAGAAAAGAGATAGAGGACTAACTATGACCAACAGTTGAAAGACAAATCTAAATCCTCCCTGGCCATCTACAAAAAAAATAATATTAGAAGAAAAAAGCAAATATTTCATACGAAAAATAAACGAGGCAAATAATTCTAGTAAAGAACTCTTTACCACTGTGAAAAAACTAACACAAATTCATAGCAACAAACAGGTAGTAATTAGCTCTGAATTTTGTAATAATTTGGGCCAATTTTTTGTGGATAAAGTGACCTCAGTTTATGAGTCCTTCAAAATGACAGACACGCATCTTCCCACACTGCCTAACACAGAACTTAAAGAGGAATCGTCTCCACTAAAGCAGAATCCCTTGTTTCACTTTTTGCCACCTTCAGTGGAACAGATTCTTCACGTGGTTATGACAACTAAGTACGGGGGTTTAACAGACCCTTGCCCACCGAATGTGATGCATCTATTTCCTGAGCAGTGAGCGAGCAATTAGGAAGGCTATTTACACAAAGAGTGATATCGGGCCGCTTCTCAGATGAATGGAAAACAGCCTCAGTGCTGCCACTACTCAAGAAACCACATCTAGACCCACAGGAACCCAGGAACTACAAATATATTGCGAGAATCCCGTTTGCCTCAAGAGTTCTGGAGAAACTATTGAATAAACAGCTGGCCCAATTCCTCTTGGCGGCAAATGCCTTAGACCACTCGCAATTTGGGTTCAGAGAGGGACTTGGAACGGAAACAGCCCTATTCATGGCGGAAGAGAAACTCAGCAGTGTACTGGATACTGGAGGAAAGGCTGGCTTGATCCTTTTGGATCTCTCTGTGGCCTTCGACACAGTAAACCATGATACACTCCTGATCTGACTAGCCAAAGCCGGAGTCCACACGATGGCACAAACCCTGTTAGCACCGTATTTGTCTAACAGAATGTTCACAGTGGAGCTGGGAGAGGCAAAATCTAAACCATTCAACTCTCCGTGTGGTGTACCCCAGGTGTGTTATTTAAGTCCCACTCTCTTTAGCTCGTATGTGGCACCTTTAGCAGCAATTATAGGGAATTGTGGCCTCCTACCGGTCTCCTATGCTGACGACACCTAAATAGTGGTATCAATCGCAAATAATGCCAAAGAGACGGCAGATAAATTTAAAAACTGCATGAGGTAAGTCATTCAATGGATGCAGGGTAATTGCCTAAAGTTAAACAGAGATAAAAGTGAAGTCATGCTGTTGGGGACAGAAAAGAATATCTGGTCTCCGGAGTGTTGGCCAGAGAGGTTAGGCGATTGCCCATACCCAGTCAATAAAGTGAAAAATCTGGGAGTGATACTGGACAACAAATTGTCATTTGACGCCCAGTCAAACAAATCAGCATCCACTATTTGGTACATCCTGAAAATGATAAGGAAGCTCCTGCCATATATCTCCTTTGAGTCACGTAAAATGGTGGTAACAGCTCTGGCCTTATCAAGGCAAGACTATGGGAACGCTCTTTATGCTGGGATACAGGTCAAGCACCTAGCAAAATTGCAGCGCTTGCAAAACGCAGCGGCTAGGCTGGTGCTGGACATTCCCAGGTCCAAGCCGATTGCACACAGATTAAGATCCCTCCATTGGCTTCCAATGGAAAAAAGAATAACATTTAAGTCTGTGTGTCTGGCCTATAAAACCCTTCATGGGATGGGTTCTCAGTTTCTAAAAACTCATTTGAAATTGTATGAGCCATCCAGGAGTCTACGATCTAGCCAAGCAAAACTGATTCAGGAGCCAAAATACAAACAGGTCAGGTGGGGGGGAGAAGCTTTCTGATGCATGCAGCCAAGGCTTGGAATCTCCTCCCAATTGCAATTAAAAATAGCCCTTCTCTGCTTTTGTTTAGGAAAGAGGTAAAAACCTGGCTGTTTACTTTCGGGTAGATCCTAGTCTTGGAAGATCCCTGGTCTCTTTGCATCTACCCAGCGTCAAGACGCTTTATAAATTCATAAATAAAAAAATAAATAAATAAATTCATAAATAAATAATGCTCCTCAAGCTCCTGATCCAGCGCCCCTATAGAAAATATGTCATAACAACGCTACCCAACTCCACAATACACACCATTAATCATAAAACTCTCACAAGCCCCATAAAATAACAAAGCGATACAAAAGGGGATGATGGACGGAGCATTTGAACAAATCAAACACTCACCCCCAGTCAACTGATCTGGGTTTAATCCATCACCATTCTTTAGTTCACTCAGCCACCCCAGTTCAGATATGGCTATATGCAAATCAGTCTGACCCTGTGCCTCATGGGAACAGTCCAGCCCGAACCGCCAAGCCATGTCTTCCCTGGACCGGAAACAAGCATCCTGGGACCGGTTTCGGATTTATAATCCTCATCAGCCAGGCTATCTTGAATCCAGTGGCCAAGTGAACAAGAGACTCATGTCTGAGCATACCCTGCCACACTTAGGGTGAACAATAAAATAACAAGACATATTTTTGAGCGACTGAATCATGTGACCTAATTAATAAAACCTATTCACAAAAAAAATATATACATTTATATACAACTGCAGTATGATAATTTCACCATGGTTTTCATAAACTTTACATTTAATTAAGTCACTTAGGCAAATGGATCTGCTGATGGTAAAAGACCAAGAAATAACAAGGCCAGCTTGTCTTTTCAAAAATCTTATTTATTAACTATTTATTCAAAGAAAGTGCATTTTATTTAGAAACTTTTTATTCAAGCAGCATTGTTTGAAGAATTGCAAATTAGTCTGTCAATTTCAAGCAAAATCAAATAGTATGTTAAAAGAAGAATAAACAATTGTTTCATCACCTAAGCCCTATTTACCCTGTCTAAAACTCACAATGCCTAAAAGAATGAAAGTAAAGTCATTTAACCCTATTGATCCTTACGTGCTCCAAAGAGTCCGTCAGCACGTCACGCCTAACTGGATTCGGGAGAAGATGAGCAGCAGAGCCCCTTCCCTCTCATGGGGACAGTTTTTATACCTTTTCTAACTAACTGAAGTATCTTTATCGCACGTTTCTTCTGAAAATCCAAACTTTAAATTGGCTGAGCCATATCAGTCCACTGTTAGGTCACGCTCTCCTGACCAAGTCCGGGGCCTCATCATAGCCCTTATTGTTCTTAGTTTCACCATCCTTCTTGCTTCCTCAAAAAGATACTTTTACCGGGGAGAATCATTTCACTTCCTAATCTTGGCAGGCCATTCAGCATCCTGTCCTTGGCTATGACTTCAAGAACATATCCGACTCGACCATAATTATTTCTGCACAAAACGTTGTTAGTTCAGCAAAATACTCTGTGCATGAGTGAAGACTTCACTGCAGCTCTGCCAGTCATTTTCTTTAGGCCCGTTCGTAAAACTAATGTATAAACAAACACAAAACATCAATTAATGAAAGAAATAAAATTTGTTCTGTTACCCACCCACCTTTGCTAATTATTAACCCATTAATCTATGTTACCTAGCAGAAGCAAATAAAGTATCAAACAGATTTATACAACATAAAGACGAAAAGACAAAACATGTGCACACAGAAATAAGCACATGCCATTAATAAAACAGCCACATTTAATTCTGACAAAACAATAGACAAGATTAATTTAATATTTCTCACAAACATGCATTTGCAACATAAAGCACATAAATGAGCACATATATTAGTTCCCGCGTGTCTTGAACTGCAATTTAATCTAGGTTGGTTAATAATATTCACTCCATTCACATTAGTACAATTATTTTATTATGGAAGTTTAACTTTGCGAGTTGAAATAAATATATTTCAAGATCTCGCTCCATCAACTCCCTCATCTGGTGATTTCAAAATCACCAAACCACACCCAAAAATTTTGCAAAATTTTATCCCAAAGAAGAACATGTTTTGATTTTCACTGTGTTAGTATTTCTAAAGACTTGTCTCAGCTGTTTGTTTGCAACTCTCATATTGAGTTCTACGAAACTCTCCCAGTTCTATTTCTCTTTCCTGTTCCTTTCTGATCTTGTATATTCTCTTCTTTTCCCTCAGATATTTCTTTCTCTTGTGTAACATGCAACTGATCTTTAACAACAGTATCACAAAAACTATAACTAATAAAGGTGTCAGTATTTTGCCAAGAATTGAACCACCAATCTCTTGAAACCAGGTTTTGATTGCTTCCAATCTCTTGCTCAGACGTTCTGAAAAATCATCTTCTTCTAAAGGTACAATTTCTGATTGCAATTCAGTAATATTTTTAATATACATCTCAATATTCTGACTCTTATCAGGAATATAGGTACAGCAGTGTTGGACATGCAAAATGCCACAAACTCCTCCCTCTTTTGCTAGCAGAATGTCCAAAGCAAGACGATTCTGTATTACCATAGACCGTATAGCAATGAGCTCAGTATCCACTAATTGGAATCCACTAGCTGTATCAGTTGACAACCTGTCAACAATTGTAGACAATTTTCTAATTCTTCCTGCATTCAGGGTTATACCTACTAAAGGTATTACTGCTTCAAAGATGTCTCCCAAAATTTCTGAGAAACTTTCTCTTTTGAATCTATTTAGATGATTGCTGATTTCAAATGATCCTTCTGCATTTCTGTCAACATGAAATATCTTTGGAAAAACTAATCCAACAAAGCACGTCCCATACCAAATGATCTGGGAGGTTGTAGTAAGCTTTGTCTCCACATACAAAATAAATTCCAGGGAAAATGGAATCCTTGCCACCTTTGAATCCCCAACCCCCCATGATTTGATAAGTGTCCTCACAATGACTTGCACCCACAAAATAGTTATTGAACAATGTGTTGTCTCTCCCAACACAAAATTTACCACTCATTGGTTTGTCTATGTGTATAGCAACATTTTCAAATGATTTACCATTAAGTTTTTCGTCCTCCAACTGCCAAAATTTAGATTTGGTCTGCTTGAGCATCTCATTTCTCTTATAAATTGCTCTTCTCTCCTCAACTAAATTCAGGAAAGATTTTTCCTCAGTTCTCAATTTACATGTCAAATTATTTCTAAAAGCATACTCATAGGTGAGTTCATTTGTCACAATGAAGAATTCCCTCATCTGTTTGGCTTGCTTGTGCTTATTTAAACTTTTCTAAATTTTTAGGTTTGCAAAAATCTCGTCATGATTAGAATAATAATACTCCAAACGACCAGTCTGATAAAATAAGCTAGCTATTACACTACAGGTTATGCCATAAGTAAGAGGAAGCATATTATAAGTCACTCCCTCTGAAACAGAAGCAGGCAATTTCACACAAATATAACAGTCTTTGACTTCCATGACCTTTACATATTCAGCCAGGAGTCTTGAAAAAGTATTGCTAGAAAAATCACCAACAGATCTATCTTGATGAATCTCTGGTCTATGATCAATAACTCTGTTAGTTTTGCCTGTTGCACTATGTTTATCTTGTTTAACTGAAGCTTTACTCGTCATATAAGCCTTATACAACTCCTTATCTCTTCCAAAAGGGAAAACAACAGCTAAAACTAACCAAAGCAGGATTATTAGGACCACACATATTAAAGACATCTTATAGCATCCCCTAAAAATGGAACACTTTGAACTGTTATTAACAAAAACGTAAGGCATTTTCACTCTTTTAACAAAGTCTTGCAAAGAAAAAAAAACTAAAAATCAAAAATGTAAATTGTCTAAATCTAAATTTTGAAATTTTAAAAATTTCTAATACCCCCTATTTGATTACTAGTTTTGTTTTTTTAAAACCTCACCTTCTAACAACTTTTCTTCGACCTTGTGTCAACATTTGTTTTCCAGCTAAAACAAATACTTCGACCTTGTGTCACCTAACACAATTTCTTCAGCCTTATGCCAAAAATAAGAACTCTAAATCTTAACAGAAAAATACTTCAATCGTTGTCACTATTTTCTCCAATCTCTTCCTGACTACTGCTGTTGACTTCCACTAGAGGTGAAATAATTATATAAGTCCACTCAGGTGACTTATATTTTTGGTTTGGCTTCACAACTCTCTTTGCCCTATTACTAATGACTTCTATTTTCTTTCCTGCTTCACTTTTCTTTTCAGGATCCTTTTGACTTGATATTTCATTAATTTGCTCCTTTGATTTCTTTATCAATTTGTATTTTAGACCTCCATTTTCTCTTGGCCAGTTATCACCTTTTCTTGGTAATTTCCTCTTTGGCTCAGTCACATTACACTCTGTTCTCCAAGCTCTTTTTCTGAAATTTCTTATCTGAGAATCTTCATCACTCTCTTCAGTTTCACTGTCAGAAATTTGAATTCCGGACTCAGGTACTTCTTTACTCAGCAATTTCATTCCGTTAGGAACTCTATCTTTATAGCTGGTACTCGGTAATTCGTCTTCTTCTTCTACAATTACCTTCAACTTCCCAGTTTCAGATTTTCTGTTCCTGCTTTCAGAGCTTCTTTTCTGCTTTTCAATACTTTCCTGGTCTTGAATCACAACTTGATCAGACTCTTTTTCTATTTCTTTTTCTAGCACATCTTCATCATTTTCAGAGTCAAGTATCACAATTTCTAAATCTTTTTCATTCAATGTATCATTCACAGTTGAATTGTCCAGATGTGAATCCGCCTGTCGATCTTCAAGAACTGGATTTCTCTCAGGTTCTTCTTCAGAATCCGAATCAGCAGTGGTGTCACTTTCTTCATCAGAATTTTCAGGTGTAGGTATACGAATAGTTTGGCTTGCGTGGATCCACCTCTTCAGACCCTTACACTTCACTGCATTAGTTGTGACTAGAATGACTTGTCTTGCTTTCTGCCACCTGGGTACCAGACAGTTTCTTCTTCAATGAACTTTTGTCCTTACCCAGTCACCTGGTAACAAATCATGTGCTTGCTCTTTTTCTTTTGTTTGCCCTTCAGTTCCCACCTGATGGAACACAGAAGTCACGACGTCAGACAAATTCCTGCAGTACTCCAAAATGACGCTATCATTAATAGTCATCAATTTCCCTACTGGAATAAATGCCTGTCTCATGACCCTGCCCATGAGTATATCATGTGGACTTAAACCAGTCTTTTTATCAGGTGTACTTCTCAGAGACATCAAAACAAGTGGAAGTGCATCAGTCCACTTCATACCTGTAGCTAGACACATTTTGCTAATTCTATTTTTAATAGTTCCATTTATTTGCTCAACAACACCTGATGCTTCTGGTCTGTATGCACAATGTAGCTTATGCTCTATATGTAAAGCTTCACAAATCATTTGTAATAATCTGTTTTCAAAATGTGTTCCACGATCACTTTCCACAGTCACCGGAAAACCGTACCTTGGTATGATCTCCCTTAAAAGTAATTTTGCAACTGTAACTGAATCATTGTGACGTGTAGGGAACGCTTCAACCCATCTTGAAAACAAACAGACTATTACGAGGACATAACGCAATTTGTTGTGTGGAGGCATGTCAATGAAATCCATTTGTAACCTTGTGAATGGACCACCCTCCCGTCCTATTGTTCCCATGCTCACAACTGTTTTTCTGTTGGGGTTCATTTGTTGGCAAACCAAACACCTCTGACAAAAAGATTCTGCTATCATCCTGAACTTTGGATTGAACCAAGTCTGTCTGAAAAGCCTGATCATAGAATCTCTTCCAATAAGTCCCTGACCATGATACATCCTAGCCATGTCAGCAATCATGCTATTTGGTAAAACTGGTCTGCCATCTTTGTAAGTCCAAAGTCCATCCTCTTCTCGCTGTCTACATTCTGCTTTTAACCATGTGTTTTTCTCCTCATCACTTGCTTCATCTTGTAAATCCTTTACTCCCTGCCATGTTTCAACTACTGATGTTAGCATAAGTGAGCTCAAGACATGTTCATCATTCTTTTCCCAATTAATTGAACAATTGTTTTTCGCACAGTACCTAGCAATCTCATCTGCATAGGCATTTCCTTTAGTGATAAAATGCTCACCTTTTTTGTGAGCTGCACATTTCACAACAGCAATCTTTTTTGGTAATTGAATGCCATCGATCAATCTCTTAATCAATTTTGCATTTCTGATGGGAGAACCTGCAGAGGTTAAATAACCTCTTTGAGACCAGAGCTGTCCATAATCATGCACAACTCCATAGCCATATTGACTGTCAGTCACTACAGTAATTTTTAAATCTTTTGCTCTTTCACATGCACGAATCAAATCAATCAATTCTGCTACTTGAGCCGAACGCATTCCTTCGAGACATGATGCTTCAATTACATCAGCAACTGTGCATACCGAATATGCAGCTCTCAGAAAACCCTCTTCTGTTCTTAAGCAAGAACCATCAACAAAATAAACAAAATCTGACACAGGCAAAGGAACATCTTTAATGTCCTGCCTAGGCTTGGTACAATATTCCAAAACATCGAAGCACTCATGATCAATATCGTTTTCTTTCCTGATTTCTGTTACTAAACCATCAGGCAATAATGTGGAAGGATTTAAATTCACACACCTTGCTATCGAGACATTATCTGATCCCAGTATAACTTTCTCGTATTTTGTAAGCCTGTTACTGGTTAAATGTTGCGTTTTGCTTCTGGTAAGGAGAATTTCAACTGAATGGGGTACATAGACTTTTACAGGAAATCCCATTATGATTCCCTCACTTTGCTCAAGGCTCACACTAGTTGCAGCTACTGCCTTTAAGCAGCCTGGTAATGCTTTTGCAACAGGATCAAGCACTGCTGAGAAATACGCTATTGGCTTTCTCAGTTTTCCATGTCTCTGAATTAAAACAGACAATGCACATCCTTCTCTTTCACTGCAATATAACTCAATTTCCTTTTCATAGTCTGGCATACCTAGAGCAGGTGCTTCACACAAACTTCTTTTTAATTTCTCAAAAGCTTCCATTTCAATTTCTGTCAGAACAATTAGATCTTTTATATCTGATTTTGTTAATTTCTGCAGTGGTTTCGCAATTACTGAAAATCCACTAATCCATTGACGACAATAGCCAACCATCCCTAGAAACATTCTGACTTGTCTTTGTGTTTTTGGAGGTTGCATTCCCTGAATCATTTTAATTCTCTCAATTGTCACTTGTCTGATTCCCTTTGCAATTCTGTGACCAAGATATTTTACCTCTTGTTTGCAAAACTGTAATTTTGCAGGTGATACTTTATGTCCCTCATCTGCTAGATGATTCAAAAGATAATAGTATCTGTAACACAATTATCTCGAGTTTCTGCTGCAACAAGTAGGTCATCTATATACTGGACTAATGTCGATTTTCCAGGTAACTTTAGATTCTCCAAAGATTTCTTTAGCAACTGATTAAAGATTGATGGACTCTCTGTATACCCTTGAGGAATACGACACCATGCTAATATACGACCTTGGAACCGGAACGCAAAAATTTGCTGACTATCTGGATGCAATGGGACAGTAAAGAACGCATTGCAAAGATCAATGACTGTATACCATTCTGCATCATGCGGAATTTGGTAAAGAATCACTGCTAGGTTTGGAACAACTGGGCAACATGGAACAACTATCTGGTTAATCTTTCTCAGATCTTGAACTATCCTGTACGTTACATTTGGCTTTTTGATCCCCATGATCGGTGAATTACAAGGACTGCTTTCAATTTCTTTTAATACACCTTGTTTAATGAATTTGTCAATTACAGGAATGACACCTTCAATTGTCTCTGCTTTCATTTTGTACTGTGGAATGTTTGGAAAATCTATTCCCTTTTTCACTATAATTTTAACTGGATCAACATTTTTCATTAAGCCCATTTCACTCCTTGTCAAGTCCCAAATTTCAGCTTTGACCGTCTTTTTCAATTCTTCAGGTAAATTGTCTTTATCAAATATAGGAAATAATTGACTTTCCTCTGCTTCAACCATTAGCATTGTCAATTTGTAAAGGCCATCTTCTTCTAGTGTCTGAAGTTCAATACCCTCCGGTGAGCAATATATTTTGCAGTTCATCTTGCAAAGAATGTCTCTCCCTAGCAAGTTTACCGGACTGCTGTTACAAACTACAAATCTGTGTTTGTCTTTAAATTTGCCAATTTCAATTTTTACAGGCTCTGTTAAATCTGTTTTAATCTGTTGATTAGCTACACCAACTAGTTGGATGCTTTCACCAGAGAGAGGCAGGTTTTCTATTTCCACTGATCTAACAGTAGAACGGGTAGCACCAGTGTCCACAAGAAAAGTGATTTCTACATCATTCACTTTGCCATTTACAAATGGACCTGACTGGTCAACCTCAAGAGTGGCTCCAAGCACACACTCTTCCCCCTCTCTCAGGCACCGTCATAAGTAATCTTCAGAATCACTTCCACCATTTTCTGTCATCAAAAATTGTCGAGAAACATTTGGCATATTCACTCTTTGCGGTCTAATTACCTGATCACCTCCGCTAAATCCTGTTTCCGAATTATACCTCTGACCATTCATACAGTTTGGAAGAGGAGGTTGTGGAATCTGACTCTGCTGATTCACTGTCGCTGTAGCTGTTGCTGAAGATTTAGCTCATTTAATTGTCGCTGTAGCTGTTGCTGCAGATTTACATCATTTTGCATCTGTGGATTTAATGATGCATTTTTAACATTTCTGGGCGGATTTTTACATTCACGCTTCCAGTGTCCAATTTCGCCGCAATTAAAACAAGGCAATTTCTGTTTTAGCTCTTCAATATTAACATTAAATTTCGGTTTATTAAAATTACCCTTAAATATTCCTTAACCCTGATTCTGATTAACATTAACATTTTTGTTTTCCAAATTTGCAATCTGCTGTTCAGCTACTTTGACCTGTGCCCACATTGCTTTCTCTTTTAATTTCTTTTGCTTTGCGTCTATCTCATCACTGCAGTATTTAGCCTTTCTCAAAATGTCATCAACTGTGAGTGATTGCCAGCCGACAATTCCGTTTCTAATCATCTCTCCAATTTCAGGTCTTAAGCCATAAACAAATCTGTATATAAAGTGGCTCATGTCCTTTTCATTTAATTTTTCATAGCCACTGTACTGTTTAAAAACCAACAGTAGTCTTTAATAAAATGAATGCACTGATTCTTTTGGCTCCTGATTTGTTCTGTCAATTTTAACCCAGTCTACTTATTTAGGGGCAATTTTGTTTTTCAACCAGACAATTACTTTATCATATAAATCCATAACAATTGGTGATGGAGCACCTGTTACTTCATCTCGAGCAGGTTCTACCTTAGGCCAACTTACAGAAACTTTACATTCTATCCAACGATCTGATGGGACAACAATGTCAAAGAATCCATCCAGATCAATCCACAGAACTTTCGAAACTTTTATGAATCTGTCTACCTGTCGATACCATTCCACTGGCTTTTCTCTCAATCGAGGAAAATCATTTGTGAACAACATAATGTCCTGTCTAGACCAGGGAACATGCACGTAACCACCTCCTGCTATTTTTCTCATTGGATACTGATTAGCCACCATGTCCCTTTCTCTCCTTTCTTCCTCTCTTTTCTTTGTCCATTTCACTCTCCATTTGCTCAAGTCACCCAATTTTTTGATGTACACAATCAAATCTTTTATATGCAGAATTCTTCCCATCGCATTAAAATTTCCAATGTCTTTTTCAGTAAAATCTAATCTGTAATGTTTTCCCAAATGTTTTTGTTTGCTCAAGTCAATCTCTAATTCTGCAGCTAATTCTTCTACCTGTTCATATTTATTTTTCGTTTTCCACTGTATGCTTTTACAAATAAATAACAATTCATCATCTTGATAATGCTTTAAACTGTCAGGACCAATTGTACCAATGATTAATTCCTCCAAATCTGCTTTAAGTTTCGCGACATCAAGCTTTGATGTTGAATTTGTTTTCTCAACACTCTTTTCTGGAGATTCAGTATCTGACTCTGCACTCAAATTTTTCAGCCACTTTCTGAATTTCTGCATTTAATGGAATAGTCAAACCTGGGTGTTTAATTTCTTCCTGATCAAAAACAGGCTGAACAGGACCAATCGTTACTGGAACTGTTACTGCTTCCATGCCTTTGGTCAATTGTCGAATTAATTCTTCTTTTGATCGTAAATATTCTGAAGTACTTGGAGTTTTCTCATCTCTTCCAGCACTCATTTGACCTCTGAAAGGAGTCTCATTTCATGAAACTGGAGTTTCAGGAAAATTTCTACTTTCACCATATGCACTAGAATTAGTTCTGATTTCTAATCTTTCAGGAGTTTCTATATTATTCGGGTAAAATCTGGGTGATTCCTCTTTAAATGGAGGTGCACTTGGTGTGGTTCGTGTAGAAACCATCGGAGTAGACCATGAACAAGCTGGTTTTAAAGGAGTCTGTTTCCTTTTTGTAAGATATATTTCTTCCAGAACTAGATCTTCTAAATCATTTTCTTCAATATTATTTTTCTTTTGGGTATTCTTTTGACCTGGTATTTCAGTAATCATTACTCTTACTGGGTAGAGACCATCACACATGACTGCCTGTCTCCATCGACACATTCTATCCTCATGAGTTTCTCTTTTAAAATTTGATTTTGGACATCTTATTATACCACAGCTTTCCCGTTGAAGTTGAAACATCTCATCCTCCCATTCAACTAAAGCCTCAAATTGAGTAGGTCTAGGCTTTGGCACAAGGGCCGTCATCTTTTCTCTCATATTTTTCAATATTCTCATATTAAATGAACCATCTTCTGGCCAAGCTAAAACACTATCATTCTTGGTATAATCCATCCAATTATCAAACCAAAGGCAAGTATGATAACCATATTCACCTTTCATATAGGCTGCAGGTGTTTTATACTTATGAAGTAATTTTCCACCTCGCATTTCAATTTTCTTATAGGGTGAAAATATATTTTTCAATTTCTGAAGCCACGTAAGCTTCTTTTCCTCTTTTCTGTAATAATAACTCATGTTTTTAATCAAATCTGTTTAATTTAAAATGATCGTAAATGTTTCCTGGTTGTTCCTCAAAACCAACCAATCCGTGCGCAAATCACACCAACAAGCCAATCAGGTTAAGCTACGTCACCACTTACTCAACCAATAGATTTGTTGTTTTCAGGATGAGCCAATCAGCTTACAGCTTGACTCAGTCACGTGAACCAATCAGTGCGCTAGCTGTGACATATGTTAGCCAATCACAGCGCGGACCCTGTGACGTACACAGCCGCTGCAGCTTCTCGTCTCTCACTCCTAGCGCTTACCCCTCCTTCACAAAATATTTTCACAGCGCCATTTTAAGAAAACTTTTTCAATGAATTTCAATTAATAACAACAAATAAACAAACCATTTGTCTGTTTCGCTAAAATAAGGTGATAGTTGTACAGTCATTCAAGTATTCTTTTGCGTGGAATAGACGACGCTACTCTCACAGAATATACAATCGTTAATAAAGTAAACTTTTACTCTACCCTTCTAACAAGTAATAACGAACTCATTTCCCTCTGAATGTACATAAAGTAACAATTCAAAGTTTGACTCGAACAAAATTACAAAATCATTTACACACTTTCAAATGGAAAGTTTCCCTAACCATACATAAATGAAATCTTGGTAGGACTTTAACCAACCATTAGAAATCCACTTTTGCCAGTAAGAATAGACGACGCTGTCTTACCCTTCACACAAGCTCGGATAAAATTCTACTATTCTTTTTGCAGTAAGTTTTAAAACAGGCTCTAAATCCCTATACTCGAAAGCTACAATTTCATAGACAATCCTCACTATACATTCTGCCTAACACACCTAAAATCCCTAAATTCGTGCTGTACGTCCACAACACTAGTGATATATGACAATACCACTATTTTAAAACAGGACAAATGCACTGTGTAACTTCACTTGTCACACTACTCATATGCCGGCACAACTAGGAATTTTCACACTGCTGGAAAAAACCTTTTGACTACATGTAACAAGTGAACAAACTCAACATATGTTAAATATCAATCCTATGTAATTACCATGTAGCATGTCAGTTACCATAGCAACCGTAAGTCTGCTACCAGAGAATTGATCCAGCGCCCCTATAGAAAATATGTCATAACAGCGCTACCCAACTCCACAATACACACCATTATTCATAAAACTCACACAAGGCCATAAACTAACAAGACATATTTTTGAGCGACTGAATCATGTGACCTAATTAATAAAACCTATTCACAAAAAAATATATATACATTTATATACAACTGCAGTATGATAATTTCACCATGGTTTTCGTAAACTTTACATTTAATTAAGTCACTTAGGCAAATGGATCTGCTGATGGTAAAAGACCAAGAAATAACAAGGCCAGCTTGTCTTTTAAAAAATCTTATTTATTAACTATTTATTCAAAGAAAGTGGATTTTATTTAGAAACTTTTTATTTAAGCAGCATTGTTTGAAGAATTGCAAATTAGTCTGTCAATTTCAAGCAAAATCAAATAGTATGTTAAAAGAAGAATAAACAATTTTCCATCACCTAAGCCCTATTTACCCTGTCTAAAACTCACAATGCCTAAAAGAATGAAAGTAAAGTCATTTAACCCTATTGATCCTTACGTGCTCCAAAGAGTCCGTCAGCACGTCACGCCTAATTGGATTTGGGAGAAGATGAGCAGCAAGAGCCCCCTCCCTCTCATGGGGACAGTTTTTATACCTTTTCTAACTAACTACAGTATCTTTATCGCACGTTTCTTTTAAAATTCAAAACTTTCAATTGGCTGAGCCATGTCAGTCCACTGTTAGGTCACGCTCTCCTGACCAAGTCCGGGGCCTCATCACAGCCCTTATTGTTCTTTAGTTTCACCATCCTTCTTGCTTCCGCAAAAAGATACTTTTACCGGGGAGAATCATTTCACTTCCTAATCTTGGCAGGCAATTCAGCATCCTGTCCTTGGCTATGACTTCAAGAACATATCCGACTCGACCATAATTATTTCTGCACAAAACGTTGTTAGTTCAGCAAAATACTCTGCGCATGAGTGAAGACTTCACTATGGTCAAGTCTTGAAAACTGCAGGACTGCCAGTCATTTTCTTTAAGCCCATTCGTAAAACTAATGTATAAACAAACACAAAACATCAATTAATGAAAGAAATAGAATTCGTTCTGTTACCCACCCACCTTTGCTAATTATTAACCCATTAATCTATGTTACCTAGCAGAAGCAAATAAAGCATTAAACAGATTTATACAACATAAAGACGAAAAGACAAAACATGTGCACACAGAAATAAGCATATGCCATTAATAAAACAGCCGCATTTAATTCTGACAAAACAATAGACAAGATTAATTTATTATTTCTCACAAACATGCATTTGCAACATAAAGCACATAAATGAGCACATATATTAGTTCCGCGTGTCTTGAACTGCAATTTAATCTAGGTTGGTTAATAATATTCACTCCATTCACATTAGTATAATTATTTTGTTATGGAAGTTTAACTTTGCGAGTTGAAATAAATATATTTCAAGATCTCGCTCCATCACTCCAATGGAAGACCTGCACCTGGACGTGACCTTTAATATATTAAATCCGACTGTTCTCTTGTCCTCTGCTGTCACTTTGTATTCTACTATATTCTGATCTATATTAGGTACTCATTACCTAGTTTTGAAGCAATTTACCTTTCCTGGATATTTGATTAATGAGCCTTTGACCAAAAATAGTTTCAATACACAACTGAAGGTGTGTCACATTTGCACCAATTTATTGTAATTATATCCCCTTAATGTTTCTGGTTTGCAGTGTTTCAGCAGAGTGTCAGTGACAAGCAGTCAGAATTATTTGTATGTTTGCCATTTCCAACTATCTTAACTTTACAGGTGCTAATTGTCATATTCCATATCATTTCCAGACTTGAATAAGGTCTTGGCTTGCTTGTCTTCACATGGGCAAACAGGTATTTACTGAGTGATCACATAAAAATATGCAATGCCGTTTGTGATCAAAGAGAACAAACGAAAAACTGTCAATTGAAAATAGGGGAACAAACAAAAAATGTATTTGATAAAGTTCTTTGAGCAAAAATTGTTTTCTGCTCTTTAATTTGCTATATATTTAATTCTGCGATTATCATCCCCAACGCTGGTACTTATCACTCTATCTAATAATGTATCCATGAACATCTCAACATGATTCTCAGTCCTGGACAATAAACTAACTATTGATGAATGGAACTGCACCAA
This sequence comes from Lissotriton helveticus, assembly GCF_964261635.1. Taxonomy (NCBI): domain Eukaryota; kingdom Metazoa; phylum Chordata; class Amphibia; order Caudata; family Salamandridae; genus Lissotriton; species Lissotriton helveticus. Next base: position 1,008,186,592 of record NC_136065.1, on the reverse strand, counting down.
ACTTAGTGGGAAATCAATAAACATCACGGTAGCAACATTATTGAATCAGCTGCTCCTGCACATTTGCTTAAATTTTATATTGTAGAGTTTAACATGAAGATAAAGGTCAATTTTCATGTGTTTCCCCCTTAAATAAGCTGTCACTGTGGAGGGATTACCATTCAAATAACCTTAGTTGCGGGCGAGTGACCTTTCAGCCATGTAGAAAATCTGATTTCATGTCTTACATATTGCGCAGCGTTTTATTCTGATTTTACCTTTATTGTTGATCTTGTTAGTTATTAACTTTTTTAATGTATATTGTAGTGGTTTGATGTGATATGTCGACATATCAATTATTCTCATGTTTGTGTTGGTCTTTGAAGCTTGATTGCTATCCAGCACTGCAATGAAATACAAATAAATACAGAAACATCTTGGTAGCAAAGGCGTAAGTATAGAACAGTCTCTTGAGACAATGTACAAAGTGCTATGTGTAATAACTAAGCAAAAAATAGTACCATTGAACAACTATAAAATTCTAAGGTGTAAACCAAATTCAGGTAAAAAAGTGAGTAAGTAAAACTGAATGAAAATGAAATGGAGCAGAGATTGAAAATTGTAGCAAAACCAAAACCATTTGATGAAACACTGGGACAAAGTCAATATCACTATACGCCTTTGGGGTGATAGACCAGTACTTTGAGAAAGAATTGAGTTTGCAAAACCATCCTACAATTATTGGTTCAATCTAGGTAAAGTTTTTACCTTCGGATTCCAATGTTTTCTGTAGAAAATATACATCTAAACTGTACTTAACTAAAGGCTTTATCAGAAGAGGGATTTGGGAGGTAGATTATGCTTAAACAGCCCCACGTTAATCTCACACGTGGTGAAAATACACTTGGTAAGGTCTCAGGTTATCTGATAAATATCGACAAAACAGAGGTAATGAGCTGGAACACTACCTTAAACACACCTCTTTTAAAGGATAAAATAAAATATTTAGGCATCACTATAACAAAAGAACTCGGAAAAATATCGGAAACAAACCTAAACATAGTGGTGAAAGAAACAAGAAGACTACTTAAAATCTGGTCAGGTCTGCCGCTAAGTTTTTTAGGCAAATCTAATGCAATAAAAATGTCAATCATTCCCAAATTCACTTATCTCTTTAATACCATTCCGTTAGAATTTAAAAAAGAAGCCTTAAAAAAATACAAGGAGAATTATCTAGCTTTATTTGGTCAGCAAAAAGTACAGGAATCTCATGGAACAAACTCAGGAGAAAGAAGTAACAAGGTGGAATAGCAAGCCCTGACATATATGAATATTATAGATCTTTCCAATTCAAAAATTTCAGAGTCTTGTTAAAGGTACATCAAGCCTATCCAATCTACTTACAACATCTAACAAACAGTAAAGATTATTTCCTATTCAAATTTGGCCACCCAAAATTCTTTAAAAAAGTAAAACTGAAGGTTCTGAATAACGCTGTTAAGCTTTGGAATCAGATAAGAATTGCCACAAAGATCCCCTACTATAGTAGTATGGCTCCAATATGGGACTCGTCAGGCACCCCAGAATGCTTAAAGGACTTACTATCAAGCCCACTCAGACAATCTGGAATTGAAAAATGGGGACAACTACTGGTTGAAAATGCTTTAATATCCTGGGAACATTTACAAATAATAACAGAACGAAAAATCTCAAAGTTTAAATATTATCAACTATGCAGTTGGGCAAATACTATTCCGAAAGGACTAACAGATACGAATAATTTGGAACCAGAAATGACGAAAGAGGTGGTAATAAAGAAAGAAGTTTCAAAGTGGTACTGGACTCTAATTGAATCCGGCGAAGAAAATATTACTACACTTCAAAAGGTATGGAGGAAAGATCTACCAAATGAAGCCTTAGATCTAAGTCAAATCTGGAAAAAATCAGTAGAGAAATGCTGGTTGTGTGTAAAGCCCGCACCCTTAAAAAGAAACCACCTTTTCTCTATACATAGAGCGTATTGGACACCCAAAAGACTATCAAAGTTTAAAGGCTCGGCAGTAAAATCGTGCGCCAAATGTGGTGAAGAAAAGGTGGATGATATCCACATGTTTGGTGGCTGTCCAGCACTTACGCAATATTGGCAAGAGATCGGTAAGACACTAACTGCAGTACTGGGAACACCTATAACTTTTAATTATTTTTGGGATCCATTGTAATACTCAACCAAATCTGATGAGGCTAAGTAAGCATCAAGAAAATCTACTGTTCGTTATGGTCCTGTTAGCACGCAGAGAGATTTGTATTAACTGGATAAAACCAGCTCCACCAACCCATGAAAATTGGCTAAACGCTATAATAAGAACTAGCAGATTGGATAGAAAAGGGAAACAACCCAAGAGAATGAAATACTGGGAAATCTGGGACAATTATGTCACTTCCAGATGATAAACTAGAGCCCCTTCTCAATTGGAGTTTGTCTTTACCCTTTTGGCTCCTTTTCCTTTTTCCTTTTCCTTTTTTTTTTCTTTTCTTTTTGGATTCCAATGATTAAGCGGAACAATAATTCCAGGCACGATATGAAATCGGCCAAACATCTCAAGGGCCAGATACGAACAGAAACAAAGGAATTATTGAGCAAGATTAAGGTGTACGGAAGGAAACTGACTGGGTAGATCAAAGAAATTGAGAAACTCCCCTTGTATCCATCGTTAGACGACAAGGGGCAGTATGGTGGAACAACTACTCAAACACGGTCGAACTCCCAAACACCTTTATTCTTTCTTTGCATAAACCGCAATATGAGAAAAAAAAATTTAAAAAAAGAAAATACACTCCTAGCAGAACAAAGTAATGTCAAGTGTCCAGATTTAGATGCAAGAGTATCTTTCATGTGTTCTGGTTAGCTATTCAGAGATTACATGTTATACATATGTTTCAAGCCAAAAGGGTGAGTCACAAACAGGTACCTGGTGAGGTTCCACCAGCCCAAGAACTCATGAAATGCAGCAGAAGCCTTAATTTTGATGGAGAAGAACCTTGAAGCAAGAAAACAATAAAGGTGAGATACCCATAGGGTGAATATTTCAGATCATGTCAACATGTTACTCCTGCACTCTGAGGGAAGATTTTTCAAACATCATCGACCCAAAGTAAGTTTCGGTAATGGAACTACCACGAGGTACACGCTCTCATTTTCCATTACTGGACCCAATTACTTTCTCTAATTTGCAAGGTGTCCATAAGGAATGTAATTGGTTAATAAACGTTCTTCAAGCAGCCACCAGTGTGCTGTTCCAGAATACTTTTCATCCTCCAGTCACAGAAGAGAATTTCTACACTGATTTAAAGAACTTTCTTGCAGAAGCATGACCCAATTTTTTATCTATTTTTTTTTATAAACAATTTAATGCGGAGGAAATTCCAGGGGGTCTAGCTTCCAAGCATCGGAAACATAGTTTTGTAGGAAAATAACCATTCAAGTTTGAAACTATAAAGGATGCATTCTAATATGAAAATACAATACAGACTGAAGGAGAGCATGTCCGCTGTAGGGGAGGAAAACATAATGCTATATAAGAATGAGAAGACTGAGATAGGGAAGGTTAATTAATGATGGGGAGAGAAAGGTGTAGAGACAGGAACCCTGGGAAAGAACTGTGGGTCCACAGAAGACTGCCACCAGGACTTTCAACAAGTCTTAAAGTAAAAATTCAAGCTGAAGTATTCTTGTTTTTCTCAGTTGGCTGATTCTGAAATCTTCTTCAGCAGAGGAGGGTTATTCCTTCTTCCAGGTCTAAGAAGGGTTTGAAGAAAAGTGGGATTTTATTGAGTTGAAGTGTCCATTCGCCTCACAGTTATTAGCAGATACCCCTGATCCAACCTTTAGACCATAGACTTGCAAAAATTCCTACTTTGAGTTTAAAATCAACATAGTGCAATTAGGGTATGTCATGACTACTGCTTCTGGATTCTAGATAATTAAGGGATGTGGACATAACTCAGTTCGCAGACTGACTGTGACTAGAGCCATAGGACACATTTTCATAGGTAGCGAGCTACACTGCACTCCAATAAACCCCTATAACTGGAGACCTGTACTGTTTAATAATGGGGTTCCTCAATTGACCATCTTTCTGGGCCATCGAAAATCATGTTGCTGATTTGGGCTCTGTTCTGGAGGTCAAGCTCAGCGCATTTTAGTTGACTGCAAAAGCTTAGAGCCTTTCATAGCAAACCCAGGACCACTGCAATGGTCAGAAAAAGAGGTTCAGAAGAAACAATTAATCTGAGCACATAAAGCACATGTATTTCTAACCAATTGTAGTAAGGCTTGTTGGATAAATAAATGAAGAGAATCCAGGGTGTTGTCTTCAATATAGGTTTAATCCTTAGTAAGTAAAACCCACGACCAGCAAGGATGAATAACCGCCTTGTAATGGTCATGACAAAGCACATAACACATTCTGAGAACCATCAAAATAGAACACCTATCTAACATTCCTTAAAGAGGACAAGTGTATTAAAATACCATACATATTACACATCCTTCCCCTAATAAATAAACTTGAACAAAAATATAAATTATACTCATATAAGTTAAAAAGGAACTAATTCAAAACATAATCATGAAGTCTCACAGGGACAGATCTGATTCTGCGACCTACCCCCCTTCCATCCCCCGCACCAATGGTATTCGAAACAGGTTGTAAAGCAGGGAGAACAGTAAGATTATTTGAATCACCCTTAGCTAATAATGAAGAATCAAGAACATTATTTGCAGAACGATTGACGGGAAGAGATGCACTCATTGAAGATTCACTAACTCCAAACCAATCAGCAGTAGAACAATCAGACAAATCCGAAGTCTGCTTGTTAGATGAAATAATTTTTGCTTGCTGATCAGAAATCTTAATGAGAGCATTCTTGTTCCACCAACCTCTCTCAAATAAAAGAGCTGCAGTTCTAGAAACTTTTAGTACTTTCACAGGTGCTGAAAATTTGGATTGACCCTTAGTGATTTTCACAGGTTTCTTAATAATGACCCAATCACCTGAAACAAGAGGTTTTTCTGTAACATTCATGCGTTTGTCATAATTACCTTTGTAACTCTCCTGTTTCATTTTAACACGTTCACGAATCTTGGCTAAATCAACATTTACAAGAGAACTTTTCATTAACCAAGAAGGATTCAATTTAGATGTAGGAATCCTACCACGAAGTAAAACAAAAGGAGAGACTCCTGTGGTACTGTGCGGGGTACAATTATAGTTCCATATTTTCTCATGAAGAAATTCCGAAATATCAAGATTATTTGCACAAGCTGTTTGAACAGCTTCCTTCAACAAACGGTTTGCCCTCTCCACAAGACCATTTGATGCAGGACTGTAAAGAGGAACTAAAGTATGCTTGACATCTAAATTGTTTAAAAACATATTCACTTCCTGTGAAACAAAGTGTGAACCATTATCGGAAACAATTTCATGTGGAGTACCATCAATAACAAATAATCGCTTTAGAAAAGAAATCACAGCTCCAGAATTCGGATTCTTAACAAAAGAAAAATAAATCCATTTTGAAAAGTAATCAATGGCTACAATCAAGAATTTATATTCATCATTGAAAACAGAAAATGGACCCGAAAAATCCAGAGCAATTTTCTGCCAAGGAGCTTCAGGCCATTGTACCGGAACCAGTGGTGAATTGGACAACTTCCAATGTTTATCGGAGCATAAACATTGTGGACATTGGTTGACAAATAATCTAACCTGGTTGTCAATACCAGGCCACCAATAAGTGGTTTTAATTTTATTTGTGGTACCAGTAATCCCGGGATGAGTCTCATGGGCCACAGAAATAATTGATTGTCTAATACCAACTGGTGGGACAAATTTGTCTTGCCTAAACAAAATGTCACCAGACACAGACAATTCAGATGCAACTTGTGCATAATGTTTCTCCTCCATGGACATGCTTCTATCCCTAGGCCAACCTTTTATCAAAAATTTCTTAACATTCAGTAGGCAAGAATCATTATCCATGCTACTTAACCAATCCTGTTTGGTGATCTTACTACCTTGAAGGGCATCATCAACTGCAAAAACACACTCTAGATCAGAATTAATTGACTCATGTGTGGATAAAGGAATGCGTGATAAACAATCCGCACGGATGTTTTTACCTCCCGGTAAATATTTTATCTCAAAATTAAACTCTTGGAGTCGAGCCAATAATCTAACTAAACGAGAAGAAGCTCTATTGGAAGAACTTTCGCCTAGCATGTAAATCAATGGTTTATGGTCCGTGTACAAAAGAAACCTAGTTCCCCAGATATACATTCTGAATTTTTCCACAGACCATGAACACGCTAAAGCTTCTCGCTCTATAGTACTATAATTGACTTCAGCCGAAGTCAAAGAACGTGAAGCAAATGCAATGGTGCATTCTTCACCTTTAATCATTTGACTAAGGACAGCACCCAGACCACGAGAACTAGCATCCACCGTAATGATGCTCTGGACACCATGGGAAAAAGGCTTGATAGCAGGAGCAGAGAGAATCATATTCTTGACGGAGTCAAACGCAGTTTGGGATTCCGTAGACCATATATATTTGGCATGCTTTTTTAACAGATCTCTAAGGGGTTGGACCACTATTGCATAGTTCCTGACAAAACGGGCGTAATATTCACTTAATCCCAAGAATGCCCTCAATGAGTCTCTATCTAAAGGAGAGGGCGCATTTTTAATAGCTTCTAACAAAGATGATTTGGGTTTAATACCTTCTTTTGAGAGGTTGTGGCCTAAATAATCAACTTCATCTGTTAGGAATTTGCATTTCTTTTTGTTGATGGTAAGACCATGACTTTGTAATGATTTCAAAACATATTCCATCAGTATATAATGTTGATCTAAAGATTCAGAATGTACCAAAAGGTCATCTTGGAAAGCTTGAATTCCAGGACAATTATTAAAAATTGTATCCATTAACCTTTGAAATATACTTGCCGCTGAAGCAAGCCCGAAAGGTAATCTTTTATACATATACACTCCAAAAGGTGTTACAAATGTTGTAAGAGGCTGAGATTCTATTGATAATGGAATTTGATGATACGCTGAGCGCAAATCAATAGTAGAAAAATATTTGCTACTACCAATATTGGCCAGCATATCATGGATTTTTGGTAGAGGATGCACGTTAATAACAATGTTGCGATTAAGTACCCGAAGGTCTGCACATAAACGAATTTCCCCAGAATGTTTTCGTGTTACGACGGCAGCAGAAACCCATTCCGAAGATTCGACTGGACAAATAATGTCCTGAGCAACAAGAGATTCAATGTGCTTCCTTAAATCTTGTCTAACAGATAGAGGCACTGGACGTACCTTCTGGACAACAGGATAAGCCTTATCTTTTAATTTAATATTATGCTCGAAATTTTTAACTAAACCAATTCTGTCCTCAAATACAGTTTTGTATTTTTCTAAAACATTGCAGAGAATAGCATCATTACAATAATCAAAAACGGACAGAATAGGTAAATCTCCCAAGGCAACGGGTTCAGGATGACCAGGTTTTAAAATAATACCTAACTTGGCCTGATCTTGCCAACCCAAAATATCCCTGCCATTCAGTGCGACATAAATCTTGGTATATATTACTCGCCCTTTAAATTCGATGTTATCAGGGAAATAACCACGCATGGTTATATCAAATCCCCCAAAGGCTTTGGGATTAACATCTGTGGCAAGTAATTTTTTGTCATTCCAAGAACATTGAAAAGTACTTTCATCTAAAATGGTAATGGGAGATCCTGAATCCGCCATAACTTGTATAGTTTGTATACCAATAGAAATTTTACAAATAGGACCCTTGATGCTGAAGTCACATAAAGCATTAATTTGAACAAAAGATATAGAAGAAACATTTAGAGCATCACAAATTTCTTCTTCAGAATAAACCATATTAACTTTAGTTTTATCTCTAGGTAAACGACATGACGCAGCAAAATGACCTATACGTTTACAATTTGAACATCTTTTACCTTGTGCTGGACATTTAGGATTGTTTCCCACATGAAATTTCGAACCGCACCTGTAACAAAATACATTAGATTTTTGTTCATAAACTTTTTTGCCAGTATTGCGACTAGAAATAGCATTAACACTAGTATCATCACTAGATATCTGTGCAACATTACAAACGTTTGAAGAGGAGGCATGTTCAGCTAAAATCTTTGAGGAGACTTCAGAACATTCGATGCTTTTCGCAATTACAACAACTTCATCCAATGTTGGGTTTTTACATGTCAAAATTCGCTCCTGGATCTTTTTGTTGAAACAATTAAAGACCAACTGATCACGCAGAGCAGTTTCTAAATAAGTACTGAACTCGCATTTTGATGCAAGAACACGTAAAGTTGCTAAGTAGTCTTCAATGGACTCTTCTTGTAATTGTTTCCTTTTGAAGAACACATGTCTCTCTACCATAACTGATGGATCATCTTTAAATTGTTTGCCAAGGCGAGTTAATGCCTCAGTATAAACATTCCAAGTGTCATCATCAGGCGGAGCTTGAACAACTGATAAATTATCAAATAATTTTTAACCTGCATCTCCAAGATGATTGAAGAGAATAGCTCTTTTTCTTGAGGCAGAATAATCCAAAGCGTCTATAGCTTCCAAATAATTTGTGAATACTCTTAACCATTTGTGCCATGGTGTTGGAGGTTTTCCAGGCACTATTAAAAATGATGGAGGTGCCACAATCCCACTGTTGTTATTATTAGAAGTTGCCATTATGAAATTAAAATTACAATAACAATATTAAAAAATTATATTTTCTCTTACTTGTCTGAAAATGGTGTTTATAAATACCAAATTCCGTGTTGTATGTTGTTTAGTAATTTTAATTGAGCAGCTTCGTGTAAAACCGATGAAATCACCCGTTTCCTTAAGTTAATGGGTGAATCACGTTGTGACACAGCGAGCGCGATCATAGAAAACAATGCGCGTTGCTTTGGAGGGCGTTCAGTTGTGACGTGTTATTATACAACGTGCTGCGCGAGTACAGGCAGCGAGTGTGACGTGCTGCGCTATTCCAGGAAGCGCGTGTGCACTCTGTAAGTTGGCTTTGTTCGCGAGCATGGAATACAGCTCGCGTTTGAATTAACGTTGAGGCAGAGCTACGCCTTTGACGAGGTAAAATACCAAAACTTTAAAAACTTACAGTTTTTGTAGTAATTGTCCCATAAGTTGAAGCGGTAACAGGAAATGTTCTTTTTGACTCATTTCAATGAGAACAGACGCTGTCAATCGGCTCTGTTGTTGAATTTGAAATAAAATATTTTTTTCGATCTGCTCACGTCGGTGGGTTTGTTATCACAAGCTCCAAATCGTCGCCAATAAATGTAGTAAGGCTTGTTGGATAAATAAATGAAGAGAATCCAGGGTGTTGTCTTCAATATAGGTTTAATCCTTAGTAAGTAAAACCCACGACCAGCAAGGATGAATAACCGCCTTGTAATGGTCATGACAAAGCACATAACACATTCTGAGAACCATCAAAATAGAACACCTATCTAACATTCCTTAAAGAGGACAAGTGTATTAAAATACCATACATATTACACCAATAAGGCACATATTTATCTCCAACACGTTTGTTGAAATGTAACCATGTATTATGTAGTCTGAGAGTTGCAAAGTTTTATTTAATGTCAACTGTACATATAGCAATGCCTTTTGTTAATTTGTGTCTGGTTCTTTGGATCTTTCAGTCACGTCATCCCAACCCTCTACCAGTATTTAAAATGACCAATCCACTCCCCATTATCTTCTGGGAGGTAAACTAAGCTCAGTGAACAGTCCCATGTTAATCTCAAATGTGGTGCCAATAACGTCCAAACAGGAACAAGCAAATTCAAGAGGCCAGATTTCGATGCACGATAATCATTCATGTGTTCTGGATTGCTATTCGGAGATTAAGGGCCAGATGTAGGTAGAACTTATTTACCGATTCTTAATTACCGAATTTTACCGATTCGGTAATTAAGAATCGGTAAATAAGAAGGGGGGTATGTAGGAACATCCAGGTGTTCCATTTACCGAATCGGTAAATATCTGTATTTACCGATTCGGTAAATACCGAACGGTAATGCTCCATTCATTCCTATGGGCTTTGAAGCCCATAGGAATGAATGGGGCATTACCGGTCGGTATTTACCGAATCGGTAAATACCGATTTTGACAAGGGTGCAGGGGGTGTCACTTTGACACCCTCTAGCACCCCCAAAAAAGGTTCGGGGGCCATGTGGCAGGCATACCTGCCCTAAGGGCAGGTCTGCCTGTCATATGGCACAGGTGTGTATGCACACATGTGCATGCACACCTGAATCGGTATTTTACCATCAAATTGAATTTGATGGTAAAATACCGAATTTGTAGGGCTTGTGGGACTCAGAAGAGTCCCACCTACATCTCAATTTTACCGATTCTGTAAAAATACCGGTCGGTAAATTTACCGACCGGTATATTTACCGAATCGGTGAAATTACCGAAATGCCCTGTTGCAATCCCCCTACATGTCGAAAGCCAAATACTGGTCGGTAACGGCCGAATTCGGCCGTTACCGACCGGTATTTGGCTACCTACATCTGGCCCCAAATGTCCTAGATATCTTTAAAGTGAAAAGGTTAAGTGCCACACAGATACATGGTAAGGTTCCAAAGCTCCAAGTTCCAATGAAATGACTCAAAAGAACCTTGAAGCAGGAGAAAAGCATAGATGAGGTATACCATAGGGTAAATTTTTCAGATCAGGTCCACAGGTTACTCTTGTGTTCTGAGGGGGGATTTTTTCAAACATCAAACATCAACGACCTAAACTAAGTTTCTGAACAATACTACCATGAGGTACAAATTAAAATTTTCTAGACTGGACCCATGGACTTTCTCTACCATACTTAGGGGGTCATTAAGATGGCGGGCGGACTTTGTCCGCCCGCCATCCTCGTGGTAATAGGGAGCAGCCGCCGTAAGGGCGGGGGTCCCATCACCAGCATTAGGATGCGCCCGCCACAGTGGCGGGCGCATCCTGCATTCCTACCATTTTGGCGGGCGGTGCACTCAGCATCGCCCGCCACAATGGCAGGAGAGCATGTTGTGCATGGAACTGCTGGGGGGTACCATAGGTACCCCCCATGTGCACCCCCCCGGAGTCCCTGGGGGCCCGAAACGGGCCCCCGCAGGGATTCTCCGCATGCCTTTAGGCTTTGAAACATGCCCATCATAATATGGCTGGCGGTGTCTGATAGACACCGCCACCATATTATTCCTTTTCCGTCCCGGCCGCAAGGCGACCGGGGCGGAAAAGCGGCGGACGGTCTTTCCGTCCATCGAGGTCCCCCCCCACCATACTAATATGGCGGGGGGGGAAACTAGTGTGGTTGTCGGGCGGATTGCCTCCGCCAGGCCGGCGGTGGCTACCGCCAGCCTGGCGGAGGCAATCCGCCCGACATCGTAATGGGCCCCAAGGTGTCTACAAGGAATGCCATTGCCTACTGGGCAGAGGGTGTTATTTATGCAGCCATCAACATTCTCTGTTCCAATTAAGTAGAAAAATAAACATTCACGTTTGAAAAGAGCTGTACACTACACACACTGCTGCTCATTACTCCGAGTTCTTCACAAACTCAGCAAAAAGAAACCAAGTGACCTGTTTTGGTATGGCTATTACAACTTTTCCAAAAGATTAGCAATGCTATTTTAGTAATCAAGTTATAGTGTGTGTGAACCTACTTTTTTCACAACAAATGGTGATACTTTCTCAAATGGGCTTTTTTTCCCTTTTGGTGTTACACCTCTATGTGTCCTAGCCAAATTCGTTAATTAGTAAAAGCTAATTTAGCATATTGTTTCTACTGTGATTTGGCTCTCAACAGTTTCACACATACAGTAATCGCTGAAATGTCCTAGCTTGTCCCAATTTATATTTCTGGCTAATGTTATTTTTGTTCGTGTGCCGTAGTGAGAGTGGAGTTATTTGTTAAGCATGTGATATTTGCATTCACGTTAAGACATTTGTAATGAAAATAATTAATGACAAAATGTGCAATTGTGAAATGTTCAATTGACTCATTTCGATTATGATACCATGTGTTATAATTTCAGGGTTTTGCAGAACTCTCCACAGCATGACTGAGAAGAAAAAAGGTGTGAAAATGGAGGGTGTATTTGTGAAAAATAACATGAAATGACAAATGCCTTTGAGTCGCCTGCTGCTTTTGGCACACTTCCACGCTTGTCAAACAGATTGCTTGCAAAACATCAGTTTCTCCTGGATATTCCAAAGTATAAATTAATCTTGAATAGAAACCATTTGGTGGAACAGTTATATTTTAAATACATAGACACATACATTTACTTCTCGACAGGCTTCGTCTAGCTATATTTTAAGCAAACCATCGCCTGCTGGGACGAGTTAGGGTAGGGTGAACCTGTCGTATTGTAAGAGATGCTGCTGTGGACCGTTTGCTGAGCAAGTATGATATTTGTGTACGAGGTACAAATATTTTATACTGTTGTTCTACTTTCATTAGAACGTCCCATCCCTTGATACAGGGATGTATCCAGGGTCAAAGTGATACAGAAAATAGGGACACTGAAATAAAAGGGCCCCCATTAGTGAATTAAAAACCTAAAAAAGTTGCCCATGTTTACAACTTGGGGCTGTTTTGAGCTTGTAAAGACATACTGTATGTGTGTTTTGCCAGCTATGGAAGAGTGCATGGGTTTGACCTTGCTGCAGGCAATGTTTGTTTTAATAGCAGGGAAATCATCAGTAATAACTGGTCCAGCAGACCATAAAAGAGGCCCACAAAGAGCCAAAAAAACAGCACACACACTTACCTTTCATACCAGCCCCTCGGGCACTGCCTGACTGCCGACCCTAGCTGTCTAAAGAGAGATCTTGTATTTATAACGAAACATCAAATATTCATTATGGAACATTGACACTGTGGCAAACTAATGTTGGTGACCGTTGCTATCATCAAGACAACCCTAATACCAACCAGGATAATAACAGTAGGCATGGTGTTGTGTTTAAAAAGGTAAATACTGGGGTGGCTCCACCACTACTTTCTCGCAGTACGAGAAGCAGAAAAATAAAATGGTAATAACTTTCAGTTATTACCATTTTATGTTTTGTTTCGGGCGGGCAGTGGGGGCGGGGCTGCTCTGCAAGCAGGCAGGGAAGGAGTGGTGTGCCCACTCCTGAGGGCACATTGACTGTTTGGTCGGCCCTCTGGGGCAGCCCAAACCAGTCATGCGTACTCTGATCTACTCCTTGCAGGCCGTAATTGGCTTTGGGGAGGGAGCCTGGCTGCCTGCTTCCAGTTCCTGCCGGAGTCAGGAGAGCAGGAGCAGCAACCGAGAAGACGAGGGACCTGGCCTGTTCAAGTAACCCCCCCCCCCCGCCCCCCACGGATACCCCCGCCCTTGAGAAATGCCTGCTGCGACTGGGTAATCAAATGTCAATGGGACTCGTTTTGACTTTTGTATAGGACAAGTTTGAGGGGTGCAAGGATGAATGCAGGGTTCCAGGGTGAGCACAGGTTTAATAGTTAGCACAGGGCGCAGGACATTGCTGGATAAAGTAGCAAGCTTCGAGAGTTAGTGCATGGTGTAAGGTCAGTGTGCAAAATGTAACAGAGATGAAGTGGGGAGAGCAAGTTGCAAGGGACATAGGCGTTTAGCAGCAAAAATAGATTGTGTTTACAAATATAGCTCTTCCATGTTTCACAACAAATAAACAGTGATTTACTATGGTTCGCAATCAGACAGGGATCTCCAATGATCTGCAAATGAAATATGCTAACCTTGTATTCTTGCAGGTTAAAAACGTGTAAACATCTTTGACCCTGACAGCAAGTTGGCTGGATAGAGGTGTAGTATTTAATGCACTTGGTAAATATGATTACCCAGGGAGATGTATTCACCATGTACTGTGAATTAGCTCCTTTTGCAATTTTTGTTTTTGGAGATTAGGCAGAACATATAGAATCAGTATTTAACACACTGAATTCTACAAGTTTTATGTTTTTCAGTTTATTCCCAAAGCTACATTTTCAAAGGTTTAATTTGACGAGTCCTGTCATAGAAAACAGTAAGGGTGTTATAATTTTGGACAGCTTAAAATCCCAAACCCTGCACAGAAATACATTTGCAAAGGCATTGTCATTCAACTCTGTTGTTGATCATTTATCTTTATATTCACACTTTCATTTTTTACCTCTTCTCCTATTATGAGGGGGTCCAATTTTAGAGACTCCTGCTCAAAATGTGTATAGTCATCTCAGCAATCAGATACGTGTAGAGTGGTCTTGCCCCCCTCCAACCTCCACCTTCTCCCCATGACGGTCATTTATTCTTTTGTAAACTTTGTTTCCCCCCTCAGTCTAGATCCCTCATGCTCTCTCCTTGGGAGGTACACTCTGTGATCCTGTCTCCACTGTCTCAGAACAATTACAATTAGATTTTTTTGTCTGGGTCAAGGGATGCTTTCACCTAGCTTTGCATGTTAGATCTTTTAGGCCAAACCTGAATTGCAAAAGCAAAATTATTAACTCCTGAATACTAAGTGCTGTTGGTGTGATTGCGGAATTTACATGTGATTCCGTAATGTAATGTCCTGTTCTGTCCTATAAAAGCTTTTGGTTCTTTCCTGGTCTCTAAGTCCATTGATCCAAGTGGTCTCATCTTGTGTGACAATTTCATCCTGCCTTAGTTTTTTAGCTAAGGGAGTTTGCTTTCAGTTACATATAGTCAGGTTCATGTAGTGAGGTAGTTAGAGCAGGAAATGTAAAATGGCCATCCTACCCCCACAGCATCCACTGAAGGAGTGACAACTGCCAGTTGGTAGTTCACAAAACCAGAGCCAACATACAACTCACTTCGAGCAGAAACTTTCCAGATAGGCTGGTAGAATGTGTTCAGAAGCAACAGCAAACTCAAAGGACAGCAATACAGATGGGACTTTAAATGGTCCACCAGGAGTTCCATGTCCAGACGCTGAACCTATTGTGTTTCTAGGCATAAGTCCAAGGCACACTTGAAAGTGCACAGTAGTTAACGGAATACAGGCTGAATGCAGTGAAGCCACACAGGCCGAAAGGATAAGAACCAATGCTCATTTAATTCCTGTAGCAAGGGTGCACTGAAACATAGTACCATCCATTCACAGCACAGTTGCACATGTGGTAGTGGCAGTTCCCTTCAATCTTAAAATGGGACATCCGTTGGGGAGCAGAAAAAATAAAATCACAATCCTGACAATCAGGAACAGGACCAGAAGAAGACCTCTGAGCACGGAATAAATAAATGATGGACTGAGTCTGAACACTATCGGGACGATACTAACCAAACCAGAGCCTAAGCTTTTAAAAAAGGGTGTTACCCCTGCACTATGAGACATGTTAAAAATGCGGTGCACCAATTCTCCAAAATGTTGTGGGAAATTAGTGCGGAGTAGCGACTGTATCTCTGAAGAGGACCTTGCAATTTGAAGATCAAATGTCTCCTTCACAGATGTTAAGGCCACATCTTTCTCAAACAGTAACCCTTTCAGTCTGCTCAGGCCATCAAAGTGCAAGTTTGAAAGCTTTGTTGAAGGCCAAAGCATCGCTTCCCTAACTGTACGGACAGGTGGTAACAATACTTGTGTACAGCAAGTGACCATGAAGAAGCCATGACAAGATAGGCTATACCCAGTCTCATACCAGAGCACCCCTGATCGTTCAACATCAAATAACTTCCATTTGAGAGTAATCTGAATGCCGGAAGAATCATGGCCACTGGGGAACCTTTCAAGTAGCAAGACAAGTTTTATATGGACACATTACAAGCATCATGGAGCAAAACTTCCTTGCACACCAAGCAACCACTTAAAGTTTTTTTTATTATACCACTTAAAGATTTCTCGCAGCTGGATCCGTTGAGTTTCATTATTTCAACATCAGAATTTAAAAGGTAATTCTCAATACTCATGTACATACACTTCCCTTAACACTTCATATCTGCCCACTTGATGGTGTTCTAAGCAGTTTTAGAAATAAAACATCAAGATTGGCAGAGTAATAAACCTGTGGATTATTGAACCTGCGGAAGGCGTGTCAGCAACAGTGAAAGGTAGCTTCTCTAATTTCAATGTGAGGAACATAGTGTATGTCACATCTTTGTATGCTGTGAGTGTTTGCTGTTTCGTAAGATGGTATGGTGAAAACAGGCTTGTGGCATTAATATGTCACCAAAGTACACAACCAGAACGAAGTGTCTGAAGTGTCCAACTCAATAGCAGGATGGATCTAAGTTGCGACTGCCCTTGTTGTAATGCGGATATGTCATGTTGTATATTGTCTATTTACAACAACAATATGTTACCCTGGGAGTACATTCTAGAGGACAAGGTTGTCATGCCATTGTCAACTATTGCTAAAGCCTCTTCCAGATTAGCCCTGTCAATTTAGCACTGTTTTTCAGCAGTTTCCAGCTGAGAAACTACTCTCCATATTTCATTGTATATTGCATAGAAGAAGCATTTTTCATGTGGTTTTCGAGGACCTAGCAAGAACTCACATAGTTCCAGGTCATCAGAAAAAAGGGATAAGGGCTGTTTCACCAGGGACAATGTTGAAGTTTTTAGCCAACCAAGGCAAAACTTCCCAACACTGTAAGTTGTTACCACCCCTGAATGTTCTGTCTGCCCGTAACGCTGGTCAGGCCTGCTGATCTTAAAGGCCTCAGTGTTTCCAAGGAACTATGTCTGACATCTGTCAGTATCTAACGGCCAAACTAACCATCCCCTACAATTGGACTCTGATTAATTTTATGTGCCATTGCGTAGCATGATGTATTTTGTGAACTGCTGCCAGTTTTCAAAACGTGCAAATATGTGAAAGTGTTGTATATTCAAATTCTTTATCTTAGTTAAAACAAGACACACTGTTTTGTTCAGGAATATCATCTGTTGTGGCATAAGGCATGTTTTAAACAGAAAGCCTCATTCCACTGAACATGCCATTCTTTTGTCCCCCAAATACATTTTACATCAATAGTGTCCCTCCAAAAATCAAACCTTTGTGTGTACAGCTGAGAAAGAAAAAAGCAGTATAATATTTTTTATCATACTTTTTTTCACAGGCATTGGTGCAAGTTTAAAATATTAAGACACTGGGTCTACTGTATCATAACCAGAAAAATAAGCAAACTTCTACACAAATGTTTTTGAACAATCGCGTGGTGGTGTAGAGCAATGTTTCCATTGTTTGTAGTTAAAAACAGCATGTTGAGTACTTGCTTAATGCAAAAAATAATGACTGTAATGTTGGAAACAGAAAAATGCCATCATAATTAGATGTGCCTTCACAAAGTTCATCAGACGAAAAACAGTAGAATGCGCTCGATCTTCTAGTATTTCAAGCACTGTATCAATATTCCAATCATCAGAGATGGCAATGGGGTGTTGATATCATTCAATGATAATTTATGGTTTAAATCTTTTTATTGAATTTTGGTTGCAAACAGTAAACACCACACCCACCTACAACCACTGGCCGGTGGGCAATAGCATGGCTTATATGCAGATTTTAAAAAGAGAGGAATAGAAGAGAGAAAGAAAAAGAGAGAAGGAGGGAAACTGAAGGACAGAGAGGGAGAAGAAAGACAGGGCCTACCCATTGCCCAGTACTCAACATAGTGGGGGTCTAGCCCTCGTGTGGCGTTGCCTCATTTCAGAAGGATGGATTTTCAATGAGGGTAGTAGTGGGAAACCTCAGGACCCTTAAGTAACATGGGCAGGTGTGCTCAACGAACTCAGAAGACATGTAAGCCACAGTGGATCCCCAGGTCTTATCAATCTTGGGCAGCGTGTGATTAATCCCCACTGTAATCCTTCCATCCCCACTACCTTCCAGACTCCATGAAGCCAATCTAGTTTTGTTGGGATGTCTTCAGTGCCCCACTTTGCTAGTAGCACCTGTTTATCCACCCCACAGGACTTAAGAGGGTATGTAAGAGGATTGGGGAGTCCCAACAAGGTGTAGCTAGGGAATCTGGAAAGCTCCGTCTGATATATGGTCAACAACAGATAGGATAGTGTCCCAGAAGGCTTGTATCTTAGGACATTGCCATAGTATGTGGGCCAGTGTGCCTGCCTGTCCACATCTACACCAGCAGAGATCATTGCTACGGGGTCTCCACCGAATACGTGCCAGGGTATAGTACCAATAATACACAATTTTTTGTAGCATTTCCTTACCCGAGGTACTGCATGAGGAAGCCCGGGCCCTGTGGATGATATCTGCCCACTCCTCTGGGGAGAATTCCTGTTCCAGCTCCGATTCCCACCTGCGCTGTGCTGGGGACTTAGCGGGGTTCTTGACCTTGTTGAGAAAATTATAGATATCTGATAAGAGACATTTGTTTGAAGGTGATAAACCAAAGCTCGAATTTGGTAAGGGGCCACCTGCATGTGCGCACATCTGTGGTTTTGTGACCCAGTGGCGTAGCGCCAGGTACTGCCAGTACGCTTCCTTGGGAATCCCATAGGCCGTCTCCAGTTGGGGGAAGTCCCTGCATGTCACATAGGTCGCCTATGCGTTTATAGTTAGCTTCCTGCCATTTCAAATACACGTTCTCTACGTGAGCCGGAGGGAAGTCTGGGTTCCCTATAAAGCGAGTCAAGGGCAACATGACAGCAGAGAGCCCACACCTTTCCTGCACCTTGTCCCACACCTTCATAGTGGATCTCAAAACCGGGGAAATTTACACACCCTTTGGACAGGGGCATTTGGGAAACCAGAGGACCTTCCAGATGTGGATACCAGCAACCCCTTTGTCTATGAAACACCAATGTTTTTCAGATTCTTGTTGGTACCGCTCTAGCATACAGCATAATTGCGCTGCCTCGTAATATCACCCCAAATGCGGTACCTCGAATGCCCCATCCTCCTGCCTCAGATACGTGAGGTGGCGAGCAATACGTGCTTTCTTCCCACCCCATATGAAGCAATCGACTAGTTGCTATAGTTGGACCAATATCTTAGGCGGCGGACATAATGTAATGAAGACGGGGCATAATCATCATCTTGATGGTAGCCACTTTGCCCAGCCATGAGAGGACGTGCTTCTTCCAACTGTGCGGCTCTTGTCGAACCTTAGCCAATATCTCAGAGTAATTCACCTGGGCAATCTTCGCAGTGGTCGGAAAGACCCAGATCCCCAGATAAGTGTTGCAGCTAAAGGCCCATGAGAATGGGAACTGCGCAGCTATCTGGTGTTGATCTGTGGTAGACAATGTTAAGCTAAGAGCCTGAGTCTTTTTCAGGTTGTATTTAAATACCGATGCTGCGCTAAATGTACCAATCTCTGCCATCAGGGGGCGAGAGAGAGCAATTGACGAGTCAAAAAGAGCACCACGTCATCCGCATAGAATGAAATCTTGTGCTCTCTAGCTCCAATCCAGATTCTGGTGACAGTGGGTAGTTGTTGAACTCGTTCAGTGAAAGGCTCCATATAGAGCGCGAATAAGAGAGGGGAGAGTGGGAACTCCTGCCTCGTACCCCGCCCGATCTGAAAGGGACGGGAGGCCACTCTGTTCACTCTGATGCGAGCCTGCGTTCCATGAAGTACACAATTCACCCACTTCATGAATCTCTCCCCCATACAAACCTGCATAGAACCTGTCGAAGGTAAGGCCAGTGGACCCGGGCAAATGCCTTCTCGGCATCCACCGATAAATGTATCGCTGAGGTCTGGGTGCATTGCACCTTATCCAAGAGGTGACATAGTCGCCGGGTCCTGTCGCTGCAATTACGCTCTGGGATAAAGCCCGACTGATCCGGTCCGACCAGGCACTGCATGTGTGGGGCGAGCCTCAACGCTAAAATGCTTGCAAATAGCTTCAGGTTGACATTGAGCAGAGGTATAGGGCGGTATGATGCGCATTCCCGGGGATCCTTCCCCAGCTTGGGGATAACTGCCACCCCGGCCTTGGACATCGATGGGGCTAGCCTCCTAGTCATGCTAAAAGTGTTAAACAGGCATGTCAGAAGGAGGGCAGGATCCGAAGCAAAGATTTTATAGAAGCCGGCTGGGAAGCCATCCTCGCCCGGGGCTTTCCTGGTGGGGAGTCCCTGAATGGCTCGTAGGACCTCTTTGGGTCTAATGTCCGCTTCTAAGTGGGCCGCCTCTGATGCCGGTAGAGGAGTCACCGGCGCTGAACGTGTGCATTCCTTGGCTGCCACAGGGTCTAGGCATTCCGCCGAGTAGAGGGCGGTGTAGAAGGCCTCGACCTCAGCCGCAATGTCCCTATCCGACCTCAGGATCTCTCCTTGGTTGTTCGTAACCTCTGTAACCCGTTGTGCCACCATCTCGGCCCGGAGTGCGTGTGCCAGAAACTTCCTAGCCTTGTTCCCCCCTCATAGTAGCACTGCCTAGTGCAAGGCAGAGCATATTTAGCCTAGTCAAGATCAAGGGCCCTCAACTGCTTCCTTGCCTTAGTAAGTAACCACCATGTTTGAACCGCCCCAGGGCAGTGGTGGACTCCCTCCAGCTCCTTAATTTGGTCTTCTAGTTCCTCCTTTTTGGCTCAACGGTCTTTGTTCAGGCACAACGAGATAGCTATACAGCGTCCTCGGAGGACCGCCTTCAGGGCATCCTAGAGCATGTCTATACCGACAGAGCCCATGTCATTCACCTCCAAATATGCTTTGATAGCTCCCCATATCTCTGCTATATTAGCGTCGTATGTAAGCAGTGTGTGGTTCAATCTCCATGAGCTCTGCCGAGGGAAAGCTCCAGGGAAGAGCAGTGTTAAAACAATCGGGGAGTGGTCCGATAACACTACCACCCGATAGACAAATCTGTGGCCACCGTGACCCTGGGCGAGGTCGAAAATAGATCTATACGGCTATATGTTTGATGCGCCGCCGAGAAGTAGATGTATTCCCAAGCGTTCGGGTAGCGGTGTCACCAAGAATCCTTGAGCCCAGCCTCACCCAACCGCTGCAGCAATGTGCCAGAGTTGGATCCAGAGTGTCCCACCCTGAGCGCCGATCTGTCCAGTGGGGCATCCGGAACCAAACTGAAATATCCCCCTATTACCAAGTCCTCGCTTGGGGGCTCCAGGATTGTTTGTATCGTATCTCGGAGAGAGGCTTCGTGCTGCTCGTTGGGGCTATAAACAGAGGCTATTGTTTGTATGCGCGTCCCCATCAATACTCTCAATGCCAATCGTCTATCCGCTACATCCCCTTGTACCCCCATGACTGTCCCTTGGAATTGTGTGGATATGAGTATTGCCACCTGGCCCTTTTCCCTATTCCCGATGAAAAATATTGTCTGTCAAACCATTTTGACCAGAGCCTTTTCCAGTCATCCCGCAGGAGATGGGTCCCTTGTAAGAGACAGATATTACATTTGGCATCTCTCAACAAAGCAGGAAGTGCTCGTCTCTTAACATGAGAGTTAAAGCCCAAACTTTATAGCTCATAATAACCACTTTAAGTCCTGTTATGAGTATATGTTTTGAGTGTACGCCTGAGCAGCAGATGGACATTGGCCACCAACCTGACTGCACATAGTCTTCTGTTTCCCTCCGCCGGTCCTCATTCTCCCTATCCCCCACCCGAAGTACCACGCGCCTCCAGCCTAATGGAGTATAGTTATCCCTCAGTGTGTGATTGTAGGAGAGTAGGATCTGCTTACTATGGTTACCCCCACTTTTTGCTGGTGTTTCACTGTTTTTCGACTTTAGTCTGGCTTGGGCCCTGCTATCCCTATATCTACCTTTAATCACTGATACACATACATCTATAAGTCACTCCAATGACAGGCCTTATCAATCCTGAAGGCAGAGTCCTTGGTTTTGTGTGAGAGGGTGCCCATGCATGAGCAGGACCCCTCTGCAGCTTTCGGAATCTATTCTCTGATGCTGTTTTGTGATGCAGCCAGACTATATACTCTTAAGTGCATTATAACCTTGCGGTAAATGCTAACTTTGGAATGGCTGCATGGAAACATGTCGTGTTTGGTGTCAAACACTTTGGAATCCAACCCCCACCTGCCAGTTCTGGCGGCGGGGTAGAATTCCACCCTTCCAGAGGGAGAAGACATGTACACACTAACCTAACCAGTAACAGTTCAAAAGAGTCCCAGCATCACAAAATGGATGCTGCAGCCACAGACACGAGTCTGACCTCCTGCTGCTGGATGAAACTCCGGCAGGGAAATCCTGGAAAATAGGTTTCCTGTCACAGGGAGGTGTAACCACCTCCCAGACAGGCTTTAGTGTATTGGGGCTGGGTGCATTCATAGAATGCTTTTCAGACAGTGCTGGGGGCACACTTGGTGTCCCTGTGCATACTCCAGTTCAAACCGGTTGCAGGGGCATTCAGCCCCTGCTCTGGTGCCAAACTTGACAAAGGGAATGGGTGTAACCACCCCTCTTACCTTACCCTCCCATAGGTGGGTCCCCAGATTATGTCTAACCCCCTTTCTTAGTATAAGTATGGGAACCCAGTCCCTAGGACTTCAGATTACACCTGGACGAAACTCTGCAACATATATCCTGGAATTTTGACATTCTACTCGACTAGAAGACGGAAGAATCTCCCTTGAGGTCAAGGAGTGACTCCCCTGTTCAAACAGGCACCAAAGAAGCATCTTGCCGGTCTGCATTTCCAAGGCTCCCACTGGATGCTGAAGGATTTGTGACTCATGACATGGACTTCCAGACTTCTCAGACGCCGACACGAGATCCCAGCAAAGCTGAGACCCGCAGCCCTGACGTGGAACCGGAACTCCTTGACAACGGGCACATTTGTAAGCAATTGCATCAACTTCCTGAGCTTTTCGGAAGTTGTGCATTGGGCTACTTGTAGTCCAAGCACCTAACACCATTTGCACCGAAGATTGTGGGCCTACACTCCAAGAGTGTTCCGTGGGCCCGCTTCTAGCATTTCCGCTCAAGGCTCCTTTGCGATCCCTGGTCCATCGACTGGTGGGTCCCCATGAAGGTAATTCTTCTGTTTATTAGGCTTTCCTGGTTGCTCCAGATGTGCCCTGACTCCCCACGGAGTGTTGTGTCCCTCAGACCTTCCTGGTCTGCCTAAAGGCAATCTTTGCTTTCTGCATGGGTTGCTGTTGCCAAGGCTTGTTGGGTCCAATCCGGTTACCGACACCGCAGCACTCGACATCCTTTGTGTGACAGTTTGAATCCACCTCTTGGTTGTCGTCAACACCTCCTGGTCCTCGTGGCTGAAGAGTCAAGCTTCACCTTCTTCATCTGAAAGCACCCGACATCGGTGGGCAACCGCTCATCGCCTTCCTGGTCACTGGCAACTGACCCAGACTCTGTCCCTTCTGCTTTCAGGTTCTTCAGATCTCTGATCCACCCTCGGATCCACCGAACACTTTTGTCTTGGTCGCCAGCAGAACTTTGCAGCAGATTGCCATTGAAAACGACAACGAAACCCGACATCAAAAGACACCTATGCACCCGGCTTCTCTGGGTTAGGTAACTCAAGTACTCCAGTGCTTCCGTGGGTATTGACTCTAGAACTGCCTAGTTCTAAAGGGGTTTGCTCCAAGTCCTCTTCTAAGTGTCCTTAATCTTTAAAATTCCAACCACGACTTTCCCCATAGAAGTTAATGGTGATTTGCGGCTGTGTTTAGACACTGCACGCATCCCCTGTGGGTCCCCTGTGTCACTACCTTGGGTGGTTCCTGGTGGCCCCAGCAGTTCTTAAGGCTCTAGGCCTTGTATCTATGTCAGTCGTGGTTCTTATGCCAATTACTTAATATATGGTTTGGTACGCCCCTAGAGCTCAACGTATATTGTGCTAATTTACTGTGTGCTAAATAAGTTTACTGTATGTACTTTTGCCTCTAGCCTCATAAAGAGGATAGAGGGATGTGTTTAGAATAAATACATATATTTTATAATGATACCTGGTGTGGTTCTCCTTTCACTTGGTCATTCATGAGATTATAGACTGGTAAAACAAGCTGCTTTACATTCCTTCAAGACTGAGCCTGAAGGCTGCTCTCCACAGCTACCACTAGGATAGCTTTCTATATAGGTTGTCTTTAAACCTACCATCAATAAGGGTCATTTTGACTAGAATAGTGGACATCATATGCCAGGTCAACTGGTCACAGTGGTGTTATGTGGGACATCATCGCATGTCCGGAATCCCTGTGTTTCCCACCAGGGAGATTACAGCCAGGGACCACAGATAGTGCAATATTAACATCCGTGGTACTCCCGCCCCTCGCATAAGCGACACCCAGCCTCCCCTAACTCTGCTTGCCACCCATGGGTTCTGATATCGAAGGGTTACCCTACCTGTCTGTGTGAGGACTTCAGATCTCTTATGGGTAGGAAGAAGAAAAAGGAATAAGAATAGAGGAGAGTAAGAGAGAGCAAATAAACCTCCATTGCGTCCTCCAACAACGATGAGTCGCACATTCGTGCAAGGGTCCATGTATCCGATGGACGGTCATCACCCCTCCAGATGTGGGACCCCCACCGAGACCAACAACTCCGGCTACTGGACTTGGACCATCTTCACCACCACTGGGTCTCAGGTCAGCAACTGTTAAGCTCAGTCATTGGCCTGGTCGCTGGTACCCACCCGGTCCTGGATTTGATGCAGAAGGGCTTCCCTTTCCTTCTGATGTTCTTCCTCTGATGGCTTTGTGTTGTTTCCTTTCCTGAGGCCTCCTCTCTGGGTCGATTTAGCTGGCTTCACAGAGGATGGGCCACGCTCTGTCGCCTCCAAGTTGCCTGCCACTGCCAAGGCCCTCCCAAGGACTTCCCCCGCCTCCTTTAGGTTCTGCTCCCCTTGCGTCTCCTTGTTCCAGATGGACAATCGAAACAGATGTCCCAACCTGTAAAAAATTCCTTGCTCTCGTAGGAAGACTGTTACCTTTCGCAGCGCTTTACGCCTCTGAAGGGTGAGGGACGAGAGCTCCCTGAATCCCCTCAAACTCCACCGTCAATTGGTCCCGTGTGGAAGCCATGATGATCTCCTTCTGACGGTAGGAGTGTAGGCAGGTGAGAATGTCCTGAGGCTGGCCGGAACCGGAGGCAGGCCTCCCAGCGCAGTGGGTGCAGTCCAGCATGATTTCCTTGTCCCTCAGCTCTGGCACTACGTGTTTAAAGAAGTGAAGTACCCAATCCTCCAGCTTGCCTCCGTCCGCTTGAAGTGACACACCTTTGATGTGGATATTGGAGCACCTCAAGCAGTTCTCCAAATCTTCCAGCTTGAGAAAAAGCTCCTCGTTCCGTTTGCGTAGGTCAACCAGTTCCCGGGCTTATTCAGTGAGTTCTTCCTCTATGCGGTCTCCATTGTATTCCAGGGAGTCCACCCTGTCTCCCTCTTCCTGGAGTTCTGTTCACAAATGTTTAATATCGGAATCCACTTCTTGCCGCAGTCCCGCAAAGTCATCCCGGAGCGAGCTAAAAAGCTTCTCCATAACACCCTTAATGATCGGGTCCTCTGCTCGCCCGGTGTCTGGGTCTATCTCTCTCTCGCTTGGCTGAGACTCCTGTGGGTCGGGTCGTGCCCCCCTGCTTTCTCCACGCTTGGTTTTTGGAGTAAGTCTTTAATCAATGTGTCCTTCTTGGACCGCAGTATGTTCATTGCCGTGTTTTGGTGTGGCGCGGACCCACAAACCTTCCTCCCAGCGTTGTTTCAAATGGGGATTAGTGCTCCGCCGGTGGTCCACTGGTACTGGTCACAGGGAGCCAAGCAGCCCCACGCATGGGGTGCGTACATGGCCTCCTCCGGGCACTCACGATCAGAATTCTGCGATCCCCTTCGGTTTTTCCCTTCTGGGCTGTTGCCTCTGGACCGTTCAGGGTGAGCCTAGGCACGGTAGTCACAATGGCCTTGTCGCAAAGAGGGGGCAGGGTCCCCTACAGCTGTGCTCCAGGCTCCCTGTCACCGCCCCTGGGGAATGCGCCACTGGTCACGAGGCATAGCTTAGCTCAGTAGTGGGCCCTTAGGACTAAGCTCTGAATGTGCACCTGTAGTGACCCGTACAATCAGCCCACAACCTGGATAGGGTCAAATCCTGGCTTTGCCACCCGGATTTGCATTGTATGGAGAAGGTTAGTAGGCCCAATCTGTTGTCATGTCACGTTAAATTCGTTTTACCCCACCCACTATAGGCACAGCAGATAGTGGGGTCAGGAAGCTGCTTCTATGTCCCTTAGACCTCTAGGCGTGCTCAGGGGCCGATGCCACCAGAGGCCTGCTAGGCCTCGCCTTTCGTGCCACTCACTGCGGCTCCTACTCTGTCCTGGCATCTCTCTGTTTCGTTGTGACTTCTTTGCTCGAATCTGGCCGGGATTTCTCTGGTGGTGCATTGTTCCTCAGGGTTGTCTCCTCTTTGCCTGGGATCGGGCCGTCAGACCTGGCACTAGAGTTAGCGCTGTAGTGTCTCCCCACGCTCCCTCACTCATGCAGGTGATTGTGAAATATGGTGGTGGCAGGGCTGCTGAGCACCGCCGGCCTCTCTTTAGAGCATTCCCTGCTAATCTGGATTCGGAGGAGTGTCTATGCTTGTTTCGTCGGGGATCAGGCCTCGGGCCGCTTCACTCCTACCCGTCGCTGACTCTAGGCCTCCCCTCAGGTCTCTGCCTCGTGGTCTCAGGCTCCGATGCTATCTCACTGCGGCGCCTGGAAGTGCAGCTCTTCAGCCAGGCCAGGGCCCCTCGCTTGCGCCTCCTCACCTCTCTTGGTTGCCAAGGCTCCGATGGCAGCTTTGGCAGCCCATAGTGCAGACGTTGTGCCCCTACCCGAACAATGGGCTCCTCGCGGTGGCATCCACGCAAGATGGCCTCGATGTTGCCACCGGACGGGGTGAGCTGCACCAAAGTGGGGCCTCCAAATCTTGTTTTGTTGGCTCAGGGAAGTAGCGCTGCCTGCCCCTTATGACCGTGCCTCAGGGGATCGCGCCACAGCTGCTCAGCATCATCACTGGGTCTCACCCAGGGCCATCTCCTCGTGGTCCTGAGCTCCAAGAAGACCTCTCCCAGCTCCGCTTAGGTCTGCACCCCCACCTGGACGGGCACGTTCCGATCCACTGTCTCACCCCCTGGGCTCTCAGAGGCCCCGCCGGCACCTCTGTCAGCATGTATCGCAGCTCCCATGCCTCTCTACTATGAACAAACTCCTCGGGCGGCCTCAGCGCCGTCCTCGTCTCCGCTGCAGCTCGCAGCACTTGGATCGCAGCAGGCGGGTACCACTGGGTTCGACAGTCACCCTCGGATTTGCGCTGTACCCAAACATTTAGCAGACCCTGAGACTATTTTTGGCTGCCTCTCGGGTCTCCAGGCTGCAATTTGATGCCCTTTGCTACTCCTCCGCCAACTTGGCCAAGCCCCCATTCAATGATAATTTAAACAAATAATGAATTTGCTAAAGTTCTGTAGGACCGTACACATCATACAATACTGTAATAATTGAAGAAACGTCTCTCTTTTAAATCCAAGTGATTTATTCAGTAAACAAGAGCACAGCCCACTCCAAATTCATGCCAGGGGCAGCCACATCAAACCGTCAACTCACGTAACCTCGAGCTCTCATGAGCTCACTGAGCTCGGGAGCGTCATGCATGGCTCATGGTAAACAAGTGAATTACACTTTCCCCTCTTATAAAACAATAAGCAAATACAAAACAATACATAATGCCCCCTCCCCTTAGAGCCTACCTCTGACCAAGAATATATAACAACACCTTGGGTTA
Organism: Lissotriton helveticus; assembly: GCF_964261635.1. Lineage (NCBI taxonomy): Eukaryota > Metazoa > Chordata > Amphibia > Caudata > Salamandridae > Lissotriton > Lissotriton helveticus. Next base: position 1,008,158,799 of record NC_136065.1, on the reverse strand, counting down.
GGGGGACACACAAAAATGACATAGTGCCCATGGCCTGTGGCAATGTAACTACAAGCATTCTTACATGTACAATTTAACTACAAACATACTCCTGTAGGTTACTAGGTGGCTTTCTCATTCTTCCCCTACTCTCTTCAAGTAATTCATCTGCAGGTGCAGAATCAACTGATAACTGGATCTTTAGTGAAACGGTTGCAGGCTTGGAACACCCAGCTTCCTTCTCGGAATGATCCACTTGACTTTGAATGTGCAACTCACCCACGTTTTTTTGTGCACCACCAAACTCAATCACACTCCGGTCAGTTTCCTTTCAACAACCTCTTTCATACAATGCCGCCCGTCTAAGGTTCCATGTCTGTCCGTTTTCTATCTTGACCATATTACCACCAAGAGCAGTCACCTTGAAAGGCCTTCTAAATTTGGTCATACTGCTCCTCACGCCACCAGGTCGTACTTTGAACCAAGCACCCACCTTGATGAATCTTTCCCTCCGTGTGTCTTCTATGCTACTTTTACTTGGTTGCTTAGCCATAGTCATGCCTCTCCACATTCATGAAGGAACCAGTTTTGTACCAGTTTTCCTGCCACACATCATTTCGAATGGGGACAAACCAAAGCTAGAATTCACTGTGGTCCGATAAGCATTTAACTATACTTTGAATAGACTGCCCTGCACTTGTTGCTAACTTCATGGTCCCTTTCACTAATTCCACCAACTTGTTTCCTTGATGGATTATACAGAGAAGAACACAAATGCCTAATCTCCAAATATTCCAGGAATATTTCAATCTCCAGCGAAACGAGCTGGGTTCCATTGTCTGTAAGTAATATGGAGGGTATCCTCTCCCGCCTGAAAAGTTCACTTAGCATCTGAATCATGTGGAAAGCCAAAATATTCCTCATAAAAACCGCTTTCAACCATTTGGACTTGGCATCAACCAAAATTGCAGCAAATTTGTCATGATCAGAAAGCATCCCAAATGGCCCAACAAAATCCAGACAACCTTTTTCTCCCACACAATTTACTTCAGCCACATGCTGCTCTTCCGCACCTGTCCCAAACCAACCCTTAATCGTTTCTCAAACCCCTTGCATGCCTCACACTTCTCAACTCTTTCTTTAACCTGACTGTCTATGAGGGGCCACGAGAATTTCTCATGCAATCTCTAATGGTCCTGGTTTGCCCCAGATGTCCTTCATGTGCTAACTCTGAAAGCACAAAGTGGTAGAAACCTATCCCTTCTTAACAACAAATGATCATCTTGTGTGGCTAGCTCATCCATAACTTTTATGAATGGCTTCACACCTTCAGGCACAGAACTCTCCCTCCTCAATCCTCTTGTGATCATCCCCCTCACCGCAGCAAGTGTGGAATCTTGTTTCATGGCAACTATCCACTCCTTTTTTAGAAATGGACCACAAGGATACTTCCATGACATCTTCTAAACTCACCACCACTTCCTCACTTTCCTCTTCCTCAACTTCATCTGTTTTGTCAGGCAACCTGGACAGGCTATCAGCCACTTTGTTCTTCTACTGAGGCACATACTCTAATTTACAGTTACACTCTTGTACTCTAACCGCTAACTTGGCCAGTCTCCCTGAACAATTCTTAGCACCACCTGGTCTCATGACCTTAAGCAAAGGTATGTGGTCTGTTATTACAAGAAACACAGTGCCCCACAAATATACTCTGAAATAGTTAATTGCCCACACAACCGCCAACACTTCATGCTCCATAACGGAATAGTTCAGTTCCGTTTCTGTCAACGAACGTGACGCAAATGCCACGGTGCTTCCTTCTTTCCGTGCACTTGTACGAGGACAGCTCCAGTTCCCTCAGCACTCACATCCACACTAATTATAGTACTCAAACCTGAATGATAGGGGACATCACATCAGCATGAGCAATATCATTTCTGATCTCAGGAAACACTTTTTGCTACACATCACACCACTCAAACATTCCCCCCTTCCTTAGTAACTCCCTTAGCGGTTCCTTCTTGTGTGCAAAATCTCTGATAAATTTGGAATAATATTTGACTAGCTCCATGAAAGACCTGAGGGAATCTCTATCATGTGGAATTTGGGAGTTAGCAATGGCACTTAGTAGATTTGCTTTTGGCTTTACTCCCTCACCCAAAATGAGATGCCCCAAATACTCAATCTTCTTGACCAGACACATATATTTATCCTTGCGAAGAGTCAGCCCAGCACAACCAATGTGTGTTATTACCTCTTCCAAGATTCAATTATGCTCACTGACATCATCCGCAAACAATAGGATGTCACCTTGAAAGACGGTCACCTTAACCATCCCAGAAATCACCATGATCATAAGTCTTTGAAATACACTAGCTGCTGAACATAATCCAAATGGTAATTGTGTAAGCTGAAACATATCTTTGGCTGTAATAAACAAAGTAAGATGTTTAGATTCAGGTGGGAGTGTTAATCTGCCCAGCTACTTGGAAAAGGCTGAGAACTACCACCTACATGAGCATTATGGACTAGACACAAAAGAGCAATCAGCATCTTACTTGGTAGCACCTTTCAGGTGAAGAGAGATGCAAGTCACCTCACCCTTGTGGGTGAACTTTGATTCCATTTAGAGACTTCAGCTGCCTTTGTGCAGGCTGATGTGTAGTGTGCATCAACACCCTAATATTATTTAAAATAGCCATTCACGTCATGGAGACGGACCAGGGATATTGTTGACATGCTACAAGCTATATAAGAGTGCACTGATTCCTTGGACTTATGAAGAAAGACAATATTCTTGACATTTCAATTGAACATTAAAGTGAGCTCTGTAATATAAATATGTCTGTCACAATAAGATGGGTTGTAATGGAGTACAAGTACCTTGAATCTGTTCATTGGAATTTCAATAGGATTGCGATATTTATAATGACCAACTGGAAACTGTAGGAATTATTACATGAATTCCATACATCAAATTTGGAAGCTAAGAACCAGATTGCAATATAACCGAGCCCCATATCATGTTATTTGGGAGTACGCACAGATGTAGAATGAAGCTAAATATTGCTTTGCTCAAAGTTGGGCTTGGATAGAAAATAGGTCCAATCACCAAAGTAAAAGTGCCCAGCTTCCCATTACTGAATTTGATAGCTATAAAAGTGTCCATGTTTGCAAATTAGGGTAGTCTTGAACTTGTAGAGACAAGCTATGCAAGTGTTTTATAAGGTACTGAAGACTGCATGCCCAGGCGTCTCCTCCGCAATGGCGGAGGAGCATCCCCCCACTGGTTCAGAGGCAGCAGCTAAAAAATAAAACAATATTTCATTATTGTTTTACACATGGAGCGCAGGTGTGCACAACTGTATATTTCTGCCTGCCTGTATTTTCATGTCTTTGCATAGCCACGCCAATTGTTTTTCAGTCAGTCTGGGTTTTCACTGTGTGTACAAAATGAGAAAAGTGTTGCATTGATACTTGTGGATTACCAAATGTGAATTTATTTAGCTTACTCTTACACAATTGAACTACTGTCATTACCAAATGTATAAAACTTTTGGGAAATACAGAGCAAAACATCACAAGGAATTAAGACCAGCTTTTGCCCTGTAATAAAAGGTAAGTATGGTTATCGCTTGTTGCACACTAATTTGTCATAATATGGATTTAGAATCCAGGAGCATAGTTGTTAATATTGCAACAGGTGCAGTGACATCAGGGCACAGGGCTGTGAGGGCCCCGGGGCTGCAGCATTGCTGAAAGTTAATAAAAATTGTTATGATGCAGCCATGAACCTGAGGCTTTATACCTCAACTTTCACCAAATGTCAAGACATGTGAATTCAAACTGGCCACCAATCTCACGTGTATGCAAAATATTGCCAGAAGAAGAAACCAAAATACACCATTTCTTCCAGAAATCAACTTCAGAATTGCTGTTTAAGCCCTTGTACTCTTGCATCTGGTTAGTGGCAATGGCCTGCTCCATGGCCTTCCAAACTCCACACTGGCACCCTCTTAAGAGCGAATGTCTGACAAAACATAGAAAGACATAATATCGAGGTACAAAAATTTCGGAGCATTAATATCAAAGTCAACAATATCCACATCCTACCTACAACAAGGTAAGTACAAAAATATTGAACAAAAAAATATTGTTGTCAAAAATATTGTTTTTAAAAAAAGAATCGTTTTTTTTTAATTATAAAAATATGTAAAATAAATAAAATAATACATGAAAATATAATAACCATAGTTAAAAGTATTTTATAATATTTAAAATTAATAAGTAATATACATAATTTAATAAGAAATTAAATAAACATATACATATAATATATAATATATATATACTTACTTAATAATCCGTTTTAATAATTATTTTAATAAATTATAAATAATTAAAAATATTATAAATTACAAATTCATCTATACACATAAAATATTAACATAAACATTAAAAATTGAATAATTATGCAAAACAAATAAAAAAGTTACATTTACTTTTAATAATTTTTAAATTAATTATATACTACATTAGCTAAAACTATACAAAATATATTAAATAACAGAGGGAATAAAATACTATTATAACTCCAAAAAAAATCAGTAAGTAAAATGTTGAATAGCGTAGAGGTAAAATTTACTGTTCCCACTCCAAAGAGTGCAACAGTAGGGAAAGTGTTGGATAGCGTAGGGGTAAAAATTACTATTCCCACTCCAGAGAGTGCAACAGTAGGGAAAGTGTTGGATAGCATAGAAGTTGAAAATAGCATACTTATAAATAAATTAATATTTTAAAATATTTAATAAATTAATTATTAAACAAATCTAAACTATAAAAAAATACCAATACATAATTATTCAAAACATAATTACCAATGAATAATTAAGTAAAAATAAATTTATAAAAAATACCAATTCATAATTGGTCACAAATAATATAATGAACAAAATCAATTAATTAAAATAAATTATTACCTAATTACATTTAAATTACTTTCCACCCTACTCCCCTATAAACTGGTAACCTGCTACTGAACATAATTATCAATTAATCAAATAATAAAAATTAATTACCAATTAATAATTAATTAACAATAATATAAATAAAAACAATTAATTAAAATGAATTATTACTTAATTACATTTAAATTCTTTCCCACCCTACTCCCCTATAAACCCATAACCCACTACAGAACATAATTATCAATTAATTTAATTTAATTACCAATTAATAAAAATTGATTACCAATTAATTAAGCTTAATTTATAATTCATAAAAATGTATAATTAATGTAGTATAATTAAATTACTTCCCACCCTATTCCCCTATAAAACCACAACCCGCTACAGAACATAATTACCAATTAATCAATTAATTTAAATTAATTACCAGTTAATAAAAATTAATAACCAATCAATTAAAATTAATTTATCAGTCCTAAAAATTAATAATTAATTTAGTATAATTAAATTACTTCCCACCCTATTCCCCTATAAACCCACAACACGCTACGGTAGTAAAATACAACATTTTATTAAATTACATTAAAAAAAAAACATATTAAATACATAATAATATACATAAAAATCATATACAAATCAATATTAGTAACATCAATATTACTAACATCGATATTAGTAACATCGATATTACTAACATCGATATTAACAAAATCGATATTTCTTACCTTCAAAATTCTGTCCCATCAATATTAAAAATATCGATTTTACTTATCTTCTATGTTCTGTTTCTTCGATATTTAAACATCAACATTATTGTATGTTGATATTTAAAATCCGATTTTTTGTCTGCCTACCCTTAAGAGCATCCTACTTGCCTCAGAACATCCCAAACAGGGCCTAAAGAAATATGATCACATCACTCTCACCCTAAAGTATCTCCTTTGGCTATCTTTACCAGACAGTGCCATCTTGAAAACCAGCTGCATCATTTTCAAAGGCATTACCATCAGCACTCCGCTTATCTCACAGACTAGATTGGCATATTTGATATTTCTTCTTCTTTTATATTTGTATATCAATTCTGCCCGTGTAGCATGTACCCTGTAATTTATGCTGCATTCTAGAAAATAACTGATGCATTCATATGATAAGGATTCCACCAGAGTTGGATAGATTAGTGGAAGGACCGTGATGGATCATTAAAGCTTGTCCGGATTGTACATTGGTATGCTGTCATCCCTAAAACCTGTTAAAACAAGCTCACCATTTCTGATAGTTCTCAGCACATCTGCAGCCATGACAACATCTGACTGCAAACACAACAATGATGGACAGAATGTGGAACAATGTCACACATTCACCCCAGTCCAAAGATCTGGGCCCAAATCCATTGTTTTTCCACTCCACACCACCCTGGGTTAGACAATGGCGATATGCAAATCAGCGCTGACCCTGTGCCCCATGGGAACAGTCCAGTCCGAACTACAAAAGCCATGTCCTTACCAGAACGGAAACAAGCATCCGAGGACCGGCCCGGTTTCGAGGTAACACCTCTCTTCAGCCCGGCTAGCTTGATTCCAGTGGTGTGGAGTGCCTGGGACTCACGTCTGAGCATCCCCAGTACACTTAGAGCGGTAACTGCAAACACAACAATGATGGACAGAATGTGGATCAATGTCACACATTCACCCCAGTCCAAAGATCTGGGCCCAAATCCATCGTTTTTCCACTCCACACCACCCTGGGTTACACAATGGCGATATGCAAATCAGCGCTGACCCTGTGCCCCATGGGAACAGTCCAGTCCGAACTACAAAAGCCATGTCCTTCCCAGAACGGAAACAAGCATCCGAGGACCGGCCCCGTTTCGAGGTAACACCTCTCTTCAGCCCGGCTAGCTTGATTCCAGTGGTGTGGATTGCCTGGGACTCACGTCTGAGCATCCCCAGTACACTTAGAGCGGTAACTGCAAACACAACAATGATGGACAGAATGTGGATCAATGTCACACATTCACCCCAGTCCAAAGATCTGGGCCCAAATCCATTGTTTTTCCACTCCACACCACCCTGGGTTAGACAATGGCGATATGCAAATCAGCGCTGACCCTGTGCCCCATGGGAACAGTCCAGTCCGAACTACAAAAGCCATGTCCTTCCCAGAACGGAAACAAGCATCCGAGGACCGGCCCGGTTTCGAGGTAACACCTCTCTTCAGCCATGGCTTTTGTAGTTCGGACTGGACTGTTCCCATGGGGCACAGGGTCAGCGCTGATTTGCATATCGCCATTGTCTAACCCAGGGTGGTGTGGAGTGGAAAAACGATGGATTTGGGCCCAGATCTTTGGACTGGGGTGAATGTGTGACATTGATCCACATTCTGTCCATCACTGTTGTGTTTGCAATTACCGCTCTAAGTGTACTGGGGATGCTCAGACGTGAGTCCCAGGCACTCCACACCACTGGAATCAAGCTAGCCGGGCTGATGAAAGGTGTTACCTCGAAACCGGGCCGGTCCTCGGATGCTTGTTTCCGTTCTGGGAAGGACATGGCTTTTGTAGTTCGGACTGGACTGTTCCCATGGGGCACAGGGTCAGCGCTGATTTGCATATCGCCATTGTCTAACCCAGGGTGGTGTGGAGTGGAAAAACGATGGATTTGGGCCCAGATCTTTGGACTGGGGTGAATGTGTGACATTGATCCACATTCTGTCCATCACTGTTGTGTTTGCAATTACTGCTCTAAGTGTACTGGGGATGCTCAGACGTGAGTCCCAGGCACTCCACACCACTGGAATCAAGCTAGCCGGGCTGATGAGAGGTGTTACCTCGAAACCGGGCCGGTCCTCGGATGCTTGTTTCCGTTCTGGGAAGGACATGGCTTTTGTAGTTCGGACTGGACTGTTCCCATGGGGCACAGGGTCAGCGCTGATTTGCATATCGCCATTGTCTAACCCAGGGTGGTGTGGAGTGGAAAAACGATGGATTTGGGCCCAGATCTTTGGACTGGGGTGAATGTGTGACATTGATCCACATTCTGTCCATCACTGTTGTGTTTGCAATTACTGCTCTAAGTGTACTGGGGATGCTCAGACGTGAGTCCCAGGCACTCCACACCACTGGAATCAAGCTAGCCGGGCTGATGAGAGGTGTTACCTCGAAACCGGGCCGGTCCTCGGATGCTTGTTTCCGTTCTGGGAAGGACATGGCTTTTGTAGTTCGGACTGGACTGTTCTCATGGGGCACAGGGTCAGCGCTGATTTGCATATCGCCATTGTCTAACCCAGGGTGGTGTGGAGTGGAAAAACGATGGATTTGGGCCCAGATCTTTGGACTGGGGTGAATGTGTGACATTGATCCACATTCTGTCCATCACTGTTGTGTTTGCAATTACCGCTCTAAGTGTACTGGGGATGCTCAGACGTGAGTCCCAGGCACTCCACACCACTGGAATCAAGCTAGCCGGGCTGATGAGAGGTGTTACCTCGAAACCGGGCCGGTCCTCGGATGCTTGTTTTCGTTCTGGGAAGGACATGGCTTTTGTAGTTCGGACTGGACTGTTCCCATGGGGCACAGGGTCAGCGCTGATTTGCATATCGCCATTGTCTAACCCAGGGTGGTGTGGAGTGGAAAAACGATGGATTTGGGCCCAGATCTTTGGACTGGGGTGAATGTGTGACATTGATCCACATTCTGTCCATCACTGTTGTGTTTGCAATTACCGCTCTAAGTGTACTGGGGATGCTCAGACGTGAGTCCCAGGCACTCCACACCACTGGAATCAAGCTAGCCGGGCTGATGAGAGGTGTTACCTCGAAACCGGGCCGGTCCTCGGATGCTTGTTTCCGTTCTGGGAAGGACATGGCTTTTGTAGTTCGGACTGGACTGTTCCCATGGGGCACAGGGTCAGCGCTGATTTGCATATCGCCATTGTCTAACCCAGGGTGGTGTGGAGTGGAAAAACGATGGATTTGGGCCCAGATCTTTGGACTGGGGTGAATGTGTGACATTGATCCACATTCTGTCCATCACTGTTGTGTTTGCAATTACCGCTCTAAGTGTACTGGGGATGCTCAGACGTGAGTCCCAGGCACTCCACACCACTGGAATCAAGCTAGCCGGGCTGATGAGAGGCGTTACCTCGAAACCGGGTCGGTCATCGGATGCTTGTTTCCGTTCTGGGAAGGACATGGCTTTTGTAGTTCGGACTGGACTGTTCCCATGGGGCACAGGGTCAGCGGTGATTTGCATATCGCCATTGTCTAACCCAGGGTGGTGTGGAGTGGAAAAGCGATGGATTTGGGCCCAGATCTTTGGACTGGGGTGAATGTGTGACATTGATCCACATTCTGTCCATCACTGTTGTGTTTGCAATTACCGCTCTAAGTGTACTGGGGATGCTCAGACGTGAGTCCCAGGCACTCCACACCACTGGAATCAAGCTAGCCGGGCTGATGAGAGGTGTTACCTCGAAACCGGGCCGGTCCTCGGATGCTTGTTTCCGTTCTGGGAAGGACATGGCTTTTGTAGTTCGGACTGGACTGTTCCCATGGGGCACAGGGTCAGCACTGATTTGCATATCGCCATTGTCTAACCCAGGGTGGTGTGGAGTGGAAAAACGATGGATTTGGGCCCAGATCTTTGGACTGGGGTGAATGTGTGACATTGATCCACATTCTGTCCATCACTGTTGTGTTTGCAATTACCGCTCTAAGTGTACTGGGGATGCTCAGACGTGAGTCCCAGGCACTCCACACCACTGGAATCAAGCTAGCCGGGCTGATGAGAGGTGTTACCTCGAAACCGGGCCGGTCCTCGGATGCTTGTTTCCGTTCTGGGAAGGACATGGCTTTTGTAGTTCGGACTGGACTGTTCCCATGGGGCACAGGGTCAGCGCTGATTTGCATATCGCCATTGTCTAACCCAGGGTGGTGTGGAGTGGAAAAACGATGGATTTGGGCCCAGATCTTTGGACTGGGGTGAATGTGTGACATTGATCCACATTCTGTCCATCACTGTTGTGTTTGCAATTACCGCTCTAAGTGTACTGGGGATGCTCAGACGTGAGTCCCAGGCACTCCACACCACTGGAATCAAGCTAGCCGGGCTGATGAGAGGTGTTACCTCGAAACCGGGCCGGTCCTCGGATGCTTGTTTCCGTTCTGGGAAGGACATGGCTTTTGTAGTTCGGACTGGACTGTTCCCATGGGGCACAGGGTCAGCGCTGATTTGCATATCGCCATTGTCTAACCCAGGGTGGTGTGGAGTGGAAAAACGATGGATTTGGGCCCAGATCTTTGGACTGGGGTGAATGTGTGACATTGATCCACATTCTGTCCATCACTGTTGTGTTTGCAATGACAACATCTGACTGCAGACTAAGAAATGTAAAAAATGAAAAAGCAAGGCAGCAGGCCTTTCCCATCTATGTATTCAGGATCTGGAACAACATTCCTGTATCCATCAGAACTACACCACCACTACTCCACTTTAGGAAATAATTGAAGACTCATCTCTTTAAAGAACACTACATTACAATGCATGATCTATTCATAACTCAGCTTACCTCTCCTATTTACCATTGACTGTATGCTTGTTATTGACCCTGTATAGCAGTCCTTAGCTTTTTGGCTAGGTCCTTGCAATAGAAATACCATATACATATATGCATACATTTGAAATCTAGTTAAAATGCAATATGTGTAGATCAGGGAAGAAAAATACTTGGGTGGAATATATCCCCAAATGTGTGACATTACATGTCTGGAAAGGGTGAATAACTAACTAAAATACATTTAAAAAAATGAATTTGACATTTTAGGGCTACCTGCCTTAACAGCACATAATAAAATCAAGACATATACCACAGAAGCATCACAATATGATTAATGGTTCCACTCAGTAATATAATGTATCGTCTGTAGGTGTAAAATGCTTGATTTTGTGAATCCAATCATCTCCTGGTGGAACCACCTTGGATCTACATTTGTGGGCAATACATGAACAAACAACCAGGATACCAAAAAAATAGGTTTCTCAGTAGACAGCTTTCCCCCAGGAGGAAATGATTCCAGTAGTCCTACATATCTTTTTAGAAAACTGGTCTTCCAGCTGTAGAGCAGCTTAAAATTGTAGATCGGCCCTCTAATTGCTTGGAGATAGTAGTGCTATTCATTGGCAGATGGCAGGTAGACTGCACAGACCAACTTCTCTCACCCATGTATTATGGAATGTGAGAAATTACATACTCTTCAGCCCTGGCGTTAATTTCAATAGGATGTAAGTGATAATATATTTTCTTTTCCTCATCATTTTAAAATATAGTTAATATTCAAATGTTGTCTTATTAGTAATGTCAATACAATTTGAAAAAAATCCCACAAATCAAAAAAGTACATATTTCTGACTTTAAGACTTCAATTTGTTCATCATATTCATTTGATAGTTTTACATAGCGTAAACATGATTCTTGAGCGTATCAGAACACTTTATATATATATACTAATAGCAGAACAATAATAATGATATCATCTTTGGGAAAAAATACAGGATGAAGTAGTGACTAGAGAGGACTGGGTAAGCTTTACATTGTTCATAGAGAAGACGAGATAAACCAATAAAAACAGACATACCGACAAACCAATAAGAACAGAATTATCATAGTCAAGAAAAACTGCAGGATCATGTAGTGTCAAGAAAAGGGCTGTAGTGTCAGGACTGAGAGGTCAAAAACACTAGATCATCAGTATGCTGTAGTCATGAGGAAAATTGGGTAATCAAGATGGGTTTCTTAGGTTCAAGGTATAAATCTGTTCAGAAGGATTGCTTTGAGTTCCTTCCTGAAGGATGCCGTAGAGGGAATCAATCTGATTTCAGGGGGCAAGGAGTTCCAGTGTCTTGGAGCAATCCCAGAGAAGATCTGTTGTAGGTTTACATGAATAAAATGTAACATCAAATAGGTATAACCCTTAAACACAGCACAGTTCATCAACATAATTATCTGAACAACTTGAATTTGGCTTTACTATCATAGTAAGATGTGTATGAATTACAGGGAAACTAAGATCTTTAAAATTAAGTTTATATACTAATGTAATGCTACTGTTAAGTTAGTCTCAGCATAGTATGATTTCTCCGGACACACTGTTAAGTTCACCACAAAACTAAACTCAGGAAGGATTTAAGGTAATCAATGAATATTCATGAGAAGGATATGTAAATAATGCACATCTAAGTGTGTTCTACATATTCAGACTATCTTAGACATCTCGTCACAACCTGAACCTACAACATAAAAATACTAACAATTAAAATGTTACTATTCTACAACAGAAAATGCACAATGATATTCTCGACAATCTTTGTTATTTGGTCCAAAACTCAATGTTTTGGTTCCAATTTAAGAAATGTGACAGGGATTGTGTAATCCCGGAATCTCTGTGCACATGAATACCAACATTTTCAAAATATGCCTATAATTTTCCTAATTTTCAGAAGATTTCCATGAGTATGCGCTGAAATGTTTGTAAATCACATATCTTTATACCCTTTGACCTTACTCTTGATTATTGCCCACAGAACAGACAATTCACTTAAATTCATCATATTTGTGTTTTATTTCACTGGTTTTCTTTCTCATTCTCCCTAGTTTCTCTACATAAAAGGAAATATGGTGATTTCCCTTTTTTTCTCCAACCTGTGAACTGACTTGCATCTGTGTTTTCAATGAATAATGTTATGTGTTTCCTCTGTAACAAATGCCACACAAAATAATTGTTGAAACCCTTAATGTTCTAAGTACAGGTTTCTGAACGTTCAAAGCCTTTTCCATCAACAGTCCACATCATTCCAATGTTTAATTCCCTAACCCTCAATTCAGTATTGCAAACAATCTGCTATGTTGTTTACTGAAGCTGCAAGTTACATCTTTGGTCGTAAAGCCCTGCAGATCTTGAATATGCCAGCTAGGATTGTGAATGTCCATTGCTATAGAACCACTTGGACTCTCAAGACCCCACCAACTACAGACCAATTCCCAATGTGCGTTTCATTAGGAAACTCATGGAAAGTGCAGTCTTTTGCCAGTTCTCTGAATACATAGAAGAAAATGAACTCCTGTCAAACTGGCAAACCGTATTTCTCTCAGGGAGAGAGACCAAACCTGCCCTATTCACATTTGAGTTGAACTCAAAAACATAGTAAAAAAAAGGTGTTGTTGCATACTAACCCTGGACCTGTCAGCAGCTTTTGACATAGTACACTGTGACACATTACTTCTTAGACTAAAAGAAGATGGTATAGACATATAGACAACATTTTTTCTTACCCGAGCAAAAGATCATACCTGATTTACACACCACCATTCTCTTCAGATCCTTACTGAGTAAAAAGTTCCACAAAGATCTATCACATTACCTCTACCCTTTAATAAATGAATAGAATACTATGAAATATTAGCAATAGTTTAAAACGAATGTATGATGTCCCTATGCTTACATTCACCACACATGGCTTTACAACGCAGTTGTTACAATGACCTCGTTGTTACCCGCGTGCCATTACATCGCAAGTTGTAACAACGACTTGCTGTAGGGGGTGCGCTGGACTTAGGAATAGTATTAATGACTATGCCTACTCCAGTTTGTATTGTATTGTATTGTATCGTATGCAGTATTTGTAGAGCGCAGCTATCACCCAACGGGTATCTTGGCGCTATAGTACATGAACCTCATCAAGTAGTGGGGAAAGAGCAATGTGAGCTAAATGGCAGTTCCAGCCCGCCAGGCACGAGAAGTGGCCATGTGCGATTTTAAGCTATCCAGCCTATTAAGCACTGGGAAACAGCCATGTTTTGATCATCTTCCTAAACTATAGAAGATCCTGTAGCTGTCTAAGTTCTAAAGGAAGGTTGTTCCAGAGCTTGGCGGCGACCGAGCTGAAAGCCCTGCCTCCTGACCTGGCTCTTCGGATGTTCGGAACTTTCACCAGACAGGCGGTGGCAGAGCATAGGCACCTTGTCGGAGTGTACCATACAAAGGTCTCTCGAAGAGGTGTAGGCCCAAGGCCATGACGGGCTTTAAAGACCAGACACAGAGACTTAAATTTGACTCTATGCATTATAGGCAGCCAGTGAAGTTCTGCAAGGGCCAGTGAGCCTGACGAACGTCGTGGCTTCATCAATGCCAGTTTGGCCGCCACATTTTGGACTCTTTGGAGGCGATCGATAAGGAATTTGGGAGCCTCTAGCAGTAGAGCATTACAGTAATCAAGTCTACTGAGAATGATGCCACCAACAATCAGTGCTCTTGCCATCTGTGGCAGCAGCGGAAGAATCTTCCTTAATGCTCTGATCAAAGAAAAGCAATTCCCCACCACTTTGTTTACATGTGTTTACATGGTTAAATTCATGTCAAACATCACTCCCAGATTCCGTACTGCTTTGCCGGAACCGAAATGGACGTGTTAGAGGGGGGCCAAAAATAACCCGGGAAAGGGGAAGGAATCCTCCCCACAGTGCAGTATAAGACTTCAGTCTTATCTGAATTAAATTGGAGTGAGTTCATTCTTAGCCAATGGGCAGTATCCTGCATACAATCGTGAAAAGTTGCCAGAGAGATCGACTGATTACCCTCTAGAGAGAAAAAAAGTTGGGTGTCGTCGGAATAATTCACCACTTTCACACCATACGCCTTTATGATTCTAATCAAGGGTCTCATGTAGATGATGAAAAGAATAGGGCTTATCGCCGAGCCCGGAGGAACGCCATGGTGGATATTGGAGAATTTAGACTGATGCGGCGGGAGAGAGACCGCCTGACATCTGTCAGATAGATACGAGCGAAACCACTCTAGGGCCGTCCCTGACACCCCAGCTTCTTCCAGCCTGGTCAGCAGAATGCAGTGGTTGACCGTATCGAAAGCGGCCGACAGGTCAAGCAATATAAGAATGCCTGATTGTCCCCTGTCTGCCCGCATACGGAGATCGTCTAGCACGGGCACCAAAGCAGCCTCAGTTCCATGGGCAGGTCGAAAGCCGAACTGAACGTCATCCAGCCTGGAATTAGATTCCAGAAACTGTGCCAAGGTATTGCTGACCAGCCGCTCACTGATTTTAATCGGGTAAGGTAAGAGTGAGATTGGTCTATAGCTGCCAGCGCAGGACGGGTCAAGTGTTGTTGTTTTCAAAAGTGGAGTAACCACCGCCCGTTTCCAGCATGCTGGCACTACGCCAGGGGATAGAGAGCTGTTGCAGATCAGATGCAAGATAGGAAAGAGCTCTGGGCCCAGCTCCTTCCCAATTTTGTGGGGCAAGAGGTCTAAAAGGGACACTGAGGACACACTCATGGCAGTTCTGTAGAAAATCTCCTCCGAGAATGGCTCAAAGTGACTCAGGGAGGTCAAGCAGTCTGATACTGCTATTTTATCCTTCCCTAGACCTTGTGACTCCTTGAATTAATCAATAAGATTTCCTTTCATGGAGAGATTGTTCCTATTCAGTCCATCAATGATGTTATTTATCTTTTCCATGAAGAAGAATTGACAGACTATCACACAGCGCTTGAGTAGGCAGAATTTTAGACTATGTACAGTCTGGGGTCGTCATGTCTTTTACTATTTTAAAAATTGTTCTAGAATTGTTTTTTGAGTTTAGGATAATATTAGCAAAGTATTCAGAGTTGGACAAATTAATTCCCTTCTTATATTCCATTATGGCAGCCTTACAGGATGCTTTATCCTGATCTGAATAGATCTTCCTCCATTTACGCTCGCCCTGTCTACAAATTAAATTGAGAGATTTTAGGTGATCATTAAACCAGCATGCTGACGGCTTGCCAGTCTTTTTACACTTTTTAATAGGGGCAATCTGGTCAAGTTGGCTCTGAATTCGATCACAAAAGTCCATATAATTATCTTCCACTGTTCTGTGATTATCAAAATAATTTGCAAAAGAGAAGTCAGACTTTTTTTTTAAGCAATCCTCTCCAATCTCTACTCCTGAATGTCCTTGTTTCTCTAGTAGCAGGCAAGGCCCTTCTAGAGTCAAATATCTGAAACTTAATCAGATGATGATCGGACCAGCCAACCAGGAGGATCTCTACTGCGCCCAAGAACTGTTCTTTAGAGAAAACCAAATCCAATTTGTTCCCCCCCTTATGGGTAGCTTCGTTAATCCACTGGTGGAGACACAAGCTCTCACAAGCCTGGATAAGATTACTATATCCACAATCTAAATTTCCATTACACCAGAGGTTAAAGTCACCCAAAAGAAACAGACTGGAGTAGGTAAGAGCCATATTACAGAGGATGTCTATTAATCTCTGTAAATGAGGCAAGCTCATCGCACCTGGGGGTCTGTAGCAAATAATGCCCGCCAATAAACAGCCTTTAGGATCTTTGAGTGAAAAACCAAGAAGTTTGAAGCCTTCAACTTCATCCATCTCTAATTGGCCAAGATCCAGTATTTCCTTGAAAATGACCCCTACCCCACCTTCTCGTCCTCTAGCTCGAGGTTTGTGTAAAATTTTATAACCCGGAGGGCAGGCAAACCTAGTTCTACCTCCAATTCCAACTGAGTCCAAGTTTCGGTCATGAAGAGAACGTCTAGGCAGTGGGCATCCAGAAGCAGTTGGATCTCCACATGATGGTTAGGCAGGGACCTAACAATAAGTAACCCTCCCCCTATTACCTCCTTCCTGACAAAGTCAGCCTTTATACCAGCTGTTTCCTCAAAGCGGGGTATGGCAGCCTTATTACTTGCTGACTTACCTATCTGTTTTAGCTCTTCACTAGAGTAGCAAGTCTTCTTGCTGAAATCGCCCCCACATCAGGTCGAGCAGCATGGCTGGCGCTGGACGCAGCCGGTGCGCGGACGGGCGCAGACGGGCTTGCCTTAGGCCCACCTTTGGCGGTGCAACTTATGTAGGTCTATGGCGTGAAAAAGACTAGACTGCCGACCTCAAAATGGCGGGTCGCTCTCACAGACGGACACCGCGAGGACGGTCCAAAATCTAGGTATTTCAGGCAGGGTAGTCAGAGCACTAATTTCTTGTGCCTGCCTCTGTTCTGAGCTTTTACCGGACACAAATGCAGTGTTTAAAAATATTGTCAGCACCTACACAATTTAATATTTCCCCCCACAATTCAGTTCCCACTTTAGTTTAAAAAGTACAATCACGAATTTAAAAGAGCGAGTGTGCAAATATGCAGAGTAACGATTTCCCCACCACACAAAGATTCACGTAGCTTAGCTGCGCATCCACGCCAGGTGCAGCTTATGTAGGTCCATGGCGTGAAAAAGACTAGGCCGCCAACCTCAAAATGGCGGTGGTCCGCTCTGTTTGTGAAACATCAGAGAAGGTGTTAGATTTAAAATCTAACACATTCCCTGGTGTTGCACGCCTCCTACAGCAAGTCGTTGTTATGACTTGCGATGTAATGGCACGCGTGGTAAGAACTTGGTCGATGTAACAGCATTGTAAACACTGTTTCCTGTTTCAAACTCACCTGATACAGCTATGCAGATAACGCACAGATAATTCTCAAAGTAGAAAACCTTAATAACCCAGGGGCATTAAAATGTAAGACCTACCTCATGGCCTTACAAAAAGGATGACATGGAATCACCTCAATCTAAATGTTTCATGAACTGAATTATTGACCCTTCGTGATTGAAAAAACTATGACTGTATATCTTGCTGGCTAGATGAACTGGGACTCTTACCAAAAACGAGGCATAAACCTGACCCTGTCACAGTCTACCCTCTACAAAATGAAAACACTTAGCTGCATGTCTCCTCAGCTCGTATTTATTTTTTAAAAGGTACAAGCATCAACACATCTCATCCTTTCAAAACTTTAGTATGCTAATGGGCTATAGCACAGCACTACACACTCAACTATTAGAACCCCTGGACCCCGCGCCCCCCGCTACGCCAGACTGCACTACGACTCCAGCACCCTCCGCACACTCAACATCGGACGAGCCCATCCCTGCTACCGGGCCACCCCAAAGCGCACCCAAGGACCCTTCGCCTGCCGGAACTGCAGATACACCAGCATCCAGCCCACCAAACCACCAGCCAAAGAACCCAACCACCTCCGCTGCATCCTCCTCAACACCCGCTCCGCTCGCAAGCACGCCATCAAACTCTGGGACCTCCTAGACTCCACCGCCCCCGACGTTGCCTTCCTGATGGAGACATGGCTGACCGCCACCTCAGAACCAGACATCGCCATAGCCATCCCACAGGGCTACTAGATCTCCCGCACAGATCGCACCAACGGAGTGGGAGGTGGAATCGCCACCATCCACAAAGACTCCATCAGAATCTCAACGAACACCGACGACACCCTCACCACCGATGAGCACATGCACTTCCAGATCCACACCGACCCCAACACGACCCTCAGAGGAACACCCATCTACAGATCTCCCGGACCCCGACCACAGTTCAGCGACACCATCGCCGACCTCATCAGCACCCACGCCCTCGCCTCCATGGATTACATCCTCCTCGGGGACCTGAACTTCCACCTGGAGAACAACAACGACACCAACTCCACTGCCCTGATCGCCAACCTCGCCAACCTCGGACTAAACAGCTCGTGACGACACCCACCCACGCCGCTGGACACACACTTGACCCCATCTTCTCCGCAAGCCCCCACGTCTCCTTCAACCACACCACCCAACCCCACTGGACCGACCACAGAGGCGTCCACTTCACCTTCAGGAAACCCACCACACCACCACCGCACCCGACAGCTGCCGCGCCGCTGCTGGGGCAAGGTCACCGAGAACCAACTGACTACCACCCTCTCCCTGAGACCGCCCACCGACCCCACCAACCCAGACACCGCTGCAACCAACCTCACACAGTGGATCAACAACTGCGCCAACACCCTCACCCCTCTCAAGACCTCCACAACCAACCACACCAACAAGAAAACCGCCTGGTTCACCGAAGACCTCCGGATCTCCTAGCACACCTGTCGGAAGCTGGAGAAGAAATGGCTCCACGACCGAACACCAGACAGCCACACAGCCCTCAAGAGCGCCACCCGCAGACACCACCAACTCATCAGGACCGCCAAGAGGACCGCCTACAAGGACCACCTAGACAACAACACACACAACTCCAAAGAATTCTTCAGCATCGTGAAATACCTCTTCAACCCCAGCTCCAACACCAATAACATCCCACCATCACAAGACCTGTTTGACTCCCTGACTACCTTCTTTCACCGCAAGATCACCGACATCTACGACAGCTTCAACTCCGACCCCCCCCGCACCCACCACCGAGTCCACCACCCCTGCGACTACCAAACGCACCAGTCGCCTGACCACCTGGTCCAGCGTCAGCGACGAAGACACCATCAAAACCATGAAGTCCACCCACTCCGGATCCCCATCGGACCCCTGCCCTCACCACGTCTTCAACAAAGCCAGCACAACCATCGCGCCCCACCTCCGGAAAGCTATCAACTGCTCCTTCGAGACAGCCACCTTCCTGGAAAGCTGGAAGCACGCCGAGATCAACGCCCTTCTGAAGAAGCCCAAGGCGGACCCCAAGGACCTCAAGAACTTCCGACCCATCTCTCTACTCCTATTCCCGGCAAAAGTAACTGAGAAAATTATCAACAAACAGCTAACCCTCTACGTCGAAGACAACAATATCCTGGACCCTTCCCAATCCGGCTTTCGCAGCAACCACAGCACCGAGATCGCCCGCATCGCCGCCACTGACGACATCAGGACCCTGATTGACAGAGGAGAAACAGCCGCCCTCATCCTCCTGGACCTATCAGCAGCCTTTGACACAGTCTACCGCCGCACCCTATCAGCACGCCTCCATGACGCCGGTATTCAAGAGAAGGCCCTGGCCTGGACCTCATCCTTCCTCTCCAGCAAAACCTAGAGCGTCCACCTCCCACACTTTCGCTCACAAACCACCGAGATCATCTGCAGCGTCCCACAGGGATCCTCCCTCAGCCCGACGCTGTTCAATATCTACATGGCACCTCTCGCCCACGTCGCACGACAAACATAACCTCAACATCATCTCCTACGCCGACGACACCCAGCTGATCATATCCCTCACCGAAGAACCCCACACCGCCAAAGCCAACCTCCACAGAGGAATAAGGGCCGTAGCCGACTGGATGAAGGACAGCAGACTAAAGCTGAACTCCGACAAGACGGAAGTCCTCATTCTCGGACCCACCCCATCAGCCTGGGACGACTCCTGGTGGCCCACATTGCTAGGCACAGCCCCGGAACCCACGGCCCACGCACGCAACCTGGGGGTCATCCTCGACTCCACCCTCTCCATGACCAGGCAAGTCAACGCCGTCTCCGCATCCTGCTTCAACACATTCCGTTTGCTCCGCAGAATCTTCAAATGGATCCCTACCGACACTAGAAAAACCGTCACCCAGGCCCTCATCACCAGCAGACTCGACTACGGGAACGCCCTCTACTCAGGAACAACAAACAAGCTCCTGAGACGACTACAACGAATCCAGGACACCTCGGCCCGTCTGATCCTCGACGTCCCCCGCCGCAGCCACATCACACCCCACCTGCACTGGCTCCCCGTCAACAAGAGGATCACCTTCAAAATCTTCCTCCACGCACACAAAGCACTACACAACACCGGACCTACCTACCTCAAAACCGACTCAGCTTCCACACCCCCACCCAAAGCCTCCGCTCAGCCAACCTCGCCCTCTCCACAGTCCCTCGTATCCGGAAAACCACAGCCGGCGGAAGATCCTTCTCCTACCTCGCCGCCAAGACCTGGAACACTCTTCCAAACAGCCTACGACAGACCCAGGACCTGCTGCCCTTCAGAAGACTCCTCAAGACCTGGCTCTTCGATCAGTAGTGGCCCCCCTCCCCAGCGCCTTGAGACCCTCACGGGTATGTAGCGCGCTTTAGAAATGCAATGATTGATTGATTGATTGATTAGAAGGGTACAAAGAAACCAGAACACAGCCACAACATGGATTCTAAATGTAAACATATGAACAGCAGCAGTTCCTCCGCTATGAAGGAGCGTTGCCCTCCCAAAAATGGTAGCAAAGGAAATAAAAAGACACTTGTGTTATTTCTCCTTTCCTATTGAGTCTTGGTTTTGGGGCTTGGAGGGAGTAAGGCACTGAGGGGAGTGGAAGTGCACTCTCTTCGCTGCGCGTGATGGTTTTGCCAGCCATCTCGGGGCGGCCAAATCATCATGTACAGTGGACCTCTCTCAAATCCCAGCTGCATTGCTAGGGTTGGAGAAAACAGACACAGACTCCCAATCTGTCCTGCAGTGCTAATCGAGAGCACTCAGGCCAATCCTGAAGCTACTCTAATTTAAGAGCAGCTTTAGATTGGCCTCAGGGCTTTCTGGGAGACTTTGCTTGAAGCAGATGAACAGAGGAACGCAACGTGGGATGCGGCCGGCTGAAGTTAAGGTTTGTTTTATTATTGTTTTTTATATTTGCCCCCTCCCTTCATGACCTCTGTGCCTAGCCTCACAGCCCTGCTGTTTGTTCCAAACACAGGCCGCTACTGCATAAGAACCCACATTTTTCTGGTCTTGAGGACTCTACAATGGCTACCAATAAGTCGTATTTCAAACTACTGTGCATCACTCACACAGGAAATAATGTAAAATTACCAAAATTCATTGAGGCACAAACTCCAAAATATTCCCAACCCAAGAACCTATGTTGAAGATTGTCACCACGCCTATTAATTCCTGCTTATAGGAAGAAAACCACAGGTGGCATAACCTTCTCAATGCAAGCAACAAACTTTGGGATTCTCTACCTGCAAAGATCAGAGCTACCGAGAATCAGCGTTCAGAAGGTGGGTTAGGACCTGGTGTTTCCCAATATGATAAAAATATAAATATGATAAAAATAAAATCCATGCATTCTCTTTTCCTGCCCACTGTCAGATACCACCCAGGTCTCTTTAATATCAAGGAAGTGCTACATCAGCAGATTCTCTTAACAAACAACCCATATAATTGGGAGAAACATGTCCATATAGCAACTTAAGACTCATGCATATTTCTCTAACAACCACATAAAAGTATGATAAATGCAAACCCCAATAATTGTCCCCACCTCAAAATCTAAACAGACATACCTAATAACCACTATCGAGACATAGCCCATATGTTTGGATGTATGACAGAATATTAACAACATCAAAAAAGTATGAATATCCATGTATTAATATATATAGCATGATAAGTATTGTTTTTAAATGTTAAAGTACTAAATCATGATATAATTTAAAATAGTTTTATTTAAGACAAAATATTTAATACACCTTATAAAGTATAAAAATAAAAGTTAAACATGGCTTTAAATACAGTAACTTAAACATTTTAACAAAATATAAAAGCAAAAAGTAAAAAACACACACATATATACACATATATAAAACCATCTCACATATATAATGTAATGTAAATATTATTATTACTATTTGAAATAGTAATTACGTAATAATGAAAACATAAAATGTAAACTAAAAAGCATATATTACCAAGCATACATCACGATCAAAATAATTTCACATAAAAAATGCGAACTTTAAATAAAACAGCAATCAAAAATAATTAATATTTAACAAAAGTAGAGGAGTACTATTCCCTTTCCAACACCAGGGAACATGTTCAACTTTGGAGGAGTTAGATTTACAATCCCCACTTCAATCTATGCAATTGCAGAGAAAATGTAGTACTTCAGAGGGCTGAGATTTACTATTCCCACTCCTGTCTATGTAACAGTGGGAAAGTGTTGGACTTTGGAAGGGGTTAGATTTAATAATTCCTACTCCAACACGAGATAAAATGTAGAAAATGTTGGACTTAGGAAGAGTTGCATGTACTATTTAACTTCAAAATATTTTTTCTGACATATTTAAATAACTAACAAAACAACATTTTAAAAACATATTGAAAATAAAAAAAAATTCAACAAATAAAGTGTATCATAAATAAATAAAACTGTAAGAATAATATACCAATATAAAACAAAATAAATACATTTAAAATAAATACACTACCCAGAAATAGCCAAAATGCCCTAAACAATAATAAAACAAAAATATTAAAATATGAATTTAAACAAAGCAAATAAAAATAACACCAATAATAACTTTTCACAAACGTAATCATTACATACTTTTATCAAACAAAAATGTAACAATTAATTAAAATACATATAACCACATACCATCTAATAAATTAAACAATTTTCACAATTAATTACCAAGTAAAATAATAATAAGAGTTACCATATAAATGTAATTGTAGTAACAGATATCATTCAAACAATTTCCCACCACATTACCCTACAGATCCAAAAACTCACTACTAAAATATAAAGTAGTAATTAAACTAAACAAGAATAGATTATACATAAAAAACACAAGATACACTTCATTAAACTATTGCCCATGTTTAAGCTGAAACATACAACTGTGATCTGTTTGCATAAAAACATATGTGACTGTTCTAACTAGAAGAGGGTGTGTAAAGAGAGACAAGCCCCTAACCACACCCAACTTCAGCTTATGTAAATGTAAATGAGCTTATATAGCGCACAGCTACCCGCAGTGGGTTTCCCGGCGCTTGCTTAGGGAACCCTTCCTGGTATTCCCCTGTGAGATAGCAGGGTATCCACAAGGTGAAAGTCAGGCATCCCGCCGCGAGGGGCCGTTGTGGAGATTAAGCAAGCTATTGCCCAGAGTCACAGAGTGTGAATCCGTGAGTCGAGGAGGCACCGGGGCGAGAATTATCGAGTCCGTGGAATTTTTAGCCCAAGACCCGCCGAGGCGGGGAATTGAACCCTGGTCCAGGACCGATCTCAGCTTCCGGGTCTGCTGCCTCTAACCCCTGAGCCACACTTCTCCATGTGGAAGGATACACCATCCAATGGTAGTAAAACCCAGTTTAAAAACACAGATTTCTTCACTAATATGCCATTGCTGCCTAACATATTAATTCAAAACAATAAATAATACAAGATGCAACAACACTGACCTTGAAACTACTCTTACAAATCAAATGCCCATTAATCTACTATGTTCCTAGTCTACCCCTAGATCTGCAAATATAACTCAATATTTGGTTTATTCATGCACAATTAGCATACCTACAACTCTGCACTGTTGCCAACTTCACCTGCCCAGTCTAGCTCCGCCTGTTAGTTGATTCCTAACAATATTGAGTACCTTCTTCTGGGAAATATCATTGTCCTAGGGTACTTGCAAACATTCTGCTCCCATGCTATTGTGATTTTATGGTATTTCCTCCGATTGATGTACATTGGAGTGTTTCATAGGGGAATTCATCATGACTGAAACCCTTAACTATGGGCCTGATTAGGATGGCGGGGGGACTCAAGTTCGACCCCCACCCTATCAGACAATGGGACCGGCTGACATGATATCAGCGGTCCCATCAATCAAATTACAACGCGACTGCCTCCAAGGCGGTTGCACTGTCCATTATTTGTATTGCGGCGGGTGCTGGGCGCTGCAGAGCAAAACAATACAAAACATGGACAGGAAACATATCCCTGCCCTCTTAATCCACTGGACTGCCATTAGGGCATTCAAAAGTTTCCACTGCCCACTGCAGAATACGACATGGCACAATTGGTCAGTCCACTTCAGCCATTGGCTAACTTCATTATGAGTGAAGGCATTCTGCTCTTGCTCAAGGATCATGTCCACATACAAAGTAGTTCCATTCATTGTCAGAGACTACTATGGCAATGTTTGCTTTTGTGATACTCAAAAATATTTTTGCTTTAAGCCAATGTTTTCATTTTTTTAGATAGTGGGAGGCCTTGCAGCTTCCCCAAAAACAAATATTTGCAAACATCATGACAAAACAAGCATGACAAAGCCAAAATGCTGGTAGCCAACATCAGGACTATTGTGGTTTTATTGGTTTATTGAAGATGAAAAATACTCTGGCCCCATGACTTTGTGTCACATTCCATGCCCTCTTTTGCCATAATAGAGTTTAGAAAAACGTATAAATATTCCCCACTTGCTAGCGCTTTCACCTCCCATTCTCTCCTTCTTCTCAGTACGTGACAATAATTCATTAACATTAGTTATAAAAGGTTTTCAGACTACGGCAGGTCAAGTGATATAAAATAGGCTTCTTTACCTCAGATTTTATGTTTGCGAATTATAGAACAGAGTTACAACGAGCCAGACTAGTTTTGTTCCCAAAGAAAGTAGCATGGAGAGGTTCGTTAAGTGCATTTTCTTTGAGCGCCAGCACATCTTGAATGTTAGCTGACGGCCTGCAGAGATGATTATATGATTCTCCATTAAAAAGAATAAACGCATTCTGATTTTCTTGTAAAGAGCCGCATGTCATAAATCTCTCATTATTCCTGCCGCGAGAGGCACAAACACCATCAAGAGACATTCAGAGTACCTGCAGCACTGCACCCCCACTTTACACATCTTGCTCAGAAGGAATCCGTGTCCTGTGTGCTGCCGCCTTGCTGCAGTCTCCCTCGTGTATGCCCTGCGGATTGAAATGTCCTCTCAGTGGGTTCCCTTCTTAAAGGCAAAAGCCTATTGTGTGCAGAGAGGAACAGCATTTCAAAACACAGCTATGCAAATCCTGATTATTCCAACTGGGTTACACGTTATTTCGATTCCTTTTGTGCCTCGCATCAATTTGTTGGGTTTTTGCCCACAGCATAACAGTCTACATTGTCAGGAAAGAGAGCACGCTTATCCTGTGCCTTAAAAAGAACTAGATATGTGAACAATGTTTTCCATCTTAGGTCAAATTTGCGAATTGTGAATACAACTGCAGGTGATTGTACTGCTGCGTCATTATTTTCATAGACATTTGTATGACCACGTTTACAATCATCAAACAGTAAACCGTATAACAGTTGGTGCATGGTCCTGAAATATTTAGTCACACTGTTGTGAAGTCACACTAAAGACAGCTTAAACTGCCAGAGAGGTCTCATGTGACCAATACATTTAAAAACTTCCAAAACTCTGGGGCTGATTAGGATGGCGGGCAGACATCCGCCCGCTTGCCACCCTATCAGAAACTGGATTGCCCAACAGGTTGCCGTCAGTCTCAACAGAGGCATTACGATGCAACCACCACCACGCCGGTTGAAATGCCTATGTTTTGCTTTGAGGTGGGCGCTGCTGGCTGCAGCACCTGCTGCGATGCAAAAAGGGGACACCTGACACTAAGTGGCAAGCACCATGCGGTGCCTGCAACATGATGCAGGGATAAGTAGGGGGACACCATAGGTGCCCCCCAGTGCCCACTTCAGAGGGCCAGGTGAGAAGGGGGCCCATGGCCCTTTCAGCCTGCCTTTTCATTGGGTTTAACACGCCATGAAAAGGCGGGTGGAAAGGGACATCATAATCCCTACAGCAGTGCCTGGTAGGCACTGCCACTGTTATGATTACCCTCCGATGCACCAATGGGCTCAAGGAGCCTGTCGGTTGCGTGGTGGTCTGTCTTACCAACCATCCGCCCGCCGTTAAAATATGGTGGGCAGATAAGATGCTTCCAATGGCGGTCCCATCGTCATCATAATCCGCCCCTTTGTGTGGTCTGAATGCAATAGGTGATAGTTTCTCAATTGTTTGCAGCGCTCGGGCCCTCAAGCTCAATATCAACAAAACTACATTCATGGTGTTTAACCCCTACAAATCAACAAATCAGGCAGGGCAAACATTTTGGTATAGGGCGTGCCCCTTGAACAGGTCCAGGAGGTTGTGTACCTGGGGGTCTGTCTAACACACAGACTGAGTTGGACCAAGCACATTAGTAAGAGCACATTGAAACTCCAACAAGAATCTGGTGCTCTGTCTAAAATGTGCAAGAAAGCTTATGCATACTCTCTAACACCAGCATTGGAGATCTACAACCTTAAAATGAAAAGTTCAGCTATGTATGGTGCAGAGCTCTGGGGTCACGCAATGTTTGATGATCTTTGCAAAGTAGAAAACAGGTTTGTTAGGAGTCTTCTTAACCTTCCACAGAGTGACCCCATCTTCCCCAATGTGTGGACATTGGCATCTATCTGATTAACTACTGGCATATACTATGCTCCACCGATGAACTGGAATCCTTTAGAGTCTCGATTCTGGGTTGTGAGAAGATCCCATGGTTTGCCTATATTAAATCTATGCTCTATCAGAAAGGCTTGCCTGCTTTTTGGGATACCCCAGATACAGTTATGCTAGTTCCTCACTCCTTAATCAAAGACAGCTTATAGAAGTATCTGTGGCTGAAGGAGTGCAAATGTGTAAAGATGGGGAACCTAACAGTCTCGTTTTCAGATATTGCTTACAATCAGTTATTTGACACCCTCCAAGGACGTACCTCTCTGCAACTTTATCTAAAATGGAGGTATGGGGTTTTGCCTGTGAACAGTTTCAGTGCAATTTGGGGTATGATATATTGTAGTTTTGACAAGTGCACTTTTGTAACTCAGCCGAAGAAACTCTGCATCACTTTGCCTTTTTCTGCCCTGTGCGGTGTAGAATCGTATGTGATGATGTCACTATTAGAACTGCTCTGAGGCTATCTTTTGTGAGAGTTATAAGTGGTGACAGTTGTTACGCCACCGCTCTTGGATGAGGTTCTAGGAATAAACTGAGCTTACCTCCACCTTCTTTGTGTCATTGTTATTTACAGACACCAGAATTTTGGCGACACGTGATGGGATCCCATGTTGCATGTTTATTTTCACCTTTATACGTCAACAAGGCGAGTGGAGTTTTTTGTTCGCACATAGTGGATGCAATGTTGATCACTTTCTTCACTTGGAGACTCGCCGTGTTATGGTCTTCAGATCTCCTTGATTCAGGAGTTGCGGCACTCAACGACTTCAGTTGCTGCTTCAGTTGAGAGCCAGCTTTGCAGTGATCTGCAGTTTAGGCGCTGCCGGTGGCGCTGTTGTGGCATTCTTCGACTTCACATGTCACTTCTGTGATGAGCTTGCACAGCATAGTCCGTTGAAACCTTCACAGAGATTAATTGAGTGAATAATGCTGCTGGTGTCTCTTTAGTGAGTCTACGCAACAGAGGCCTTGTGGAAATCAGCTGCGTGAACACTTCCGGTGATGTCCCTGTGGCGAGTCTGCGCAGCAGAGGTCCTTTGAGGATCGGTTCTATAAATACTGCCGGTGTCTTGGTAGTGAGTCTGCGCGGCAGAAACTGACGAAAGAAAAGGGGGGGCCAATCGGCCCCCACGCAGGCATGGCGGGGCCCGGCCCCTCCCATATCCCGGTCCCCTTCGTGGTGGCTAGCCCCCCGCCCTCGCCCCGGAAGTAGTTGTGCACTTCCGGGGCGAGGGGGTGGGGCCGCGGCAGCGAAAGGGTTAAGAGCCTGGGGAGCGCGGGAAGCGGCCTCTTTGTGCCCGCGCTCCCAGGCTCGTTCCTCGCCCCACCGTGGGGCTGTGTAATTTTCTCTTTCTTGTTTTTTCAGGTGTGCTTCGTGGTAGAGGACAGCGGGGGTTTCCTGATCTGAGGCCGACGCGTTGTGGCGGAGCAGGAGAGATTTTTGCCGTGATCGAGCGGGCGTGGCGATCTGAAGAGCCCGACCTACGGAGGACTGCGGTGTGTTTTGTCGCGGACGTCTTTGCTGTCGGGACACCACTGAGTGCGGAGCAGGGAGAATTTGGCCGGGACCAAGCGAGCGAGGAGATCCAGCGGGCGCACCGCCGAGCAGAGGTTACCGGATCGAGCGTCGGGACACGAGGTATTTTGCGGGGCGGTTGGGCGGCCAGACAGCGGCTTAGCAGACGAGAAAAGCCGGTGTGTAAAGTGCCCGCAGCGGTTATTCACCGAATTTAAGCGAGCTGCTTACTTTGCTCTAATGTTCCTGTGTTTAGCAGTTTAAATACGGTATAAGCGAGTCGTTCGAGCGCTGCCTTTTGTGGGGGAGTTTTAGATTCGTTTGCTGTTTTACATTCCACAAACGCGGGGCAGGCTCGGCTCAGTTTTTCTAAGTGTTCCTGTGTTTAGCATTTTAAAATACAGTATAAGCGAGTCATGTGAGCGCTGCCTTTTGTGGGGGGGTTTTAGATTCGTTTACTGTTTAAGTTCCACAAACGCGGGGCAGGCTCGGCTCGGTGTTTCTGCACACCTATTGGCAGAGCGCAAACGAGGTTAAGCAGGGACAGCTGGGGCGGAGGGCAGATGGGAGACCAAAGAAGGGTTTTTCAATGAAAGCGAGTTGTGACATAACAAAGTGCTAGAGTTTAATTTACAGAGCGAAGGTGCCCTTCCTGTTTATCTTAAGAAGTGTAACTTAACTTAGAGGCTGATTTTGTTTTATTTTCTCATGTGGAAGTGTCTCCATGTTATGCAACTGGTGATATGTAAAGTGCTCTGATACTATTTATAAACAAGTTTAAGACCGGTTGTGTTCCTTACAAAAGTGGTTTGATTTAGTCAGACTTATTTGTCTCTTCGCATATAAGGGCTTGACTTAGTTGCAATTGAAAAGCACACAAGGAATTGTTAAAAATTTAGTTTGAATTTATTAAGGGCTTGATTTACAATTTAATAAGTACGTGATCTGTAGTGTGTCTTCCTAAAAACGTCAACAGTGCGTGGACTGTCCAGTCAATAAGTTCGGTTACAGCTGGGAAGAGAAGTTTCCCATGCATAAATAGCCACAATTGTATTTTAACGTATTTTCTATTTTCAGGTAATCAAGTCTAGGATCTTGGTCCGTGTATTCCAGCTCGGGCGCCTTCAACTGGGTCAGGTACGGAGCACGGTGTGCTCATAAGTATGTCTGCAAGAAGGGGGCATGGGAATGCGAACGTGGGTTTAATGTTTCAAAAAATGATGCGCAGAATGTCTGCAATGGATAAGCGACTGGGGAAGTTTGACAAACTGGGTAAGACCGTAGCGGAATTGGGAGCGAAGGTAGATGCGCAGGCCGGGCCATCTGGAAGACCTAAGCGGACGATAGTACCGCCCAAACCAAGGGGCGTATTTGAGACACCACCCAAGCGGGCAAAAACTAGGAGGGTGGGGGGTCGTCCACGGAGTCCAACTCCCAATGTACCTCCAGCTGCACCTATCCCTCCACCTCAGGCCCCGTTGGGTGTCCCGGCACCGGTACCCCAGCTGCCAGTGGCAATGCCAGTAGTGCCAGCCATTCCAGTGGCGGCACCAGTGGCGCCAGTGGCGCCACCGCCCACTCCGGTGCCCTTGGGGGGCCCGGTACCGAGTGCTGTCCCAAATTCTCTCCCCGCGTCGGGTCCAATTCCAACAGAACTGGCAGCCCAGGTAGCAGCTGTCCTCCCATGGCTAGGTGGGGGAGCGCTGCCGGCCAACACGACCCTCACAGCAGAGCAACAAACAATGATTACTCAGATATTATTGGCTAGTGGTCGGGGCAGCACGCCGCCTGCACCAGTTTCTCCCCAAACAGGTCCAACGAACGATGGAGGTGCTGCCAAGACCGTGGAGGCGACGTTACCCAGCGACAATGGTAAGGAGATTGCCCTGCCACTGCTGGGCGAGGGCGCAATGCCCTCCAGGGGGGAGTGCCTAGCGCAACATGTATCACAAAGCGTGAAAGAGATGATTTGGGCTGACAAATATGTTAATATTTTTTCATTACTGATAGACAACAGGGAATGGGAATATGCAAAATCACAGAAGGATATGATGTTGCCTAGTGAATGGAGAACAAAATTGTACAAATTTAGGGTGGAAGAAACCATCATCAATTGGGTAAGGGCCTTTGCGGTGTACAGTGCAGTAATTGGTGAACGTTTTCCAGGAATGCAATCTGTTATGAGCTGCTATCAGAGTAGGATCACAATGTACCATGAGAATCATGTGGGGGATGTTTGGAAAGAATATGATATAGCTTTCAGAAAGTCTAGGGAGTTCGATAAGTCTTTGGCATGGGACAAGGTGGATTCTATTTCTTGGCATTCGCAATTTGAGAAGGGGCAGGGCGCAAGCACTAGCACTGCCTGGAGCAAAAGTTATTCTCCCAGGCCACAACAGCCATTCCAGCAGCCCTTTCGAGCAGCGCAGGGTGGGGAGACAACCCAGAAAACCAGAGGCAATGGAGGTACGAAGGGGGTATGCTGGGACTTCAACAGAAGGACATGCAACAGGGCACAGGGCACTTGTAAGTTCAGGCACGCGTGCAATCTATGCGGCCACCCTTCCCACCCAGAGGCGACATGCCGGAATAAAGGCAATGGGTCTGGTAATAAGGGAAGGAAGAAACCAGAATAACAAGATCCATCCCATTATAGCACATTCACCTATTCTTTTGGCGGCAATGATCGCTTGGCTTAATAGGTACCCTAACCACACTTCTGCGAGACTGTTGCAAGAGGGTTTCACCCACGGTTTCCGAATTCCAGCTGGGGGTTATGTTGGGACAGTGCAGAAATCAGCTGTCAGTACTTTCCAATCCCACGCTGGTGGCGACAAAAATAGAAAAAGAGTTGCGTTTAGGTAGGGTAGCGGGACCTTTTCATGTCATTCCTACTCAGAATTTTGTATGCTCGCCTTTGGGGGTGGTACCAAAGAAGGAGAAGGGAGAGTATAGGCTCATCCACAACCTGTCTGCACCTAAGGGCCTGTCCTTGAATGATGCTATTGATGAATCAATCTGCAGCATTAAATATGCGTCTTTTGATCAGGCAGCGGACATGCTGAGGGGCTTGGGCGCGGGGGCACTGATGGCCAAATCAGATATTGAGTCAGCCTTTAGACTGCTCCCTGTCCACCCGGAGGACCAGCGCCTCTTGGGCTTTTCCTTTGAAGGGAAGTACTACATGGACAAGTGTATGCCCATGGGCTGCTCCATTTCATGTGCATATTTCGAACAGTTCAGCTCTTTCCTGGAATGGACTCTAAGGCAATGTACGGGTCACCAGTGGGTAATGCACTACCTGGACGATTTTCTTTTTCTGGGTCTGGCGGGCTCACGGGAGTGTGTGTCAGCATTGCAGGAATTTTGCGTGCTCATGCGCTCTTTCGGGGTCCCTTTGGCACAGGGAAAGACGGTCGGGCCAGTAACATGCTTAGAATTTTTAGGAATTGAGCTGGATTCAGTGGAGGGCTGTTTTAGACTACCAATGGAGAAGATACAAAGATTCAAGAATACCCTAGGACTATGCATACAGTCTAAGAAAGTTACTCTACAAATGTTGCAACAGACAGTGGGTCAGTTAAACTTTGCATTGCGGGTAATACCCATGGCACGCCCTTTTTCACGCTCAATTTCACAGGCCATGAGGGGTCTTCGGGAAAAACATCACCGGACACGGCTATCTGCTGAGGTTCGCCAGGATATGCGCATATGGATCGCATTCCTGGAGGACTTCAATGGCAGAGTGCTGTGGGGTGCACCCACGCTGTCCTCAGAAGACCTGGGCTTGTGGACTGATGCGGCAGGCAGTGTAGGGTTTGGTGCAATCCTTGGTAGGAAATGGGTGGCACAGAAGTGGCCCGCCTGGTGGGAGGAGAGCGGGCTGACGGTGAACATTGGTTTCCTCGAGCTCTTCCCAATCTGGGTGGCATTGAAAGTGTGGCCCAAGGATTTGGCCAACCGATCTGTAATCTTCTGGTCAGATAATATGACAGTGGTGGAATGCATCAACAATCAAGCGGCGAGGTGTCCATTCATACTGCGCCTGATGAAGGAGATTGTGCTGTGTTGCATGTCATTGAATATACTTTTCAGGGCGAAACATGTCCCGGGGGTGTTGAACAATGCAGCTGATGCCCTTTCTCGTTTTAAGATGCAGGTGTTCAGGGATCACTTGCCGGAGGCGGAGGCAGCCCCGGCCCATTTCCCGTCGAGTCTCTGGCAGATTGGTGCCCCCAACTTCATGACCTCGTGGCAGCCAGCCTAGCACCCAAGACAAGGACAGCTTACGAAGGGGCGTTCAGGTCTTACTGTCACTTTCTGGGCCAAGACTGGGAGAGTGGGTGGACTATGGAAGCTAGCTTCAATAGGTACATGACCGCCCTACACAAAGAAGGGCGCACGGCGGCAGCAGCCAGCAGGCACAAGGCGGCAATCTCCTTTTTCGCACGTGCAAAAGGGGTGAGGGATCCTACAAACAGCTTCCTAGCTCAGGAGGCATTGAAGGGATGGCGGCGCCTGCAGGCACCTTCCACAGATTCTAGGAAACCAATAGGTTTTGAACGCTTGTCTGCAGTTCTCCTCGCTCTGCCGGACACATGTAGCTCTGCGTCCGAGGTGGGCCTCTTTAAAGCGGCATTTTCGTTAGCCTTTTATGGGGCCTTCAGGGTAGGCGAACTGGTGGCGGCCAACAAATGTGATAGGGTAGGCGGCCTCCAGCTGCATGATGTCAGCATAAGGAGTGACACAATGTGGATTATAATCAGGAAATCAAAAACTGACCAGGAAGCTAGGGGTCAAAGCTTGGTGTTACACCGGGCACGGAGCAATCTCTGCTGTCCGGTGACACACGTGGAGGAACTGATAAGACAGCGGCCGCAAGGGTGTGGGGGGCCTCTACTGATGCATAGGGATGGCACACCATTGACCAGATTTCAGTTTCAGAGGGTACTAGCCATGAGTATGGCCGGGGCTGGTTATAACCACAAAGACTTTGGTACACACTCCTTCCGGATAGGGGCAGCCACAGAAGCAACGGCCAGGGGGTTGAACACAGCTAGTGTGCAAAAGATTGGGAGGTGGTCCTCGAATGCCTATAAACGGTATGTGCGGTTGCACATGTTGTGAGAGCTGTCGCCATTTGGAGTTTTTCTAACACCTGCTGTTTTTTGTCTGGTTATTTACAGTTTCTCGGGCCTGCGACGCAGGACGGAAACTATCCATGGATCATCACATCAACTCATCAACATCACGGAAATGCTAGGAAGACAAACAGAAGACAGTGGTAGTGTGGGTTGTGGGTCATTCGTATGTCAAGCGTGCTAATCCTATTTTCCTTGCAGGATCGGGTAGACGGAGGGTGGAGAGCGGGGGGTGCACGGTCTCCTTCCATGGCAGGGGGGGCTCCGCCTCAGTCAATACAGGGAATATATGTAGGATTTATTAAGAAGACATACTGCACCTCCTTCGGCGGTGATCCTTCATCTGGGGGGGAATGATCTGACAGGTCTGGGTAGAAGGGTCCTCCTGGAAGAGATCATATCAGCAGCAGGGTGGCTGGCCAAGCGGTTACCGGGGTGCGTGATTGTATGGTCACAGCTGATACCGAGAATGCAATGGAGAGGAGGGGACTCAGTCAGCGCGTTGAATAACTCGGTAAAGAGGGTCAACAACAAGCTGGACAAGTTATTTTGAACTCCGGTCCTACAGACCATACCCCATGGTTGCATCTGGGGAGAGCACTTCTACCTGCGGGACGGGGTCCATTTAACAGAGGCAGGGAATGCCCTTTTTATAAGGAATATCTTGGCATGGGTTGAGGTCTTTGCAGGGAGGTTATGACCTTTCTATAGGATGGTTTGGGAGGGGGGGCCAGATAGTCGGTCAACTACACTGGCCTGTGGCGGTAAGGTCATAATCGGTGAGCAGCATTTTTAAGGTCCTTGGGGGGGGGCGGGCCCATTCACGAAAGGGGCCGCCCGTCGGGTGGGGCCATTGGTCTCTCCCAGAACTTCAGGGGCAGGTTGTGATATCCATTACTTAGAAGGGTGCGGGGGAGGGAGTCTACGCTTTCCTCAGGCTGGTAGCCACCCCTCACAGACACTATGACGTCATCAAGGTGCGCAAGTGTCAGGGCCCTCCTGTTATGGTTAAATGGAGTTCAGGGAGCGCACGTGGGTGAAACGTGCCCTGGGTTGCGCATGCGCATCTCGAACGTGAGAGCGTAGCTGTAAAAGGATCTGACACCGGTTAGCGACCTTGCCGTACGACTTAATTATTAGAATGCATTTTTAATTTTCAGGATGTTAGATTCGGTTAGGAAACACGCTGTACTAGATATTTGTTAAGGTTAGCCCATCATACCATGTCAAAATGGATGTTAATCTAATGTTCTGAAATGTGCATTTAATAATTGGAAAATGTTTATTTTATTAAAATTTTTAATTTTGTTTTTATATTTTAATAAATACGGCCAGGGGGGGCCCTGACCCCCTGACTTCCAAAGACCCATGTGTTGAATGGTTGAATTACGTAATGCAGTCAGTGTGTTAAGGAGGGGGGTGGCCGGTAGTCCCAGACCATGAGAAAAGGGGGGGCCAATCGGCCCCCACGCAGGCATGGCGGGGCCCGGCCCCTCCCATATCCCGGTCCCCTTCGTGGTGGCTAGCCCCCCGCCCTCGCCCCGGAAGTAGTTGTGCACTTCCGGGGCGAGGGGGCGGGGCCGCGGCAGCGAAAGGGTTAAGAGCCTGGGGAGCGCGGGAAGCGGCCTCTTTGTGCCCGCGCTCCCAGGCTCGCTCCTCGCCCCACCGTGGGGCTGTGTAATTTTCCCCACCCTCCATCCCCTTGATTAGCGGAACTTGGGTACAGTCAATGGTAAGTATACTATCTAGCGATGTGCAGGATCATAGGAATAACATGCTTGCTTCATTAGGCCTTTTTTCCCGTTTTCAGGAGGAATGTACAGATGTAGACGTGTTGTGCTTTGCTGTGGTTTTAACTAATTTCTCCTTAGACCTTTTTCCCGTTTACAGGAAATGTACATATATTATGTTTTGTGCTTTGCTGAGTGTTAAACTACTTTTCTCCTTAGGCCTTTTTTCCCTCTTAGTATAGCAATGTCGTATTTATTACGTGGGTCTGGCGGTAAGGTCATAATCGGTGAGCAGCATTTTTAAGGTCCTTGGGGGGGCGGGCCCATTCACGAAAGGGGCTGCCCGTCGGGAGGGGCCATTGGTCTCTCCCAGAACTTCAGGGGCAGGATATGATATCCATTACTTAGAAGGGTGCGGGGGAGGGAGTCTACGCTTTCCTCAGGCTGGTAGCCACCGCTCACAGACACTATGACGTCATCAAGGTGTGCAAGTGTCAGGGCCCTCCTGTTATGGTTAAATGGAGTTCAGGGAGCGCACGTGGGTGAAACGTGCCCTGGGTTGCGCATGCGCATCTCGAACGTGAGAGCGTAGCTGTAAAAGGATCTGACACCGGTTAGCGACCTTGCCGTACGACTTAATTATTAGAATGCATTTTTAATTTTCAGGATGTTAGATTCGGTTAGGAAACACGCTGTACTAGATATTTGTTAAGGTTAGCCCATCATACCATGTCAAAATGGATGTTAATCTAATGTTCTGAAATGTGCATTTAATAATTGGAAAATGTTTATTTTATTAAAATTTTTAATTTTGTTTTTATATTTTAATAAATACGGCCAGGGGGGGCCCTGACCCCCTGACTTCCAAAGACCCATGTGTTGAATGGTTGAATTACGTAATGCAGTCAGTGTGTTAAGGAGGGGGGTGGCCGGTAGTCCCAGACCATGGTTCAACTGCGTTAGCTCTGCTATTAATGTCTTTGTAGAGAGTGTGCGCATTGTATCTGATGTCTTCAACCCCGTCTCTGTGGTGAGCCTGTGCTCCATGAGTGATTTTACGGAGCATATGTTATGAGGACACCTCAAGTTACGTGCATTGGACTCAGAGGAACGTCTCTTCGCCCTCTAGTCCATTTGTACCCTGACAAAGTAATTTAGGGAATGTTTAACTCTCTCCCATGCTGTAGCCACTTTATCTGTTGTGCATTTAGGCAGCCTTTAGAGCAACATTCACTATATGAACTGCAGCTAAATACTCCTAGTTTGTTCAGAGGAACTACGTTTCGCCCTCCAACACTTATCTTGTCTGTCTCTGCTTAAAGTACATTTACAGATACTTTTGGACAAGTTTAGAAATGTAAGCGTGAAGGAACATCAAGTTTTCTCCTCAGCTTTTCAAGAACATGAAGTCTATACTAAATTTTCAAGTGTCAGATTTGCCATTGTTTATTTTGATTTATTATTGTGATATTTAGTGAAAATGCAGAATGTAACTCCACCTCCCTTTTTCCTCCCTTCTCCTAGTGAACCATCTATAGAGTGGCGAGCAAATGTAAAAAAGTGCTTGTCAACTATGCACGAGTGTGTGGTACTAATCTAAGTGCAGAACGCAAACATGCCTTATTGTTACACTGTTTCGGGGCAGAGGGGCAAGACAATCCAGAAAACTTACCTTATCTTGCTCATGCTGATGCACGTGACTTAAATGAATATGAGATTGCGATTACAAAGTTGGATCGTCATTATTTGCCACATGTTAGCACAATTCTAGAAAGATATCATTTTGGGTTAAGAAGTCCAGTTAAGGCTGAATCAGTGGAGGGGTTTGTTACTGCCCTAAGGAAAATAGAATCTAAGTGCAAATTTGGGGGTGCCACAGAAGAAAGGATCAGAGATCAGTTTGTGCTACTTTGTAATAGTGACAAAATATGTGAAGAACTTTGGATGAAGGATGAGCCACCTCTTGAGGAAGTTCTTATTGTTGCAAAACAAGTTGAGCATATGTTGAAGTGTGTTGGTGAACTTAAGACAGGGAATGTGATGCATACTTATAGTAGTACTGTCATATTGACATTACCTATATACTGTGTTAAGTTAGCATGAGCTTATTAAATGCTTTAAAAGCCATTTTTCCTTTTGCTGCTTCTGCACACAACACATAATTGTTGTTTTAGCTTTCAGCCCAGTAGAGCGGTGTTATTTACTCGAGAATAATATGTTATTGCTCTGATATCAGCTTTGCTTGGTAAACTGTGTCTGTACAGTGAGTGCTGAAGCCTTCAAGGATAACTCGACACAGTGTTGTTGTGAGGTCTGATCTTCGCACCTTCCTAGACATAACATCCATGCAAGCGGCAGCCAAATTCTTGCTTTAGGCACGTTTTATATTGCTGCACACAGGGCACACGATACACTTGATGCTGTTTCACATGCAGAGAGCTGGTGGAAGATGATGTGATCCCTTCACACTAGGATCTTGAGGTATGGGGTCGCCCTGCTAAAACCCAATGAGACCTTCTTAGATATAATATATTATGCTAGTTAGGGAGGGTGAGAAATAGGTGTTGTTAACCCTATTCATTTCAGCATATTTAGTATGTTGTCACCTTTTGTATTCTATGGACTAGTAACTATGCTGATAACTTTGCTTCTTAAAATATGTTTGCTTGTATTATCTAAGATAATGCGTTTGAGAACACTGCATTAGTAAATAAATATTTCAAATATGCACGCGTCCTCATTTACTCCACGTTCTGGTTTGAAATGATTGTATAACGAAAGAGTGCTCATGTATTCCACGTGACCTGAGGTATTCTAAGTTCATGTTCTGGTTTGTCTAAAACATTGGGAGTTTGTAAAGACCAATGAGACACTGTAGCTAGCTCGGTAAGGGGATTTTGGGTACTGAGGTGAGTTTTGGCACACCCTAATTCACTGAGGTTTCAAGTCTCTATGCACAGTTCTGTAGCAGAACGGAATCCCTGCTACATGGCGCCCATACGTTGGTGGTCTTATTTCATGGCACTTGAGTAGTATATCATTCAATCCTTAACCCCTTCACTGTCGTTTCTGGAAAACGGTGGTGTCAGAAAAAACCTACCTGTTTGTGAAATAGGTCTTTTCAAGCTTGAATCTTTCTAAACGGTTTCCTTGACTTACATACCCAGTTGTGCTACAAAGTTTCCTTTGTCTTTTTTCTTCTGTATTATCATGGCCGCTGCCGTGGACATTCCGCAACATAGTCGAATTGCGGTGCGCAATCATTTGCAGAATTATAATGTCCCAGTGGATGGCATGGCCGTGATAATGGTGGTGAGTGCGGAGATAGCTTACCCATACGAAATCTTTTATTCGTGGGTGACATTCCTGTCGGTGAACGGTACTTCAGGTGCGTTCCACACATACACTCCCACCCCTGTGCCGAATGAGTACACACCGTACCGGGCACAGGAAGTACCTATAGATACTTGGCAGCATCGCGTTTGGTTTGGTGGCGCCCTCCCCCATTCTTTAACAGCTCCGAGGTTAGGTCCTTTGTCCATTCCAGGTGCAAATTGGCCTGTTTTGGCTGGATTTACTCCCCATCCTCAACACGGCAATTGTACCGTAGTTGAACTTCGTAGACTACATGTAGTCTCCATTAGCGTTATTCGAGCGTTGGTACAATACATAACCCGTAACCTTCCGGGTGGGGCCCCGGGAGGTGTAGCACTTCCTGCGGGACAGGGTGGTATGAAGCTCAGTCCCGTGATGGTCAATGCTGTAATGGGCAAGCGTCCCCAAGATAAGGATGAATTTCCTTTCTGGCTTGCTGAGAAATTTGACCAGCTGGAAGCAGTATTTCCTAACACGACTCCTGGTGAGAAACACAGATTTCTGACAATTAGTTTAGCCAAAGACTTGGCCCCTGAAATCGGTGACTGTGAGACCTGGGGTAGAACATTTGCGGCAGTCTATGCGAGGTGCTACGGCACTCCGTCTATGACTGTCCTGCCTGCGGTCCTTAAACGTGTTCAAGACAAGCACGGACCTGAGGCTGCGGTTGAATTGGGTATGCGCCTGTGTGGCACCTTTGATGTGGTTTGCGATCTCATCCTTGCTAATGTCAAGGGGGATGCATTGAACTTTCAGGTAGCCAATGCTTTGCAGGCGCTCCCCGATGCCGAAAAACCTCGTCAGTTAGCGAGGATTATTGTGGCAGCTTATAAGATCTTGGGCCGCAATAGTAGGGGTCTCAAGCCTTTTTCTACTAAAGTGAAAACGCAAACCCAAGGGCAGAAGTCTGACACGGACGTTCAGCCCAAGTCCAAGAAACAAAATTGGCCTAAAAAACAAAAACTGGGAAAGCAACAGCAACAGGATACGGAAGAAACTGCAGAGGTTAATTTAGTCAAATCTAATGCTGTAAAACTCATGGTGTTCCAGAAGTGAAACAGTCCTCTCAAGTCAGTGGTTCCAGAACCAAAGAGCAAAGTTTCAATGTCACTTGTTTCAGATGTGGGTATAGTGGTCACAGAGCCAATGAGAGATTCTGTCCTGCTTTGTTCCAGGTTTGTAATTCTTGTGGTATTAAGGGTCATTTTAGCAAGAGTTGTAGGAATCGAAATAAGAAAAAGAACAAAGAAGGAACAAGGAATCATGCCAGGAGATTGTGTTACAGGTTAATGAGTAAAAAAAAACGTTTCCTTCAGAGATAGTCACTATTGATGGGAAAGACACTCTAATGAAGTGTGATTCTTGTTCCCGCTTCACCATCATCTCTAAGCAGACGCCGTTGAGTTTGTTCCTAGTTGATAAGTATCTGAATGAAATGGATATACAACCGGGAGGGTATGGCGGGAACAAGATTGACATGTTGGGTTATTTTGTGGCAACTATTTGTGTGTGTGGCAAGAGCACAACAGGGAAAATGTATGTATCCTGCAAAGGTGATGATCTTTTGGGCTGGGGTCATCAGAAAAAATTGGGTGTTAGCTTGCATCCAAGTAAAAATCCTCAGGTACAAGTTGACCAGATTGATCGCAATAATAACATGTTTGTTGAGGAATTTGATGATTTGTTCAAAAATAAACTTGGGAAGTTGATTGATTACAATCACAGAATTAATCTAAGAGACCATGCTACCCCGGTTGTTGCTAAGGTTAGAAGGATTCCTATGCATTTGCAAGCGGCTGTAGTTAATGAACTCAACAAGCTAGTAGTGAGTGGAGTTATTGAAGAAGTTGAAGCAACGGACTGGTTGGCTCCCATTGTCGTTGCACGCAAAGGGAATGGGGACATCCATCTTTGTGTGGACTTCAGGGCATTGAACAAAGAGGTTGTTGTAGATAAATTCCAGCTACCCAACATAGAAGAGATGATCACAACATTTGAGGATTTTCTGATGCAAAGGTATTCAGCACATTAGATTTAATGTCAGCATACCATTAATTCGAATTACATGAAAGCTCAGAGGATCTCACGGCCTTCACAACTCCATTTGGCATCTTTCGTTTTAAGGGGATGCCATTTGGACTTGTTTCTGCCGCTGCTGTCTTTCAGAGGATTATGTCTCATATTTTGAAAGATCAGCCTGTGGTGAAATGTTACCAGGACGATATTATTATTCATGGTTCTAATTATGAAGAGCATGATCAACGTGCCTGCCAGGTGTTACAGAAGCTTCAGGATGCTGGTTTAACACTCAAAGCAGAAAAGTGCAGATTTGGTGTCAATGAAGTAAGTTATTTAGGCTACAAAATTACTTTTACAGGGATGTGACCTAGGAAAGAACTTGTGGATACGATAAAAGCTCTGAAGGAACCCAAGACCAAAGAGGAACTTTCATCCTTTCTCGGAATGGTTGAATATTATAGTTGGTTCATAAAAAACTTTGCAAGTAGAACTTTTCACATGAGGCAACTATTAAAAAAGAGTACTGATTTTGCTTGGAGTGAAGAGTGTAACCAAAAGTTTGCAAATGTAAAACAGGATTTAAGCAATGCTCCTTCATTACAATCCTTTATGACTTCATCTGATACTAAGATTGTGTGTGATGCAAGTGGTAAAATGTTAGGAGCCCTACTCATTCAGACTAGGAATAGCAAGGAAAATCTCATTGCATGCATATCACGCACTCTTAGAGATGCAGAACACAACTATTCAGTAATTGAACGATAATCTTTAGCTGTGTTCTTGTCTATAATGAGATTTAAACAACTTCTCTGGGGCAGTAAATTTGGTGGGCAAACAGATCATGAACCTTTAGTGGAGATATTTACAAAAAAAGCACTTGATTCCATCTCATCCTGCATACGAAGATAGGTGGTAGGTTTGCAGGATTTTTCTTTCACAGTACAATATGTACCTGGTGTAAGCAACTTCTCCGATGACTTTTTGTCTAGACTTGTTGACATGGAAGTTGCTCAAACTGATGTATGTGATGATCTAGATCTTGAGGAAGAAGTTAGTTTTTGTGAAGTGACTGAAAAATCAATTAGTGAAGAGGAATGGTTAGAGGAACTTCAGAAGGATGTGACTTTGTGCAAGATTAGAGGTATTGTCAGTTCAGGCACAAGGTCATATGGGGATTGTTAAAACCAAAGGAAGACTTTGCAGAGATTTTTGGTGGTCTTCACTCAATCATGATGTTGAATGTCTGATCAGAGATTGCATTGCGTGTGCCGTAGCTGACAAAGGGCTAAAAACTAATCAATTATCCATGGTTTGCAGAACACTTCCCAAGTATCCTTGGGAAGAGGTTGCAATGGATATTCTTGGGCCAATAAGGGGTGAACATGCCACACCGTATGTCATTGTCCTTATGGATCTATATTCTAGGTGGGTGGAGGTTGCATGTGACATGACATTTCTTCCTCAGCGGTTATCAAGTTTCTAGAGGGTGTATTCAAAAGAGAGAGTTTTCCCAAATATTTACTTACGGACAATGGTGTGCAATTTTGTTCTCGCAAGACTGAGTTGTTTTTAAAACAAATGTGGTGTTGTTCATAAGAAATCGGCACTTTATCATCCTGAAACCAATGGTGCCAATGAGAGAGTCATCAAAACATTTAAGGAAGGCATACAACTAGCAAGAGTGAATGGATTGGATTGGAAGAATAAATTGTCTAATAGACTTCAGGGTTATCGGCTTTCACCTCATGGCTCAACCGGTAAGACTCCTTTTGAATTATTCAAAGGTAGATATCCGTCTACGTCTGTATGTTCAGGATGGATGTGCTGGAGCAAAGGATGTGTTGACAATATGCCTGGTTTACGGAGAGAAAAAGAGATAGCTCTTCAATACAAGAGAAAAGTGGACTTTGATTCTCGCAAGAGTGTAAAAAATGTTGATTTCAGGGTTGGTAATTTTGTTAGAATCAAAGCTCCCAAATGATGTGCTAATTGGTCAAAGTTTACTAGAGAACTACAAGTAATCAAATGTTTTAGGAATGCTGTTAAGACACATGATGGTCGCATTTGGAATAAGAATAGAGTTTCTGTAATACGTCATAAGACTAATTATTCTGACAACTCCGTTTTCATGTCACATTCAGGTGTAAATAGAGCCTGTTATTCAGGCTCACAAGGTTCTTCTGTAATTCCTTGCCAAAGTTCTCTTCCAATTCAAAGGAGAAGTTTTAGGGAAATAAGGAAACCTGCTTACCTTAAAGATTTTGTGGTGTGATGCATTCTTCTTTGTTTATTGAACTATTTAGGACCAGCTCTTCTCTCTCTCTTTCTATTGTGTTTTTGTTTTTAGATGATTTTTCCCTGTGTTTCTTCAAGCAATTATCCATTATTTCCCCTTGCTCTTTGTTGTAAGGGAGGGGGGAAGTGGGGTGTAGAATCTTATGTGAAGACGTCACTATTAGAACTGCTCTGAGGCGAACTTTTGTGAGAGTTCTAAGTGGTGACAGTTGCTAAGGCCACCGCTGTTGGATGAGGTACTAAGAATGAACTGAGCTTACCTCCACCTTCTTTGTGTCATCGTTATTTACAGACACCACACCTTGCTTATGCCAGGCCACGAAAATAGACACAAGAGAAGTGATTGTCATTTCAATAACAACATTTCTGCATGCTGCTTGGCTTACCCACATTCATAGCTCTAAATGTTGAAGTGCTGATATGTTTTCATTGCACTTTCCTAATTGATATGCGGTCTTAACTATAGTTCTATTGGACTCAGACTTTGCTTTTTAGCTGAATGCTGTTTTTGCATCATCACTGTCGTTTTGTATTGTATCCTAGGATTTTAGAATCTTTTTGCTGCAATTTTAAGGGTATTACAAAATCCATAGACAATCTTATTATTCTGGGCCAATCTATATTATATCAATCATGCGTTATTCTTATGACTGTGGCGCTGGCACTATGTGATTGTTTATACTAATGTTTTTTCTAAATTATTGTATGTGCTACAATTTTTAATTCCCTTCATTTTTGATGCATTGTGTTTTATGGATCCGAAATAAACAGACTAAGGACGATCTCAGCCCACTTCAGCAATTGACTTTCATGTTGTCTCTTGATATACCATTGCTAGGATGGGCTGTGTGTTGAGGTCATGGCTTATTGAGGATAGTTACATTGTTGCACTTGCTTTCCACTGGTGATGGTGGTCAAGTACCCCTTTTGTTAGACTATGGACTTGAATCAGTTTATGTTCTTTGATGTATTTACTTCAGTGAAAATGTGAACTTTTATTTGCAGGTTTACAGTGTTTTTGTTTACGAAGAATGTCCTGTTATATTTCATGCCAGACTATGGTAAGTCATTAATCACCTTTGCAAGTTAATTTGTTTTACTTTGTTGTTGTAATAACATATAATTGCATTTGCAGGGTTTTTTTGTTCGGAAAGCAAAGATGCACTGTACATTGACATCTTTTTGAAAGCTGCAATAAAAA
Organism: Lissotriton helveticus; assembly: GCF_964261635.1. Classification (NCBI taxonomy): domain Eukaryota; kingdom Metazoa; phylum Chordata; class Amphibia; order Caudata; family Salamandridae; genus Lissotriton; species Lissotriton helveticus. The sequence goes on along the minus strand of NC_136065.1, from coordinate 1,008,114,432 downwards.
TTCTGACCTATTGTCAACAGTATCTACTATGCAATATGTTTCTCCTTGTGCCTTTTAGAATCACCACTTACAATGAAAACTCATCTTTGCACTCCTTTATTTTAACACTATTCCTTGAGGGCACAGCTGTGTCTGCTAATGCAGTCTTTTCAGTAAATGTGTCCTATTCTCAGCTTCCATAGTCTTGGAGCCCAAAAGGTTGTTGTATCATGGTATTCATCTTTATAGGACAACTGGGACCAACACACAAAAAAATTCCCAACTATTGCCGCACACTTACCTGATTTGCCATTGAATGATTGAGACAAGCGAGTCATGTTGACTTTCCAATGCTTGTTTTAAAGTAGGATATATTCAGCACCTATCTGCACAGAATAAAGGGGCCGGTTCCGATGGGGTCGCAAACGACAGTCGGTCGGAGCCGTTCCGACCACATCGGAATCGGCTGTTTGGATTCCCTTCTGACCGACGCATTTTGATGGGGTCGGTCGGAAAGGAATCTGAACCGAATTTCCGAATGGCTTGCGATGGACTCAGAGAGCCCGGCTGCCATTCGGAAATCCTCCATCAATCCCTCGGGCACCGCTTTCTGGCTGAGGGATTCCGATGGAAGATTCCCACAGTCTTACTGTGCCGGCCTTTCTGACACAGAAAGGCTATCGGAATCAACTTTGTGGGACCCAGGTCCTCAGCAGGGCCCCCATCGGTGCAAGGCCTCCAAATGCATGTTCCCATTCGGAATGCATGCTCCCTTTGTGAAGTATAGGATTGCAACCAAACAGGGTTTGGTCACATCCTACTTTCGGGGCTGGGACAGATAACAGGAGGTAATTTGGTTCTAGTTCCCAACCAATGTTGGACATACTCCAGTCCTTCTGACATCAGAATCGGCCCCAAAGTTCTGGGCAAAAAATCAATGGGTTGGTATATGATCTTATCAAATTCATATTTTTCTATTGGCATGTCCTGTGTCCCTTAACACTTTTATGTTCAGAATTTTTTTTTCATTTAATGGTGTCTTAATGTTACAGGATTTATTGCTTATAACATCAATAGTTTGCTGTTTATCAGTAAGTGAACAACTCATTCTCAGATGTTACATTTTCTTGTCAAGTGAAACTTTTTCTCCATTTTTAGCATTTTAAACTTTTTTTTAATCATACAGTTTTACTTTGATTCTGAAGATCTAATTTCCTACTACATGCATATTTTTTGGATCAGGGTTTCTGTTGGTCATTCTGTATCATCAATGACTAGTACACTCCCCTCTACTGTCTAGTGTATAAGCATCTTATGGGAGAAGCTGAAAATCATTTTCCACATTGGATAAAAGGGATATCATATCCAGATATACGACAAATCCTGAATCATTGCCAGCTTCCTTTTTTCTTCAAGAGTGAGTTGTGGGCCACCTGACATTAGTGGTGAATGCATTATTTGGTTTGAAGTACGTAAATCAGAATATGGTGTTTTTTTGCATTCCAATTTAAATGGTGACAAACATATTAAGACCTTTAAAACTAAATGATCAGGACAGTACTTTCCGCATAGACTCCAGAAGGTTATGCATAGAGCATATCATACTGTACGCTCAATAATAGAATAATAGGGCTAATCATATCTGAAAACACCAACTTGAGACAGATATGCTTCTGGGAGTTGCAAGGCCCTTACCTATATATTTATGGCAAGCTTCATCATTGGGCATTCTCATATCTAAACTCATATACCTTCAAGGTGTTGTAATTTATTGTTTTGACTTGATCCATTTGACTTCCCCAGGTGTCTGTAAGTCACCTACATTTGCTCAGTCTATATTATAGACTAATGAGAATAATACCTGTAAGAACAGTGTGAAGGTTTATCAATAAGTTGATGATATTTAGATTCATAGATAGGTGCGAGGAAACCCATAAGATTCTAGATAATTATGCTACAACATGCCAGTGGTATATTCATTATCTATTAATCTTTCAATGTACAGAGGTTCCACATGCCCTCCATCACCCAATGTAGCATCATTTTCCCCACAGCCTACCTCCAAAAATCTTTTATTTGCTTTCTGCCACCATTCTCAAAAGCAAGCAGAGTCAAAAAGGGGAAATAGATGCTGGCCACGTATAGCCTCATTCGTAGTTTGCTGGAGCGCGAGCAACTCAGTAAACTTGTGGTTCCACCATTCTTTGTAGGGTCAGGTAAAGCACCAGATTTACACCGACAGAGCCTCAACTGGGTCCACCAGTGACAGACCTGGCATCTTTGGCATGGTTTCCCCCTAGGTTTTCTTTTTGCCTTTAGAGCTCCTGTTTTTTTATGACTTTGTTTTTGCTGGTATTATGACTCTGCTCACTTTACCATTGCTAACCAGTGCTAAAGTGCTTGTGCTCTTTCCCTAAAGCATGGTAATATTGGCTTCTACCCATTTGGCATATTTAATTTACTTGTAAGTCCCAAGTAAAGTGGCTCTACCCGAGCCAAGGGCCTATAAGGTAAATGCTACTAGTGGGCCTGCAGCACTGGTTGTGCCATCCACTTAAGTAGCACTTAAAACATGTCTCAGGACTGCCATTGCAGTACTGCATGTGCAGTTTTAATATGATCATTTGAATCTGGCAAACTAAACTTTTTGCCAGGTGCACACCTTCCTTCTTAATACATAAAATCAGCCCTTGGGTAGGCCTTGAAAAGCCCAGAGGGCAGGGTGCAATGTATCCAAAACTTAAGACATGTATTAATAAGTTTTACATGCCGTGATAGTGACAAACTCTCAGAATAATTTTTCACCACTCCAAGGCTTACCTCTCCCACAGGATAACATTGAAGTTACCTTTTTACATTTTTATGTGTAATTTCCAAATGTGAATAGGTAACAGTTCATGTTTGGTGTCTCTGAAATCACAATTTGAAATTCTAACTGGTGGTGGTCGGATTTTAAATTGCAATCCTGAAAATGCCTCTTTTAGAAAGTTGCAAAAAGAATAATTGATGGACAGAATGTAGAACAATGTCATACATTCACCCCGGTACAGAGATCTGTGCATAAATCCATCGTTTTATTTGCTCACCATGCCATTCCAGTTTGGACCCAGCCATATGCAAATCAGTCTTGACCCTGCGCCCAATGGGAACAGTCCAGCCCAAACTGCCAGGCCAGGTCCTCCCTGGACTGGAAACAAGCATCTTAGGACCTGTTTCAGGGTTTCACCCCTCATCAGCCAGGATGGCTTGACTCCAGTGGCATGGAGAGCACAGGACCCACGCCCGGGCATACCTGTCCCACTCAGGATGACAAATGCAAAAAGAACAATTGAATGACAGAATGAAGAACAATGTCATACATTCACTCCAGTACAGAGATCTGGGCCTAAATCAATTGTTTCTTTGCTCACCATGCCATTCCAGTTGGGACCCAGCCATATGCAAATCAGTCTTGACCCTGCACCCAATGGGAACAGTCCAGCCCAAACTGCCAGGCCAGGTCCTCCCTGGACTGGAAACAAGCATCCTGGGACTGGTTTCGGGGTCTCACCCCTCATTGGCCAGGATAGATTGAGTCCAGTGGCATGGAGAGCATGAGACTGTTCCCATGGGGCACAGGGTCAAGACTGATTTGCATATAGCTGGGTCTGAACTGAGACGGCGAAGTGAGCTAAAGAATGATGATGGATTCAACCCAGATATGTGACTGGGGGTGAGTGTCTGAAAAGTTTCAGCGCTCCCTCCATCATCTCCTTGTATTTGTTTTGTTCACCCTAGGTTGGCAGGGTATGCCCAGACGTGGGTCTTGCTTACTTTGCCACTGGATTCAAGCTAGCCTGGCTGAGGAAGGGTGTTACCCAGAAACCGGTCCCAGGATGCTCGTTTCTGGTTCTGGGAAGACCTGGATTGACAGTTCGGGCTAGACTGTCCCCATGAGGCACAGGGTCAAGACTGATTTCCATATAGCCGTGTCTGAACTGAGGTGCCGAAGTGAGCTAAAGAATGATGATGGATTCAACCTAGATCTATGACTGGGGGTGAGTGTCTAAAAAGTTTCAGCGCTCCATCCATCATCGCCTTGTGTTTACTTTTAGAAAGTTGGCATCCTCTTGCCTTAGCCATTTGTTGCCTGCAGCCTGTCTCTGGGTCACTTGACTGGGTGTAGTTGACAGTTGGGCTTTGTGTATTCCTCCTAGACAGCCACACACAATGGGAGCTTAGATGTGACTGGATGGGCCATCACTGACATGATGGTTTGGAGGAGCTTGGTCTAGCCTCACAAAGGGCTGTATACCCCATGTAGTTAGTCTGGAGCAAAGGGTTGAAAGGCAGAGCACTTGTGCACTTCAATAGCACACATCTAGAAGCTTCTCTCCACTTCAAAGGCATAACTGTGTATAAATGCTGGACCTCAGACACCAACTCTTCAGTGCACTTCTGGACCTGTGTATAGTCTGGCAGGAAGAAGGACAGCTGTGCTGCTATCAGGACTACCAATCTTCTAGACTGATGCTCTACAGGAACTGCTGAGCTGACTTGCTGCCTGCTGCCCTCTTGCCTGGGAAAGAAGAAATGGACCTGCAACCTCATCTTGACCCCACAGTGACTCCTAGAACTAGTCTGCTGGCCTCCTGATCTGACCCTCAGGTATGTAAAAGGCTCACCAACTAGCCCCTGGTCTCCGCTGGCAGTGAATCCCTAACCCCCAAGTGGTGCCCCTCAGGTCTTGGACCCTTGGTGTGGCTCAGTGAGCTTAAATCAAGTTTTTCACACCGAGACCACGCCACTAGCAGCAAAAATCAGCACAGAGCTCCTCCAGCACATTTATTCGCACTGCAGCATCAACAGCTCACAGGGGACTGACAATGCGAAGCTCCAGCGTGCTAGTCCTTGATACCCGGCCTGCTCTTCATGACACGCCGACAGCCTCCTGTAATGCTCTCCTTGCTCCTCGTGGCCCTCTCTAACGTGTAAGGAACTCTAGGCACCAAGCTTCAGAAAGTAAACCTTCAGCTGGACTAATCTGTGACGGTATCCAAACTACACTCCATTGCGGTCAGCCTGACCCTTTGACTTTGACCCGGTCCAGATCGACCAGATAGCTCCAATTGGCACTTTGTGCCTAAAGGCGCTATTTTACACTTTACTTCTTTATTTTTATTCTGGTTCTACTGATTGGATTTTTGTCATTTTGGTCTTGTTTTATTTATTCATTTCAGCCCAATATTTCGAACTGGGTGTGAGATCCTTTTTGTGTGGCGTTTTCACTGTTTTATTGTTTGAAGCATTTCACAGATACTTTACACATTGCCTCTAAGTTAAGCCTTAGTGCTCTGTGCCAAGCTACCAGGGGGCTGAGCACATGTTAATTTGGGTTGTGCTTGTGCCTTACCTTGATAAGGATTGTGGTGGCTGCTTGACCAGGACTCACACCCAAGTCAACCAGCAACCCAATTTTTCACAACAGAACCTTTGACATGATGACCAGACTGCCAAAGGGCCACCAAGTCATAGTGATGGTCATCTCACCAAATTGAGGGCAGTATGACCATCATTTTCTCTGCCCATGTTCACCATGATAAACAAGAGGAACGTGGGCATGAAAAATGTAGAATGACCCACATGCTCAGGGAGAAATCTCCCTGTCATTCAAGGTCATTTACTTTGTTTTCAGAGAAATCTAATTCCTTTTTGTAAGTTTGATTCTCTTAACAAAAAAAGTTTGCTGATCAGGCACTTTAACAATGGCGCCCACTCAGTAAACCATCCATACTGTGGCGGCTCCTTTTACAGCGCACAGATGGCTGCCAGCCTGATGGGGATCTCTAAATAAGCTGGACAGTCCTCCCCCAGTCTGGCCGAGGCCATGGCATCCGCCTTCTGGTGGACTGGCAGGAAATTCACCAGGTTTAAATAAGAATCTTAGTCTTACAAGTGAATCACTACTCTGGAACAAAGCATGGATTGGCTCGGTGGTTTGAATCCGAAGTGTGATCCACCTTCCTTTGCTCAGGGTGAGTATTTTTCTGCTCGTCTACCCTAACCATGACTTTGTGTTTTTTTTACAGGGGTGCCCTTCTTTGTGTCCCAGCTTCACCAATTGTTTTAGTTTTTTCTAGGTTTTCACTTGTACTGTGGCTTTTTTCCTCCGCTTACTCGTCTGTGTTTTTCACTGTGCCACCTCTTCTACATTATCTGACATTCGGACCATCATATTTGCCTCCTGATCAAGGTCATTACACCTATTTTTGCAACTGTGCCAATTAGGCATTACATGTTAAATTGCATTGATCTCTCAGGCAAACCTTTACTATATTAAGTGCATCAGTATAAGTGACTGCAGGCATAAAGTTCTGTAGGTCTGTTATATATTTAACTGTGTCTTTAGGCGTGAAATTGCATTACTCTGCTGAAAATATCCCCTTATATTTTCTTCTCCTTTGGCTGTGTAGATCCACATGTTTTTCTTCAAGTGCCCACAATACACTCTTCATCACCAGTGCATGGCTGGGCGCTGTCACTGTAGCTTAGGGAATGCCTCACACGTTGGCCTTCTTTCTAGGTAAACTCTGGTAATGATGCCCAAGGATGCTGTGTCTGGAAGTGATTTCAGAACCTAAAGGTGCAGGATGTGTGTTTCTGGTTCCAATACAGTGACTGTTCTCCGGTCTATGTATGAATCAGATTTTTCACTACCGAAAAAATATGGTCAAAGGGAAATTCTGTCATGCACAGAGAAATGTGTACATGGCATTCTTTTTGCATTTTACTGAGGTTGATGGACCAAAAGCTGTCTCTTCAGTGAACACCGTTATACTTTTGAGTTACTCATTTTTGGGGGAAATATATTATATTTGCATGGAAATTCACTTGCAGTGGTATTCAATAATCTGCACAGCTTTCTTTTCCTGTGCCGGCTAGCTGTCAACCTTGCTGTATCTTTGGTGTATTGAGTTCTAGCAGCAATGGACTGGATGGTCTATAAAAAGTATTTGACGTTATCTTCAATGAATTCCCTACTGTGTCTCTCAATTCCTACAAAAATGACTTGAAACAAAAAAAAGCTAAATAATCTGTTGTTGGCAGTGAGAGGACACCCCAGACTCTGAGGGAATACTAGTAACGCAGTTGTTGTCCCGCCTCAAGAAAACTTGCAAGGTCTGAAGAAGTGAAAATGCATGGTCAAATACACAAGAGAGGATACTATTGGAGCATAGTTTTCCTATTTAATGTAAGGGTCTTACTGTGTATTTAAACTGGTCATGTGCAGGGTCCCCAGCAATGTGCTGAGAAATATATGGCTAGATTCCTAGATAAAGGGGCACATGCATGACTTTTGCCAATTCACAAAACATCCCAGTAGTATATTTGGAAAGCTGCGCCAGTCACAACACACCGGACATACTCCTCATAGTGTCCTTTGAATACCTAGCAGTATGTTTGCTTATGAACAAAAAGGGGTTTGTGAACCAGGCCGGGTTTAAGACTGTCATAAGCACGGTGGACCAGGTCTTACAATTTCTGACCATAAAGTGGAAAACAGTCGCTATTGATCGGGGGTTGTTATTAGTTGCTCTTGTCGATTTGCATGCAGCACTTGACCTTGTCCCAGGGCTAAATTTTGGAAGGTCCTTGGAAAAACTGAGGTTCCCCATGTCCTGTTGTACCTGATCCAACAATTATACGCAGGGAATTTTGCATGGGTCAGTTGGGGTCTTGGAGAACAGACAAGTACTGACATCCCAATCAGGCAAAGTGTCTGCCATGGATGCGTTCTGGCACCCACCTTATTTCTGCTATTTATTAATGGATGCATCTCCTATCTCTTTGACTGCCAGAACAACTCCCCTAAAATGGCTGGGTCTAAAATGCTGTGTTTGCTCTTTGCAGATGACAGCAGATGACATGCTTCTCCTTTCTAAAACTTTCTGGGGTTTAAAAACCCTTATGGGTAAGTTCAGCTCATTCTGCAAGTACTACGGCCTCAAAATAAACAACAATAAAATCAAATTCATGGTATTCAGCCACCACAAGAAAAATAGGGGTAGTTTTGCCTTAGATGTTGTCAATTTAGAAAGGGTAGCTGAATTTGATTACCTCGGTGTAAGACTCAATGACTTGCATAAATGTTCGGCCCAGATCGATAAAAGTGTATTGATTCTCAAACATAGAGCTGAGTCCATATCAAGATGCAGGGCAGCTACATATCCAATTTCACCAGTTCTAGAGCTTTATAAGGCCCAAGCCTGTGGGGCAGCACTATATGGTGCTTGTTAGAAATGGCGGTCTCTAGTTGGCAGAGGTAGGTAGCTTTGTCCAAATACGGACCCTTGCTTCTATTCAGGGTAAAGGGGATTCTTACTTTAGCTAACTCCTACTTACCCCCTGGGTAGCTTGGCACGAGCACAGAGGCTTATCCCAAAGACAATGTGTAAAGTATTTGTACTCAAAACAAACAGTAATACAGTGATAGCTCCACAAATGGACACCACACCAGTTTAGAAAAATAAATTATCTTTATCTAAACTCAACAAGACCAAAACGACAAAAATCCAACATACAGGTAATACGATATGACTTTAGACCAGCCATTGCCAAAGTAAAGCTTGTAGAAAACAAGGAGCTCCGCCTGGGGCTATTTAGACAGTGTGACAGCAATAAACCCAAAGTACGGCACTGACCACGAGGAGTGTGGCGTTGGGCACGGAGTCACACGGATCCCCAAACATAGTACCTTGGAACCGAAGTCTCTGATGATGCACGCGTCGTGGAGGTGAGGCCTCGATGCCGAGGTCGAGGCCGGCTCCCTTGCTGCCACCAGGAGGGGATTTGTCAAGTCCAGGACAGGGGAAGACAGTTGCGTGCTGTGAGGCATCGGTTCTAGTGACGATGGAAAGTTTGCAAGTTCATGGAGTCACCCTCAGTGGTTATCGGCACCGAAATAACAGGATGCAGGCGCTGGTGATGATGGAATCCGTGAGAACGCTGGCGACGGAAAATTCTGAGACCTGCAGGCATCAGCATACGTCAAAGGGCGTCAGAGCTGCAGTGCAAGCTGGGAGATGCGTTGTGCACTTCGCAAGCGGTGCCCCTGGCCTCAGTGCAGGTCAAGGCATCATAGCGGCATCACTGACATCACCAGACACAGGTTTTCTTGTTTCTCTTAGGTTTCTTCCAGCTCCCAACAGCAGGAACAACTTCCAGAGGCCCACATCTAGATAGGCACCTCCTGGCAGGTCAGAACTCTCAGCAAGAGAGTTCAGGGGAGCAGAGGGTGAAGTCTTTGAGGCCCTAAGACTTCAGAAGAGGAGGTTCTTCTTCAAGCAGGTTCACAGAAAAGTTCCAGTCTTTGTCCTTTCCTTGGCAGAAACAGCAACTGCAGGCTAACCCCACACAGTACACAGCAAAGGGGCAGTACTCCTCCTCACAGCTCTTCAGGCCCTCTCCTTGGCGGAGGTTCCTCTTGAGTGCAGAAGTGATTAATAATTCTGGGGTTTAAGGTCTACTACTTATACCCCATTTTGTCTTTGTTCTCTTTGTGCAAGGGTCTCTGAGTACAGTCCAAACCAATTCTGTCCTCACAGGTGCAGTATGACCACAGGGGGTGGGGACAACATTGTGCAAGGCAGACATCCCTATTCAGGTGCACGGAAATCTCCTCCCACTACTCTAAATGCTGCCAAGCCCCATTCAGCTCAGCTCTGAATCATCCAGGAAGGGCAAGGCACACCTCAACCCCCCAGTGACTGTCAGCAGTGAATGCGCATCTCCAGCCCCTGTCACTCCAAAATCAGACAGTCAATCCATAAACAGGCAGGGGCACACAGAATACTTAAACAAGAAAATGCCTACTTTCTAAAAGTGCCATTTTCAAAAACACAATTTAAAAACCATCTTTCCTAAAATATGTTTTATTACATTATGAGTTCAGAGAGCCTAAACTTTATTTCTCTATCCAGTTCCAATGGTAAGTTATACTTTACTTTTAAGCTGCTACAGAGTATCTCCCATTCCATCCTATGGAGCAGATAATCTTTCTATAGAGAAAAATAAAATTGGCAGTATTTCACTATCAGGACATGTCACACACACCAGTACATGTCTTACCTTTCACCTACACTGCACCCTGCCCGTGGGGGCACCATGGGCCTACCAAAGGGGTAACTTACATGTGAGAAAAGGGAAGTTTAGGGCCTCACAAGTGGATGCACTTGTAAGGTCGACATGGCAGTTTAAAACTGCACAGAGACACTGCAGTGGCAGGTCTGAGATACATTTTCAGGGCCACTCATGTGGGTGGTACAATCAGTGCTGCAGGCCCACTAGCAGCATTTAATTTACAGGCCCTGGCACACTCAGTGTACTTTACTAGAGACTTACCAGTAAATAAAATATGCCAATCAGGGAGAACCAATTTTAATAATAATTTACACAGGGAGCACTTGCACATTGACACTGGAAAAGTGCTCAAAGCATCTAAGCTAGCAAAAGCGAAATCCAGCACAGCATCAAAAATGCTGAAGGTAGAGGCAAAAAGACAGGGAAAATCGCGCCAAAAATGCCAACTCTAAAGGGACTGACTTGTGGGGCTATTGTAATCTTGATCCACTTGACAGAGGTCTCGGTTGAGGCTACCAAAAAGTGCCTCCCTATCACCTCTGAAGTTTAATCTAAATCTCAGACAATTTTCTGACATAGCCTACTTAAAACCTATTCTTTATTGGATCAGACTCTGGACGTCAGATTAACTGGCCCCGTACTATGAGCACCTCCGGAAGATAGTAGATAATCGCCTGGCATCTTCGATTCCTTGGTCTACCATGTAAAAACCTGGTTGTTCAAGCTTGGTCTGTCCAAATATTTGTTGAATCCTTCCTGTATAAACCAAGAGTGCCTGAGAGATTGTCAAATTCAGTTATTGGAATACTGTTTTTGTGGCAGAATCATGGCTGTAGCCTCGGGCAGTCTGACTGATTCTTACTTGTCCTTCAAATGTGTTTTCTCAGTTTCAAGAATTTATGGACTATGTCAGTGACCCACTGGCGAGATCCTGGTTTATTAATTTTAGGCTAGGTAGTTTGCTGGTAGCTGCATTCACTTGTACGCGGAGCAAAGGCAACAGCAGTTCCAGCAATCTATGCCTCTTCAGGTGCCAAACTGTTGAAAGCAAAGATCACATTTTATTTTTCTGTTGCTCACTGGATTGCTCCTCTTCGTTGACTCTTCAAGCTCGAAAAATGGCACACAGCTCTGAGAGTCTGCAAGTCAGATAATAGGTCTAGCACTTTATATTCAGGCTCCAATTTCTTACGTTCATTCTGACACATGAGATTAAAGGCTGTTGGGACAAGTATGACTTTGTGAGGGCGACTTGTAATTAAGGTATCATTGTTTTATTACACTTTTAGCATATTCCTAATAGTTAGCACTCTGTGGGATCCCCTAATTCAGATTATAATGCTAGGAAGGCATAGCAGACCCTTTTAGAGTTTATTCTTAGGTTTCTATCTGAGTTTTTTTCCCACTGGGAAATAATCTAGCTCGGAGGAACCCCGTTGCGTCTTTTACTGTAGGCACAAACAACATTGATTCGAATTGCCTTTTTTAAGTAAGTATTTCTGTATATCCTTTGTATTTTTATCCTAACCATAACAGCCACTTGGAGGTGCCCTATTGTGCTTCTTACTATAAACAGAGGCAATGTAATTTTAACCTATTTTAACTTTTGTATTTTTTGTGATCATGTTTCTTTTAATCTACCATGAGATGTGTTTCTGTGTACTTTTATGGTTCTCTTGAACCGAAGTAATGTTGATGATGATGATAATGATTTGTGAACTGGGCTCATAGCTTTTAGTGCTGTCATAAATGTTGTGTTTGCAGTCTTTCCAGACTCATGATTTCCAAAAATTGATAAATATATACATTTATGCACATATAAGTGGGCTACCGGTCAGCAGTCTTCATCCAAAGGTCAGTTAATTTGTCTTTCACATTTTGGTTCTGCACACAACAGCATACAGTTTGGGCCAGTCATTCAACTCACTTCAGCTATTGGATTTCTTCATGCAGTTTTCTTGTAATATCTGCCAACAAAGTAGTTCTCCTTAATGCCAAGGGTCATGGGCCAATCTCTCTTTTAATTTACCTTTTTTAATATTGCCTTTGATACATTTTTTTATTTGCTTAGCAAATGTTTTCTGGTGAGTCATCACCAACTCTTCACAAAGAGCTACCACTCGATTTCATCGGTACTGCTTACCATGCATTCAGTGTCGGCTCCTGTGTTAAGGTGGAGGAGCATCACCCCATTGCTCTCTGAGCAGTGCAAAAAGGAAAAAATAAACTGATAACACAATGTTATTATCATTTCATTTTTCTGTCCTGAATCTGAGCCAGTGTAGGGTGGGCCTGGGCTGATGTGACGAGCAGGGAGGAGAAGTGTTTTGCCGGCCTTCTTAGGATGGTCAAACCATCAAACGTACTTAGCATTTCTCGTGTGTGTGGTGCACAGTGTGTGGAGAACAGTCCCAGGCTCCCAGGCACTGTCGGAGTAGCAAACCAGGCCACTCATACCAATCACAATTCTGCTATCATGCTGGTAATACTAATACCAAGTCAAGCTATCCTGGCTGAAGACGGCTGATACCCAGAAACCGGTCCTAGGATGCTTGATTCTGGTCCAAGGAAGACATGGCTTGGCAGTTCGGGCTGGACTGTTCCCATGAGGCACAGGGTCAAGACTGATTTGTATATGGCCATGTCTGAACTGAGGTGGCTTGTTGAGCAAAATAACGATGGATTAAACCCAGATCTGTGACTGGGGGTGAATGTTTTGCCATTGTGCAACATTCCGTCCATCATCTTGTTTGTTTTGCTGTTCACCCTGTGTGGAAAGGGTATGCCCAGATGTGGGTCCCTTGCTCACTAGGCCACTGGAGTCAAGCTATCCTGGCTGAAGACGGCTGATAGCCAGAAACCGGTCCTAGGATGCTTGATTCCGGTCCAAGGAAGACATGGCTTGGCAGTTCGGGCTGGACTGTTCCCAAGAGGCACAGGGTCAAGACTGATTTGCATTTGGCCATGTCTGAACTGGAGTGGCTTGGTGAGCAAAATAACGATGGATTAAAACCAGATCTGTGACTGGGGGTGAATGTTTTTCCATTGTGCAACATTCCGTCCATCATCTTGTTTGTTTTGCTGTTCACCCTGTGTGGAAAGGGTATGCCCAGATGTGGGTCCCTTGCTCACTAGGCCACTGGAGTCAAACTATCCTGGCTGAAGACGGCTGATAGCCAGAAACCGGTCCTAGGATGCTTGATTCCGGTCCAAGGAAGACATGGCTTGGCAGTTCGGGCTGGGCTGTTCCCAAGAGGCACAGGGTCAAGACTGATTTGCATTTGGCCATGTCTGAACTGGAGTGGCTTGGTGAGCAAAATAACGATGGATTAAAAGCAGATCTGTGACTGGGGGGTGAATGTTTTTCCATTGTGCAACATTCCGTCCATCATCTTGTTTGTTTTGCTGTTCACCCTTTGTGGGAAGGGTATGCCCAGACGTGGATTTCTTGCTCACTATGCCACAGGAGTCAAGCTATCCTGGCTGAAGACGGCTGATAGCCAGAAACCGGTCCTAGGATGCTTGATTCCGGTCCAAGGAAGACATGGCTTGGCAGTTCGGGCTGGACTGTTCCCATGAGGCACAGGGTCAAGACTGATTTGCATATGGCCATGTCTGAACTGGGGTGGCTTGGTGAGCAAAATAATGATGGATTAGACACAGATCTGTGACTGGGGGTGAATGTTTTTCCATTGTGCAACATTCCGTCCATCATCTTGTTTGTTTTGCTGTTCACCCTTTGTGGGAAGGGTATGCCCAGACGTGGATTTCTTGCTCACTATGCCACAGGAGTCAAGCTATCCTGGCTGAAGACGGCTGATAGCCAGAAACCGGTCCTAGGATGCTTGATTCCGGTCCAAGGAAGACATGGCTTGGCAGTTCGGGCTGGACTGTTCCCATGAGGCACAGGGTCAAGACTGATTTGCATATGGCCATGTCTGAACTGGGGTGGCTTGGTGAGCAAAATAATGATGGATTAGACACAGATCTGTGACTGGGGGTGAATGTTTTTCCATTGTGCAACATTCAGTCCATCATCTTGTTTGTTTTGCTGGTAATACTAATACTAGCATAACAGAAGCTTTGTGATTGGCTATGGGGAGACTGGCAGCCTGTGTGCTGCCGGGAGTCAGAAGAGTACAGAGGAGAGGTGGCAGCAGGCAGGTAGGTCATGTTTTCTTTTTCTTTTTCAGTCTGTTGCCCCTGCACCCCACCCACGCCCTGCAGTCACACCACTTCCATGCTGCAGCTGCTGACACTTCATGCACTCCATCCTAAGTGGGCACTGTTGCAATGGGCATACTCCAGTGGTTTACCAATTATCTATCACTGGTTTTCCATTTCAAAACTGGCAATCCTTTGCTCTAAAACACCTAAGCCATTTTGGAATGATGAAGCAATTCCAAAGCATAGCAAAACCATTCAGTCGCGGCCGGCATGGCTCGCGGGTGGGCACCTGGGGGGGGTAATTTAATAACATTGAAATTAAAATTAAACTTACTGTTCCACCATCTGGGTCCTGCATCTTCTCTGCTCCTGCTTTCCTGCTCCCCTGCCTCCAACAGGAACAGGAAGCTGAAGTAGGCAGCCAGGCACCCTCCCCAAACCTAATCACAACGCTGCGAGCGGGGCTTATGGGGTGGCCATGCAGCCTGCATGGAGAAGCAGTATGTATGACTGTTTTGGGCGGAGGCAGGGAGCTGACCAAACAGTCTATGTGCACTCCGGAGTTGGCAGGCACACCACTCCTCCCCTGCCCTGCTCACAGAGTAGAAACCCGCAACCAAGCATACATTTGTAATAACTGAAAGTTATTACCATTTTATGTTTCGGCTTCTCACACTGGGAGAAAGCAGTGGGGTGACTCTCCTCCGCCCTAGTGGAGGAGCCGCCCCTGAAACCATAGAAAGATGGTCGACTGTGCTTGCACATACACAGTTGGCCACCTTTCAATGTTTTTTTGGCATACTTTATCATGGGTTTACTCATCCAACATGGTAAGCATATTTAGTTTGACTGCATCTGCATATTTTACTGTTGGTGTATCTTTCCAACATGGTCAACGTACTGCTTTTAAATAAATCTTCATATTTAACCATTGGTTTACTATTCCAAAATGGCCAACTCATTGGTTTTAAATTTGTCCACCACCTTAGAATGTTAAACCAATGATGAATGATGCCAAAGCTAGCACAGGCAACCATTTTTTAATCACTTTGGCATATATTACTGTTGGTTTAGCCTTCCAACATGGCTGACATGTGACTTCTAAATGGATCTTGAGCTGGCAGACTAATAATAGAGAACGCTAAAACTGTAAAAAAATGGCAGTCCATGCTTCTACAAGCATCGCCAAAGTCAACAGCTTAGCCTTGTGTTAATGCATTAAAATACAGACCTAACTTATACCTCTACTACTGCTTCATTATATAAAATGCACAACCATGAGCATTAAAATAGGGTAACCAGTGACTGAGGCTAGTTTTACATCGTAATTCTGTACACAACTTATCTTCATAAATACTCCACAGCACGTCAACTAAACTTGAGATAAAAGAGAATGAGAAAAACGTGTTTAGAACATGATGATGGGGAGTACATGATGGTAAACTGAAATTACATCAGGGGAAGAGCACAACAAATGTCTTTCGGTTAAATTTAAACCAGGATTAGAATTTCTCAATGTAACAATACCACATATTTTGGGTATTTTGAATGTCTGTAAGTAAAATTTTACCAGGGCACTAAAATAGGGTATCACATTGATAGCAAAGACAGTATTTGAGAACATCCAACTGTCATCAAGGACGGTGGTAACTAAAATTAAATACAGACACGTACAAAATCACATCTTTTGAATCATAAAGCTCACAGATAGTTTACGCATTGGGCTATTTTTAACAAAATTTAACACTGGAAAGAAAACAATTTATAATTGTGTATAATTTAAATGTGAACAAACTTTATGTCACCCCTAGAATTAGTAACATGTTAGGATGCAAAGAGTAAGGCTTTATAAGCAGAAACACGAAATTGTGTCAATAGCAATGGACAATACGTATGTTCACAACACCGGTTAAAAAGTTGGTATGGCTCTAAGCCACATACAAACTTCAGTTCAGGAAAAGGGACGAAAAATGAATCTTTGTATACGATTTGTTGTATTATAGGTACACATTTCAAAATGTCTGAAAAATACATACAACTGCCACCTGACGGGGGTATGGTAGTGCATTGTATTGCAATGCATCCTTTATATTGTATTTCATGACACCTGACAGTGGAAAAAACCCGGTCATGCATGCACTTTCAAATGGTCAAAAATATGTAAAGCGTGGTATGGCTGGGGTGCAAACAGAGACTACAAGAAAGGCGCGGGGACGAAGACGAGTATACTATGTGATAAAGGTTTGTCTTAACTGCTGTTAAACACAGGTATCAGAAAGTCTTTCTGTCTAAATTTTTGCATTCACTGTCCCAAATGTATACATGGTCATGAAGTCTTTTAATAAGAAAGTAGGGGAAAGTCTAGGAAAGAGACATTTAGGAATATAGGAAGTTATGCACGTATTTATCGTTTAGGACACCTAACGTCATTGGTAACAATGTGCATTTTTGTCAATATTTGTTTCTTACCTTGATTCATATGAAGTAAGAATGAATGTTAACTTTGAGACATTCTTTTTCTGATCTCATCTACTAAGGTATCTGTCAACTCTTTCAAAATGCCACAGATGCCAGTGCCTACTTTGTTGTATGTCTTAAAGTACTACTGCTGTAAACATTTCCGTGTCCACTGATACACGTCCAAATAAAATGTGCAGAAGATACATCTAATCCAACAAATATTTGCTGAACCTGCTCTTTGTTTGTCTGAGCTTGTTTGCAAAGTTCTTTCTTTTCTCCTGGTATTTTTTCAGCATATTTGACATTCATCGACCTTAGATATTAGTCAAGTAGCCATCTGTGGAACAGACATCAAGTTTAGAACAAATTATTTCTCAAAAGCCAATAACTTCATGATTCCAAGAATTGAAATAAAGTGAACATGGGCATTCGACTTTTTGATATTAGCAGTCCTATTTTATGCTCAGAACTAAATCTAGTTTTCATTTTCAGCTAAGCAGTCTGTTGAACTAGTCAATGCTTTTAAGCAATGCCTGTCTTCGAATGAAATGTGCGTCTCCAATCTCAAACTGATCCTAATAAATTGAAACTGTTGCAGAGTTGCGAATGATGGGTAAACATTGGCGACAGATGGGAAAACAGTGCTTGAAGAGATTTACAACAAAAAACTATCTGGTAGGAGTGTTACTAATGAGAACACACATCCGCGTGTACAGTCTTGATCCAGTTCCCCAACAAAGAAATGAAAACATGAGGGATAGTCTGAAGGAAACCTGCGTATAGGCTCCTAAAGTAGAACTGAAACAGGCTTTTGCCTCCTGCAGCAACTGAAGTTTAGCCTACCTTTGAATCCTTTCACTATCCTTCATATTATGGCTTTCTCTTGAGTACCTCCAAGTTGCCTCTTGCTAAAGCCATCTGATATCAACTTCCTGATTACCAGCTGAACTGCTGTCAAGTGATGCAAAACGTTGCTGGCTGTGTAATAATTTCTCTTAAACATAGAGGTCTGGGAACATATCAGGTTTCTTGTGAATTCATGAAGGGACTGCAGATATTTGTATAAACTTTACATAACACACATTGTCGGGGGACACTTTGCAGGTGTTCCCTCATTTGAATAGGAGAAAACCTTTGCTCGTGCTCATGCCCTATATTACCCACATAAGTACTTGTACTAAAAAGACCCTCAGCAGATGTGCAAACTGTTCTCTACACACATACCCTTTCACTAATCACTGTTGCTAATGTGTATAGCAATCTCCATCTTGCAACTGTACCTCTCACTATTAAATCAGTAGTGTTCCATTAAAAATGTTGGCAGAAAGGAGTGAAAAGACAACTTTTTAAAGATATTTCTCACCAAAAGGTGCAAACAAGAAAAAAGATACAATGCTGTAGCAGAGGTGAGTGCTAAATTACCATTAACAATTAAGAAAAATTGTTATATAAAACAATGAGGCAACATTTCAATGCAATTTGTCAAACTGCTAGTTTTACAACCGTCCTTTTACAGAACACTTAGATTTACCAACTATGGCCCTCATTATGATCAGACCGCCAGATTACAATACCAGCGGTTGGAGCACATAGGGCAGGAGAAAGACTGCCACCTCTGACAGGCTCAAGGAGCCCGTCGGAGAAGCATTAGGACAGTAGTGCCTACAATTAAGGTGGTGCCTGCACAGGCATAGCTGTAGGGATTACGATGACCATTTCCGACTGCCTTTTCATGGCAGTCCCACTGCCATTGAAAGGTTGTCGAAAAGGGAGTTTAGGAGCCCCTAGCAGGGCCCCGTGGGCCACCATTATGTGGTGCCCCCTAAATATCCATGCACTGTGTGCCAGGCACCACATGGTGCCTAGCACATGGTGCATGTATGTTTACAAACATGACTTTATCTACTGCGACTTATGCTGCAACCCTTTTTTGGGCCACAGCAGAACCCACAATAGAAAAAGCCATGTTTCCGACCCCCTAAACGGGGTGGGTGGGACCACCACTTGTCCGGGGTCCCAATCCCACTGCGCTGCCATCGTAATAAGGCTCTATGTTCTTAAACTCTGATTCAATATCTTTATTAAATATTGATGTAGATCTTCCCACATTTATTTGGACCACTGCATGTAAAGACTTATAAAGAGCCTTATAAACAAACACTTCTATCAGACCTGTAGAGATTATGGCTGAAGGACAACATCCCTGGGGAGGTAATAGGTCTTGTTGCAGAAAATCCATCTGGCAACGTGTTCTAGGAGAGCCTTTTCTTGATAATGGAAAGAATGAACCTAGGTGAGGTACTAACTTCTAGTGTTCATAAAAGGGCTGCAAAGCAAAAGTGTTAGCTAATGTCATCTTGTCTTTGGTCATTCCAGTAGAGAAAGGAACAAAACAAAGCTGCACTTCCTGCACTTTTCGTTTTATTACAGCAATTGAAGTTTTAACTGAGACACTTAGAAGAGAAGACAACTATAATGTTCTCAAATTCTTCTCAAAGGAATATGAAGTAATTTAATATGCTCATGCTATGCCCTTATTAGAGACTAATGTTATTGTTTCCCAACCCAAAATGTTTTAATGTGGTCAGTGATTTAGGTAGTTTTTCATGATATAGAGTTAACAAGAGCAGATATAAATTAAGTTGATATTTGGAGTTAGAAAAGACAGCTAAAACGAATAGTGGCAAGAAGGTAATGAAATATTCAATGTGCAATCTTGGCACGCAAATTTGGACAAAACAATAAAATCTGATCTAATTAAAATTAAAACCCTTAATGTGCCAGATGAAAGGACATAAGACAGGTGAAAAACACTAACTCTGGGGATTTGATGAGACAATAAGAATTATAAAGATGAATATGATGTCTAAGCTACTTCACACTTAAAGCAATAGCCACATTTAAATTTCAAAAGGACTATTTACAGAAATTAATGAAATATTGAAAGAGTTCATGTGGAATGAAAAAAACTAAGTTTTCTGTTCAAAAACTGGATATCCAAATAATGATTGGTGGATATGGTTTACAAAATATAAGGAGTCAATGGAGATCCCAAATATTAGTCCAAGCAGGAATCATTCTTGACAAAAAAAACTAATCATTCAAAATGGGTACATCTGCAATTACACTCTACAGAAGAGAATAATACAGAAATGGTAATCAAAGCCAAAGTAGTTGGTAAAACTAAAATATGGTCTGGAAGTTTGTAAAGATAAGAATTTTGAAATGGAGGCACACGATAACACATATGGAGCAAAAATGTATAAACATTCCAAAAGGAAAACTGGACATTGGCACACATTATGACAGTACATTGAATAATGTGTGGAGGATACTTAATGTCATTCAAAGATATTAGATTCAGAGATAACCCTTCTCACTCGAGATATGGAATTATTTGACTGTCTGGAAGTTTTTGGCAGACTTTCAAGAGTAAAACGGTGAAGACAACCTCTGAAAGTGGACATTTGAAAGTATCTTGTTTCTTAATGCACCTACAGAAGACAAACTACTTATATTTAAGTATTAGTAATGTCCTCTACATTGCCCAAATAAAATGCAAACAGATATTCTAGAATGTACTTTGTCCGATTTCCTGAAAGACATTACTAGAGTAATTACTAGAGTTAATATTGATGTTCAATACTAACTAAAACCGCAAAAAATACATGCCCAGTACTTATGTATAATTTGCAGATATCATTACATTTATACTGGTATTTTGTAAAAAAAAATTACATCTCAATAAGTCATAAGTTACGTGCTTGCCCTAACATAAATACATTCTGTATTAACATTCTGCTGCAAATCTGAATGGTCACTGGTAAGCAACTGACCAGAAACAAGATCCTAATAATATAATCATGTTACCAAGAATTTAGAAATTATTATATCACAAAAACTTTGGATACAAAAATTTCTAGCAATTGAAAAGAGACTGATCCTAATTTAGTAGTTGGTGGTCATGGGACTACAGTAGCTTTTTGGCAGTCTTACCGCCGAATTAGGTTGTGGGTGGTGAGACCGCCGTAACACTGCCGCAAACCGCCACCAAAGCCAAGATCTTGGGTCTTGTGGGAGCAGGGGTGGGCAAAACGGCAGTTGATGGATTGCGATCTTCCTTCCCGCCAACCTTTTCATGGTGGGGACTCTGCCATGAAAAGGTAGGTGGGAAGGAAGGTAAGGAGCCCTAAACAGGACTCCAGGGTGATTCAACCCAGTGGGTATAGCGGCTGGGGGCACATGTTGACCCCCCCTATGCTTCCAGTGTTGTGCGTGCATTGTGCACCATGCAGAACATGGTGCATGGCAGCAGTGCGCACATGACATTGGAGGAGCTACAGTGCCGTGGTATTACCCTCTACCTCTGTAGATGAGCCAAAGCATGCCACTGCCGTAAGACCACAGCAGGCACACCACCAGTCTGGCGATGAAGTCATAATCCAGCGGTTTAAATGCCACCTGTTTGTCTGAGGTTTCCCAACCAACTGCTGTGGGCTGGGTTGTGCCCGCCAACTCCTATTTCACATAAGTGTCAATAAATGTGTAATGATTTTATTACCTCGTACACGGAATAGGTTTTCATAGAAACATGTTTGTAGTCTTTGACACTTAGCTGTCTAAATCGAAATCTCATATTTGCAAAGCGCAACCTATCACCCCTAAGGGTACCTAGCCGCTGGGGCCCTTTGGAAGATCAATTGAGCTATTGCCCAGATTCACATGATGCTGAGCTGAGCTGCTGCCGGCACTGCGGATCAAACCATGAGCCCCGCCCTCTGGAGTCAGTCGCTTTAGCCGCTATGCTACACCTCACCCTCTTTCGTGAGCTAGATGCACACTTAATCTACTTGAAGAGATATAGTAGAATAATGGATGTACAATTTCTAAGCTTGTAAGCCTGTAAAAAGATTGGTATGATTTTTGTGATGGATAGCTGCAGTACAAATTGAAACTTAGGGACTTTAAATATTCTTCTAAACTTAGAGAGAAATGCTTATTGTTATTACACCAATAGTTGTGCGTATATACTTGTTATTGCATATTGTATGGATTGCATATTACTAAATATAAGAATAAGATATTCAAGCATTTATCTAACCATATGAGACATCTGTTTCTACATTCAAGTTGTTGTTGTTCATTTGTGTGATCATCAAAATAAAAGTATAAAAACTAATTACATACATACTTACAATTGTATTTTAGTAGTTCAGTTCAGTTCAAAGTATTTATTCAGTCTAATTGAGAATAGATCATAAAAGTACCTAAAATACATTGCGAATCCATGATGATACAAAAATATTTAGAGTTTTACGCATAGTTAAAATAATGTAAACTATAAACATTAGCATGATTTACAGCTCCATAGTTTGACAAGTGTCCAAATTTGTAAACAACCGAAGGATGCAATTCATGTATCTTAGTAGTTTGCTTGCTAAATTCAGGCAAATAAAGCCTATGCTAGTTCATAAGATTCAGTGACTACTTCAAGGATTTTTTGTAAAGTGTATGTCAGAGTCTAATTTGCTCAAAGTGTTTATAAATGTAGCTAATAATGTTATCCAACTCAATGGCACTACATGTATGCACTGAATTGAGAGGTTCAGTTGCCCTTGCCAGATAGGAAAATGAAAGATGTGTAAATAATTGTTAAAAATATAGACTTAAGGGTGATTCTTAACAGAATTTTTGAGTACGATAAGTGCTAATACAAGAGTACTTTTTTAGGTACTAATACATAATACATAACACTGTTAATCAGCCCCAAAACGTCCAACTCCCTCTTAGTAAAAGTGCAAAGAGGACACAGTCCATATTATTTGTACTAACTGTAAATGAATATTCCCTTTTTTATTCCCATTGTAGATGTGTATGGGAAAAACTACAAAGAGTATGCAACAGAATAGGCCGCATAATGTGTACAACATTTACCAATTTAACTACTTCTTTTTATATTAGTTCTGAATGCACTTTATAATGTAATGCTTTTATTTTGAATTAGAATGTAATACAAATCTTACACAGCTCTTCACTTGCCATTTCTAATTATCATAAAAGTAATTTGTTAAATGTATCAATTAGTCACAATGAAAACACCCAAAAACCTTTCATGCGCTTTCATGCACACATCTCTGAGGCCGCCTCTCTATCTAAAATGCACACTTCGTTTTCCCTGAAATTTAGAGTTTATATTTAAAACATGAATGCAGCCTATTGTAAATGGTCCTGACTGACATTTAATGAAGCTTTTTTACAACCCAGACAAGCTGAAATCCTACTTGCTGCATTGAAATTGTACATAGTGGTGGATATTATTATTTTTTTCGTGGAAGAAGGAAATTAATTACAGACTTTGTATCCAGTGCACCAAGGTCTGATTCCTAATTCTCTTTCCAAGGTATAAACTAATCAATGAAATTGAGGGCATTTCAAAAGCAAGTAACACCTACTCACAGTAAAATCGTTTTAAATCAATTGATCTACAATTGTCTTTGGTATTTGGTGGTGCATGTTGGGAAGGAAAGGTTACAATACAAATGCAAGAGTGATGTGACCGACTTACATTTCTGTCCTTGAATCATGCATAAGCATTCAAATAATGTTAAACTTTTTTAGCAAAATAGTTAGATGGGATGAAGAGATATTTTTTATTTTGGTTTTCCTTGTATTTGGTCTCTAAGCAAGACTTAAAAAAATATTATTGAAACATTACCAGCAAGTTCTCATTAATTAGCCATATTATTGTTGCAACAGTCTTATAAAAAGGCATTGTAAAGGATAAACATGCAATCTTGACCTATTATCAAAATATAAAATTGGAATTCTTCCTCTTAATTCCTGTCTGGAATAAATACAATATTTAATAGTCTCACTTCAACTAGGATCAATAAAAAAAAGCCTTATAACCTCAACTACTCCAATTCAGATAATGACAATTTTATTGTGAGTGCCTCAGTGGACATAATTACTTGCAATTCAACAAATGAGGGTTAGATAGAGGGAGAAGGAGGTCTAAGAGACTAGGTCATCCTCCAACAGATTCAATACAAAAGTGAGAACACCTACGTGGGTTCTCGGGACCTAGCTCGGATGTAGGTATCTGACCCACTTAATCAGTTATACCCTTTAAGAAAGAAAAATTTCTTTCTAGTGTCCCCTCACTCACCGGGGTTGCCCCACGGTGACATGCTTCATCATTGGGGCCATCCCAGTTCTCTACGAAAAGGGGCGTGCTGCGACACACGACTACGTGGGAGCACTGAAGTGTGAGAGACTATGTGTAATGTAAAGAAAGTGTGTGGTGGAGTGGGTGTGAGTGAATTAAAAATACCGTGCTTAGTGGGCCTCAACAAATGTATTATTGCTCCTAGGCAGGCATATTAAAAATGGGGTTGATTTCACTGTCAAGCAACCTTGAGTTGGGTTGATTCAGTGAACTAAAAGGTCGACATGTTTCATGCTACCCCTAGCATTTCTTCAGGACCATGCAGGGACCAGCCCTGCATTTGCCACTCCTAAATACCCTGATGGGTGTTTAAATGAAATACTTAATAAACAAAACGTGCATTCATATTAGAAATACATACGTCTTTATCAAGTTGATGGTGCTGAAAAAGAAAACATATCATTAATAACATTCAGACCTCTCATTGGAGCTTCAGGGGAGGGACACATAGTACATTCTCGTGCTGCACACATGCGGAGCTATGGTTGAAGGTTGCCCCATATTGGTGCGTGCAGGCTGCCATGCTTGGTGTTTCTCCAAACCAAACAGTGCTGTGTTTTGTGAATTCACACATAAAAACAAGACGGGACTTAATGTGACCAGGACGTGAGACACATAAAAACATATATTTGGTACATAACCATAATAATATCAATAGTTACTTTGTTAAGTGTATATTAACACCTCATGATCTCACAGGGGGTCGCTTTTGCTTAGCGGAAACACTGCTGTTGGGTAATGCAGAAAGAGGGAAAGAGTAAGTACCCTGCGATTAAAAGTCAGCCGATCGTATAATCGGACTTTCATTATTTGGAGACGAGAAAGTGTAGCGTTTTCCATAATAGCCAGAGCTTTACTTACTTCCTATTTTGCAAAAACGCTCAGTCTAACCTGACATTCGCCTCCCTGGGACCGCATCTTGCATGTCCGGTGGCTCGTGTGAGGTTAAGAAGCTTGGCGGGCTTCCGGGTTCATCCCTGGAGACCGCTAGACCGTGTGGTACAAGCGGCCATCTTGGAAGTATGCTTTTGTTGTGTACAATAAAGGATATTGAGACCGGGTGAAGATTAGAGATTTTTGAGAGATGTGAGTTAGCGTTTATGTCCCCGAAGGTGCTGACTCGTTATGGCTCTTTGCTTGTCATAGATTATGCCAGGACAAGCATTGCTCAAATATAATTTGGGTCAAATAAGAAGCACTGTCTTCATGGTATACCAGAAGGAAGTACACTTTGGTGGTGGTACATTGCGGGACCGCTACAGTTATGAGCCGTCTCCTTAAAGATGAGACGCTGGTGATGCCTAAATTACAGAATGATGTGCTGGAATTGAAATAACAACGTTTACAGATGATAGCATTGTTCAACTACAAACTAATATTATCCTAATCAGCAAAAAAACTTTTATCAGATTTTGTGATTACTGGAAACGTTATTAATACAGATGTATTTGTTTTTAGGACAATTTCTTGTAAGAAAGACTTTTCCCATCGAATGATTATTTTTTAAAAATTGTTAATTAATCACAATAGATGTTATTTCAAAATTGTGATTCATATAAACAGAAGGCAAAGGTCAATGTAAGGAGACCATCTTAGTTACTAAAGGCCCCCCACGGAATATCATCATTCAATCCCTGGGAATCAGTATGGAGTTTGAACACCCATCTTTGTTCGCGTTCATGGAGTGTTCTTTCCAGATTCTCCTTGGTTTTGATGACTTCGAGAACCACCCACCTCATGTCATTTGTTGTGTGGTTCATTTCTATGAAATGGTTCGTCATCCGTGTTGTCGCTCTCTTGCACCTGATGTTACTCCGATGTTCGACTATTCTGGTGCTGACTTTCCGGGTTGTCATCCCGATGTAATGGAGGTTGCAACTACAAGTGATTAAGTATACTACTCCACTGGTGTTACAGTTAGACATCTGTCTCAGTTCCCATGTATCATTGTTATTAAAAGTGACCGTCTTTGTTGTGGATGTTAAATGGCACACACTACAGTTGTTACATGGGTAGTGACCTTTAGGAAGGGGTTGCAGTCTGTTCGTTGTGTCAGTCACTTTTGGACGGGTGTGGACCAATTGGTCTCTCAGATTTCTCCCCCGTCGATGACTGAACATAGGGATGGGTATGTTGAGATCGCCGCTATTGACGATAGGCCAGTGTTTTTTCACTATTTTTGTTACCCGATCGGATACTTTATTGAATGTGGTGATGCAGATAGGTTGTTTGTTCTCCTTTGCTTGTTGCACCTTGGGTTCTAACAGTGCATCTCTGTGATTATTACCTGCCCGCTTTTTTGCATCTTTTACAAGTTTTTTTGGGTATTGCCTTGCTGTTAGTTTCTTACTTAGATCCTCAGCTTGTAGCAGATAGTCGTGTTTGGTGGTGCAATTTCTCCTTAACCTTAGGAATTGTCCAAAAGGAAGGTTTTGATTCAGGTGTCGCGGATGAAAACTATCGTAAGTCAACAAACAGTTTCTCGCGGTGGGTTTAAAGTGTGTAGTGGTTTTTAGAAGCCCACTCTCAGCCAGTATGTTCAGATCCAGAAATACCAGATGTGATCTGCTCATGGTGTTCATGAATTTCAAGAAACTGTCTTGATGGTTTAGCCAATCAAAGAATTCCTGTGCCTCATTTTCATCACCTTCCCAGAGCACCAACACATCATCGATGTAACGTTTCCATAACTTGATGTGGTGTCTGTAGGGGTTATCATCGTGTAGGATCTTTATCTTCTCTAGATGGTGCACATATAGACCTGCTACGCTCGGCGCAAATGTGCTGCCCATACTCGTCCCGTGCTGTTGACGATACAATGTTTCTTCGAATCTGAAGACATTTTCAGTAAGTGCCAGTCGGCTGCATTCCAGTACTACATGTCTTGGTGTTTTGTAATCCCATTCTGAATCAAAAAGGACTTCCTCTAAGATTTCTAGAGTTTCCTTGTGGGGGAGGCTGGTGTATAGACTCTCAACATCCAGACTTATCAAAATGCTGGATGTGGGGTCATAAGATTGTTCTTTCAATAAACAGAGGACAGCTTTGGTGTCTTGCAAGTAGGTGTCTGGTTTCTGTACTAATGGTCTCAGGAAGGCGTCCGCATATTTGGAAAGCGGTTCGAGAATAGATCCAATACCTGAAACAATAGGTCTCCCTGGCGGTTTAGTCAGGCATTTGTGAATCTTGGGGATTGTATAGAAGTAAGGGGTGACTGGTTTGTTGTTTATTAGAAATTCAGTCTCTTTCTTGCTTATCCAGTCATTCGCCAATGATTCCTCAATCAAGTGTCCAATGGAGATTCTTAGCCGTTCAGTCGGGTCTTCTTTGATAATTACATAATTCCTTGTGTCAGATAAGAGTCGTAGACATTGCTCTCTGTATTCAGAGGTATCTTGTAGTACAATAGCTCCTCCCTTGTCAGCTGGTTTGATATTAAGGGTATTGTTATTCGATAATTCTTGTATTGCTTTAAGTTCCAGATTGCTCGTGTTTTGGAATACTTTGATTGTGTGCGGATCTAGCTCTTTGACCTCCTTCATGATAGCCTTTTCAAAGGTCAAGATTTCCACTGGTAAATTGCCAGGTGGTGGTACGAAAGTCGATTTCTTCTTCAGTCCGGTGTCAGATGTAGTTTGGTCACTGTTCGGTTTGTCTTTGAAAAAGACTTGGAGTTTCAGTTTTCTCACGAACTCCTTGAGCTCGCAACATAATTTAAATTTGTCTGTATTTGGGGTAGGTACAAAACCTAAGCCTTTGTTCAGGATTTTTGTTTGCTCTGTTGTGAGTACGGTATTGGAGAGATTAACTACTAAATTGTGAGCTCGCTCGTCGATGGCTCTGGTGGGCCCTTGCTGCGAGTATGACGCCCCTCTGTTACTAGCGGTTGTGCCCATTGTAGTTGTTGTCCTGTTCTGTTTTTTGCCCTTTGTTGGGTTTTGCCCCAGCCTAAAAAAGGACGGCCTGGGTTGTTTTGATGCCCTTGGTTTCCACCCCAATTTGGAAAGGGTTGTTGAGGGTACATCGGCAGGCCGTAATAGAAAGGTCCTGGTGGAGGGGGACCATACCCTGGACCAAATGGTTGAGCACCATGAAATTGGTGCCATGGGTTGGGAGGTTGATTACCTCGGTTTCTTCCCGAATTACCCCGTTCTGGTCACATTAAGTCCTGTCTTGTTTTTATGTGTGAATTCACAAAACACAGCACTGTTTGGTTTGGAGAAACACCAAGCATGGCAGCCTGCACGCACCAATATGGGGCAACCTTCAACCATAGCTCCGCATGTGTGCAGCACGATAATGTACTATGTGTCCCTCCCCTGAAGCTCCAACGAGAGTTCTGAATATTATTAATGATATGTTTTCTTTTTCAGCACCATCAACTTGATAAAGACGTATGTATTTCTAATATGAATGCACGTTTTGTTTATTAAGTATTTCATTTAAACACCCATCAGGGTATTTAGGAGTGGCAAATGCAGGGCTGGTCCCTGCATGGTCCTGAAGAAATGCTAGGGGTAGCATGAAACATGTCGACCTTTTAGTTCACTGAATCAACCCAACTCAAGGTTGCTCGACAGTGAAATCAACCCCATTTTTAATATGCCTGCCACGAAATCCTGTTGCGGCGGTTAGAGGAAGCTGGGGTCAGGGGTCTGGCTCTAGGGTGGTTCCGCTCCTTCCTTTCTAATAGATCTTTTCAGGTTGCGATACCACCCGGTAAATCTACCTCTCACCCGCTCACCTTGGGGGTCCCACAGGGATCATCTTTGAGCCCCACTCTTTTCAATCTATATGTGAGACCGCTGGCTGCGGTAGTCAAATGCTGGGGCCTGACAATGGTGTCCTATGCGGATGACACGCAGCTGGCGGTCACATTAAGTGGGGACTCAGCCATGGACGCCCTCAACTTTTGTGAGGGGTTACGTGCGGTGGCCAATTGGATGAGTCAGAACTGTCTCCAATTGAACACAAAGAAGACAGAGGTGATGCTGGTTGGGAAGCAACCTGGATGGTGGAATGACAACTGGTGGCCCCCCGAGCTAGGACTGATCCCTTCTCCTGCTATGGAGTTAAAAAACCTCGGGGTCTGGCTGGACCCTACACTTAGTTTTACCTGCCAGACTAAGAGGGTGGCGGCCTCCTGTTTTGGCATCATCAGGGGTATCAGGCCGGTGCTCAAATTCTTCGATGCCCCCTATAGACAGCTTGTGGTCCAGGCCTCTGTACTATCCAGGATAGATTATGCCAGCGCTCTGCTAGCAGGCACGAATAAGGCAGAACTTCTGCGACTGCAACGAGTGCAGAATGCCGCCGCAAGAGCGATATTTGGGTTGCCCAAACGTTGCTCAGCGTCCAGAGCATTGCAAACGCTCCATAGGTTGCCTGTTGCTCGGCGGATTGAGTTTAAGGTGCTCTGCCTGGCTTTCAAAATTTTGAAGGGCACGGCCCCACCTATTCTCATGAACCTATTGACCCCATATGTCCCCTCTCGCTCTTTGAGATCGATGGGTCAGAATTTGGCTGTTGTTCCACGCTTTTTGCTGAGCAGGATTGGAGGCCGCTCCTTCCGAGTAGTAGCCGCTAAGCTTTGGAACGCTCTTCCCAATGAAATCCGTGCTCTGGAAGATTTAGCCCGGTTCAGACGTGTTATCAAAACTTTTCTTTTTAACAAAACTCCCTGATTCTGTTGCATTTTGTGATGTTGTGTGTACCTTTCTTGGCGCCAGGACGCCCCTTTGCTGGGGTAGCTGTGCGCGGTATAAAAACCGTTAACATAACATAACATAACATAACATAACATAACAGGAGCAATAATAAATTTGTTGAGGCCCACTAAGCACGGTATTTTTAATTCACTCACACCCACTCCACCACACACTTTCTTTACATTACACATAGTCTCTCACACTTCAGTGCTCCCACGTAGTCGTGTGTCCCAGCACGCCCCTTTTCGTAGAGAACTGGGATGGCCCCAATGATGAAGCATGTCACCGTGGGGCAACCCCAGTGAGTGAGGGGACACTAGAAAGAAATTTTTCTTTCTTAAAGAGTATAACTGATTAAGTGGGTCAGATACCTACATCCGAGCTAGGTCCCGAGAACCCACGTAGGTGTTCTCACTTTTGTATAGTAATTCAACAAATGCAACATGAACAGACTGCTATAAGGGCATATCGAAAAGTCTTGTTGTTAGCCCAACGATATGAAGGATATTTTCTATAAATTACTGATACTTTAAAAGGAACATACTGAAATGTTCTGGGATTAACCCAAGTTTTACCTTGTAGGATACCTCAAATCGTTCATCAAATATTTACATGAGTGTGTTACATATTACTAGGCCTCTTGGCCTTCTAGTTTTATATTAATATACACACAAATACAGACAGACAGATGATGCACTCCTATTTATATTTATTTGTAAAAAGATAAGAAAAATTGCAAAATGGATAGATGGTCAGTGTTGCTTGCTACCTTGTAACAGACACAACTAATGGCAGAGACCTACAAGGCCTTGAGCAATGGGAGGTCACTAAGCCTCGGGAGAAAGTTGAAAAATTCTGAATGCTGGAAATAATCCCATCAACTGTTACTTACTCTAGGGCACATTGCAGTCTATCCATTTAAGCTTACTGCTTACTGGTCCTCTACAGACTAACCATGTGCAAACGTCTCTTGGCGCCAGCCAAATATGGACATTCAAGCCCAAACTGCCAGGACCCTTATCTTATGCAGGAGAACAAAAACAACATCAGGAAGATAATTCAAAAAAGGGAAATGGCCCTGCGCTAGTCTCACCCACACGTCAGTTTATCCAAATGACAAATGTTACATGATGTTAATAATGGATCGTGTAAGTTATTAAAACACAAACAATTAAATTAATCTAGTATTATTGTATTTACTTGTTTCAGCAAATGAACATCACATTCATGGAATAGTTACAACCTATCAGATAATATGCCTTAGTTTTCAGGCAAAATTCATTTTTGAAAAACTTCATTTCGAGGTAATAAATTATAAATCAGTTTCTAAAAACCAAAGTATCATGTTGGTAACCAAGTTGTTAAATACATCATCATCGAAAGTAGCCATAACACTGAAGTAGCCAACACGTGTATTGCAGGAATTCAGTTTTTTCAGGGCTACAAAAATAAAGGAAAAGCAAAAAGAATAAGAAATCACAGTTACAAAAGATACAAAGATTATGAAGTATTACATTGTTCTTTATACTTTAAAATCTTTGCATCTTTTGTATCTGTCAAGGCTTTAATTTAGAATTTTCTGATATGTAATGAAAAATGTTTGGGTAACTTATGGGAAGTTTTTTTCTTTTCCTTTCTTTGTAGCCCTGAAGAAGCGGATATCCTGCAAAACACGTGTAGGCTATTTCAGTGTTATGGCTACTTTCTATGTTGTATTTAACGACTAGGGAGAGGTGTGGTGCAGCTCCCAGTGTGGCTGACTCCAGAGCGTGGGGCTCACGGTTCGATATCTGGCAGCAGCTCAGCTCAGTATCATGTGACTCTGGGCAATAGCTCACTTAATCTCCCTGATGACCCCCAGCACCTTGAAACTCTTTGGGGTGATATGTTTGTATTAGAATTGGTATTATGGTCTCTAGTACATAATTGATCTTTCCCCTGCCTGGGGGCTGAACAGGAGGAAAGTCTCAAGCTGCCCCAAAGTTGGATGGAACTATATGGCCCAACGAGGCAGAGGGTGCAGTCCCATGCCAGGAGAATATGGCCCTCACTTCATATATATTTCAACTCATAAATAGATTTCCTGGTTTTCTTATTGGATACACCCACTAATTTTCCCTCCTCAGGGCGGGTGATGGAGCCTAATATATAGGGGTGGGCGTAAAATCCGTTCCGCTCGCGTATTTTGCGGATTTTCGGTAAATTCGCGATCCGCAAACTCCCGTGAATTTACCAAAAATCCGCAAATCCGCGAGCGGCGGATCCGGGGGGCAAAAGTTCAAGCCTTCAAGTTTGAAGAAGTTGTAACTATTTTAGGATGGCGCCGGCAAACTGCCAGCGCCATCCTGAAATAGTTACTAAGTTAGCTTCAACAGGAAGCACAAATAGATAAAATATTTTATCTATTAGTGCTTCCTGTTGAAGCTAACTTAGTAACTATTTCAGGATGGCACTGGCAGCTTGCCGGCGCCATCCTAAAATAGTTACAGGATAGAAGGGCAGGGTTCATTCTGGCACGATGGTCCTGTCACAAAAATTAAACCTCAACAGGAAGCCCTTACAGATATCAATAAAGCATGTGCCCTAGTTGAAGCTCATATTCAGTGACGCATTCATCAGCCCAAAAACAATCGTGAGCATTGTCGAGGCTGGGCAGGTGTGCTTTCTTCCCAAATCTACCGTCGAAAATCAGCTGTGATGCTGGATAGAGGCCTTTGCATCCTTGACTTTCACGAGCGCAATCTCCTGGCTGTTCCTGCGACCAGGAGCTTCTTTCTCTTCATCTGCTGCTCTGATCGGTCTCTGACCTTTTATACACACCAGAGGCATGTGTGCTTGCATGGAATCCCTGCCCGTTTGGCCCCGCCCACACACTTGCGGTGTTAACCGTCTTCCCGCCATTTACCCACTATGATGGACAGTTGAAGCTCAAATTCAGTGATGCATAAATCAGCCCAAAAACAATCGTGAGCATTGTCGAGGCTGGGCAGGTGTGCTTTCTTCCCAAATCTACCGTCGAAAATCAGCTGTGATGCTGGATAGAGGCCTTTGCATCCTTGACTTTCACGAGCGCAATCCCGAAAAAAAAAAAAATCTGCAAATCCGCGGATTTTGCGGATCAACAATACGCAAATCCGCAAAATCCGCGGATCGTGGATCCGTGAAATCCGCCCATGCTTACTAATATACAACATACGGAGTGGGGCCAAAATTCACATGGCATGGGACTGTACCCTAACTCCTTGGGCCAGCTACTTTCAGCTCTGATGGGGAGCATATTGTCTGAAGTTAAATGCAGAGAAGTCTGAGATACTACTCTTTGGGGGAGCACACCTAGGGGGATATTTACAAGCACTCATCTCTGATTTATACCCACCTCAAAGCATCAAAAGTGGAGATCGATTTAACACCCCATTCACAAGCTGGTGCAAAATGCAGACATTGCGAGTATCTCCGCGATAACTGCCCCAAAATGTATCTCCCCGGTGGACACCACCAACTAACCCTAATGAGATGCAGAGTAGACGAAAAAAACACAATACCACTTTCAGAACGAACTGCCATATCTGCGATGCGAACCAAAAATAGGCGATAAGCCACTGTAGCAGCAGGGAATTAACACTTGCCTTTTGCTGGTGTCAAGCAGGATGACTACCTGCAGCCTAAAAGGGAGCCCAGCCAAGAGCCACACCTGAAGACCCACAGATGCCATGGAGACAATGATCATGCAACGCGGATACCCATGAGGGCTACACCACCCACCGCAACCATCCCAGGCCAGCCACCACTCCCAGGACCCATTCCGCCCCCCTACAGGAATACCACAGAGGCAGCGTACACAAAGACATCGGACCCACCTGAAACGCACCTGCCGCCCAGAGTCATGCAACTCACGACACTGCCAATGGGCAAGCATCACAACTACATCCAACATGACACACAACATGCCAACCGACCAGACACGACAACACAACTTCATTGGGAATCCGCCCTTGCCATGCCCACAACCCAGCCACGGCATGGCACCACAGACACAATAGCAGGATGTGAGGAGAGGCATGGAACAGGCAGGTGCGAGAGCGACAAGTGACTAAGGAATGAAAACCTACTAAATGCCAGGTGTGGTGTGGGAAGGTGCCGGACAGGCCACAGAGTTCAAATAACGGAAATGGGCATGTGGCGATCAACTGCTGGTGCATGGAGTGTAGTGGCCAGTGGACGCTAAAATGTCCCCACAGGCTGTGGGGCAGAACATGGAAATATTGCACGTTACATCCCCCCTGCATGCTCGTGCATAGTGGGTTGGACCTGTGTAAGCCAGGCCTGCGTAGGGGTGTGAACAAAAAGCCTGTTGCACTGGTCGTGGTTCTCATTCAGAATGGACAATGCGTCTGCCAGGGCGGTGCCTCTCAGCTCACCACGAGTCCTGCGCCAGCGCGCTGGGGCCTGCGTCACTGTGCACCTGCTGCACCCCAGGCCGCTGGTCCACAGACCCATCATGCCTGCCCCAGCGCACCAACAAGGCTATGCTCACATGCCTACACCGTCGTGTGCCAAAGAGGGCCCACCACGTGCTGGTGCAAGCTCCAAGCACCAGTCCCGTGAACTCTGCAGCCTACGCAGACCATTGCTGGCCCCCAACGCTGGCCCACATTACTTCTTTCTCATTGACATACTCCACCGGTGTCCTCTTCGGCCCAGTAGGTCCCACATGTGGAACTATGTCCTGAGTCCTGACTGGCAGTGACTCCAAGTCCGTGGCAGTGGCCACAGCAGCAGACTCCCTTCGATCAGTGAGGCATAAATCCATATCGCAGGCCTCATACTTGTTTAAGGTTTTTTTAACCAAATATGCTGCTATTAATCCTAGCTTATGAGACTTTTAAATAACTCTCTGTATTACATGATCTTTTTCTCTTTTTATTGTGCATATTCTATTTTATTGTATATATGTTATTCAATGCTTTTATGACACATGCTGTCAAATAAAGCTATTTTGAATTTGAATATCACAGGCCTGTGATATGTGGTGCCACTACCTCTGTTCAACGCAAGCCTGTGACACGAGGTGCCACTAACCCTGTTCAACGCAAGCCTGCGATACGAGGTGCCACTAACCCTGTTCAACACAAGCCTACGACATGAGGTGCCACTAACCCTGTTCAGTGCAAGCCGGCGACACGTGGTGCCACTAACCCTGTTCAAAACAAGCCCACAACACGTGGATGAGGGCTAAGGTCTACCCTGCGGACGAGTAGGTCCCACATCCAGCACTTAGTCGCGAATCATGAATGGCAGAGTCCACACCAGTGAACGCACTGAGAAGTGTAAGAGGAAGCTGCGGCTCAGTCCGGGCGAAAGCTGGATCAGTGTCACAGAGGTGATCGAACACTATCAACAACTGACCTGGTGCCATCAACCCTGTTCACCCCAAATCAGCGGCCCGTGGCGGTAGGCCCGTACAGGACGCGGTGCATCCGTGGCCACTAACTCAGTGTAGAACAAGTCATGGGGCCTTTATGGTTGAATGGTTGTGTCCTTTACGATGTACACTGTTGTCCATTTCTGACTGCACCAGGCAGCCCTTGCCAGCTGGTGTGCACACACCCCACACACATCCAACACAGGTGTCACTCAGTATGTGTGCCTGCTAATAAATGTGACCATGCGCACGTGCCCGTAGCCATTCACACCATCTGAGCAAGTGTGTACGTGTGGTCATTGTGTCAGCATGATGGGCACGGGCCCTGCAACATCACAGTGTGCTGTCTTTAGCGAACGGTACCATGTCACCTCAGCATTGGCAGTGACCCTCGACATATAGCTTCGCACACACCCCCCTGCATTCACAAGCGGCGTATGCTGATTCAGCAGGGGGAGCAGGGCCTGGCTCGGACCTGGCCTTGGGCAGGAAGTGCGGTAAGTGTGTCTTTGTTATGGGATGTAGTCGCCACCAGGGCCACAGCAGTCGATGTTGCAATGTAGCATGCACCAGGAGGGCAGGCCCGCACGTATGGGGACATGTAGGAGTGCAAGACCGCTTGGGGTCTTGGCAAATGCATGCCAAGTGTTATGTGTATCAGTCCTGCGGATGCATGAGTCAGTTGCCTGGCCTCATTCGCAGCGCGATCACAGCCAGCTATGGGCTGTACACCTGTGTCCGCCCTGTCCGGACCATTGGCCTACACTCACGTGGCCGCACACCTTCAAAGTCCAGCATCATGGTATTCCCTGGGTCGCAATTTGTGTGAATAAAATACCCAGGCAAATATTCAATGAACACTAGCACATGAACAGTGGCATTTGCCAAACAAAATTTGGAAAAAATGATCAAAAAACGTTTTTGCACATTTGGTACATTTTAATTACTATTATAAAACATAATTAAATGATAAAAAGTTTTTGGTACATTAATATACATACATGATAAAATATTTCAGCATTATAGCATATGCATAAGTATAAACATTCATCAAGTACATTTACGATACATTAAAAAGATGGTTTCCTGTCTACGCGTTTCAACACAACTGTGTCTTCCTCAGGACTGTACCATCGTATTTCTGTAAAAGATATATTAAAATTATTAACAAATCTATATTTACAGTGCAAAAAACCGTTTGTGGTTTAAGTTTTGTCATTTCATATACAGGGCTAGTGTTACTCATCTCATAGGTCTGATAATACCGCTAGGCACTAATGTGCAAATTTACTAATATGTAGAAACATCATATATATACATATATACAAATCTGTATACTATTCTACAGATAACTATTTACATCACTAAAATAAAAGATTACTAGACACACGCATTTCTGATAAAGAGTAGAAAACCACATAGGTGGATAGAAAAGAGAGATAAAGATAGTAAGAGGTGCATGAAATTCTACGCATCTTAGTCATCCGTCAGATTTAAATATCCTGAAATGTCCATATTAATCTTATATGGCATGTGCCATATAGAATGATACAGTTTGGTTTATTACATATTACTTAAAGCCATATCAAACAGTCTATAGTAAGCTCAGCATTTTATTTTATTATCTGCTTACCTAATGGTACCAACTAGTAGTACCGGAATTTAAACCGTTATAGGGGCGGATACAGCTGATCAAACTTCCCAGAATTGGATGAGGAGTATTAGGTTCTGCAAAAAAAGGATCAAAGTTCATTGCAGTGGTCCAACCCCACAATGGACACTTTTTAGTCTGTTCTATGCTACCCTACATGTATTTATTGTTTTATTTCGCTATTTAAAAGTGGTTATAAATGTGGGCAGATATGGACAGCAGCTGATGATTCATGATGAACCAGTAGTACGCTCATAGGCTACCTATCTACTTTAGTATTTCACATATTTCATGGAAGTTTGTTATATAATGGCACTCTTACCAGGATTAAAACCAACGGTGTAGCGGCCACGTTTCACTAAATTGGTGGTAGCCTCACGGATGTTTACGTCTTTTACTAAGGTTGCAAAAGAAAAAAGAGTTGCAACTATTATTGTTCTATGTTAGCCATCTTTAAAAAGGCCTAAACCTACTATACCTATAACCACGAGTCATAATTTTTACCTGCAATGTTGTCATTATAGATACATCGGCTACCAACGTTTTTCGGCGACTTTCTGCCTGCAAAAGAGGGAAGGCAAACGGAACTGCCGTCATCATTGAAAGGATCTACCAAATATAGGCCACCTCTTTGCTGGGATCAATTATATTTACCTGTTTAAGTGACGATTTACGTGAACCGGCTGCACGCGGTTCCCGGCGTCTTTGTTTCTACAAAGGGAACACAGACACGGCTAGTATCCTTTTAACGGAAAAGTGAAAATGACTTCTAGCGCGCTTCCACAATTCCAAACATTTCTAACGCGCTCAAACCGGTAAACGGCTTACCAAGATTTGCACCCTCTCACAGAGTCGAGTGACGTAGCCTGACTTTCAGAGTCGAATGGCGTAACCTGGCTGCACGCGGTTCCCAGCGTCTTTGTTGCTACAAAGGGAACACATGCACGACTTTCATTATTCAATTGCGGGTGTGAAATAACTTCTAGCGCATTTGTCTGGTGTACAACTTACCGTGAGTTGAAGAACAAAACGCGGACCGGTGGCATGAAGATCCCGGCGGTTTCTAGTTTTTCGGCAAGAATCTAAGCTATGCACATGCATTGGCTTATATATCGACTGTATCTATTGGTTAAATTGCGGTCACGTGCCTCTTAAAGGGAAAGCTTTACATTTTTTGCATTTTATATTGAGATATGGCTAGGCAATATTGTAAAACTTTCTAAAGGAATTTTTTTTTCATATAGCCTGTATTTATATGCCGTACGGAGATTAATTGTTTAATCATTTCTTGTATTAAACCTCATTTAAAGTAACATGTATGTCCTATTTAATTATTACAGTATTGCATTAGTCCATGGTAAATCGTTATTTAAACCGTGGGTAAATGTATTCAAAGAGAAAATCCAATATACCTCTCTCTTTTTTCTGATTCTTTCTCCGCCATTACTGTTAGGTGTATGGATCTTTTCTAAAATCCTCCATCGAATCTGCGATGGGGAGTGGTGAAACTCAGAGAAGTGTAAAGCCAGAGGGGCTGCCAATTTTCGTGTTTTTATGGCAGATCTATGTTCAGTAAGACGAAGTTTCATAGTTCTTGACGTCTCTCCGACATAGCCTAAATTGCACGGACATAACAAAAGGTAAACAACGTTACTGGTATTGCATGTCCATAGTTCCTTGGCTTGTATTTTAATTTGATTGAATGTAAAGATTTCACCTGGAATGATACCTTCACATGATTGGCATGTGCCACATCGCGAGGTTCCTTTGATCGCATTTCCGCCTTCAAAGGATTTCTGTATGTATGAGGTCTTAATACTGGAGCCCTCGAAACGTGATCTTACCACTAGATCTTTTAAATTTTTGTTGCGACGGTGCGCAAACAGTGGCTTTGGTAGTTTAGATTGGGTGGGTTCTACATTTAACAGATGCCAATTCGAATTTATAATTTGCTTAACTGTGGCATTCAAAGGAGAGTGTTTGGTGATGCATACTAATTTTTGTTCTTTTTGTTGTTTGTTAGAATTGAGTAACACATCTCGGTCAAAGTATCGTGCTCGTTTGTATTCCCTGGGTCGCAGACATCCCACCTCACCCACGCCAGGCCTCTGTACATCTCCTGTAGTCATGTAGATGGTGAAGTTACTGTAGGGATGAAAGGTCCTTTGTCTGAACTATCAAGCGGTAGTACATCTGCAGCTCCGAGCAGGAGTTGGCATGTGGTCAGCACCCCCTGACAGATACGATGGCATTTGCTTGTGACTCCCATGCTATGCACTGCCTGAAGTGAGACTAACGTGTACACATCCCACACGCAGAAGTCGTAGTTAGCGTGCGTGAAATGGCCTTCACACATACTCCCACCCCACCCCAGGCCTGCACCCATTGCACACAGACACTGCTCATTGCACTGAGCTGTGTCATGTCATCCACAGGACTGGCGCAGGGTAAGCCAGTGCTGCTTCAAGCAGAGCCACCAGTCTCGTGGACCTGTACTGTGCACGTCTGCTGCTTGTACTGGGGGCACTGCCATTGGCAGTGCTGCGGATCAGTTACTGGCAGAGCTTCCGCCTTGGGGACGTCACCTGCATTCAGCCTGTGTTGCATTGTCGATCATGCTTTTTTTTTTCTTTCAAAGCTTTATTTGACAGCATTGTCATAAAAGCATTTTCACCCTAATCTAAACATGAATAAATACTATACTAAGTTACAACAATTAAAATACACATTAAATACAAAATGCTGGCGAATTCATGTTTTTAAAAGAGAATTTTACAGCTAAAAGTACAAAGTCATTGTACCTAGATCACAGATAGTAAGTCCAGCTAAAAACATAATACTGTTCATTAATCACTTTTCATTAAAGTTAAAGTGCGGGTGCGTATGATCCATGCCCAGCACAAATATTTAGCTAGGGCAATTGCAAAACAAGGGGAGCAGTTTGATCTTAAGATTCTAAGTGCTTCTTGGTATCTTCTTATCCCCAGATTCTTGCACACTGGTTTTAGCCATCTACTTCTTAGTGCGGCATAAAGGGGGCAAGCAAACAAGAAGTGTGGGATATCCTCAGCATGGACCTTGCAATGGCAACACGTATTAACATTATTAGGTGACCATTTTAAAGTGAAAGCATTTAGAGGTAGGCAACTAACTCTGAACTGAAAATACAGCTTTCTGTCCAAGGGTTTTGTAATCAAGTCCCAGTATTGTTCGCAAGTTGGGGATAATTTAGTCTCCCGATACTGGAATGTCAACATAGAGGGCTGATTGGAAGTCAAAACAGAGTGGTGTACCATGTCCCAATACATTTTCTTTAACAACATCTTGGATGGAAAAGCTGTAGGGTCAGTGATAGACCATAGGTGGTCTAGATGCAGTTTTTGCAGCAAGTTCCTGATTTCATTGAGCCAGGTTATTTTGTGGAACCGGTCTGAACTGATAATGTCCATGAGTGCGGATGCATATTGGCCCGGTGTTGTCTTTATGCGCCTCCAGAATAGCAATGGTCGCAACCGAGCCAGATCCTCTATCTTTTTCCTCCCTAGGTCATATAGGAGTGGGGTCAATGGAGTGCTCTGCGGGACTCCTATAAGCAGACGTAAAAATTTATTCTCCGCAGTTGACAACGCACTAACATTAGCAAAACCCCACAGTTCTGCTCCATAAAGGCATGCACCCAGCACTTTCAAACCATAAATCTCCATCACGGGATGGATAGTTAGAGAAGATTTATGTTTCAGTGCTATGGCCCCAGAGAGCTGGTGGAACTTTAAGACCACAGAATCAATATGAGATTTCCACTTCATGTTGCCCTGCAAGGAAATACCAAGGTACGTGAAAGCATCCACCTCTTCTAAAGCTGCCCCATTAAAATTTATTGTGCCCTTAAATTGTTTAGCAGGATTCATATTCATGAACTTGGTCTTTGTCGTGTTTAGTTCTAAGCCCCGAATCCGACAGAAATCCCCAAATGCATCAATTGTCTTTTGTAAGCCACTAGGGGTTCGCGAGACCAGAAGCGTGTCGTCAGCAAACATTAATACTGGGACCCGCACCCCACCAAGTATTGGGGCATCAGTTGGTGATTTCTTGAGATAGCCCACTACTCCATTTATATAGAGAGAAAATAAGGTGGGAGCCAGGACACATCCCTGTCTCACCCCACGCTCTATGGGGAAAGAATCAGTGACCTCGCCCTGGGTCCCCCATCGAATCCTGGTGTAGTTGCTTTCGTGCATTCGGACTAACAATGTCAGGAATTCTGGTCTGATACCAAGCTCACTAAGGACAGTCCATAGTTTTTGTCGAGGCACTAGGTCAAATGCTGACCGTAGGTCGACAAAAACGGCATACAATGGGCCATTTGCCAAGGTCACATTTTTCCAATAAAGAGTTAAAAAGTGAAATACCTGGTCAATAGAGCTAGTTAGGGGGCGGAAACCAGCTTGGTACGGGGAAAGAACATCCTTATCATCTATCCAAGCTTGTATTTTATTTTGTAACATTCTGCCCATCAGTTTTTGTGCCGAATCGATAAGGCTGATGGGTCTATAATTACTTGGTAAAGCCTTATGCCCTTTTTTGAAAACTGGGATGATCTCCGCTCCCTTCCATGAGACAGGTATTATGGCTCCTTGTGCTATGGAATTTGCAAGCCATACGAAATATTGGCACCAGTTATCCCGGTCAGATAAAAATACATCGGCCGGTATTCCATCAATACCTGGGGCCCTCCCTCTTGTCACCCCATCCAGTGCTACGTTTACATCCCCTATTGTGAAAACTTCTTCTTTATAAAATACCATAGGGGTGGGGGGGTGAAACCCGAGGGGAAGGCTGCAAGAATATTGCGGCTTGAAAAAATCAATCCAAGATTCCTTTGCCACGTGGTTTTTTGGGCATTCCGCTATTCCACCCCTATCCCATTTTATGATTGCCCAAAACTCCTTTTGCTTCTTAGCTGCACAGGCATTTTTTAGATCCAGCCACTGATTTTCATCCCACAACCTTTTTGCCCTAGCTTGTGCTTTTCTATAATCATCCCTGGCCTTCTGGACTTCTTCTCTGTTTTTACTCCTCAGCACCAAGCTTAATTTCTGTTGTGCTCTTCTACAGGATTGATCATACCATCCTTTCTTTGTTGGGGGATGTGCACCCTTTTTTGCTTAACTTGCTTTAAGAAAAACCCCTGTAATTTTGAAAAAAACTTGGGGTGTGACTCTTCAATTAGTTTATTAAAATTGGGCTCATTACAATGATCCTGCAAACTACTAACCTCGCTCGCCACTGCCACCATTAAATCTTGCATTTGCTCTGGCTTATCTAGCAGTGTTGCCCACTTAACATGGAGTTGGTTATTAGAAGAGACAATGTCCAGGGGTGTAATACCCTTTCCCGATCTTGACGCTATTACTCCTTGGTTTAGTTGGAAGAGCAAGCACAACGGGTTGTGATCACTCTCCAATCTGGATGTAACCCTCATGTCCACTAACATATGCCAGTCTCTGACATCTAGAAGGATGTAATCTATCCGACTACTTGCCCTTATATTGTCAAAAGTATGGGCCCCCCGTTGGTCAGATGGGGTACGTCCATTTGCTGCCCTCAGACCCCTGGCCAGACACATGCTCTTTAACTGTACTGCCACCTCGGTCCATTTCTTTACCGGGGGCAAGTCTAGTTGAGGAACTCCCCATTTTACATCCTCCTCTTGGGACATTTCACTATCCTCCTGGCCCAATAGTTCGAATGTGGTATTCATGTCTCCCCCCACCAAAATTGTAATGTGCGGTGAGAGGAGTTCCAGATCATTATCTAGTGCAGCTACCACCTCTGAAGCTTTACCCCCCGCTACTCCCCTAGCATATATAATGAAAAGGGCCATCTCGTGGCCATCAGCCCAAGTGATCACAATTGGCAATATATCACAGCTGTTAACTGATCTCGCTCTTATAGTACATTGCAATGATTGGCGTACCCATATAATTAACCCCCCCCGAGGGCCGCCCATTAGGATTCTTTTTTGCGGGGGTAAAG
The DNA here is from genome assembly GCF_964261635.1 of Lissotriton helveticus. Classification (NCBI taxonomy): domain Eukaryota; kingdom Metazoa; phylum Chordata; class Amphibia; order Caudata; family Salamandridae; genus Lissotriton; species Lissotriton helveticus. Next base: position 1,008,071,662 of record NC_136065.1, on the reverse strand, counting down.
AAATTTAGGAACCCTTGCCGATAGACAGGGAGCACTGCCCAAGTTTCCTGCAGCATGATTACATCATGGAGCTCAATAAATTCGCACCATTCTGGAGACTCTAATATGTTCAAAATTCCAGCCAGATTCCATGATAGGAGTTTAAGACCCTCCTTGACTGGACCCACCCTCTCTTGAGATAGCAGTATTTTTTGACTGTGGTGAGGTTGGGTCAGATTTGGTGAGGGGCTGGTTGCCCAACTATTATCAAAGTAACAAATAGTAGGAGCCGAATACCCTGTAGTGCTAAGCTCAATCCTATTCCGTGGATATATACTCCCATCATGGGGTTTGATGACAGCGAACGAACTATGTTTAGTTACTCTCTTCTTAATAGTGTCAATCTCACCAGATAGCGTACCGCCTATTCGATCTTGGGGAGCACCCTCCATCCCATTCAGTCAGTCACACTCATTTAGATCCGATAGGGCAGAAAATCTGTTTTTCAAGGGCATACCCCAGTTACTTTTTATACCAAAGGACTTTCCCCTCCTTACCACAGTATTCCATTTTGTTCTCAATACTGTAGGATTTAGGGTATTATCTTTCCTAGCATAAAAAAGTCTAATGTTAAGGGAACTATCTCAGTGGTTCTGCGCTGGGGAGGATATATGTTAGCCAAAATATTTGGCAACACTTCGGGGTCTGAGAGATGTAACACCACACAGTCCCCTCTGAATTTTTTATTACCACCCCCGATCCATTCTACTCTTCTTGGCTTTACTACCTCATGTGCCAACTGGTCCATGCCCCCTGTAGAAAGGGCCATGTTACGTGAAAGCCAATGCAATGATTTGTTTATCAGAGAAGTTGAATTCTCTCCTTGCCCAGGTTCCAAATGAGGGACATTAGCAAGAACCAATACTAGGGGAGAGGCCTCTACAATTAATTCTACTGATCCCTTCTCTATGTTGCAGTCTATGAGCCTATCCCTTTGCCCTAGCTCTTCATAAGCCCCGCTGTTTACACCCAGTCCCCCAGTAGCCCCCCCTCCCAGGTCATTGCTCAACGTGGAAATAGGGGGTGTATTAACCATGGGATCTAACCTACGCGCTGTCTGAGTTTCTTTTGTCTCAACTCTAAGCGTCTCTTGTTTGGAGATATTTGCCACTTCCTGTAGCGTTTTTTGCACAAGTCCCCCTAACCTGTTCACCTCTACAGTGAGATGGTCGATTTTGGTCAAAAGAGGTTTAGTTATGTTCTTAATTTTGGTGTCTAGGGCATTTACTAATCTCTTAAATTGATCTTCGTCCAGTAATAACTTCCCTCCAGAAATACCCCTCTCATCCTCTCCAACCCTTTTAGGTGGAGAGGTATCCGGGCATTTTTTACCTGAACGGAGCCCATCTCGTTTTGGGAGACTCTTATCCCCCCCCCTTAGCAGCTCTAGGGGCTGGAACTGGTGCTGGGTGCTCATCTTCTAGTAATACTATTTCTTCGTCGGGTATATTATCAGCATCTGACTCAGCTAAGGCTACTATTAGCTGGGTTAATGAATTACTCTCATGGGTGGACTGCTGAATAACCTCATTGCTGGTATCAAGATCAGGTATGTCAAAAGGCATATTTTCTAATGATGGAAATAAAGGGGAGGCGCTCAAGCCCAAGGAGGATCTCCTATCATTATTTATTTTCGCTACAACCTGAACTAGGTAATTATCAAGAGTATTAACAGCCTAGGGTGTTTTAGATTTAGACATTTTGAGTGATTATAAGACTAGTTTCCCACAAGTGGCACCGTACAATATAACAAGTAGGTAGCGTGTTATAAGTGAGGTTGGACAGAAATAAATATCAATAATTGCAGCGGAGGGTGTAATCAAAGGTGGGAACTCACAAATAATATGTTGGGCAGTATTCCTGGCTCAGTCCAGTACCGGCCAGTCCCGGACTGTCACAGACTGTCCGCCCTTTGTCCGGGCTTCGTCCGGGCGTCCCGCTCGCGTCCCGCGGTACGCGGCGCTGGTGCCGAATTTCACCCAGCTGAGGGGGGCGTGGCGGGGAGGTGCTCCTGGCCCAGGTGTCCTGTGGGGGTTGTAGTTTCCTGCCTCCTGTGTTGCAGCCTGGCCCCCTGCTACGAGCGTTTCCCGCGAAGCGGGAAACGCGAGAGGTGGTGTGAAGCGCTACCAACTAGCGCTACGGGGCTCCAGGCACTCAGGGACACAAAGCGCTTCTCCTCTTTAAATTGGCAGCAAAACGGCAGAACGGACCTCTCCTCCAGGCAGGTAGTTGTCAGAAGTGTTCCGCAGTCCCCCGCGCTGGTGCCGAATTTCACCCAGCTGAGGGGGGCGTGGCGGGGAGGTGCTCCTGGCCCAGGTGTCCTGTGGGGGTTGTAGTTTCCTGCCTCCTGTGTTGCAGCCTGGCCCCATGTTACGAGCGTTTCCCGCAAAGCGGGAAACGCGAGAGGTGGTGTGAAGCGCTACCAACTAGCACTACGGGGCTCCAGGCACTCAGGGACACAAAGTGCTTCTCCTCTTTAAATTGGCAGCAAAACGGCAGAACGGACCTCTCCTCCAGGCAGGTAGTTGTCAGAAGTGTTGTCGCTCATGCATATTTGAGTGGTCAATGGATGACTGCTTCTCCAAAATACCGGTAGCTGACCTGTATTTCAACATGTGTGTGCGCCTCCTGTTGGCCAACGACCAGGAGTGTCACCATGATGCCCGTTTATGGCATGGATGGATGTTTGGAATGCAGTCTGGAAACTGGACTGGGGAGATTGCACGGGTCGTCGTGTGCAGTGAGTACATTGAGCCACTACCCAATTGGGCTTTGGTGCACATTGGGTACAGTGGTTGGAGTCAGCACAACTGTCCAAGTCAGCTGATGGATTACGTCGACGACATGTCAGACGTGGTGGACAACGATCGCTCATTGGAGATGTTGGCCTACGCTGCTGCACTCGCGTTCATGGACGAGTGACAAGGTACCTTGAGCCACAACTGGATGTGACCCATTGCACGTGTCCCGACGCCTGGTTGCATGTTGTGAATCTGGTCACATGCCCCAAGACGACAGTGGACATGGCTGCATTGGCCTGGAATCTTGATCCAGGTGTGGACAACAAACGCGAGTTGGCACTGACTTGTGTTGGTTATTGACTCCCCCGAGGTGGTCATGGGCGCTTTCCTATGTTCCTCATTCAAGCATGCTGCTGCATTGGTCTGCATATCGTGGCACTTCTCTTGGCCGTACTGACACGCACTTGTTGATAAACTTTCCGCACTTTCACTTGTCTCCAACTGTGTTGTGTCTTGATTTGTATGCCAATGTGTGTGTCACGGACTCTCTGGCTCCCTGCCATTCGTGCATTGTTACCCCATCAGGACAGTGGGTTTGTACTTGTGCATTATCATGTCCCTGTTTCGTGCTTTCTAGATGCATATGGCTGTTTATCGGCCACAGGTGGGTGCACTTGTGTCCTGTGTTCGGTTGTGCACATGTTGGTGTTTGTATCACATTGTGTTCGATGTTCGATGCTCTGCTTCCCCTGTGTGTGTGCTGCATTGTGTGTGAGATGCCCCTTCAGCTCTGATTTGGCTCACCCATCTCCCTTTCAGGCAGTGTGGTTTTCACTTCTGTGCTTGTTCAGTGGTGTGATATTGCCGGGTTGTGTGACTTGTGCTCTTGGTTGGTGTTGTTACTCTTGGGCATGGTTTGTCTGCTGTTGTGCTGTGCTTAATTATGCATGTGTGCCATGGTGCCCTTCTCCCCCATCCCCCCAGTCCCTGCTGGTTCTTCTCCCTGTTGCTGTTGTGTCTGTTGTTTTGGGCAGTTTCCGGTCCCCTCGTCCTGCCACCATCTCCAGACTGATGTGGTGGACTCCAGTTCCTCCATGTCAACCAGCTCCTGGTGTGGCGCTGGACCTCCACCTCCGGTGTGCATTGCTGCCTTCTTGTTGTTGGCGAGTTTCAGCTTTTTTGTGCATTTCGCATCATTCCGGATGTTCTGTTTTTCTTCCATTATCCTCCTCCGCTCTCAGGCTGCATTCACCTTGTGCGAGATGGCCTGCCATCCGCAATGTTTTGGTGCCAATGGGGCTTGTGGGGTTGTATACTGGCTCGGATTGCCTCCATTGTGCTTGGTTGTTGTTTTCTGTTTGGTTTGTCTTTCTCCTTCAGGCTTTTGTTGTTATTCCCACCTGCTGTGTGTGTCGTGGGCTTGGCGGTGCTTATCCCTGCTTTCCTCATAGCGAATGGGCTCATCCCACGTTTTTTGGTGTTGTGGTTTGTGTATTTATTTCCGTCGAGGTGGTTGTATCGCGGACATTGGCTGCGGGTATGGGAGACTAACGCATGGTACCGCCTTGTTGTGAATTTGACGTTGACACAGGGTTATTTTCCTCTGATAGGCTGCGATGTGTAAAGTTGCGTTATCATTTTTTGGTGATGTTCAGCATACGTTCTTGTGAATATACCCCCTAGTCTTTGACGCATCCTGGTGGCCCCAGTCACTAGGTACTGTGCCAGAACCCAAGCGGGTTATAAATAATCTAGGCATCTTGGTAGACAATGCACTACCCATACATGACCAAGCTTGCGCCAAATGTTTTGCCATGCTAAAATTACCAAGGAGACATTTTGAATGGATCCCGGACAATTGGGGCAAAAATATTGTTCAGGCTTTGATAACTAGTAGACTGGACTATGGGAATGTGTTATATGTTGGTATGGCAGACTACTTGTTTTCACAATTGCAGGTGACCCAAAATGCAGCATCCAAGTTGGTTTTTAAGAAGATCAAGTTTAGCTCGGCATCAGAATATTTGCACTGCATTGGTTGCCTATGCGCCAAAGAGCTAAGTTTAAATTACTGTGCAATGCACACAGAGCTTTATACAAGCTTAGCCCCACAATCCTGCAGGACAAAGTTGAATTTTATTTCCCTCCGTGAGAATTCTTGCAATCTCGCTCTGGTTAAAACTAAACATATAAAGAAAGTTAGAGCTCGTTTCCGCTTCTTCTCATACCAGGCAGCTGCACACTGGAATAAAATCCCATTATACCTACGCTTCACTGACAACCATTTGGGGTTTAGGAAGAAACTGAAAACATGGCTGTTCAGGACCTAATTGCTGGTGCCTCTGTGACAAATGTCTTTACAATGTGGGTGAGCCACAACTAGCGCTGTGATATCCCTTTGTACAACAAAATAAATAAACACATTATTAGGCTTTCTCAGTCTGTCCCACAGGGTGGCTAAAAGTTCCTTTGGACATGCTGTAGAGTTTAGTGTAGGATAATGAAACTATTTTTGCAAAGTTGTAACAAAGTAGGACTTACTGAGTTTCAGGATCAGTAATGCAGAGGAAGAATAATCAGCTCTTATTATATTGGTAAATTCCTTTGTGCCAGGGACTATAATGGTTGGGCAAGGGCAGGGAGAAGATCTGTATGTGTCTGTATCCACAGATGGTTTCTGAGCACCCACATGTGTGTCTGTTTGTGTGTCTGGCTGTTTTCCAATAGTATCTGATTTCCTTCATTGTATAGCACCTGGCACTACACGGCCTCAAAAATCTACACTGGCATAAGGTACAATTTCCTTGCTTACTGTGAGACTTTTATTCCTAGCCATTTTACTTTCCTGGTATATTCTGTCTTCTCACAGCTTTAAGGTTATGTTGGCACAGAGCATGCCTGACTTTCCTTTCCCCATCATCTGCATTTTGTTTTAGGGGAAGATTTATGGGATATTGGGCCAGATGTAAGAAGCCGTTTGCGATTCGCAAACACCAGAATTCGCAGAATTCCTGCATTTGCGAATCGCAAACTGTGTTTTGGTATGTATGAGCCAAATCGCAAAATAAGGAATTGCTAAATTTCCGATTCCTTATTTTGCTCAAGCATTTAAGGAATCGCAATTTTGCGATTCCTTAAATGCTATGCATCAAGCATTTTCTTTTTGCGAATCCTCATTAAGAAATCGCAAATTACCACCAACTTGTAGTTGGTGGTAATTTGCGATTTCTTTTACAAATGCACTTTTTGGCATTTGTAAAGGTGCCAAATTTCAGGGGTGCAGCAGGGTGTACTTAAGACACCCTTGCACCTTTGAAATTATTCTCAATTTGCGATTAGCAAATTGCGAATTGCAAATTGAGAATAACTTCCCATTCCTTCCTATGGGCCTCCTGGCACATAGAAATTAATGGGAAATTATTCTTTAATTGCGATTAGCAATTTGCTAATCGCAATTAAGGAATTTTAAGAAATCGCTCAAAAATAGCGATTTTCTACAGACATCCCAAATTGCAATTCTCAAATAGCGATTTCTAAAAAATCTCTATTTGGGAATCGCAAATGATGGTGAAGAAACATCTGCCCCATTAACCCATGATCTATCCCTCAAAGGTGACCTGAAATGCAACCTGAACATCAGGGAGCATTTTACTATGTAAAGAAGCAATAGAAATAGAATGAGTAGCGAGGTATTCAGGCATGGTGCTGGAATTGTCCATACCCTATGTAACATCCCCATCCCATCTTCCCCAGGGCAGAGACTTAGTAGTCTTACCACCCGACTTACCCCTTTTAGGGACCTGATATGCCCTCTGAATATCAGAGATGATTTACTGAGACCAAAAAATGAAATAGTGAATTGGGCATCCTGGCTCAAGAATTTTCTATCCGTAGTCTCTTTCCACATTTTCTACATTTTAATTCCCCTGTAAAGAGTAGTGTCGGGGTGTTACATCTCAATCTGCCTTCTTAGAGGAAATGAAATGCCCTCTACCAAGAATACTGCAGCACGCTTGCAAGACAGCAGAACACAAAAACAAACCATTCTTTATATAAAAGCACCCAAGGGATCTTCACAATCCGACTCATCTAAAAAAGACCTGGCCATAAAGTTTAACAACAATCAGGACTATATCAGTTCATACGTCTTTATTTCAGAATATTTCATCTTAAAAAGACAGACATAAAATGCTCTACACTAAGCAAGATACAGTAAATATCCATATTAAAACTGTCAAGCGTTACATTAAAAGAAATTTTTATGATTGTTTTTTTATTTTTACACCAGAAAATGTTATCCTAGACACAGTACATCACTAAATCGATCTACTAAGAGTGTCATTCAAAACGGGTAATATAACATGGATAAAACATAATTAAATCAGTAGACGTAATAAGAAATATATACACAATTATAAAACAATTAAAACAATTGATCAAATGTCCGTTAGGTGCTTAGCTCTAATAATCCATGACCACCCCCAAAAACTTTGCTACAGCAATGGCCACAGGATCTGTAGTATTTGTCCTCAGTAGGCATAGAGCCACCACCCCAATCCGTGCTCTCATGTTAGTACAAATTGGTTTTAACCATTTTCTCCGGGGGGCTAGATATGCGGGGCAAACAAAGAAAACATGGCCTATTGACTCTTTTTGGTCCCTACACCATGGGCAAAACTCGTTAGAATTACCACGCCATTTAGAGGTGAATGACCTCAGAGGAAGCGACCCGACCCTAAACTGATGATATAACTTCCTATCTCCACTCTTGGTAATGATGTCCCAATAATCCTCAAAAGAGGGGTCAAGCTTATGTACCAAAAATCTACCAGTCAAAGAGGTGGAATCTGTCTGTGTAATAAGTTCTTGTCTTATTGTAGCCCAATAAAGTGCTTTAAAATCCCTTGAGGGAAAGACACTTTTTTCCGGGGACGTCCACAACTGTCCTAGGCCCATATTTTCCAGTAGTGTTCTTACTTGTCTAAACCAAGGAAGGTTGCCTGACCCCACTATGGATCTAAGATCCGAGATTTCATTTGCAAAGAGTGCCAATTCCGGAGTTGTCCATATCCTCCTCCACAGAGCTACTGTTCTAAAACGGGCAACGTCGTCTATAGAATTACAACCTAGGTCAAGTAACAGGGGCTTCATTGGGCTCGATTGGGGAAGACCAATGAGGAAAGGTCCGAAGAAGCCCATAAGTCTGCACCGTACAGGATCGCTGAACTTATTTTTGCATTATATATTTTAAACGCAGGACCTATCCTTTTGGTCATGGAAGATCTCTGTTCCTTAATTAGGCACCCTGTCAGCTGGGCAAACTTTAAGGAAAGTATGTCAAGCTGGGGTTTCCAACTAAGCCTATTTTCCAATACCACCCCAAGATATGTCATAACTTTCACCTGCTCTAACCCATAACCATTCATGCTAACATGACCAGATTGCAACCTATTTTTAGATAACACCATGAATTGTGTCTTGGTGACATTGACTTGTAGGTCCTTATGTTGACAAAATTCCTCAAACTTGTTTAGAGCTGTCTGAAGGCCCTTCTGAGTTTTAGAAAGTATGAGGGTGTCATCCGCAAAGATAAGAAGCGGAAACTTTGTACCACCTAGGGCTGGGGCGTCTGTGGGTGTTTCATCAAAGTACTGCACGACCCTGTTAATGAATAGCAGAAACAGTGTCGGTGCAAGTACGCAGCCCTGGCGTACACCTCGGGTGACAGAAAATCTCTCAGTAACCTGCCCCTGAGTACCCCACCTAACCTGTGCAAAATTTGCATCATGAAGTCTTATCACTATTTCCAAAAGATCACGTGGCATTCCTAGAATTCCTAATGCCTCCCATAGCTTAGCTCTTGGAACTAAATCAAATGCAGACTTTAAGTCTACAAACGCTGCATAAATAGTACCTCCACCCAAAGTAACCACCTTCCAATAAATTAAAAGGAATCTGAACCCCTGGTCGATCGTACTGACACAGGATCTAAAGCCTGCTTGTAAAGGGGACAGAATGTTCTCAAGGTCTATCCAATCCTGAATTTTAGCTAACACCATCCTAGCTATAATTTTCTGGATGGCGTCTATTAAACTGATGGGGTGGTAATTTCCCGGGGCCGAACGATCCCCCTTTTTGAATATTGGTAGGATCTTGGCCCCCCGCCAAGAGTCTGGGATTGGAGCCCCTTTCGCTATTGCATTAGCTAATAAAGTGATATATGGCACCCAGTTCAAAGAGTCGTATTTGAATAGGTCAGCCGGAATGCAGTCCATTCCTGCCGCTTTTCCGGCTTGTACCAACCTAAGTGCATTCTCTTCATCTTTGCACATGAACACTAGGGAGGGACACATGGTTGAAGACTTTATAAAAGAGTCGCCAGAGACACAAGCTGTTTCTGATTCATGGCCCCTAAACTGCGACTCAAAATATTCGACCCAGTCAGCTGCGGACACATGATTTGAGGGAGCTGGCAATTCCGCAGTACTTCCCCATTTAATGATCTGCCCGAACTTAGTCTGGTTTCTTAATCTACTTGCCTCTAGTAGGTCCTGCCAATGTTTATCTTCCCACTCTTTCTTGGCCTGCCTTTGTGTTTTTTTTATACTCAAGCCTTGCTATCCTGGTATTTTCAATAACTCGTGATTTTAAGGCTTGAACCAGGGAACTATATGCCAGATGGCACAATTTATTGTACCATTTATTCCCCGATTTTTTTAATATAGGTTTGCCAGGTTTAGCACTTTTGGAGAAAAGAGTTTCCAAAAGAGTTGGAATACTCCTGAGGCGGAAGCCGGGAGCATCGTGTGTCTGCTCTATTTTTAAAACTGTTCGTAATTTTTAAAATTGTGTGTTTGTAATGTGACTTAGCATTTGCACTCTGGGCACTCACCCTCCCTGTTCCTTATCACGACCTGCTTTCCCCGTGCAGACGATTGAGCGCTGACACCGGGTTTGGCAGGGGATCCGCCATCTTGGGGGTAGCCCAGGGTTGGCGCTGCAGCTCTCACCACGCCGGCCCCATTAGCATAAATGTGCAACCCTTCCCGGACGCGCAGCACCGAAGGCGCGCCAAAAGCAAGCCCGTCTGCGCCCGTCCGCGACCGGCCGGGACCCGGGCCCACACCCTCTGCCGGTCTCAACCAGCTTGCTTCCCCCTCTATTCACTACACACGATGCGAGTTACTGGCCTATGCAAGCAATGCAGATAATGTTGGCAGGGCTTGCTTTCTCGCAGAACCCGGGCTATCCTATGGCCCCTTTTCCTGCCGCGCGTGTCATTGGTGTAGTATGGGTTCTCTCCCATCGGGCCTTCACTCAACTTATATTTCTAATAATGCGAATCTCAGCTGCCTATACCTTAATGCTAGATCCCTACCCAGACATGCTCTGGATGTTTGGGATTTACTTACCTCAAAATCCCCAGAACTGGTTTTCATTACCGAAATCTGACTATCAGATATTAACACCCCCGACCTAGCTAACGCCCTCCCCTGTAACTACAAGATCATTACACAAGACAGATCTGTTAAAAGAGGAGGAGGTGTAGCTGTGATATTTAGGGAGCACTTGACATGTCAGGTGGAACCAATAGTCATTTACAGTGAACATCAGACCCTAGCCTTCAGAGTTTGCCATGAGGGCTCTACCATATTAGCAGGAGCCGTAGTTTACAACCCCCCTGGACTACAAACAAACTTTGGTGCTAAACTACTCAATCAGCTGCTACCTCTCTGCCTAAAATTTAAGAACTACCTCATTGTGGGCGATTTCATTATATATTTTGAGAAAATAAATACTCTGGCTACCTCCCAACTAAAAGACGACATGGAGATATTAAATCTCAGACAGTGGGTAGTTGGCCCTACTCATATAGCGGGCCACACATTGGACCTACTTTTCACCAACATAGAGTCAACATATATATCTGAGGTCCAGCCCTTGTCTTGGTCGGATCATTTTCTTATTTCTTTTTCATTTGACCTCCCTTATAAAATTAAGAAACTAAGTATCACTCATAGAATATCGAAACGAGCTTGGAGATTAGTTGAGGAATCTAACTTTGCTAAACACTTCCAGGAGGCCATACCTGAAATCCTGCCGGACTTTTCTGCCTGTTCAGATGTCACATCTTTAGACGCAGGTATTCTGCAAAGTTTAGATAAGTTAGCCCCAATGCGGGTATCCAGGAAAAGGGCTCCAACGGAGAAATGGTATACTCCCCATTTAAAAAATCTTAAACGAGAATGCCAAATGCTTGAACACCTTTGGAGACAGTCTAAGGACCATGTTGCCAAATTAAACTATGTCCAGAACCGGAAACAATATACCCTGGCCATCAAACACACTAAGAAAGATCATTTTACTCAACGTATCCAAGAGAATAGTAACTCTGCGAAAGAACTGTTTAAGATAGTGAAGGAATTGAGCAAACCCACCAGTATTTCACAAACGCTTAACACCACGACTGAGGCTTGCAATCGTATTAGCACCTTTTTTTCGGAGAAAATTAAGAAAATCTATTCAACTTTCTCTCCTCAGCCTGTCAATAGTTACTCTGACAAACCTTCTGATAGTTTGCTAGACACGGAAACCTCTGCAGTTATGTCTGCCGAGGGTATTGTACCCTGTCTAGCTGACTTTGAACCACTCTCAGCTGAAGATGTTCGAACAGCCATGCTATCAGTTAAATCTGGCTCCCCTTTGGACCCCTGCCCTCATTTTGTGTTCTCTAAGATTGCATCTACAATCTGCCCTTTAATTACACAACTTTTTAATAAATCGCTCAGTACTGCTACCTTCCCCGACGCTTGGAAGCATGCTGCTGTGATCCCCCTCCTGAAGAAAGCGGGATCCGATATCCTCAATCCAGAGAATTACAGACCCATTTCTCAGCTTCCTTATCTATCTAAGGTCCTGGAGAAATTGGTCAATGCCCACCTAACAAAATACCTGGAAGATAATCTTCTCTTGGATCCCTCCCAAACGGGCTTCAGAGCCAACAATAGCACCGAGGCAACGTTGCTGGCAGTGTCGGACAGTATCAGATCCTCCATTGATCAGGGAGGAGCAGTGGTACTGATACTGCTTGACCTGTCAGCGGCGTTTGACACGGTGTCCCACCACTGTCTGCTGAAAATACTTCGGCAGAAAGGAGTCTATTCCAACGCCCTGAAATGGCTTTACTCTTTTTTGAGTAATCGCACCCAGGCGGTCCATATGTGTCAGGTCCAATCTAGGCCTACTCCCATCGACTGCGGAGTACCCCAGGGCACCTCGCTGAGCCCCACCCTTTTCAATGTATACATGTCATCTTTAGCCGACATTGGAAGGAAGTGGGGCATCGGCATTTGCTTATATGCGGATGACACGCAGTTGACAGTGGCCCTGAATGAGAAGCCGGACATTATCAAAACCAAACTTCATGGCTGCCTTTCAGAAATGGCCCAATGGATGCACGCCCACTGTTTAAAACTGAATGCGGGGACGTCCGAGATCCTTTTATTCGGTGGTGCCAAGCGAGTGTGGGACATCTCATGGTGGCCGCCCTCATTGGGTTCAGCCCTTATCCCTAAACAACATGCTAAGAACTTGGGGATTATCATGGACGATGATTTATCCATGAAAGATCATGTGCGATCCCTCTGTGGTAAGGGCTTTACCACTTTGAAATTGTTAGCCAGGCTTTTTCCCTGGATACCCCTGGACTGCAGACGTTCAGTAACACAGGCCCTACTGGTTAGCCGCCTGGACTACGGCAATGCACTGTTTGTGGGGATGAATGAACATCTATTCTCTCGACTACAGGTATTGCAGAATTCGGCCGCAAGACTGATTTGCGACAAGGGCAGGCTAGACTCGGCATCGGAATGTCTGAATACACTTCATTGGCTTCCAGTGCATCAGAGGGCTGCCTTCAAACTACTTTGCCATGCCCATAGGGTCCTGCATAGGACGGGCCCTACCATTCTCTCAGGGAAGATTGAATTTTATGTCCCCACTAGGAACCTACGATCAGCTCAATCAGCATTAGCCAGGATGAAACGCATTTATAAAGTTAGAACAGGTGGCCGCTGCTTTTCCTATCTGGCAGCCAGGAGGTGGAATGAGCTTCCGGATGATCTTAGACACACTACAAATTATCTCCAGTTTCGGAAAAAGCTGAAGACCCACCTCTTTCCTATTTACCGTTAGGTCCTATCACCTCAGTCCTCAGCAGTGTTCATTTGGTATAAGCGCTGTGATATCCCTTGGGATTAGTGTCGCGCTCTACAAAAACCATAAATAAATAAATAAAGAGCTGCTCGTGGAGTACACTGACATTCGCAAATTGATCCTCTTGTTCTACCAGTGCCTGTAGGGCACAGAAGGTGGTAGAGACCTCATGGGAGACCCTACCTAGGATTAAGGGATCATCTACTACCCTATTCCACCTAACCCTATGCTTATCATTTGTAAGAAGGGTCTCAGCGGTTGCAATCTCGGTGGCTCCAATACTCTCCCAGCAGTCGTCAATTTTTAAGCTGAGAAGGAGCGGGTTGTGGTCACTCTCGGGGCGAGCAATAATTATCATGTCCGCAAGAAGGGACCACTGCTCCGCCTTAATAAGAATATAATCAATTCGACTTGAGTTAATACCATTGTCGAATGTTGCCCTGCCAATTTTATCAGAACATTATCGACCATTGAAGGCTCTCAACCCCCACTCAAGGCAGAGACCTAGCCACTGTAAGGCGGCCACGGACCACTTCTTAATGGGTTGTACTTCTAAGTGGGGGATATTCCAGAGTGCATCTTCCTCTGCAAAGATATCTTCCCCCTCAATAGAAAGTGGTTTGAATGTACCATTTAGGTCGCCTGTCATAACCACAAACAAGTCCCTCCCAATGGAGTTAAGGAGGAGATCTAACTCTTTAATAATACCCGGGCTCCATCCACCAGGCAGTCCACGAGCATAAATATTAACAATAATTAACTACTGTTGGTTGGGCCGAGACAGCTTTATCACTAAAATGTCCGAGTTGTGTACTATTACCTTAGTTGGCCTATAGCCAAGCGACTGCCTCACCCATATAGCTAAACCACCTGACGGTCTGCCCCTTAGGCCTCTGGTAGCAGGTTTATAAAAATTAATGTACCCCAAGCGGAAAATTGGTTCCGAAGCCCAGCTTTCTTGAAAGATTAAAATATCATGGTCGTCCAAAAAATCGGCCCATTCGCTTATAACAATTTTACTCTTTAGCCCCGCGATATTCCACGAGACAATTTTAAGCGAGGAGTCCTGGTTTATTTGCTGGGTTTCCATAGGCTCCCTTGGGAAAAACCCCAGTTGCCTACCTCCCACTAAAGTATTCTCTCAAACTGAGGAGCCCAAGTACGACGTATCCACACATTTACCGACCATCCGGCCAACACTGGCCGTATCCAGAACATTCGCTACCAGAAGTGCATTCTCCTCCCCGAGACATGCACTTGGTGCTATATCACTGTCCTCAATAACAACACGAACCACTGCTCTGACATTCTCTAAAATATCCCTCGCCCTACAGAGTTGGTTTCCATATGGGGCCCTACCCAATGAATTGGTCACAGTATTTCCACCAGTAGGGTTGGTAAGTCCGGCCACCCTCTAAGCCTATAAGCGGATCAAATTGATTTATCAAAGGGAGATAGTGCTCCACCCTATCAGAGGGATTATCAACATATAGTCTCCCTCTGTGAGGATAGTGTAGTGGATGGGATGGACCACAACTCTCGTGGGCATAAAAGTAGTTTAGGCCTAGGGACTGAATGTCTCCCACTCTCCCATATCTTGGTTCTCTACGAACATACTCAACTACCCAGGGGTCTCTAAAATTCACAATAACACAATCACCCTGTAGATCCTTAATACTTCGACCCACCCAACTCACTCTCCTCACATTTAATATCTCTGTGTTAGATGAGGGAGGGAGAGTTCTGTTCTTGTTAAGCCAATAAATTACTTTGTTTTTTAACTCCCTGTATGATTCTACTTTCTCAGCCCCAATTCCTGGTACTCCCACCAGTATAATCGTGTATGGTACTGACTCAGGGGGAAGGTTTACACAGAGGAGCCGCTGTTTAATACACTCGCTACCCAGGGGAATATGCCCATTAGGCTGAGTTACTTCTGTTTGTACATGCGGTGCAGACTGCGTACTAGCCGCCACCCCTGCCCCTGTGCCCCTATTCCTAGTGGAACCTGGAGAGTTACTCGCTGTAAGGCGCTTCTCCACGCATGGTTGTACAAGTCGATTAACTGGCCTATCAATAATACCCGGTATAACAGCCCTAGTACAATCACTAGACCCCTGGCCTTTGGAAACAGGAACATTGGCCTTTTTAACTTCCATAGCTTTCGCGAGCATGTCAAGCTTGCCGGTGTTTGCAGTAACTAGCTTTTCAAGCTGTTCTAGTTTGGAGTTATTCATTTTCGTTCTCTCCAATAGAGGTAACATCAGAGATTTAACTAATTTCTCAATTTTTCCTAAAAACCCCTCATTAAGGCTGCATTGGAGAGATAATTGGGAAGGGCCTGGGGACGCTGTATGCGGGCTGGGGGCCAGAATCGTGGAGTATGGAGAAGGATTTGTGTTAGTATTTTTTTAAATTTTAGCAGGGCCACCCTTCTGTGAACCACCCCCTCTCTTCCTTTTGCTAGTGTTAGTGTTAACATTGCTTTTAAGATTTTTGCTAACTGGTAACGCCAGATTTTGACCTTTGGGAGGGGAACTATGTGGCGTTGGAGGTTTGGAAGCTCTACAACTCAAACCACTAGCGACTGAACTAGTAGTTGATGAACATAGTATAGGGCCAACCATTGAATTTTCAAGCTCCACCGGCAGGGAACTAGGTATTGGACTCTGGGTGACAAGGGGATCTATAGATCCGAGTTGTTCGGGAGTAACCGCTGACCCAATAGTACCCAATGAGGAGCGCTTCCCAGTTAAAAGATCTAGGGACAACTGTTTCTCAGTAAGTGCTATTTCTTTTTCTAACACCACTGTTGCCCGTTTAATGAATTGATCAATAGTACCGGTAACCGCCCCACTAGTAGTAGAAATAGTAACATTTCTACCCTTCCTAGGACGTTGTGCCATTATAACTGAGAACCAAAGAACACTGACACGATGGAAATTACAGGAAGTATACACAAGAAAATTGGTAGAATACAATTATAAGGCATAAAGGCCCAACATACAAGCAACAAAAATTTACCCCAACTCAAAACTAAGGGGGGGGGGGGGGCCCAGCCCGGCCGCGTTGGTCCTCGGACGGCCTCAGACGGTCCCGCATTTGTCCCGGGCTTCGCCCGGGCACATCCCGCGTGCGTCCCGCATTGCGTAAAAGAGGCTTGATTAAATAGAATAGGTGGTTGGCTAATCACGGGAAGAGGCACCAGCTGAAAACTAACTGGGAATGCTGGTCCTCGCAGTTCCTTGAGCCCGTGTCCGCACAAAAGCAGAAGCAGTCCAGGTAAGATCGCACTCCTCTGGCAATGATGAAAATAAGGTGTCCCAGCAGAAACCAGGGGTCATGTAACAGGATGCAGGCAGGATACAAGCAGCGAGCGACTATATACAAACCACAACCTTTTAGGTTTTGTGGAGGCCTCACGGTAGTAGAGAGAGAACTGGAACAGAAAGAAAAAAAACTCAGATTTCCCGTGGGGGGTTGTCATTAGCTGCGGGGGCCCCATGAGAGTACAGTAGTACACTCTTGGAAACGCAAAACACAAACAGCAAAGAAAATGCACACCAAGAACACCCACGTGATTCTCATGTGTCCCATTTAGATCACCTCTTGCCTCAATGTTAAACAGCAAGTATTTTTTACTAAACACAACTTTTTAGATTTTGCAGCAGTCTCAATATTCTACAGCGAGAAACGAAACAGGAAGTACACAACCTCGGAGTTCCTGTGGGGCTTGCTATTGACTGGGACAGCCACATGAGAGTACAACTGTACCATGGAAAGGGAAAACACTAGACTTCAAAACATTTATCACATTTGAATAATATTGTAAATTAATTGAAAATTATAAAATTAAAAATTAACATCACTGTTAATTTTGAAAATTATATTTTACTTCACGGTTAAAAAACAACTAGAAATTGACTGAAAAAAACAAAGTTTTAAATCATATTATAGTTAGGTAAACAGTAAAGACTATAACTTACATTTATTTTTAACATATAAATTCACTGAAAAAAAAACTGAAGGTTATAGTAATGTTAAAATGTTACAGTTCGGTAAAAATACGGTTATTTTGTTACAATTTAAGCACAAAAAAGCACTGACATTCACCTGTAAAGTTTACTCAGCTAACTATAACTTGTGTCCTACAATGCAGTGACCTCACATATGACATGTTCAATTACATCATTGATTACATCACTGATGCCATCTCAAATTACATCACAGATGGCATCATCCACCCAACTGTTGTTCAATTTACTCTATAAACCATTACAGCCTTTGAAATGTGTAAATGAGTATAAAATGCTGCAGAAATATGCAAATCATACATTACATAAACATACACGGTTATAGAAACTAATAAAACTATATTCCAATCCTTCTAGGCACTCAACCCCCTTAGGTTGGCCGAGCCACAACAGTGCACTTCATTTGAAATGTGCACAAAGTTTCACAGACAGAGTACTACCTTTAAACCCCGTTAGGCACATAGGAACCAACCACATACAGCCATCATCCTCAGTGAAACGCAGCATGGACAGATCAAATTTCCAGACACTTATTGCACATCAGGTGGACGAATCTCAACTACGGATATAGCAATTGCTGTGTCCAGAGCTCTTCACAGACAGTACGCTCACTATATGCAGTAAAGCTCTCTTAGGTGGTCAAGAGTCCATTAGACACAGCCTTCACCCTGTGCACAACTCTTCAGAGAGAGCTCACTCCATCCAATCAAGCTCCATTAGATTGCCAACCAGTATTTTGAACAGCTGCAACCGTGTGCACAACTCTTCATGGAGACACTACTACTTAACACTGTCAAACTGTATTATGTGGATTAACCCCTACTACATACAATCTTTGCCCTGTGCAGAACTGATCATGGGTAGACCAATCCCTCCACACACCTAAGCCCTTTTAGATGGCTACACCTTCACGACACATAGCCTGACGTGTGCAGAACTCTTCCTGGAAAAGCATCCCTCCAGATACTCAAGTCCCATTATGTGCTTAAGCCATTACTGCACACGGTCTTCACCCTTTGCATGCGCAAGTTCATAGAGAAGTCACTTTGTCCACACATTCAAGCGCGGTTAGGTGGAAAAACACCTAGTACACCAAGCCTTTCTCCTGTGCACAACTCTTTATGGAGAGCTCACACCCTCCAAAGATGCAAGCTCCATTAGAAGGTAAAACATGTTGTAAACACTTACACCCAGCAGTACAGAAGCTACAGACACATTTCATTTAAATGTAACTTACTAAATACTTTTCAATGTGAGAATGTATAAGAACCTGTAACAATAATTGGATGATGTCATCAGTGATGTCATCAACAATGTAATTTGAGATGTCATCAGTGATGTCATTCAACATCTCATGAGCGATGTAATATGTAAAGTCATAAGCAGTGAATGACGGGGTGTAAGTTATAATTAGCTGAGTAAACTGTAGCAGGTGAATTTCAGTGGTTTTCTTTTATTTTAAATTGTTTCTACATAACTGTTGTTTTTACCCAACCCATCCCTATCCCTTACCAACCCAAATGGCATCCGAAATAGGGAGACATGAATTTGCAGATGCTGTGCTGACAGCCTCATTTTCTGTTGAACAAGCAGATACCTCCACTCTGCGCACCTGTACAGACCCATAGCTGGTTCAAAATATGATCCATATTAATTTTAAAAAGCCATACATCATAGAAATGTACAAAAGTTAAGGAAATTGAACATGTAAAATACAGAGCACCAAGAAATGAAGGACATCGGTTAAGGTCAGGATACACCGAACGTGGACAGAAGAAAATCATTTATAGGGAAACAGAAATTCATCTATTATGATATATAATGCATAAAATAATGTCCCAGCACTGACATAGCCAATTGGCTTGATTTCCAAATGCTGATATGGCCTTTGCCAAGGCTTTACCAGCACACTCATTTTTTAATTAAGCAGTATCATGCAATAATCTCAGAATTCTATTTTCTACCATAGTCATAACATTCACAGATGGTCACCATGTTTCATCATGTTCTGTGTAGGCACAATGACTTGGCCATCTTAGAACAGTAATAAACAACAGAAAAAAACTGAATTGCAGATGGCCTCTATGTTGTATCACACTGAATGCAAACGTCGGTCTTGGAATTTTATTTGACCACCATGTTGTAAGGGGGGGGGGGGCAGGGAAAACGAAAAGGGCTAAGTACTTCTATCAAGTAAAAAAAGTACCTTAATTTTAGCGTACGAAGGATGCAACTCAGTCATTCAAAATTCAGCCAACCTAACCCTGTTTTGCGGGGGATATATTTTTGCTTTTACATTTAGAGGTATGCTTTAAAATGACCAAGCATTTATTTATCTGTTTAGGAACTGTAAAGGAGCTTCCATCATGGTCAATCAATGAAAGTTTTTGTCACGTTTAACCATGGGCGCAGTAGACACACAAAGGCGTAAATGGGGAGTGAATGTGGTAAACTACATCTCCCAGAATGCTGAGGGAGGCAGTAGTCCTGTCTCTTCCTTTCCTTCCTGCTCTACATAAGCTTCTCCCGAACTGCTATCAGGTGCTTGTCACCTGAAGTTGGAGTTTACTGTATCCGGATTGCTGAACTGCATGTCAGCACTTTCCTGCTGCTCTGTGACAGTCTGAGACGAAGGGGCTAAGACGGCCGTGGGAGGGCCATCTTTCGCTCCTGCAGTGTCCTAGTGAAGACCAGGGATGCCATTCCTGAAAGCGCACCGCCACGCTTAAACTTGCACGACCTTCCCGCTAAGGCACGCCCTTTAATTCTTGAAAGCGCGCGGACGCGCTTTAACCTTCAAAAGTACCTTTGCGCTTGGAGCGCGACATCTGCCATATTACGCGCACAGAAGCTCTTCTTAAAGGCTTTGAAGAAAGAGCCTCATATTCCCTGAAAGCGCATGGAAGTGCTTTTTTGATCTCTTAACCCTTCGCACTTGAAACGCGACATTTGTTACAGTAAGCACGTGAATGCGCTTTTTGGAGTACAGAAACCGGAGGAGTTACTCTGGGTGAAATTAGAGCTGTTGAAAGGCTCGGAGTTTGGATTTTGTTGCTTTTTTATTTGTTGGTTTGATTCTGCAAGCTGTATTTCTGGATAAGAATAATTTTACTTTGGATACTTAAAGACACAGTCACCATTTACCTGCCTACCTGGTTGCAGATAGGTACTTGGTATTATCTGAATGCTGAACATCTACTGTGTCTGTATTACAGAGGGTAGTATATCACTGAGGAATAGTAATGAAAACACTGCTTGATTTCTTTTCTTCATTTTTACCTTTTGTGCTCTTTTTCTTGTGGAATACCTGCAGCAGCTTTAAATGTAAGTGTAGTGCATCACATATTTAACATTGATAAGTGGAATGTCTCTGTGTGTAAACCTATATGTGATGTGTTGTGTCTCTTATACAGGAAACACGGGCTACCATGGGAGTGAGGTCTACACAACTCCACACCAGCGCTCCTTGAGTTTTTTCACTGTTGCAACTTTATTGTTTTGTTTCTCCCTTTTTTCCCCTTCCCCTGTTGTGGTGCAATCTGCTGAGTGTTCATAGAACTCAGAGGTGGTTCCATATAAGGGGAAGAGGAAGCATATCATCTTCCATCGCTCCCGCTAAATCCGACTGACCAGGTTAGTGTTAACCTATATCCGAGCACTGACAGACTAACAAGCCCACGGTTTCATACAGCCTGACCGATGGATACCAACACTGTACTTACTTCAGTGCTGGAAATATTGACTGCTTTACGGATGGAAGTGGATGCCTTTCGGGGGAAGAACTTAGAACTGAGGAACGAGATGGGCACAATGAGAAGGGAGGTAGCAGGCCTGGCCCGCAGTAGCCCTACGAGTACGAGGGGGGCCTCTTATATAAGGAATTGGACTCTCCATCTTCCAGCAACCCATAACAAGACACAGGGCCAAGGAGGGGGAGCAGAACCCTCCACGATTCAAGTGATCGAACCCCTACAGTTACCACTTGCTCCACCCGATAGATTCTTTGGGGATCCAAAAAAGTTTGGAATATTTTTAGGGCAGTGTAAGTTACACTTTATGTGCAAACCTGCTGTGTTTCCTGACGATCAGTCAAAACAGCCTTAGTCATGTCTTATTTGGGAGGGAACGCAGCTAGTTGGTCCTTCCCTTTATTAGAGCGGAATGATCCTATGTTACTTGACTTTCCTCTTTTTTGTGAAAAAATGTGCAAACTCTTTGATAGAAAGGCAAACCAGTTGTCTCTAGACAGAGAATTCATTACACTTAAGCAGGGCACGCAAGGCCTATTAACATACATAACCACGTTCAACAGGCTCGTTATAGAAACAGAGTGGCCTGTAGAAAAAAGAACATCCTTATTTTTACCAAGGGCTGCGAGGCGAACTAAAGACTGTTTTGGCTCAAGTAGTCCATATGCCAGCTACATGTGATGAATTGATTGACAGTTCAACTAGATAATCGTCTTCAGGAAAGCTAGGGTGATAAACAGCGTCCTGACTCAAGAATTCTGCTTTCCAGACCCAGGGCTCTAACAGACGAGCACCCACAATCCACAGACGGGACAGAACCAATGCAAATAAGTGGCATATGTGGTACACTGAGTCAAGAAGAGAGGAATAGAAGACGTAGCCAGAGGTTGTGTATGTACTGCGGAAAGCCTGGACATTACATCAAGGACTGCAAGTCTAAGACCAAGGCGATGTATAAAGACAACAAAGGATCTAGGAACGTGCCTGTGGTAGAATGCCTGTTGGTAGAATGCGGGAAACTAATATGCTCAGACAAGACAGAGACCCCTTGTTTGAGGCAAGAAAGTGAAGAGGTCTTTCCTGCTGTGGCCAATACCGTACAAACTTCTGTGGCCCATATGAATGTGTGTGTGACGTTGGAGCTTCCAGGAAAATAACCCATACTGGTACACGCTCTATTGGATTCTGCGGTTACAGGCAATTTTATTGATCAGTGTTATGTGCAAGAACTAGGCATACCCTGTATAGGAAAAAAGACACCGGAACCCGTGAAGGCAGTGGACGGAACAGCTTTGACGTCAGGACCGGTGCGTTTTCACACCCACCTTTTTCCCATGCACGTTGGCATGACCCATTACGAGACCATACAATTTGATCTCATTGATGCCTCGAACTTCAAACTTATATTAGGGATGCCTTGGCTTACACTACATGATCTTCTAGTGCAATGGGCAGCCCGCACTGTTACCATGAATTCCTTATTCTGTGCGGAACATTGTCACAGAGAAAAAAAACCTTCGCCTTCCCTCACAGCAACCTCAACTGCTCTACTTGCTTGTGGTTGCAGTAAACCGAGTGCCTTATCTCCACGTTACCAGAGTAATATACGCAGTATAAGAATGTGTTCAATGAACAAGAAGTAAGCAAACTGCCTCCCCATAGGGAATATGATTGCGTGATAGACCTGGAGCCTGGTGCCAGCATACCATGCAGCCGTATACATGCACTAACAGAGGCGGAAACCACCTATCTGAGACAATACCTGAAGAAATTGCTATCCTCAGGTTTCATACATCCTTCGTCCTCCCCTCCTTCCTCTCCTCTGTTTTTTATACCAAAACGTGAAGGAGGCTAAGGGCGTGCATCGATTATAGGGCGATCAACAGAGTGACTAAGAAAAATAGATATCCTCTGCCCTTGATACCTCTGTTATTGGATCAGCTGAAAGGATCTAAGATATTCACCAAGTTGGATCTCAGGGGAGCCTCCCATCTGATGCGAGTGCGGCAAGGGGATGAATGGAAAACAGCCTTTCGCACCAAATGTGGGCTGTATGAATACCAGGTGATGGCCTTTGTAACGCCCCCGCCGCATTCCAATATTTCATGTCATGTCAGTCCTCATTGCCAGTAGAGGTACCCAATTCACTTCAAGGTTTTGGAAGGCTCTATTTGATGTCATGAAAATCGATGCCAGACGAGTTATCATTCTCAGACCGACGGCAAAACTGAGAGGTTGAACCAGACCCTAGAGCAATACCTCAGATGCTTCACATTGCAACAGGGAGAAGAGTTGAAAACACTCTTATGGACTGCAGAGTTCGCATATAATAACGCAAACCATTTCTCGTTAGGATGTTCTCCCTTCTTCTGTCTCAAGGGATACCATCCTAATATGATGCCAATATGATGCCATTTGAACAGCCAGTCGCTTCCACACATCTCACCATACAAGAACATCATGGACATCTCAAATCAGTGTTACAAAATGCTAAAACACACCTAGAAGCATCCAGAGCCCGTGATAAGCAAAACACAGATAAGAAAAGAACACCAGAGCCATCCTATAAGTTGGGGGATGAAGTATGGCTTAACACAAAACATCTGAAGTTCAAGGGAAACACTCGGCTGCAACCCTAGTTTGTAGGTCCCTATCCCATCCACAGTATAATCATTCCTGTAGCCATGAAGCTTACTCTCCCTTCCACTTGGCACATCCACCCTGTGTTGCATGTTTCATTTCTGAAACCTTGTCTCCCTGGTGCCAGATTGTCTAAAATGACCTGTGGAGATAGACAGGGAGGAGGAGTACGAGGTCCAAAACATACTGGATTCCAAATGTATCAGGGGGCGGGTGCACTATCTCATTGAATGGAAAGGGTATGGTCCCGAGGATCGCTCTTGGAAGCCAAGTAACAATCTACATTGCCCTGGCCTTCTGCGGCGTTTCCACACACGGTTTCCTTGTAAACCTGGTGAACCGCCGAGACGTCGGTCGTGCAGAGGGGGTTCTGTCACGTTTAACCATGGGCGCAGTAGACACATGAAGGCGTGAATGGGGAGTGAATGTGGTAAAGTACATCTCCCAGAATGCTGAGGGAGGCAGTAGTCCTATCTCTTCCTCTCCTTTCTGCTCTATATAAGCTCCTCCCGAACTGCTATCAGGTGCTTGTCACCTGAAGTCGGAGTTTCCTGTATCCGGATCGCTGTACTGCTTGTCAGCACTTTCCAGCTGCTCTGTGACACTCTGAGATGAAGGGGCTGAGATGCCCGTCTCCCAGTCCTCATGGGAGGACCATCATTCGCTCCTGTGGTGTCCTAGTTAAGACCAGGGACCCCATTCCTGAAAGCGCACTGCCACGCTTAAACGTGCACTACCTTCGCAATGAGGCGCTACCTTTAATTCTAGAAAGCGTGCAGACACGCTTTAACCTTCAAAAGTACCTTCGCGCTTGGAGCGCGACATCTGCCACATTACGCGCACATAAGCACTTCTTAGAGGCTTTGAAGAAAGAGCCTCATATTCCCTGAAAGCACATGGAAGCGCTTTTTTGATCTCTTAACCCTTTGCTCTTGAAACACGACATTTGTTACAGTAAGTGCGAGAATGAGCATTTTGGAGTACTGAAACCGGAGGAGTTACTCTGGGTGAAGTTAGAGCTGTTGAGAGGCTCGGAGTTCGGATTTTGGTGCTTTATTATTTGTTGGTTTGATTCTGCAAGCTCTATTTCTGGATAAGAAGAATCTTACTTCGGATACTTAAAGACACAGTGACCATTTACCAGTGGACTACTGTGGTAAATAAACAATGATGCGTAGTCCAGGTGTAGTAGAAGATCCTTCTTTATTAGCAGATAGTTAGGTGGCAGATTACAGGATAGGAAGATACAAGGAGAAAACCCCACCAGGAGAGAGCTTCCAGCTCCTCAGCCTGAGATGACCAACTGACTCTCTAGCCACAGTCAGGCACTTAAACATTCCATGATGTCACAGGACATTCTGATGCAGTGGTAGAGGGGAAAAGATATAGAAAGCATTTACCACACATCCTCTTCCGTTAGCAAACAACAACAAGTAAGAAGTTAAGACGGAGTAGAAGAATTCAGAGGAGACTGTAGACACAAGAGTTAGTCAAAGAGACAATTTGAAAAGCAGGAAACTCAAGAGTGAAAGCAGAAACAAAGGACAATTAAAAGAGGCATGTAGAAAGATAATCATTAGATGCACAAATGGTCATGATTGGACAAAACTCAAGAATGCAAATTATATAACATGCCCATCCACCCTCCTTAATAAAACAAGGTAGCGATCCCGATAAACTAAGTAGGGTGTAACAACTGAATGACAAAATGTGTGCAGATGGAAGAAAGCACAATATAATGAACTAGTAATCTACACAAAAAAAAGTATGTCTTGTAATAAAGATTATTACATGACGTGTACTAACAACCTCCCCTCTAAGGGTACACCAAGAAAGACAACTTTTAAACTGTGGAACAAAACCACTCCCCAGTAAAGGGTACACCAGGGAATACTAACGCCTCTGGAATAAAGTATACAGAAGCCACACTCTGACAACTGTGATGCAACTACACCAAGAGGTAGCGCTGACCACGCCCCTGTCTACTCAAATAGAGTGATGTAACTTGGACAATCACAGACAACCTCTCCTATGCAGGGTAAACCACAGGACAATACCTGGGAACCAAAAATGGGGCATGGATTACCCACAAACACACAACCTCCCCTGTGTAGGGTACACCGCAGGATAATACCTGGGAATCAAAATTGGGGCATGGTCTACCCACAAACACATAACCTCCCCTGTGTAGGGTACACTGCAGGACAATACCTGGGAGCCAAAAAAAATGGGGCATGGAATGCCCACAAATACACAACCTCCCCTGTGTAGGGTACACCGCAGGACAATGCCTGGGAATTAAAATGGGGCATGGATTACCCACAAACACCTCTACCTCAGAAAATTAATTGAAATGGGCATGGACTACCCACACTCACACACAACTTCCCTTATGTAGGATACACCGCACAAAACTAATTATGAGAAGATGATTGGGGTACTGACTACCCTCAAACACTACAACGTCACTAAACAGGAGTATAAAACAAATTTCTTCACTCTCCCTTGAAATCCAAAACTACATCTTTAACGCATGGTACACTGAAAGGTTCGATATCATACTAGGAGACAAAATTTAACTTAGGATATCTACGGGCACACAACTTCACCAATGAAGGGTATAGCGTAGGGTGTAATAGATTTTGCTCTAGGAAACACCTCAACTACTTTCCAATGGTAGTGTAACTATAACAAGAGACTGTGCTCAAATTGCGCTCACTCACAACATGTACTGAGAGACTAAGCATTTTGAAAAATAAATAAATAAACAAAAGACTTTAGCTCCGGTGAGCGGCTTCTCACCCGGGGTCTTGACGTTCGGGATCTGCGTCCCGCAAGAAACACTGGAACAGAGATGACTTCCGCAAAATTGTTTATCTTGTAATTTCTTTATTCAGGTTCCACTCTTGTTCTTCTCGGTGCATAGAGGCTTATACACAAGACATAAAGCATCGATATATAAAAATCGTAACTCCGCAAAAATGCTTCTGTCAGGAAGACGTAATTCGCATTTTCAATCATGTTTGTAGACATTACTGGAACAGCACTGAAGTAATCTAAGATGGCGGCACGCTGGTACGTTTGTGCCGGATGGTTCACGACGAGGACGTCTAGAGCAAGGCGTATACTGCACAGAGACAGCGTGATGATGCAGTTGACGTATCTTTGTAGGAAAATATCGTCAGAAGAAAGAATCAGGACATCGCTAACTCCTACGAACATTCTAGAGACGTCATCACTCGGACAGTAGCAGAGCAACACAGAAGATCGCAGCGGACCAACCGTCGGCCAACCGTCAACAGCGTCATATGAGGTAAGAAAAGAAGATTAACAAACTGCGCTGCATTTACAACCAATAAGCGTAATAGTTTGTTTACCTCTGCACACTTCAGACAACTCACTAGGGTGTTTTTCGGTGTACCCACAACAGTTAGTTGTTGGTAAATCCTGAACACCAAAACAAGTCAGCACCTTTGGTAATACTTCACAAATGTCGGCGCTGATGTCCTACGGGTGCCAACTGTTGCCAGTTGGTGGTTGAAGTGTCACTCAAACATCGGTAAGATGTAGTCTGTTTTCTTCTGAAATGTAAATTAGCTCACCTGTAGAGTTATATTTAAAAGTACGTTGTAAACACCAGGATTTTTGATGAAACACATATGGATGGTAGTTGTTGTGAAGGATACAGCTAGAGTTGGGCAAATTCGTGATAGTAGGTAGATCACTAGGGATATGCCCATATCGCGAACTGTCAAGGTTCAAAATCTGAAAGACACAGAAGGGTGATCAGGCCAGCTGAGTTTCAAACGCTTTTGTTGCTGGAGAAAATCCAGATGACTGTAAGATGATAATAGATTGCTTGAAAGCAGTTGCTTCCTTCGCAAACAAACACCCAGGTGCAGGCTGTCCAAGATGAAACAGTACGCTGGTGGGGTTAGCCGGGCGTTACTTTTCTACTTATGTATAATTCTAAAATGTCTTTAGTTCCTTTACTTGTAGAAGCTTCCTTAGTTCATACGTAGGTTCATCCTCTTCAATACGTCGCCAAGTTGTGGTAAATAAACAATGATGCGTAGTCCAGGTGTAGTAGAAGATCCTTCTTTATTAGCAGATAGTTAGGTGGCAGATTACAGGATAGGAAGATACAAGGAGAAAACCCCACCAGGAGAGAGCCACCAGTTCCTCAGCCTGAGATGACCAACTGACTCTCTAGCCACAGTCAGGCACTTAAACATTCCATGATGTCACAGGACATTCTGATGCAGTGGTAGAGGGGAAAAGATATAGAAAGCATTTACCACAACAACCTGGTTGCAGATGAGTACCTGGTATTATCTGAATGCTGAACATCTGCTGTCTCTGTATTACAGAGGGTACTATATCACTGAGGAATATTGAAGAAAACACTGCTTGATTTCTTTTCTTTATTTTTACCTTTTGTGCTCTTTTTCTTGTGGAATATGTGCAGCAGCTTTAAATGTAAGTGTAGTACATCACACATTTAACATTAATAGAGAATGGATCTATGTGGAAACTTATATGTGATGTGTTTTTTCTATTAGACATGAAACACGGGGCTACCATAGGAGTGAGGTCTACAGAACTCCACATCAGCGCTCCTCGAGTGTTTTCACTGCTGCAACTTTATAGTTTCCTTTGTCCCTTTTATTCCCTTCCCCTGTTGTGGTGTAATCTGCTGAGTGTTAATAGTTCTCGCAGGTGGTTCCATATAAGGGGAAGAGGAAGCATAGCATCTCCCAACACTCCCTCTGTATCCGGTTGACCAGGTTAGTGTTCACCTATATACGAGTCCTGACAGTTTTTACTACTGGTAAAGTGAGCCATCTTGTCTTCTTGTAAACTTGTTACTGATACCAAGTGATCTAAAGTACTGGTGGTGTCCTAAGAATTAGCACAAGTTGTGGTGTTAAGCTTTTCCAATTACTGATGATCACTAGCTATTGGTTGATGCATTAGAGGGATCTCAGTAATCTAAAATGGAAGTTCAGAGGTAGTGATACACTGTTCAATGGCCTAGATTCCAATGCAAAACAATCTCATTCACTGCTAAATTCACTGTTGGAAGATATTTTAGAAGGCTGATTTTTTGTGTGTTTTATTACCAGAACATATCAATAAAGTGACTAGATTTAGAAGCACCTCTCCTGACTGAAAATATAACAGGGAACCAGGAAGTTATGCAGTCAAAAGTTGTTTGTGTATGCCATGAAAGTTTCTGTGACGGGGAACCATATGCCACCGTACAAGGCAGTACAATAGCGCTGCTCCAAATCATAAACTCCTTCAGTCAGCCCAAACCTTTGCCAGAGGCTGAGCCTAAAATTAGCGCTTCAAGCACATTTTGTGATACGACCCTAGTCTTCCACACAATCAATGTCTGTTCTTGCTAGGTACTTACACTCCAGCGCTAGAATTATGATTTAATTCCTATTTGACCTGTCTGACATGCTACAATTGCTGCTCCCTTATAAAAGATGATCTACTCTACTGCATTTCATGCACTAGCTGCATTGATGCCCTTCATATCATTTTATTTGGACTAATTGTACAATTTACTTTGAATTATTTTATAGCATTTTGTGTAAACACAAACAAAATGCTAATGAATGATTTGGAGGCTCGGTCAGCAATCAGGTAGTGCTTTATTTGTAAATATACCAATAATTAAATGTAGGGGCTTAAAGCTAATCAAAGACGATCGCAGCCTCCACAGCAGATTTCTGAGGTTGCCAATACCAACAATACCCAACCTCGATTCTACTGCATGCCTGTCTTTCACCAACCTACACATCCTGTTGCTATATTTCACTGAAAGGTTCGATTCCTCTTACTCTGTGTCTTTTTTCTTTTTTTTAACTCTTTATTTATTTTAGAATTAACACAGGTCATGATAATCGCAATATACAGAGAAAAAGAAAAAAGGAAACAGCCGGAGCATAAGATAAATTAGAATGACCATGATTACAAGGAGACCTGGAAGACCAGCCGGGGGTGACAGGCAGACACTTATACAGCAACTAAAAAAACAAATGAGCAGAATAAATACAAAGAAAAAATGAAAAAAACAAGACACACATCTGTGAAGCAATACAGTCGATAGTTAGTCCAATTCTGGTATGCCCATCAACCATTGGACCACTCCTTAATGGGAACCCATATTCTATTACCCAACTCCCGCCTCTTCTTTCCCCTTAAAAGATAAACAGATGACTCCAAATTATACAATGCAAGCATCCTAGCTCTCCAATTAAAGAACGTGGGAGCTTCCGGGCTGATCCATTGTGATGTAATACATAATCGAATCATTGCCATTGCTACAAAGAGGAAGGCGGCAATATGTCTAGGTCCGCCGGCCGGCCCTGTACAGTCACAGCCCATTATCACAAATTCAGGGGATATTTTAACCGGAATTTTTAACACTTCATTGATAAAATACTCAACTTCATGGATAAATTCCCCAAACCTTGGACACAAAAAACATGTGGACAGCATCGGCAGCTTGGAGCCCACACCTGGTACAACTATCGCCCTTCCGTGCCCCCCCCCCCCCATTTTGCAATCTTTGCAGGTGTATAATACAAATCAAACATTACCATATAGCATTGTGTCTGTAAGCTGCCAGAAACAGAAGTCTGATTTGCATGTTCTAATGCAGACCTAATATCCACCCCTGTCTTGCCGAACTTCCCCTCCCACTTAATGTTCTGGGCATCCAAATGATCCAGTGAGCACGATAAAAAATACTAATATACTACTCCTATTCTTGCTTTCCTTTGGGCCATTTCTATTATAGGCACCTTACCAAACTCAATGGCCATCTTGTTTTGGGGTTTGTCGAAAAAGCTTCTGATGAGGAGGTATTTAAAAAAAACATGAGTCTGTAAATTAAACTTCTCCTTGAGATAGGAAAAGGAAGCCAATTGCCCCCTGAACACAAATCACCAATAACCTGGAGACCCAATAACTGCCATCTGAAAATGACCTGATCCTAAAGGATCAGTGACAACATTCCAGCAGCAGAAAAAGGCTTGTAAATATTGATGTTTGAGATTTGACACTTGCGACGAATCTTCCGCCAAATCGGGAATACAGCCTGAATTACTTTGAACCTTGTCTTTTTAAAATACCTCAGCTCGAGTATTCTGACTAAGATGCCCTTAGCCACATCACCCAGACCAATTTCATAGATAGTGGATCTATTAGCCAGTGGGACCTCTGCCCTATCTCCTACTAAAAGTATTCCAAAATGTTGTAGCATAGCCGACCAGTGATACGCTATAATGTTGGGGACCGCACACCCCCCACAATCTCTAGGGAGACACATCCATTTAGCCGCTCTGCGTGATCGACGATACCCCCAGAGAATTCTAGAGCAGGCCCTCTCAGCGCTACTCAAAGATGCTTAAGAAAATTCTAATGGGATTCTTCTAAACAAGTACATTAATTTCGGGAGGACTAGCATTTTAGGAATGTTACATCGGCCATACAGAGAGAGATGCAGATGATCTAGTCTTTCAAGTTTGGTATTAATAGGTTTGACAGCTGGGAGAATATTCAAATCAGGGATACTAGCTACAGAAGCAGTGATTTTGACCCCCAAATACGTTGCTTCCGGAATAAGAGGAACGTCAAGGGGACGCATAAAGGCTGAATGTAAAATTTGTATCTTGTCAACGTTCAGCTTGCACCCTGATGAACTCCGAATTGCTCTGCAAGGCTCTTTAAGGTCGTGAAAGCCACAGCAACATCGCTAATTAAAACCACAATGTCGTCTGCATAAGCCAGCGTCTTATAGTCTGTACCTTTGACCCTAACCGGCAGGATATTTGAATCATCTTCAATTTTGCTAAGGAAA
Source organism: Lissotriton helveticus (assembly GCF_964261635.1). Classification (NCBI taxonomy): domain Eukaryota; kingdom Metazoa; phylum Chordata; class Amphibia; order Caudata; family Salamandridae; genus Lissotriton; species Lissotriton helveticus. The sequence continues at coordinate 1,008,040,368 of NC_136065.1, read as the reverse complement.
GGGTCAATGTACAGAGCAAAGAGCAAAGGCGAACACGGACAGCCTTGGCTAGTGCCACTACCAATGTTAAGTAGCCCACTTTCCTGACCAGAAATGCAAATTGTTGCCACTGGAGAAATGTACAATGCTTGGAGTGCCTATATAAATTCCGCACTGAATCCCGTCCAGCACAGCACTGCCCACAGAAAACCCCAGGAGACCCTGTTGAACGCCTTCTCGGCGTCCAACAAGATCACCCAAAGGGCAGACTCCGTGGCCTCCACCCAGTCCAACAGGGCGATGACCCACCTTACATGGTCGGCCGTATCCCTGCCAGGGATAAATCCATGTTGCCGTATAGAGACTAATGGGGTAATAACTTCAGCAAGCCTGGAGGCTAAAATGTTCAAATATATTTTACTGTCTGTATTGATTAATGATATAGGCCGATACGATGACGGATTAAGCTCAGGTTTATCTTTCTTTTTAAAGAGCACAATGGTTGTTTGCCTCCATGATTCAGGTATGATACCCCTCTGGGCATCCCTGCAGATCGATAGGATATCCTGTCGAATTTCTTGGAGGAAGGCCCTATAAAATTCTAGCGGAATAGCATCCGGACCAGCAGCCTTCCCACTAGCCAGAAATGTTATGGCCAGTTCGACCTCTTCCCATATAATTGGGGCTGACAGAACTTCATTCTGGTCCATTGTAACTTTGGAGGTATCCAGACCCTGCACAAATCCTCCAGACAAAGACTCAATACATGTCATATCCGTCTCTTCCCTATATAGCAGAGTATAGAACTTTCGAAAGACATCCATAACCCCATCCTGAGTGTTCTGAACCTGTCCCTGCTGGTCTATCACCCTGATGATTCTATTGGCCATACGTCTCTGCTGAAGCCGTTTGGCGAGAACTCTGCCACAGTTTTTTTGCCAAATTCATACATCATCACAAGATATTGGGTGTATTTTGTAGCTAAGTCCTTCCCAAAATATTCTAATAAATTAAATTTGACCAAAGCCACCGTCTGTTGGCTTTGATCATTGTTGAGACCATCCTTAATATTCTGCCTCAGTTCCATCTCCGCGACGCGTAACTGTTCTACACGCCCTTTAATCTGTTCCTGGATGGACCTCCATCGATAGGCTGCGAAGCTCTTGGTCTCCCCCGCGTCACGGCTTTAAATATGTCCCACACTATGCTGTCTGATGCGCTCTTTCTATTAATACTGAGAAAAAACCCTATTCATTTGGTCATATGGTCCTGATAGGACTGATCTAAAAGAAGTTTTCTTTCGAATGTCCATGATCTAGGGGCTCTGACCGAACTCCCCCACAAGTATTCCACAATCACCGCATTGTGGTCGGATAGTATTCTCAGGTAAACTTTGACCGAGGCCTCACCTACCAGCTGATCAGGCATGAAAAGATTATCCAGCCGCACCATTTTATTGTGCGGGGCGGAGTAATGCATAAAGCCGTCCTCCTCTTTTTTATGCCTATACCAGACATCAACAAGTCCATGCTCAGAAACTAAAGTCTGGAGGGCCTTGAAGACCCTTGGCTTCCTCCCATGATACTTTTGATTACTTAGCAAATTAAAGTTACCTGGCAGATGAATATTCATATCACCACAAACAATCATTGGGTGCGGCCATAATGCTAATTCCACATTTAAGCATTTCAGAGTTTCGGGGTCGTCTAAGTTAGATCCGTAGATCAAGCAGATTGACATAGATCTATTGTTAATCAAGATTTCAGCTATCGCCCATCTTCCTGCTCTATCCACTTTTACCCTTTTACCGACCCCGACCCCCGCCTTAGCAGTATGGCCAAACCTCTAATCATTGAGGACTGTCTTGTGCAAGCTACTAAATCAAACCCCAAGATTTTCAGACACTCCCGCTCCCCCATGGCACATGTGTTTCTTGTAGGCATAGTATGTCCGTTTGCATTGTATGTAACATTTTAGATAAGAGCTCCCGCTTCTGGCCATCATTTAGACCACAGAGGTTCCACGTACTTATACAGAGCCTACCCTGTGCCATTTAAATGGAATATAAATCCTAATCTCAATTCAACATGAAATACTACTAAACAAATGCCACCCCTTTTATTCATAAACTCTGAAGCACCTCCATCACAGATATTGCGGTTGTCAAAAGTATATTTAGAAGCCAACGCCAAAACATCAGTGACCCCACCCCTTCCTCCCCCTTGACAGCAATCCAAGCCCCCCCAACCCCACCCAACCACTCCCCCACCCCTGCACTACACCCCCCTTACAAAGCATCAGGACCTAGGTCCTTGTGATGGTTAATAAGCTGGCTACCCACCGCTCCCCCTGGATCCTTCCTCCCATCTTAGCCACAAAAAAAACAACGGGGGGAGATCAAAATAATACAGGCCAGAGAGATATCACCAGAACCCCTCCCCACCCTTATACCTACAAAAGATAGTGACCCCTGTGAAGAAGAGCAGAAGAAAGGAGAACAATAAATAAACCTAAATAGAATTCAAGAATTCCTTTGCCTTCATTTCAGATAGGAAAAATCTTGTCTGACCCTGGTAGATTATTTTCAGCTTCTATGGGAAAAACAGATAGGCTTGCGCACACTTTGCTTGAAATGGAGCTAATAGCTGGCGGAGCTGCCCCCTCCGCTCAACTGTTGCCTGACAGAAGTCTGGTGTGACAAAGAACTCACAGTCTTTCCCTACTTTCTTCCTATCCGGTCTTGCTAGGTCGTATACTCCCTCCCTAGCCAAGGAATTATTTAGGCAAATCAGTATAGCCCTAGGCTTATTCGTAAATGAGTCAGACTTCTGTTTTAGCTTGAAGGGAAAGCGATGAGCTGGTAGAACCTCCACCTGCCAGTCCCTCTGTTTTAAGTCTGGAAATGCTTCCGAGAAAGTTACACGACAAACTGCCTGACGTCAGACCCCTCTCTGCCCTCCGGAATTCCTAAAATTCTTAAGTTATTCCTCCTGGCTCTATTTTCCAGGTCCGTCAGCTTCCAGATCATATCATCCCTCTGTGCCTTAACCATATCCGTGAGACCCTTCTGTATTGCCAGGTCGTCCTCCAAGGCAGAGATCCTTTCCTCAGCCTCTACAATTATAGAAGCTATATCCGAACATGTTTTGGTGACTCTCCGGATTGAGTTCTGCATCTTTCGACACGCCCTTTGTGTCCGAGAGCTCTCCTGGCGCGTCTCTTCCCGATGGGCCATGATAATCTGGTAGATGGTTGACAGCGTTATTTCTGCAGGTGGCCCTTGAGTACCATTGATAGCTTTAGAAACATCGGCAGATCCGGACTGGGTAGAGAACAAGTAATCCCAAACCATTGATCCTGCAGAGCCTGTTAATCCGGATACCTTATTTGAAGCAAGCCCCTATTGATCGTTTGACTTAGAATTTATAGATCTGAGAACAGTTCCCTCCCCTCGGGCAAAAAGTTTGGCCTTTTGAGCTTCACCGAGCTGCCAATCAGTTAAATCACTATCGTCATCCGTCCATTCTTTATCTGGGTCTTCATCCTCTGAGGATCCTGTATGTTCCGACAAAGAGTAGAATTTTTCAGCACCCTCAGTCTCTTTGCCAGAGCCACTGCCATCAACTGGGGCCTGTAAACTATGCTCTTGAGCTTCTGCGCTTGCCAAATCAATGTCTTCACTGGGTGCTTCCTGATTCCGTTAGTTTGGTTGATCAGCCATAGACACAGCAGGAGAATACAGAACTACATCTCCCATAGTTCCATTATTCGGAAAAGAAACCCGGTATGGAGTTCACTTTCCCCTTTAGAGACTGTTGCAAGAGTGCTGCCACTTTCACCTGGAGGTAACAAGTCGCTGTTTGGGCAGACCGATACTTGGACCGATAGGCCCCCCCTGCCCGTGGAAGATGCGGGGACCCGCTGTACTCAGGGGCCGTAACACACATGTTCTCCTCAAGGACAACAGGCAAGTCTGCCTTTAGAACAGCCCCGTCCAGTTCATTGCGGTTTGCCGCTTTTCCCGCAACCGCTTGCCCCGCTTACCGGTACCTCTACTCACTGGAGTATCTACCTTCTTTGACTTCTCCGCTTGCAGCTTGAAAAGCGAGGGAAGCGTCTGCTTCGTTTTGCCGACGCCCGCCACGTCTCCTCTGTACCGCGGATGGTTTGTAAGTCTTTTCCCCCGCTGAGGACTTTCCCGGGGGTAGCTGACTGCGTTATAGCAATGTGGGTCTTTGAAGTCTTCGGCGGCGCTTTAGGGGCCATTACGCCAGAGACACACCAGGATGCCCAAGAGAGACCGGACCGCACTGAAATATATCCAAGCAGGGGTATTTTAATAGATAATTCATGCCGTGGCAGAGTCAGACGCTAAAACATAGCCTCAGAGCTGCCTGCTGCTTGCTTCGTCACAGCGGTAGCCTCACATGTATGGAATTGGCCAGGAGAGCTCGGAGTGACCGGCCGCCATCTTGCCCCTGTGTCAAAGAGTAAATAAGGGTAAATAAGTCCAGGCCCCGACATGGCTCGTTTAGAATGCATTGTTAATTTTTTTTTTTTTAAATATATTTTTATTGAGTCAACAATTGTCAGATCAGCAGGTTACCATCGCATGCCGTAAAGACTTGTGTAAAATTCAGTATTCATTGTCAAAAAACAGTATTAACCAGGACTTTTTTCCCCCCTAACACTCCCTTCCCCTCCCCCACCGCCCCCACCCCCCGTCAGTGCGCCCTCGAGTGTCTTCGTGCTACACAGTGCCTATAATTCTGGTTGCTACCATTGTGAACACAAATCAGTGTAAAATAACATCCCCATGATTCTCAATAGATAGTAGATAGTAGATTTCGTCCGGTTGCCCAGGTGCGCTCCGACTCTCCCTCCTGAACTGTAAATATTTCTGGATGTGTCGTGTAGTGCTTAGCTCCTCCCTATATGTGATCAGGTGTCCCCGTCTAAAGCATTCCCCTCTGCGTCCCCGGGGTCCCCTGCTCTGATACTCGCTCCCTGATCTACCACTGCCTGTACCTTGTCACCCCCGTCCGGCTCAACCGGTGGACGAAGGTTCGTTACTAACGCTCCCCAGGCCCTTGCAACTTCCAGCGCCTTGTCATTAGAGGAACGTCTAGCCAGCTGGAGCCGAAGTGTAGCCTCGCTCCCCGCCCAGTGCTGGAAGCTCGCCTTCCATCTCCCAAAGCTAGGGCCCGTCCTAGTCTTCCAGTGTATGGTAAGCTCCCTCTTAGCCATGATTAAACCCAAATCATAAAATTTGCTTGTCACTTTAGTGTTAGGGGTATGCGTAAACCACAACAGGAGGCAGGTTCCCATCTCAGCTTCCAACTCACGCTCCGTCACTCGATTCAAGCATGCTATCACATCCATCCAATAAGAGCCTAATCCCGTACAGGACCAAAACATGTGACCAAAATCAGCGTCTTCTGCCTGGCACCGAGGACACAGCGACTGGGTCCCTCCAAAATACTGCTGGATCTTGACCGGGGTTAAATAGGCCCTGTGGAGGGTATAAAATTGGACCAATTGAAACCTGGCATTGCGGGTGCCCTTCCAAGCGCGCCTCAACAACTGTGGCCACGTCGTCTCAGGAATAAGCCTACCAAGATCTTGCTCCCATTTACCCTTCAAGTTGTCCAGAGGGGAAAGGTGTTCCATGGACAATCGCCAATACAAACAGGTGATGGCCTTAAACGTACCCGCCGCCATGGTGATGTATTGGCACCCCATCGATGTCGAGGGCTCCGACAATCCCATTTTCCAGTGTTTCTGGATTCCCGCCACTAGGGCAGCGTGCAATAAGTAGTCCCCCCTTGGTAGGTCAAAGGCCTCCCGCAACGCCGGGAAAGGCATCAAGACACCATCTCTATATAGATCCCCAACCATGTGGAGACCGCGCTCCTCCCAGCCAGCCAACGCTGACCAGTCTCCGCCATGAGGGAGGGCCGTGCACATACCCAAGGGGATTTCCGGGGCATAGGGGCTCGCAAACACTGCACGCCTCTGACTTCGCAGCCAGCATGACCGGAGGGTGCGCTCTTCAAGGGTGAGCTGGCCCAATTGAAGCTTCTGCCGGAGAATAACGAACGACAGTACGTGCCTAGGGATGACTCTGCCCTGCGGACCGTCTGGCCCCCTGAACTCTTGTGCCAGAGCCTGTGTAAGCCACTGTAGCTGTGCCGCCAGATAGTACCACTCTAAGTCCGGAGCCGCCAGCCCCCCCTCTTCCCTCGGTCTCATCAGGGTGGCCAACGCTATCCGTCGTCTGCCAGATCCCCAAATAAACCCTGTCATCATCACCCGGAGCGTCCGAAAAAAGGAAGCAGGGATCCAGATCGGCAAAGTACGAAAAAAATAGAGCAGCCGTGGGAGAGCCACCATCTTCAAGAGTGCTATGCGCCCAGCTACTGATATGGGGAGAGTACGCCAGAACGCTATACTGCCTCTGAGCCCTCTCAGCGCGCCACCCACATTCCCGTCAAAGAGGTCGGCAGGAGCGTGATATATGCGGACACCCAAATACGGTAGGCAGGCAGGTTCCCACCTCAGGCCATCCAGCGCCGGGGGCGGCCGACCCTCAGGGGAGAGGGGAAACAAACAGGTCTTGTTCCAATTCACCCGTAAACCGGACAAGCGGCCGAAGTCCCCAAGCAAGTGCCTAGCGCCCTGCAAGGCGTCCCTTGTGTCAGCCAAATATAAAAGGAGATCGTCCGCATATAACGATATGTGATGAAGCTCCCCACCATTTTATTGTGCGGGGCGGAGTAATGCATAAAGCCGTCCTCCTCTTTTTTATGCCTATACCAGACATCAACAAGTCCATGCTCAGAAACTAAAGTCTGGAGGGCCTTGAAGACCCTTGGCTTCCTCCCATGATACTTTTGATTACTTAGCAAATTAAAGTTACCTGGCAGATGAATATTCATATCACCACAAACAATCATTGGGTGCGGCCATAATGCTAATTCCACATTTAAGCATTTCAGAGTTTCGGGGTCGTCTAAGTTAGATCCGTAGATCAAGCAGATTGACATAGATCTATTGTTAATCAAGATTTCAGCTATCGCCCATCTTCCTGCTCTATCCACTTTTACCCTTTTACCGACCCCGACCCCCGCCTTAGCAGTATGGCCAAACCTCTAATCATTGAGGACTGTCTTGTGCAAGCTACTAAATCAAACCCCAAGATTTTCAGACACTCCCGCTCCCCCATGGCACATGTGTTTCTTGTAGGCATAGTATGTCCGTTTGCATTGTATGTAACATTTTAGATAAGAGCTCCCGCTTCTGGCCATCATTTAGACCACAGAGGTTCCACGTACTTATACAGAGCCTACCCTGTGCCATTTAAATGGAATATAAATCCTAATCTCAATTCAACATGAAATACTACTAAACAAATGCCACCCCTTTTATTCATAAACTCTGAAGCACCTCCATCAGAGATATTGCGGTTGTCAAAAGTATATTTAGAAGCCAACGCCAAAACATCAGTGACCCCACCCCTTCCTCCCCCTTGACAGCAATCCAAGCCCCCCCCAACCCCACCCAACCACTCCCCCACCCCTGCACTACACCCCCCTTACAAAGCATCAGGACCTAGGTCCTTGTGATGGTTAATAAGCTGGCTACCCACCGCTCCCCCTGGATCCTTCCTCCCATCTTAGCCAAAAAAAAAACAACGGGGGAGATCAAAATAATACAGGCCAGAGAGATATCACCAGAACCCCTCCCCACCCTTATACCTACAAAAGATAGTGACCCCTGTGAAGAAGAGCAGAAGAAAGGAGAACAATAAATAAACCTAAATAGAATTCAAGAATTCCTTTGCCTGCATTTCAGATAGGAAAAATCTTGTCTGACCCTGGTAGATTATTTTCAGCTTCTATGGGAAAAACAGATAGGCTTGCGCACACTTTGCTTGAAATGGAGCTAATAGCTGGCGGAGCTGCCCCCTCCGCTCAACTGTTGCCTGACAGAAGTCTGGTGTGACAAAGAACTCACAGTCTTTCCCTACTTTCTTCCTATCCGGTCTTGCTAGGTCGTATACTCCCTCCCTAGCCAAGGAATTATTTAGGCAAATCAGTATAGCCCTAGGCTTATTCGTAAATGAGTCAGACTTCTGTTTTAGCTTGAAGGGAAAGCGATGAGCTGGTAGAACCTCCACCTGCCAGTCCCTCTGTTTTAAGTCTGGAAATGCTTCCGAGAAAGTTACACGACAAACTGCCTGACGTCAGACCCCTCTCTGCCCTCCGGAATTCCTAAAATTCTTAAGTTATTCCTCCTGGCTCTATTTTCCAGGTCCGTCAGCTTCCAGATCATATCATCCCTCTGTGCCTTAACCATATCCGTGAGACCCTTCTGTATTGCCAGGTCGTCCTCCAAGGCAGAGATCCTTTCCTCAGCCTCTACAATTATAGAAGCTATATCCGAACATGTTTTGGTGACTCTCCGGATTGAGTTCTGCATCTTTCGACACGCCCTTTGTGTCCGAGAGCTCTCCTGGCGCGTCTCTTCCCGATGGGCCATGATAATCTGGTAGATGGTTGACAGCGTTATTTCTGCAGGTGGCCCTTGAGTACCATTGATAGCTTTAGAAACATCGGCAGATCCGGACTGGGTAGAGAACAAGTAATCCCAAACCATTGATCCTGCAGAGCCTGTTAATCCGGATACCTTATTTGAAGCAAGCCCCTATTGATCGTTTGACTTAGAATTTATAGATCTGAGAACAGTTCCCTCCCCTCGGGCAAAAAGTTTGGCCTTTTGAGCTTCACCGAGCTGCCAATCAGTTAAATCACTATCGTCATCCGTCCATTCTTTATCTGGGTCTTCATCCTCTGAGGATCCTGTATGTTCCGACAAAGAGTAGAATTTTTCAGCACCCTCAGTCTCTTTGCCAGAGCCACTGCCATCAACTGGGGCCTGTAAACTATGCTCTTGAGCTTCTGCGCTTGCCAAATCAATGTCTTCACTGGGTGCTTCCTGATTCCGTTAGTTTGGTTGATCAGCCATAGACACAGCAGGAGAATACAGAACTACATCTCCCATAGTTCCATTATTCGGAAAAGAAACCCGGTATGGAGTTCACTTTCCCCTTTAGAGACTGTTGCAAGAGTGCTGCCACTTTCACCTGGAGGTAACAAGTCGCTGTTTGGGCAGACCGATACTTGGACCGATAGGCCCCCCCTGCCTGTGGAAGATGCGGGGACCCGCTGTACTCAGGGGCCGTAACACACATGTTCTCCTCAAGGACAACAGGCAAGTCTGCCTTTAGAACAGCCCCGTCCAGTTCATTGCGGTTTGCCGCTTTTCCCGCAACCGCTTGCCCCGCTTACCGGTACCTCTACTCACTGGAGTATCTACCTTCTTTGACTTCTCCGCTTGCAGCTTGAAAAGCGAGGGAAGCGTCTGCTTCGTTTTACCGACGCCCGCCACGTCTCCTCTGTACCGCGGATGGTTTGTAAGTCTTTTCCCCCGCTGAGGACTTTCCCGGGGGTAGCTGACTGCGTTATAGCAATGTGGGTCTTTGAAGTCTTCGGCGGCGCTTTAGGGGCCATTACGCCAGAGACACACCAGGATGCCCAAGAGAGACCGGACCGCACTGAAATATATCCAAGCAGGGGTATTTTAATAGATAATTCATGCCGTGGCAGAGTCAGACGCTAAAACATAGCCTCAGAGCTGCCTGCTGCTTGCTTCGTCACAGCGGTAGCCTCACATGTATGGAATTGGCCAGGAGAGCTCGGAGTGACCGGCCGCCATCTTGCCCCTGTGTCAAAGAGTAAATAAGGGTAAATAAGTCCAGGCCCCGACATGGCTCGTTTAGAATGCATTGTTAATTTTTTTTTTTTTTAATATATTTTTATTGAGTCAACAATTGTCAGATCAGCAGGTTACCATCGCATGCCGTAAAGACTTGTGTAAAATTCAGTATTCATTGTCAAAAAACAGTATTAACCAGGACTTTTTTCCCCCCTAACACTCCCTTCCCCTCCCCCACCGCCCCCACCCCCCGTCAGTGCGCCCTCGAGTGTCTTCGTGCTACACAGTGCCTATAATTCTGGTTGCTACCATTGTGAACACAAATCAGTGTAAAATAACATCCCCATGATTCTCAATAGATAGTAGATAGTAGATTTCGTCCGGTTGCCCAGGTGCGCTCCGACTCTCCCTCCTGAACTGTAAATATTTCTGGATGTGTCGTGTAGTGCTTAGCTCCTCCCTATATGTGATCAGGTGTCCCCGTCTAAAGCATTCCCCTCTGCGTCCCCGGGGTCCCCTGCTCTGATACTCGCTCCCTGATCTACCACTGCCTGTACCTTGTCACCCCCGTCCGGCTCAACCGGTGGACGAAGGTTCGTTACTAACGCTCCCCAGGCCCTTGCAACTTCCAGCGCCTTGTCATTAGAGGAACGTCTAGCCAGCTGGAGCCGAAGTGTAGCCTCGCTCCCCGCCCAGTGCTGGAAGCTCGCCTTCCATCTCCCAAAGCTAGGGCCCGTCCTAGTCTTCCAGTGTATGGTAAGCTCCCTCTTAGCCATGATTAAACCCAAATCATAAAATTTGCTTGTCACTTTAGTGTTAGGGGTATGCGTAAACCACAACAGGAGGCAGGTTCCCATCTCAGCTTCCAACTCACGCTCCGTCACTCGATTCAAGCATGCTATCACATCCATCCAATAAGAGCCTAATCCCGTACAGGACCAAAACATGTGACCAAAATCAGCGTCTTCTGCCTGGCACCGAGGACACAGCGACTGGGTCCCTCCAAAATACTGCTGGATCTTGACCGGGGTTAAATAGGCCCTGTGGAGGGTATAAAATTGGACCAATTGAAACCTGGCATTGCGGGTGCCCTTCCAAGCGCGCCTCAACAACTGTGGCCACGTCGTCTCAGGAATAAGCCTACCAAGATCTTGCTCCCATTTACCCTTCAAGTTGTCCAGAGGGGAAAGGTGTTCCATGGACAATCGCCAATACAAACAGGTGATGGCCTTAAACGTACCCGCCGCCATGGTGATGTATTGGCACCCCATCGATGTCGAGGGCTCCGACAATCCCATTTTCCAGTGTTTCTGGATTCCCGCCACTAGGGCAGCGTGCAATAAGTAGTCCCCCCTTGGTAGGTCAAAGGCCTCCCGCAACGCCGGGAAAGGCATCAAGACACCATCTCTATATAGATCCCCAACCATGTGGAGACCGCGCTCCTCCCAGCCAGCCAACGCTGACCAGTCTCCGCCATGAGGGAGGGCCGTGCACATACCCAAGGGGATTTCCGGGGCATAGGGGCTCGCAAACACTGCACGCCTCTGACTTCGCAGCCAGCATGACCGGAGGGTGCGCTCTTCAAGGGTGAGCTGGCCCAATTGAAGCTTCTGCCGGAGAATAACGAACGACAGTACGTGCCTAGGGATGACTCTGCCCTGCGGACCGTCTGGCCCCCTGAACTCTTGTGCCAGAGCCTGTGTAAGCCACTGTAGCTGTGCCGCCAGATAGTACCACTCTAAGTCCGGAGCCGCCAGCCCCCCCTCTTCCCTCGGTCTCATCAGGGTGGCCAACGCTATCCGTCGTCTGCCAGATCCCCAAATAAACCCTGTCATCATCACCCGGAGCGTCCGAAAAAAGGAAGCAGGGATCCAGATCGGCAAAGTACGAAAAAAATAGAGCAGCCGTGGGAGAGCCACCATCTTCAAGAGTGCTATGCGCCCAGCTACTGATATGGGGAGAGTACGCCAGAACGCTATACTGCCTCTGAGCCCTCTCAGCGCGCCACCCACATTCCCGTCAAAGAGGTCGGCAGGAGCGTGATATATGCGGACACCCAAATACGGTAGGCAGGCAGGTTCCCACCTCAGGCCATCCAGCGCCGGGGGCGGCCGACCCTCAGGGGAGAGGGGAAACAAACAGGTCTTGTTCCAATTCACCCGTAAACCGGACAAGCGGCCGAAGTCCCCAAGCAAGTGCCTAGCGCCCTGCAAGGCGTCCCTTGTGTCAGCCAAATATAAAAGGAGATCGTCCGCATATAACGATATGTGATGAAGCTCCCCACGCAGCGAGACCCCCTCGTACAATCGTCCCTGACGGGCATGGGCAGCTAGCGGTTCAATTGCGAGCGCAAACAGCAGTGGGGACAGAGAGCAGCCCTGACGGGTACCTCTCTCCACCTGGCAGGCCGCTGAGACAGTACGTCCCGTGCGAACCCGTGCAGTGGCAGAATTGTATAACAGGCTGGTCCAACGTATGAAATGATCCCCCAGACCAAAGCCCTTCAACACTCGAAACAAATACGACCACTCTACACTATCAAACGCCTTTTCGATATCCACCGACAGCACTGCTGCCCTCGCCGAGCCGTGTCCTCCATCCCCCATGATCCGGATCAATCGCCGAATACATGTCGCAGTATTCCCAGCAGGGATAAACCCCGCTTGGTCTGGATGTACCAGTGTGCCCATGTGATCTAAAAGGCACGTGGCCAGAATCTTACTGAGGATCTTATAGTCCACTGTGAGCATGGAGAGTGGGCGGTACGCGGCCCCCGACTCGGGGTCCCCACCCTTCTTCAGCAGCGGCACTATGATCGCTTCTCTCATGGTGGGCGGCAGCCTGCCCAGGGTCCATGCTTCCTGATAAACCGACTGCAAGTGTGGCACCAGTATATCCAAATACGCTGCGTAGAACTCCACCGGGAGGCCATCGGCTCCCGGCGTCTTTCCCCGAGCCATGTGTTTAACCGCTGCCCTAATTTCTCCCGGCGAGATAGGCTCCCCCAGCTTGGTGCCTTGTTCCGGGTCCAAATGTGTTAGCCCCGCGGCCTCTAGATAGTCGTCCAGATCCTCAGGGGGTTCCCTCATCTTGCTCTGATATAGCAGCATGTAATATTCCAAAAATCGGTTGTTCACTTCCGTTTGTGAGAAGACCAGGTCCCCTGCAGGCGTGGCCAGAGACATTATAGGGGAGCCCCGAACTGCCGGGTTAGCCAACCAGGCCAACAATGTCCCTACCTTGTCCCGTTCAGCATGAGCGCGGACTATATATTCCCTATAATCATAGCAGCGGAGACGCTCGACCTGCGTAGCCACTTCCTCGCGCGCTGTCGTCATCGCACTGGGCCGTTCCTATTTGCGTGGCTATCTATTTCTGCTTGACGCAGATTAGCCTCTTCCCGGTCGATATCCCGCAACAGTACCTTACGCGTCCCAGCGACTGATGAGATACATGTCCCTCTCACCACTGTTTTAAAAGCGTCTCATTCATGAGCTCTGCTCGACGCCGTCCCCGTGTTGTCTAAGAAGTAGCGCTCTATGCCCTCCCCTAGCTCCGCTGCAAACACGGAGTCCTCCAGCGTTGCCGGATTCAATCGCCACGTCGGGATCACCTGTCGCTGCCGCGACCAGAGCACGGCTATCAAGCAGGGGTTGTGGTCTGAGAGTGTCCTCGCTAAATACTCACTCTGGTACGTGAGCGCCAGTGCCCCCGGAGTACATAAAATGCCATCGAGCCGCACATGTAAATCATGCAGCACCGAGTAAAAAGAATAGTCCCTGTCCGAGGGATGCTGCGCCCGCCAAGCATCCACAAGACCCCACGCTTCCTGCCATTCCCTGCGTGCCTTGGCCACTCGTCGTACAGCCGACCGAGCCAGCGGAGGGTGAGAGCGGTCAGTGATGGAATTGAAGTCCCCCCCATAAACACCGTCCCAACCAAGAATGGCGCCAACTTCCCAGAGAGCCGCGCAAAGAATGCGGCATGGTCAGAGTTTGGAGCATAGATGCTGCTGAAGGTCACATCTCTGCCGTCCAAGCGGCCCAAAACCAGCACGTATCTCCCCTCTGGGTCTATAACAGTGGTCATAGGTTGGAAGGGGACCCCTGATCTCACCCAGACTAAAGTCCCCCTGGAGAAGGCAGAGTAAGTGGTATAAAACAACTATCCCCGCCATCTCTTTTGTAATGCCCGCCCCTCTGTCTGATCAATGTGTGTTTCTTGTAAAAAGGCCACCTGGATCCCCCTGCAAACTAAATATGCATGTACTTTATAACGTTTTCTCATGGAGTTCAGCCCTCGCACATTCCACGTGATACACTTTAATTCAAGTCGGGTCGCCATAGGAGAGGAAGACACAAAGCACAACCCAGCACAGTCTAACGGGCACATTGACAATCCCCTCTTGATCAGAACTTCCCCAACAACCCCCCACCCTAACTTTCCCCAGAACAGGCTCTAAACCGTAGGTACCCATCCAAACACAAACCCACTAAGGGAAATACCCTGGTAGCAACCAGAGTCTCACAGTAAGTATGAGGTAGAGGGGGTGGTCCAACACCAGCACGGGCCGGACAGCAACCTCACTTGTCCATTCTAATGGTCAGGCCTCGTATATGATATTCCCCCCCTCCCAGCAGTGCCCCGCCCCGAGGGCCCCCCCCAGGCAAATCTCTCCCCCCCCAGAAGACGCCCCCGCTCAATTCGGAGATCCAGCCCCCGACCTCTTCCGCTGAACCATGTCCACCCCTCCCAGTGGGGCGGCCCTGCTTCCTGGACGTGCCCCCTTACTGTGCACAGGTCGGAGTCCGGGATCAACACTCGTCCAGCACGCTGTCAGCAGTCCGTGGAGTAACCTCAGGCAGATGGTCATTGTCCTCCTCAGAACCCTCCGACCCCACCTCCTCCGACCCCTGGTGGGATGTAGTGTCCGCCAGGGACGACGCATTCGTCACTCCGGAAACGATAGCCACCGCCTGTAGCGCCGCTTGCCGCTCCAGTCCCGTCTGGGAATTTGTTGGCGATTTTCCATTCGCCCCACATTTCCAGGCGCGTCGGCTTCTTCGGGGTCTTGGCTGTATCTCGGCCTCCGATTCCCGTTGTCGTGGACCATCCTTGCCCGCGCGATAATGTTCGAGCCAGTGCCAAGCATCGTCGGGATTATCAAAAAAGGTCGCAGTCCCATCTACCATCACCTTCAGGCGTGCGGGGAAGAACAAAGCGTACTGTATACCCTCCGAGCGGAGTGCCCTCTTAACAGTCATAAAGGAAAAACGGCTGCGTAGGACCTCCTGGGAATAATCAGGGTAGAGGGAGACTGATGCATTGTCCACTTTATAGGGACCAGACGTCCGGGCATTCCACAGTATGAAATTGCGGTCCTTGAAATGGAGCAGACGTGCGACCACTGGCCTGGGGGGACGGCCCTGGGCCGGGGGCCGGGCCGGCCCACAATGGGCCCTCTCCAGGGTATAGAACTGCGACAGGCCTTCAGGAGCGACCACCTCGCGCAGCCACTTTTCCAGAAAGTCAACCATATTGCCCCCTTCGCATTTTTTCAGAAAGGCCCACCACCCTTATGTTGTTGCATCTGTTACGCCCTTCCGCGTCTTCGGCCCTCCTTTCCAGCAATTGCACTCTACGCGATAGGTCATTCAGCGACGCATCCGTCGCCTTCTGCGCAGGTTCCAACGTTGCAAGCGCAATTTCCGTGCCCTTTACGCGCATCCGCCAGCTTGCCGTGGTCAGCCCGCAGCAGTCCAAGGCTGGTTGAGATTCGCGTTATATCGTGGTGCAAGGATTCTTTTGTGTCCGCTATGGCCTTAAGAATTTGGTCCATTTGCTGTTGCTGTAACCCCACAGCCGGACCCCCAGCTGGGTTGTGGTCTTGAGGGTCATGCGAGTCGTCAACCGGGTCAATCTGCGGTGTCTCCGGGACGCGCCTCGGCTTCCCCATGATCCGCTCTCGATATCAGCGGCTCAACGCAAAGACCCCCCAGGCCAGGTGCTCCCAACCGTGCACCGCCAGAAGGGCTAGGGTGTGCGCCGGCGGGTCTCCCCTATGCTCGTGGTCCACGTCGCCCAGCCTCACCACAATGGTAGTCCTCTGTGCTTCGTGCACCAATCAGGGGTCAAGCACCAGCAGCTGCCTGTCCGGGACAGACCTCCACCCGGCCCCTCCGCCAGAACCGGCAGGAGATGGACTCTCTCCGCCTCGCCGGCACCCCTCTCTCCACGGCGGCGTTCCTCTCCACCAGGATGTGGCCCCTGCAGGCACTGCCCCCACGACTCCAGACGCCACTCCGGGCACATCACCATCCTCCTCACACGGTGTGTACTCCCAGTAGATTACCGCACCCGGGGCGCCGAGGCAGGCCGATCAGAAGACTGGAGCAGACACTCCAGTGAGTCGTCCTTGCGATCACCCTCTAGGCACGCAGGCAGGCCACCAAATTGCAGGGCAGGGAGTCGGCATGAATACCTGCGCTTGCCGTCGCCCGCCGATGAAGCCAGCTCTCCCCCAGGACGAGGTGCAGGGAAGCAAGCACCGGAAGAAGGGGGACTTCACAACATTAAGGCTTTGACACCCTTACAGTCGCAGGGAACTCCCGCCGTATCACCACGGCAGCACCGTCCTCAGAAATGCATCCCGGGGCCCCGAGCGGGAGTTCAGGCGTACCTCCGACCCCCTGCCGTCGCCGACGTGGCCCCAGGTTCGCTCCGACAGCACTGCTTTTCCAGGCCCCGCCCTCTGTCTTGATGCTGCAATCCACGCACTCTGCTGCGGCGTCCCCGCCAAGCCGCAGTCCACCACCGGCGGGCACAGGATCACTCGGGGCCGGGGATGCCAGGCTCCGGACAGGCCGTAGGCAAAATGGCCGGGCCACTTCAAAGGCGGCAGCCGCAGACGCCGCGCCGGCGGCCCTCGCCGTCGGAATCGGGGCCCAACCTGGACGCAGGCACCCCACCTCCCCGGGAGGCCCCCGCCGAGGGCTCCGACACCGCCGAGGGAGTCACAGGACAGGATAAATGCTGAGGCTGACACGGAGCATGGGGCTCACACGTCCATTCCCGGTAATGCCTAAACCACGCCCCCCTAGAATGCATTGTTAATGTTTACACATGTAACATTTTACCTCAGCAGTTAAGGAGCTCACTTTGTAATGTCCAAGTAGGAAATGGTTCTTCCAGGGTGATTTTATTGAGAACAATTTTAGCATTTATTTGGTGCCCCCAAGAGCAGAGAATGGTTATCCTTTGGTTTTGCTCCCTCTGTTCTCTGTTCTGCCGACAAAAAAACACAGCCCACTGAAAGAGCCACTTCATTTGGACATCTGAATCTATAGAACTACTTTCGAGGATCGCGCAAATCCTAGTCTCCACACTAACCGGTAACAGCAAAGAAAAACGGATGACTTCCCATATGAAAGAAAACACAATATTATAAAAATAAAGCCGAATGTAAGTAGATGTGGTGCTTATCTCCAAATTCAACAAAAGATAACTGGTAATTGCTTTTTTATCGCAAAGGCTATAATTTGAAAGTGGTGGCTGCTGAAAAGCTTCCTATCTTGGGTTTAAATGTTAGGGTTTATAGATCTTTAACTTGGGGGGTTCTTTAGAAAGTGCAGGTAGTCAAATTACTTCAACAGAAGGCTACTTTCCAAGGCTTCAGAAAAGAAATGATGAGAATTTGGATCGCAACATAAATGGCTACGGCTGAGAAAAAGAAGAAATATTTTAAAGGGAAGTCCTACCATTACGTTTTACTTGGGGTATTATGACCAATAATACTCAGTTACAAGACGCATACACACAAAGTTCCGTGTCGCTCTTCCACCTGAAACGTGTCAAGGAGAGAGAAAGATGGCGGCTGCCAAGTGTTAATTTTGGCAAAAAGTGTGAAAAGTTACAGTAGCAAATAGAAAGGGACTGTATGATTCTGGGTTAT
The DNA here is from genome assembly GCF_964261635.1 of Lissotriton helveticus. Classification (NCBI taxonomy): domain Eukaryota; kingdom Metazoa; phylum Chordata; class Amphibia; order Caudata; family Salamandridae; genus Lissotriton; species Lissotriton helveticus. Next base: position 1,008,022,661 of record NC_136065.1, on the reverse strand, counting down.
TATTGTACTGTGTCCATGTCAGTTTCTAAATAGGTTTTGGACAGAACTTCACCTCCAGTCATAAAAGTAAAAGCTTACTTTAAATCGGTATACTGTGCTGATGTGAATATATCCAATTAAACCCTCCATGAAAAATACCATTACTGTAACTTGTGATTCGCCCCTGGGCATTTTCTGCTTCCCGATTCTGCACTCCAGAGTTAAGAATGGGGGATAACATACAGGATTTGTATTAATGACACTGCTGTAAAATCGCATGCTTTCCCTCCATCTGACCTTCTGTTCCTGTCAAAATTCCTCCGGGTATTGCTAACAGGGATTTGCTCAGGGAAATACCCCTGGTCAAAATTAACTTTGTAACCAACTCGGAATTTGTGGAATGTGAATTTGGGCAGCAACAGTGTTTGCACCAGATTTCAGATTATTTACTGCAATTATGCTATTGTTCTTGGGCACTGCGGCCTCATTTACAGATAAATCATGCAACACAGCAAGTGGAGTTGCTACACTGCACTGCGTAAACTGGAGAATGCAGAACTGCACCATATCTACAAAGAGGTGGCACAGTTTTGCGTCCTCCCTGTCCTGGCACTCTTCAAGCAGTCATGCACCAACACAGACACTATTGTGCCAAATGTAAGACCCTGCGTTGTGTTCAGCATAGTTTTTGTGCAGGAAACGAAGAAGAAAAAATAAGGGGAAATAAAAATACTTGTCCTTGTTATGCCAGACTCAGGGAAGAGCAGGAATTTGGCACAATTCCATGTCTCCAATTCTTGGTGGATATGGTTTTGAGCCTGTTAGACCGAACCCTTTTTGCAGGCTTATCCCCAAACGTTTAGCCTTTTGCCTCCTGTTGATCTATCCCTGTTTTCATAGGATTCTGAGCAATTTGCCACTGCTGATCAGTGCTAACATGGATATGCTCTCTGTGTAAATTGTGAATATGGTTGATTATCTTTGATTGGCATATTTGATTTACTGGTAAGTCCTAAGTAGAGTGCACGGTGTATGCCAGGGTGTGTAAATCAAATGCTACTAGTGGGCTTACAATAAAGGCTTTGGGGTAACCCATCCACGTGCAGAACCTGGGGATAGAAATGTTATATGGACAGTCGTTCTGCCACGAAAGAAACCGTCAAGTTTAGTAATGTGCCCACACAGTTGTAGGACCATCAAATAACAATTCAACAAACCGCAACACAGACCATATATACAAACAAAAACACAGCTAAATTGGAAAGTGTTAATCAATATATTAAAAACGCCATACATCTATATATATATATATATAATATTTCAATTTAGTTGAGTTTTATGTTTGTATATATGATCAGTGTTGTGGTTTGTTGAATCATTAATTGATGGTCCTTCCTCAGTGAGGACACATTACTAAACTTTACACTTGTGGGTTTGCAGCACTAGTTGTGCCACACACATGAGTAGCCCTTTAAATGTGACTCAGCCCTACAACTGTAGTGTCTGCGCATGCAGTTGTTAACTGACATGTCAAGTTGGCAAGGGCACCCACTTGCCATTCCCAAACCTTCCCTTTTCTTACATGTCAGCCACTCCTAATGTAGACCCACGGTACCCTCATGGGCAGGCTGCAGTATATGTGAAAGGTAGGACATGTGGTGTGTGTGTGTGACATGTCCTGATAGTGAAATACAGAGTATTTTGTTTTTCACTGTTGAAAGGCTGTCTGGCCCATAGGCTAATATTGGGGCTGTACTGTAACATTTTACATGTATAACTTTCAATTGGGGCAAGATGGAAAAAGAGAGTTTAGGCTCTCTGAACACAGAATTTATTAACGCACCTTTTGATAAAGGTGTTTTTTGGCATAGTGCATTTGAAAGAGGACCTTTTCTTACTGGAAAATTACGTGTGCCTCTGCTTGCTTCTGTGTTCAGTGTCTGGTTTTGGAGTGACAGGAGCTGGGGTGTGCATTCACTCTACACAGTCACAAGGAGGGTTGAGGTGTGTCCTGCCTTATCTAGGTGACTCATAGCTGGGCTGAATAGACCTGGTCTGCATTAAGAGTGTAAGGAGGAGTTTCACTAGCCCTTGAATAGGCTGTGTCTCCTTTGAACAATGCTGTCTCCACCCCCAGTGGTCATGTTGGACCTGGTAGGACAGAACTGGTTTGGAGTGAGCTCAGAGACTCTGAAGCCAAGAGAACAATGGGATGAAATGGGATATAAGTTTCGGACCTTAAACCCCAGGAGATTAGATTACTTCAAGAAACAAGAGGACCCTGCCAAGAATAAGAGCGGAGGACTGTGTGAGGATCGCTGCCTTTTGTGTGTGGGGTGGGTTGGCCTGCAGTTGCAGCTTCTGTCTGTGGTGGAGAAAATGTACTGACTCTTTTTGCGCTGCTGTGGTATTCTACTTGTGAAGAAAATCTCAGCCTGTTTGTGCTGGCCTCCTGCCTTGGAAGAACCAGGAACAACAAAGTCTTCCTACTGTGTGCTTTTACTTAGATTTTAGACAGTTCTAGTGCTTGCACTCTATTTTACCAGGTTCTGGTGCTTGCACTCTGGTTTGCACCGTCATGGTGCTGTAACTCTTTTCTTGGCAAACATCCTGGTGCCCCTTTCCTCCTGCTACCCCTCGCCTGCTGTTTGAAAGCCACACTGCTCTTTCTGTGACAAAGGATCTCTTGAGGATCTCTTGTGCAGAGCTGTAAGGTTTCCAACCTCAAAGAAGGGAAGTGTCGCCACTCCCCAGCTGGGTGAGTGTAACAGGATTGTGTGGTGTTGCATAGCAGCAGGGACAGAGGAAGACTCCCTCGGCACCCAGCAATCCCTTTAAAGGCCTCCAGAGGCTCCCAAAGCAAGTGTGGGAAAAACGGTCTACGCAGCAGCACGGCCCAGCTCCAGCCCATGCCCTGCCATTGCCAGATGGAGCCTGGCAAGCTCGGCTGAGCTGGGGTCCACAGGGAAATGAGCAGAAGGACTGCAGGAGCATTCAGCCGCCAGTGAGCCGGGGAAAATCATAAACAAATATCCTGCTCGCCCCCCTTGTTCAAAAGTACCTCACAGGCAGCCACGCAACTAGAGCAGTGGTAGCACACCGGGTATGGTGTGCTCTGAAAATGGTTAGCACCGCCATGCTAACCCCAAGGTGGGGATCTGAGCAAGTTCTCCCCCACAATTCTGTCAAATCCTAATGTAGGCTATTTGACCTGTGTCTGCTGAACCTGGTAGAACATGGCTCTCTGTAGCAGGAGTATTTTCTGAATATAGGCAACATACCAAAGTGTTCTCTGCCTTACCGTGACTATCGTGTTCAGGCGCTCAATGATATTCCCAGTAATGGTCTTTCTCATGATGGGTTCTTTTTGACATGTGCAACTGATAATTATTGATTTACTACACTAAATGTTATGTTCATGACAATTGCCTACTCAGCAAACTGCTTAGGAGTTATATGATGTGGTCTATGATTTATGTGGTGATGGTGAAATGTTTTGCTCTAATACAAAGCGATATTTTTAAATACTATTGTGTGGAGTCTCTTTTGTGGTGTATTTTGTGTGTCACTGGTGTGTGTGTTTCAAAAACGCTTTTATACATTGCCTCCTGGATAAGCCTGACTGCTCTGGCGATGCAACCGAGGGAGTGAGCAGGGGTTATCTTGAATGTGTAACTCCCTTACCCTCACTAGAGTGGTGGGTTCTGCCTGACTGAGGTGCGTACCCTAGCCAACCAGGAACCCCATTTCTAACAGCGTCAAAATCAATGGGTGGATGCTTGGGAACTCCCATGTACCACCCATGGAACACCCTGATGATGCTAAGTAATGCAAAGCAGTGTATTGCACTGCTTGTATTACTTATGGTTTCAAACCAACACACATATCCAGTCGCTTTGGTTTGTAAATTCCAACTTGGATTTTTCAACGGTCTGTGTTAAAAAAAGTAACCCGATGATAAAGCATTGTAACTCTGGGCCTATATTCCATCTACCTTTTCCATGGAAGCATTAGGACAATGAAAAAAAAATGATTGTGTGTGTGCTAGCCAAATATGCATGGTTTTTATTTTACAACACAAGAAGACTGAACAGCATATAACGTAGTTACATTTCTCAATTGTTATGTAAGGGAATGCATTTATTCCATCTATGCCTTTCATCGTAACCCTAGCCATCCACTCAGTCTCATGAATTATGCATCAGCATGAACTGCTGCTTACTGTACAGGGCGGTGACACAAATGTTAGGAGCAGAAATCATGAGAAATGATAGCAATAATCTCGAAGGGGGTTCAGACTCCCACTGTATTAGATTAAAACTATTTATAATAGTAGCGTACATTAGGCCTTTCATTTTCAAACCAATTAGTCAGAAGTGCTTGTACATATCTTAGTGATATCTATCTGTTCGGAACGTTTGCCAATAATGGCTTTCATTTCTAATGTCATAGTGTTCTACAGTGTGGATTTGCCTGTAGAATAAAAGTCTCTTTTGAATAACATTAGTCACATACACAGCACCGAGGTAAATGTCGATGAGTTCTTTGTGCTGCCAACTGCCTATGGTGTTATGAATGAAAAACATTTTCACTGAAGAAATGCAGTTTTATTTTTAATTCAATAATAATTAATTCAATATGTGAAAATCACAGTCTTAAATATCTCCAGAATGGGTAAAGCACTGAGGGGCATATCAACAAGGCAGCGATAAAAAATTATCGCCGCTCTTGCGGCCATTTTCAGCCGAAAAGCGGCAATAATTTTATCGCAATATTAGCAAGGTCACGCTACCGCGTAAATCCTTGCTTTAGCGCCCTTTCCTGTAATGCCCACCATTGCATCTCTAATGAGATGCGAAGTGGGCGTTCCAGCTCAAAATAACTGGAGAAATATCGCTAACCGACATTTCTCCATTTATCAATGGGCACGCTAACAAGCATAGCGATAAGAAAAGTAGCGCTTGGTTATCGCTACTTTCCTTACGCCTGCTTTTCCTTTGACTAAACAATGTTAGTCAATGGGTGGTGGATTATAGGGCTGAGACCTCCCAGTCCTATCAACAAGGATATTGCCCTTTTCCATGGAACATCGCAGGAAAACCAGCGATGTTCCATCTCAGGAATAATTATCGCCATAGCGCTATGCGTTGGTAATACGGCGCTAGCATCGCGATAATTATCTGAGATAGCAGGCAATAAAATTCCTCACGCTAAGGGCGGCCAGCGATAATTAGCGCTGCAGCTTGTTGATATGCTCCTGAGTTCTAATTGATTGAAAAAACGATGCAATACCGCAATTGCAGTTCAAAGAAACAACAGAGGAAGGTTTAACATATCTAAACCAGAGGGAACTGAACACTTCCAAAGTTTTGAATCTGATTGCAACAACCTCATCCATTAAACGCTGCTGGAAATAAATTGATCCTTTATCATAGCAGATGCCGGCAAAGAAACTCTGAATACGTAGACAAAGAAAGATGCAAAAGCAAAAGGCAGAAATAGGCAATATAGGGAATCAGGGAAATAAAAAAAAAGAAAGGAAACCGTAGCTTTCGGATGCATTTTAATTGACACTAAACTGCAACAGCTCAACACAGATGCATAGTTCCGTGTTCAGTCATTCAAAGGAGCACCATTGCAATGGCGGGAAACTCGGAATCACACTCTCAATGGGTCAAACAGTCCAGAGGCCCAGAGGATGATTTTTTCAATAAAGTTCCTCTCTACCAGCCCTTATCACTCATGTAAGAAAATGATCTGCCGTAGTTATATTTATATAATGATCGGAAGCTCTGACGCGGAGTGAGCTATATCTGCATCATTGGTTGGACCCAACTATGTGGCTCAACCTTGCCTGTGTGCTCACAAAATTAGTGTTAGACTGTAAGATTTGCACAAAGTGCAGTTTTTGAAAAGCACAGCTGTACGCTTCCCTTGTCTGTCTGTGTGCAGTTTTCATCTCGGGTATGGAAATGTATGTGATGGTGCAATTGTTTGTGTCCAAACCGTTGTCTGACAAACGTTCCCTGTCAAAACATTTTAACAAATTATGGGTCAGATGTACTAGCACTGGTCCCAAAATAATGTTCACAATCTGCGTCCGTTATTTGTGCCACCAATAAATATTTTAACCAACCAATGTATGTACCATTAGGTTTGTACATAAAAAACAGAATCTAATTGAGTCACAATGCGCCCTGCCTAATTAATAGCCATTAAGTACCTTTCTAATAATATCAGGGAGAATGGCCTGTAAGGGTCTTCAGGCCACCATGTCTGTGATTGATTTTCAATAAAGTAAACATATATTTTTTTAATACAGCCATTTTTTCTTGAACAAAATGGGGCTCAGTTTAAAACAAAAGCTTTTTTTCCCAGTGTTTTAAAGTTTGTTTTAATCAGCAGTGGTCCCTTGGACCACTGATTACTCTTCAACTAACTTTTTTTTAAAGATTCATAAAGCAGAAGTGGGTTAACTTGCGAATGGGTTGCCACCTCCTTTGAGATGTCAGTACGTTTTCATTGATTTGTAACTGAATTTTGGTTGCAAAACATTTTGACATAAAATACCAACTTGGTATTTAGAAGGGACACCTTCAACACACCCTTGAGGATGCCAAATCATTATCCATTCAGAATCCATTTTAGGAGTCAGAAAAACATTTTTCTAATTTTTTGGATTCTTAAAATTGGATAAATTACGTAGGGAAAAGCATTTCAGGCTTTTGCAACTGTTAAAATGCAAAAGTAAATCTGGCCCTTTTCTCCTTTTATGAATCTCTTCGTCTTGTCATCTGTTTCAAAACTCCTCCATGCCCCTTTTGTCATATTGGACCTTCTTTGCCTCCTACTCTTTTCATGATGATCCTGCATTTTGTTTGTGAATTTTTACCCAATTCATTTTTTTAGTTATAACCCTATGACTCCTTTTTAACATACCATCTTCACAGCTATACTCTGCTCAGCATCAGGAAAGGTAGCAGGACCAGATGGGGCACCAGTGGAGTTTTTTAAACACAATATAGATCTATGGACCCCGCTGCTAATAAATGTTTTTAGGTCCATAATAATTGGGAGCAAATTGAGTCATGGAGGCAGTCAGTTACAGTTACCATATATAAAAAAGGTTATAAGAATGTTCCATCCAACTAAAGCCCGATTACACTGCTTGAATCTTTGGTAGGGCCACGGGGTTCTCCTCGGAAAGGGAACTACAGAGCAAGCTCTAAATCTCTCCCTAATCATTTGTAAATATGTCAAGGCCAGGAGAGGGGCCTTACCTATGGACTTTATGGACCTCTCCTCTGCCATTGACTTCATGGATAGATATAAAATGTGGGGCATCATGGGCTTGCAGGAGTTGATTCATCCTTATTGCATTTGTTAAAAAGGCGAACAGACTCACTGTATTAAAGTTACCCGTGGGGTGAGACAAGGCTGCATCCTGGTGCCCTTTTAATTTCTTTTTTATATTAATGCCCTTGACTCCTTTTTAACATACTTTTCCCCTGATGGCCCCAAAATTGGACACCTAGGGCCCTATTAGGATGTCGGGTGGATCGCCACCGACATCCTTCCCCGCCCGCCACTCATTTCCCCCGCCATATTACTATGGCGGGGGGAGTGTGGCGGACGGTAATACCGTCCGCCGACTTTTTAACCTGATGCGTGCGGGCGGAATTCCGCTCGTATGCTGAGAATTTGTAAAGTGCACTTTACATGACGAGCTGGGCTCGTCATGAGCGTGCGAGGAGGCTACCTCATGACGAGCCCAGCTCGTCATCAGCGTCGAAGGGGTTAAAAGGGAGAGTCCTAGGATACTGGAAAAACTCGTATTAATTGAATTGATAAATTGATCCCACCTAAAACCTCCAAGTATGTTCTAATTAACAACTGTTCGGTTTTCTATTAGTCACTGTATAATATGTCACTGTTGGTTTTGTTTACTATCCTGGTGCACAAAAGTTACTTGGATCACGTTTTACCTATTATATAGTGTGAATACACAGTAATTGCCTATACCCCTTTTCTTCTTATGATTTTTGTTTATAAATGAAAAGTTACGCCTATTTTCGGCTGAAGAGGGCTTGAGAGAAATGCATTGTTTGTGGGCTTCAATTCTTGAAATTTAGATTGATTCTATGTTTATTTAATGGAAAAACAGAGTTAGACGGGTGTAATTTCCATTCAGTTGTTATAAGAAAGGAACACTCCTTATCATAGCCTTCACATCTAATGTTGTAATGAGTTCCTTGTGAACATTGTTTATTGGCTTACTAGCTTTACCCACTCCAAAAGGGCCCATGGGTTGCTCTTGTTTTTTGTTTGAATACATTCCAATGAAACGTTTTAGGAAAATCCTTAAAGTGGGTTTAGAAATACATGTACGACTTTTTACAATCGTTATTTATAATTTGGGGCTTTACTTCACAGTGTCAAAAATGTGAAAGGGAAGATTTGTGTTAACTCCAGTATTAGGGGCCTTGTTAGAAACTGCACATTGTAGTAAATGTTGTAGTAATACAACAATACTGGGAAATGCTATTCACAAACTACTTGTGGAGGTATATGCCTCTGCCTGTCCTACCATTTTCTGTCCTGTGATCTCTGTTCAAACTGTGAAGTCGCCTACCACATAGGTACACATGTTTAGCAGTAAATGAGAGAAGGACAGGTGGAAATGGCTCGGAAATAACGAATATTAACCACTAAAAGTCAAGAGTTCAGCAAGAAGTAAGGGTGAGTAAGGAAGGGGTAGGGTGGGGAATGTTAAAGGACAAAAAGGGCCCATAACAGCAGTAAATGTGTTCCACCTCAGAGCTGGAGTAAGTCCACCACCATACAAGGAATCTTACAAGAACTGTAATACACTCCTATAGAGTACAATAGAGGTACGGACTTGAACTAGACCCCATAGGAAATAATATAAATACATGTATCCTATTTTTTTTTAAATGATTGAAATTACCTAAAAATAAAACATTTATTTTATTTTAACATGTTTAAATAACATTTTTTAATTAAATATTAATGTAACATTATGTTTTATTTAAATATAATTTAATTATGTTTAATTCATTTTATACGTCACTTTTTATAATTATTAATACATAATAAAAACGGTTATTTACTCTAGATGGGAATTTGTTTATTAATTTAAATCTTTCAAAAAACGTTTTTATTTAATTTAATACATTTAAACAAACCAAATATGTAAAGCAAAATAAAGTTTATAGTACTGTAGCATTTGTTTGACTTTTGTTAATCCTTTATCATTTAAATAAATATATACAACTATTTACATTAGTATTTAACATAAAAGCATTTTACTATATTTTTAACATGTTTAATAAACTTTTTTTTAATTTTACCTTTAAAGACTATACTTTACCATATGGAAAATCCAGAGTGGGGCAGACAGCACCTTATGGTAAAGTATAGGGGAAAAAAAGTTTCTTGAACTTGAAAACAAATAGTACAAATATTTTTTATATGTTAAATATTTTTGTGCAATAATTCTCTAAGTGCCTCCTCAGGGGTTCTGAAGAGCTTCATGAGTCCTCCTGTGGTTGTTTGGTTGTCAGACAAAAGTTTGGAAACTTTTGAAAACTTTTTCCCAGACTTTCACTGGGAACAATCCTTTTAGTGTATATCACCCAGGCTCCAGCGCCATTGGCTTGAAATTCCAACTTGGTCCTGGTCTCCCACAACCATTGACTTGGTGCTTTATCTTTTATTGGTTCTATTTCTACTTCAAATGTTAAAAATTCATATCTCTGATTCATCCTATTGGATTTTTGTCATTTTGTTGTCATTTTGTTTAATTGTACTCTATTTTAATAATTTTGTTTGGGATTTTTATTGTTTTGCATTTTGACATTGTTACTGATTTGGTACTGCACACTTTACACATGAAATTAAGCCTGTCTGCTCTATTACATCACTACCAGGAGGTTGAGCACATGTTACTTTAGTGACTTTAGGGAGCCATGTTTATTCCTTGAAGTGGGCAGTTGCCCACTCCAAATATTAATTCAGTTCTTTCATCAATGAAGAGGTTTCCATTGCCTACATTAATAAACTAATAATATTGGTGACAGTAGAACACTTGATTGATGCCTCTATCCACTAGGTTCCAAGGTCGTTTATTTTAATGGTATCCTAAAAAAATATTATATCATGTTTGAAGTACCCCGCCTCCAATTCCTTTCTTCCAGTATGAAAGCTATTATTTTCCTTTTTTATTCCTTGATGAACCATTTACAGTGTTCACATTTAGGAGAGATCAGGAATGTTTTGCAAAGGGTCAAAGGCATGAAAGATAATAATATGATGGAGCAACCAATTACATTGGCCCTTGTGATGGGTATTTGACCCAATCCGTGTTGCTCTTTCTCTTCTTTTTTTCAAATTGTATATATTCAAATCCTTTATAACCCTTGCATGCTCATGACAGCTCACGGCTATCATACTTCACGGTAAGCGTGTGCTCACGACAGCCGGGGGCAATCCGAATCTCGCCAACTATGTAAATGACCCCCACAGCACGAAAATTCGCCACGGATGCAAGGGGTTAACAACTTTGCTGAGGTGACCTATATTTAGGCAATGCAGACCTCCCTTATTTTTTCTGCAGCTGCTAATTCTAATTTTAGAATAGCCAAGAAAAGTTTTAACAGGTAGGATCTGTAAGACCAAAAGCGGAAGTGGAATGATAAAATCATCAGACCATAAAACAACACTGGAACTGTCAACTGCAGTTAACATATGAGGATGAAAGCCAATGCAGCACGAGTAACGTGAATATCCCAATGAACTGTGCAGAGACATGTAACATGCACATTCTATGAATGGTAACCCTTTAAACTGTTGTGCCATCAGAAAACACCTGAGACAATGCTCTAAGTCCGGATTCAATCATTCATCTTGCAATTGGTTTGGGGATGATAACTAGTAGAAGCCTGAGTAGCTGTTACCAACTGTCTTAGTAGTTCCTTCCAGAACCTAGGCTCAAACTTGTCTCCTCTATAAGAAATTAGGATATTAGACAGGTCATGCAACATATATTCTTTAAAATGAGTTTTGCTAATTTGAAGCATTAGGTAGTTTTCTCAGAGGAATGAAAAGCTAGAGTTTTGTGAAGAAGTGAATAAGGTCTAGAGTCTTGTTATGTTGTTGAAATTCAGGGAGTTCTACAAAGAACTCTGTCGATATCATAGACATGGAATATTTAGTGGTGGCATTGGTTATAAAAGGCCAAGCAGTCATTGTCTTTCAGTCTTGGAAGGAGCACAGCATTGCATTTCTTCCTCTATTCCCAACCAGCCTTTTACTTCCCAGGCCACCACGAAGGTTTTTTTTACCAGATCTACAGTCTTGTGTCTCCCATGATAATCACCTTAAGATGAATCATTGCATCGGACCAATATCTTTAGTTGTAAAGTTTTAGTTGGAACAGTTTTGCCTTGTTACATAGGCAACCCTGGTTCACAGTTCTATGTTGTATACTTTCTTGTATCCAGTTTGGTTTATTTCTGCGTTATTGTTACTTTTGTAACGTCATTCAAAAACCTTGTAAATTAGTGAAGTCATACTTTATAGTGGAAAGAATAGAATGCAAAGAAATGTTAGTAGTTGCAACATCTTTTTTGGAATAAAGATATTTACTTTGCCATGTCTATTTCCTGGATGATAACAGATATTATAATTCTATTCTATTCTATTCTATTTTTAGGGGAGAGTGGTGTTGCTCGCTCGCTGCTATCTCTGGCTCCCTATTTCCGTGAGATTTGCCGTTTTGTATACTATTCTGTTTTAAGACTGCATTTGTTTTAAGACTGCATTTATCTTTTAGAAGTGTTGGGATTACTTTTAAATAACATTGCCTGCTGCTTCAGTTTAAAGGGGAATTTTAGCATTTCACTGCCCACACTCACCCATCCTGCACTTCCAGATTCCCGGGGTGACATTCCAGGCCGCCATCTTGTGCAGGGCGTGCTCTAGTTGTCGGGGGCAGAGGGCTTGAAAGCATGTGTGCTGTGCGGACGCGCCGCTGGTGTGCTGAAGGCAAACCTAAGGCAAGCCTGTCTGTGCCCGTCAGCGCCCCGAAAGCAGCCAGCACTAGCCATGCTGCCCGTTGCCAACCAGATTCAGACGTGGTCCGTTTGGTGAGGAGCCGCTCCGAAATATTGGCAATAGGGGAACACATGGCTCGGTGTGGCCAGGATTGGAGGGTCTCGGACAGCATGGAAAGGATCTGCCAGATTTGTAGCTTCCACTTTAACCATACACTGGGTGATACTTTCCACTCTATTCATGACCCGGGTGCCCCGCTGAATTCATGGTGCATTGAGATGGCTTTAATTAATGCTCGGTCCCTGGTGAAACATGCTCTGGACATTTTCGAGCTGCTGGCTGATAGTCAGCTAGACCTGCTGTTCTTAACAGAGACATGGCTGAATGAGTTTTCGGCCCCTGTTATTACACTGGCCATTCCAGCAGGCTATAAAATAGCCAGGATGGATCGGAAAACAGGTAGAGGTGGTGGGATGGCGGTGGTATTCAGGGAGAACTGGACTTTTACACAGAGAGAATCTCTGGATTTTAAAGAATGGGGAAGCTTTGGACTTCGTCCTCACCATCTCACCGCACTTTCTTTTAGGGGCTACACTAATATAACCTCCACCCGGCCCCGCGAGTTCCTTCCTAAAATCTCTGGACGCAGACATTGTTCCAAGGTCCTTGCATTTTGCTAACTTTCTGCTGCTTGGTGACCTCCATATCCATGTGGATTGCAAAGAGACAGCGGATACTTGTGAACTGAGCGATTCCTTAGATCTGGCCCAGCTAACGAAATGGGTTCATTCCCCCTCTCATTGCGGGGGTCATACTCTTGATGTGGTCTGTTCCAATTTTCCTATAGTGGCACAGGATCCCCTTCCGGTCAGCAGGTCTGACCATTTTTTAATTAATTTCTCCTGGTCCATTAATCACTCTCTTCCGCCTACAAGGGGTCCCAGTGCAGACTGCCCCCACGCCTGGAGCCAGCTGTCTTTGGCAGTGTCCTGTCGAACACACGTATGGTTGTTGCCGGGGGATTGTCAGAGGCAGTAGGAAGTCTGCATAGTTGGATTTTTAGTACAGTTGAACAATTGACTACTCTGTTGGGACACAAGAGAGCAAGATTGACACTGTCTTAACCCTGGTTCTCTATCAACAAAAAAACCCAGAAAATAGCGTGTAAAAAGCTTGAACGCAGTTGGCGTCAAACCTATTGCCCACTGGCCAAATTAGCACTCAGGAAAGGCCAGAATAGCTACTACGCTGTGGTCAAGATCGCCAGGGGTTTGTTTTATGTGGAGCGCATTTCTCAATCTAAGAACAACTCTAAGGAAATCTTTTCGATTGTCCACAGTTTTCTGAAGCCGTGTGCGGAACGCAAGGGCGCTCCGGCCTCCAACTCTTGGTGCAAGCAGCTTTCGGATTTCTCTATTGATAAAATACAAGCCATCCAGGATAGCTTTGGGCTGGATAGCTCTGGGCTGGCGGAACACTCGGCCCGGTCAGTTTGTGCGCTAGATCCTGCCCACGCTTCTTTGACAGTGTTTACACCTATCCCTCTGCTGGACACTCTGGCCATTCTGAAATCGCTTACATTTGAGTCTCCAGCAGATCCCTGTCGTGCTAGGCAGCTGGCTGCCGTGGCGGAGGTAGTTAACCCAGAAGTCAAAAATATAAACAATTTGTCTCTGCAATCTGCCACGTTGCCCAATGTATGGAAGCAGGCTAAATTACTCTCCCTGCTCACAAAACCGTCTTCTAACCCAGACATTTTGGCCACCTACCGGCCAATCTCATTCCTCCCGGCGGTGGCTAAGGTATGTGAGAAACAACTGTTTGCGTTTGTGGAAATTTCTGGTGCCCTGCACCCTGCTCAGTCCAGTTTCAGGGCCTCATACAGTACAGAGACTGCTCTGGTCGAGATGACGGAGGTGATCAGGGAATGCCGTGACTCTGGGGCAGAGCGACCCTGGTTTTACTGGACCTCTCTGCCGCATTTAATAACGTTCTCCAATGTCACCTTCTTGCCCGTCTGTCCGACATTGGAATTTCAGGTCAGGTGTGGAATTGGATTGAATCCTTTTTGGTTAATAGAACACAGCAAGTGTGGTTGCCGCCTTTTTCATTTTCTCCTAGAAGAATTACTATGGGTGTTCCTCAGGGCTCAACATTGAGCCCACTATTCTTCAATGTTTATGTGACACCACTGATTTACTTGGCGGAACGGCTGGGCCCTAAAATCATAGCCTACGCCGACGATACCCAGCTGCTCTTTACCTGGGAAAAAGATGAGGTATCTCTTGACACCTCAAAAAACTGCCTGACGGAGGTTTTTAAATGGTTAGTGCAGGCACAACTCAAATGTAACGAGGCAAAGACTGAGGTTCTCCTCTACAGGTCTTTCCGGCAAAGTGTTAGGGATGACCTGTGGCCCGAGGGATACCATATGCCAAAAACCATGGGTAACCCAGCAAAAAATCTGGGGGTATGGTTTGGCGAGGACCTCAGATTCCTTACTCAGATTAATAAACTGGTGTGAGTGTGCTTTGGCACTCTGAAACTCCTTAAGACATTTTTGCCGCTACTGCCGAAAGCAGCTAAAGAAAGGGTGACCTGCGCACTTATCCTCTTGCAGCTGGATTATGCCAATTCTCTTTACATTGGCCTTCCCTGTTACCAGCTAAAAAAGCTTCAGATAATTCAAAATGCAGCCGCTAGAATGCTAATGGGTATTCCTGGTTGATCCAGTATTAAGCATTTTTTTCGGGATTTGCACGGGCTCCCGGTTGACCAACGCATTCTGTTTAAGGTACTGACCATTGCCCATTCTGCTCTCTACAAAACAGGACCTCTATACCTCAGGAAGTGCTTCGAGTTCTATGTCCCATCGAGACATCTAAGGTCCTGGGGACAATGCCTGGTGGCTGTTCCTCGCTACTGCCTCACCAGAAGGGGAGGTAGCTCCCTCTCTGTAAAGGCAGCTTTGGCCTGGAACAGCCTGCCTTTTGAGCTCAGGAACATCCATGACCTTAGAGTGTTCAAACGGCAGTTAAAGACTTGGCTTTTTTAAGTTCTCCAGTCGCGTCTCTCACTTCCGCTCTCCCCTGCCCAGGTTTTTGCGCTGGGACACTTCTGAGTAGCCGCGCGCGTTATAAATGCCGGTTAACATAACATAATATATTCTTTGCAAGTGCATGGCTACTCCACCGGCCTCCAAGCACTGAAAGATCGTAACATTCTCAGAATTGATATATTTCAGGGGAAAAGATATGTCTTAAGCTGTTTTGTATGGCCTGACGCTTATAATAAATGTTACCAAAGATTGAATAATTCATTACTGACACTCAATCTGGAGAATAGTCCACAACACTAGTTCTATACCCTTCAGAAACTCTGCAAAATCAGCCCTTTAACATGATTTTGCAGACAACACAACTACCCATTAGTATAGATGGATATCAGTGACCTTAATGGTGGGCGAGACCTAAATTATGTGACACTGGCACACCTCACACACACCCACACATCAAGAGTGGTTTGGTGAATTGTACCATTTGGCTACCTGTGAGACATGCATAGACCAGCTCCATTGTCAAATGCACCTATTTGAGGATACATTATAATGTTGTGGGTCCCATTCTTCCCTTCCTACCCTCCTTCCACACCCAGACTGTATTTTGAGATCGTAGGATTGTCCTTATATTGTATCTGGAAGACTGATGAGTCGGAAAATGAACAAGAGGGCCCTGTGTAGTGGTATGCTTAACCAATCTAACCTTGCTCCAACCATACCCCTTACCTACCTACTGGAATTGGACATAGGGGATGGTGATACCATTCAAGTCACTCATA
Source organism: Lissotriton helveticus (assembly GCF_964261635.1). Classification (NCBI taxonomy): domain Eukaryota; kingdom Metazoa; phylum Chordata; class Amphibia; order Caudata; family Salamandridae; genus Lissotriton; species Lissotriton helveticus. The sequence goes on along the minus strand of NC_136065.1, from coordinate 1,008,006,770 downwards.
TGGGGAGATACCCTAGCCGTGGTAATGGTTCTTAACGGCATACTAAACCTCATACCTTGCTATAGTGATCTAAAACATTGTGATACATTTCGTATACCCTTGTAGAGCACTTGAGTGCTGATTATTTGATATGTTTGCTTATTTTACATATATTTATATTTCAGCAATACTTTCAGATGCAACTGACCATGATTAGTGTGAAATGCCAGTAAAGAAATATTTAAAAAATAGAAAGATACTGGTGTGGCATTGCATCCTCTTCATCCTCTTTCTTAGTTAACAGCGCAAAATGACCATGTAGAATCTTGATCCCTGGAATAAATTCAATGCCACAGTTGTTTTCTATTTGTGGTGGTAGTTCATTTCTAACTTCAATGCTGAACACATCAAGCAATACTCAGTGTCTCTCAAGAATGTCATTTCTGCAATAGAAAACTTATAATTGCAATATCTCAGGGTCTGGATTACTTGAACAAGGACCTTGTTTAGAGTTTGGCAGATGAGACACTCCATCACAAATATGGCAGATGTCACTGATTGCTTTAGTGGATTCCACTTCCACTTATTTTCTTATTCTGGATGGTTGTCATTTTCTCAAAGGTCAAAACCACAAAACATACAGATGTTCCTGAATTAGTAAGGCCAGCCATGGAGCAGTGTGCAGTAGTGATGGCAAACTTAACCTTCATCTGACAATGTACTTGACTAATGACAGACTCTTGTACAGGGTTAGTGTACAAACATGGTCTGTCATTGCCAAGCAATAGCAATCCTCAAAAATTAAGGACACTTCCTGACAACGTGCACCCCTTTCAATAAGTATAAACATAAATTATGTTTGCAAAGCCGGCTTTTTCTTTCTGTGAGAGTGACTTTCTATGGTTACCGCCATGCATTGGTTCCTTTGCTGTAGCAGGAACTTCTGAAGATTCTGGAACAGCTTTAAATTTTGATTTGTGGAATCTTCGTAGGGTTTTCTGCTGGACATCTTTATTTTGTGTGCCAATTACTTGATTGAATGAGGCTACTGGTCGGTTTACTACTGGAGATAACACAACTTTTAGAAGTAGAATATAATCCCATTATCGCCATTTTATAGTTGGAAGACTGATTTAAGCATCATGGGCCATCTGTATTTTGCAAAAACTCATTGAATTAAGACACACAGGCTTCTAGGCTGGGTAGGGATGGACTTAGATACATTTTTCCTTCTTTGTTTAAATGAGACAGAATAAATGAGGTCTTTGATCTGTCATGCAGAAAACAATGTTGTGTCATCATAAAGTATAAACTACACTGTGCTAAGAAAACTTCAAAGCTTTTGGGATCATCAAAGGACCTTTCAGGAGGAGTGAAAGTAGCGTTAGTTGAAAGCTACATAGAAACGAGCATCTGATTAATCCTTGCCACTGTTCTTGTAGCAGAACCAGAAGTCTACTGTCTGTCATCCCTACTAGTTTTAGAAGACTCATTTGTGGATGCCATGGTTTGAGTATGAATCTGATTCAGCATATCTAATATTAAGGCTCTCTCATGCCCTGCTATTTCTAATTCTTCCTCAATCTTAGTAATCGCATTATCCATATTGTTGGGTCAGAAAAGCCCTCAGATGGTAATGGATGAGCACCCCTGCCCAGAGTGCCCAACTCTACTGATGTTTGGATCCCCAATACTGATTTTTGTTGTCATAGATGCACACAGATCATGCATGTGAGCCATGACATAGGCCTGTCTCACTGATCACGGTCTTGTTGGACTGGGAGGGGCAACCAAACGCTACACTCATAGTGGATAAAGGCTACTGCCTTTATGAGGAGTTAAGCCGCATGAGCGAGGTGGTGATCAATTGGAGTAAAAAGGTGCTTTTTAACCTGTCACTGGAATGAGGCCTACAGGATCACTAATTTAAAATGCTTCCCCTGTGTGCTTACCTCACCCCTTTGCCTACATCTGTTTGGTGTGGAGTGCTGCGCCACTGATCAGTGGTGTACCTGTGCTGGGTGTATGTGCCTGGGAAGGGTACATGTTAGACATGGGGTCTCTAGTTGGCAGAGGTTTGCACACACAAGGAAATACCACCCTAGTCTGGATAAGTAAGATACACACCCTAAATAAACCTGTGCTCACCCTCTGGTAGCTTGGCACAGAGCAGTCAAGCTTAACTTAAGAGGCAATGTAAAAACTATTTGTGCAACACTTAAATTACAGTAACTCAATGAAACACCACAAAAAGGCTCCACAAAGGTTTAGGAGCAGAGAGAATATTTATTTTTAGTAAAACAAGATGACAAAAATCCAATTAGTAGTAGTTGAGATCTGAATTTTTAATGATTAAGGGTCACATGCATGCAGTATGTTTTAGTCGCAAATGGCCCAATTCACAGAATTGGGCCTTTTGAGATAAAAAAAAAAGCATTTCCCTATGTACAAACCCCTATTTTGCAATTCGGTAACCTATTACTGAATTGGAAATGGGTTAGCGATTCAGGATTAGGAAGTTCCTAATAGCGACTCGCTGTGAATTTATGAATGTTAAGCGATGGCAAAACATTTGCTTTTAAGCAACAAATTCAATTTGGTGGGAGCCCATTCACCAGGGACCCCTTCCCCTTTGTGAATGTATGCGAAAACATTTTTAGGAGCAGGCAGTGGTCATAAAACTGAAACATTTCATTTTTCTTTTTTCTTTTTTCAAGGCATCCCTTTTCCTTTAAGGAAAGAGGACTGCATTAAAAAAAAAAGTTGCTTTATTTAAAAGCAAACACAGACATGGTGGTCTGCTGTCCTCAGTAGCCCACCATCACTGCGTTTTTGGAGATTCCCAATAGGTCGCAAATTGCGACCTACCTCATGAATAATAATGAGGTAAGCCTATTTGCGACCCACTGGGAGTCGCAAATGAAACTCTAAAGAATTTCATACATTTGAAATTGAGATTTCCATGTGAATCACAATTAGGTACTCACACTTTAAAACGTTCATACATGTGGCTCTAAATGTGAAAACAGAGCTTAAAAGTGACTAGCAGTCTAAAGATTATTTGAGGTCACGAGGTACTTGTGCAAATTCAAAGTTCAGGCTGACCACTATGGTGGGCAGGGCGGCTACAGGACAGAGGCAGATCCTGCTGAAGAAATACCTTGGATGGAGCTCATGTCGAAGTCGAGAGCCCAGAGGGTCCAAGACCACTTGTCTCAGAGTCTGAAGCACTAGTGCCTACCTTCTTGCCAAGACCAGGGTGCTCTGGATGTATGACTGAATCCCACAGGCATTTACCTCACACGCCTTTACCAAGTAGTCAGTAGCCCGCAGGCGACGTTACCACATGTTACTTTAGCATGCAAGTTGTTATTAGGACTTGATTTAAGGACCGCTGGACTGGGGAATAGTATAATTTACAATTTCAACTCCAGTCTACGCAACAGTAGGGAAGGCGTTGGACTTTAAAATCCAACACCAGTCCAACAATGCGCTCCTACAGCAAGTCATTGTAACGACTTGCATACTAAAGTAATGTGTGCTAGCTTCGCATGCAGGGTACCAACCTCGTTATAAAGGCTGGTTGTTTTAAAGACTGCATGGTAAATGATGTTTCCTGTGTGCTCTGTGAGGAAGAGGAGACAGTTGGAGGAATCAAGGTCCAGAGGGGAATCCTGTCAAGTTGAATTTCTTTTTGAGTTGTGATGAGGTGACTTTTGCACCGATTGGGTTGTTGCCTGTGTGCAGGAAAATTCGGATGACCCTTGTATGCCAGAGGAAGGCAGCTATGAAATGAGACGTGGACATCACTTTATCAAGCAGGGCCCATGTAAAGTGCGAAGTTGGCAATCCTATATGCCAGGAGAGGCTGCAGCGAAGTTTACTGCGATTTTTATTGTGCCAATCGAGCCGGATCCTGTGCACAGTGGGGGACCAGCCACCTCATATGCCAGGATGGGCTGCCATGGACAGATTACCATGTGGAGTGGGCTGTAGCCTTTGTGTGATGATAAACTGCTGACCTCGCAATCCAGGAGGGGTCTCTGTGAAGGAACCTATGGGGAATAACCACTGTCACTAGAGCGAGGAGGGAATGAGATACCAGGAACTGTCTATGAAACACTATAGCCCTGACCTCAGATGGATCATGGAGTGTTATGTGAAGGTCATATTTCCTTATGTGCTGGTAACCGTAAAATAAAACACATCTTTTGTCATAAGAATAGGTATTTGGCTGGACAATAATTTGATGTTGCTACTCCATGTATTTTGAGTTATGAGCTGTGGTCACTCCCTCATAGCCATCTTCCCCCGAGGTAGCCTTTCATAGGCCGGACCACGCTATTCCTGAAAGTCAAGCGTTGAAGGGGTGCTTAGCCCAGTTGCTCAGGGTCATAATAGGTCTGGCCCTAGGACATCAGTAATAAAAGTCCTCCACCCAAACGGTTCGGCCCAGTAGCTCCTGTTTTCCCTGTGGCCTTCTTGAATGGGGTTCTGCTACATAGCTACATATGATTGGTTTCTGTGTATTCAGAAAGGAATGAAAATGGAGCCAGAAAAAGTACCAAGAAATTGGTGTTCTGACACTTGATGTAAATCCAATGCCTAACCCAAAAAGCCTAAGACTAACCTGTGAGTCAAAATCTCAACCTAGAACACCAGGGAATAGGAGAGAGAGCGAGAAAGAGAGAAAACTGGTTCGGAGTTCCAAGATGACATGGCTCGGGACCCAGTAATCTCTTGGTAGAATTTGTGAAAGGCAACACCAGTATAGTAAGAGAGGAACAAACTACAGCCATTACAGGAGACTATCAGTAGAACGGTTATGAAATCAAGATGAGAGCATCAAGAATCTCTTATTTGCAAAATATGCCTGTCAGATAAGTAGTCATGAGAAGAGACAAAAAATAATACAACTCCCTAAAATGGACTAACCTGCCAACTGACATTTATAATTTCATCAAATGACTTCAAAGTATGAATGAAATCAACAAAGTATCTTAAAGCAATAATAACATTACTTGAGATGAGATGTCTCAGCTCACAATGGCAGCCATTCTTTTGGCTTTTTCAGATACACCAGCATTAGCCTCTAAGTAGCCACAGAATTGACTGGGGTTCATACAGAACTGACATCATAGCTCCATATTTATCAAGCTAAGAATGTTAATCCTCAAATTCGTTGCATCATTTTCACCAATTAAATTATATTTGTCACAGTGGACCATCACACTGATTATGCCTTGCTCATTTTGAATTAAAACCATCCACGATCATTCAGAAGTAAAAAATTACTATGAGCATCCAAAAGGAAGATACTGGTTTTTGGTTCACACGCTCTGCAGCGTTTACTCTCAGATATCAATTGGGAATCTTCTTCATCTGTGGTATGGGATTCTCAGTGGCGTAACAAAGGCCCCCGCAGCCCACATGGTGCAGGGCGGCCCGAGCTCTGGGGGCCCACACTGCCATTGGCGGGCTCCTGACCTGAGAGCTTCGGACTGGGTCCGGAGCATGGGGGAGGTCCCTGCATGTACTTTGCAAGGGTGTCCTCAAGTTCTGTTATAGCACAGGGGATTCTACCACTACAATGGGATGCTGTAGGATAGAATAAGTTACTGCAGCCTTCTAATGGTGAATAAAGAAGACATACAGTGACTGGAACTTAGCTCAATGCTTTATTTATCTAATTTGCATCATGATCCTTGAAACAAACACCACAGGAACACCAGAACCATCGGTGAAAGGTTCTTGACCTGCGGTAGGAAATTGCCTCAAGGCCTAACTGGACAAGAAGTATGTTTTACACAGGACTGTGATGTACGGCAAACGATCTCCCCAAATATAATTTCCCTGACCATGTAAATGTTGAAACCCTGGCTTTTGTGTCATAATGTCATTAATGCGCCCACTTTGTCCCTGACTGTACAAACAAAGGTTATCCTCTTAACAAATTGTCAAGGGTTATCGAGCAACTCAAAGGGCAAGGAAGACTTAAAACGCAATTGTCACAATTGTTCTATAAACAAAGTTCACAATCTTAGGCACTAGGTAAGGGCAAATTCTTCTAAAATGTAATAACTGATATAGCTGATTTACCATTGCACATATGCTCGCTTTGCTGGCTGGACTTGAACACCCAAACCTTCTGCGTGATGAGGCTAGCACTGATAATTTGACAGCATCTTGATAAAAATTAAAAAAACGAAAGTAAAGCCAACCCTGATACAGTCATAGTCTAGCCATACTATGGTTTACGATTATAATTATGGTTACCCTAAGTTCTTAACCTAATTCAACATTTAAATGATACTGAATTGATTCAGATAGCATACTTTTATGTAGTCTATCCTGTTCTTGGATGTGCTTTATTTTACTCCAATCAGTCTTAGCCTATTCTTAACTGTTGATTTGTTTGTATCATGCATATTTTTGCTGGTTGATCAGAACAAGTGCTAATCATGTTATCCCCATCTAAAGTGCTCTGATACCCTCGAGGGTCAGGTTCGCGCTATACAAAACTTTCTGAATAAATTAAAGGAGATCTGACATTAAATCATTTCTTTTTCATTGGTTATAAGTCACAGACATTTTACAACCATCTCTGTGTGGAATGTATCCCATCAAGATTGATAAATACGCACAAGCATGTATACCAACTTAACTCGGTATAAGCAGCCAATGCTAGCAACATGTACTATCCATTTATGACTATCAAACCAGATGAGCCAAACGTAATGCAGATGCCCTGCTCAGGAGACTGAGACTCCATCCTTTTACTCTTTCAGGTTCTGAATGGCCTGTGGTATATCTTTTGCTTTTGACATCCTTGGTGGAATCCTATGGCATTCTGATAATCTACGCCGACAATACGCAGTTGATCCTGACGTAGGATGGGGATATCTCATGTGACAAGTTTGGATTCAAATCTTGCCTGTTAGCAGTGTTCCAGTGGATGTCCCAGAGTAGCCTCCAATGTAACAAAAGCACGATGGAGGTTCTGTTTTTTGGCTCCCCACCACCACAGTGGGGAGGTGAGATTTGGCCCAGTTCCTGTCCTTCCCTACCATCGCTTTCCTCAGTGGTTAAGAATTTAGGTGTGAAATTTGACAGCAACCTCTCCTTTAAACCGCAAATGGAGACCATAGTCGGGACATGCTTTGGCCTTCTGTGGATGTTGAGGACGTTTTTGTTTATCCTACCTACTGTTTGCCAAAAGTTGATTATCAATGCCCTTATAACATCATGGCTGTATTATGCCAATGCTCTCTATGGGTCTCCCGGAATACCTCCTAAAGCAGGGGTATTCATAGTACGGCCCGCGGGCCTCCAGCGGCCCGGCAAGCCTTCCTTGGCGGCCCGCGGACCTTGCAGACATCGCACATGTCTTCTCTTATTTTTAGATGTTTTGGCTGGGTGTTTTACACTAGTGATCTCTTCGTGCCCGGTTCATTTCTCCCCTGGTGCCCCTCCGGCGGCCTGTGCAGCGCTGATCCATCAGGGGACGCCGCATCCTTCTTATCTTCCGAGGATTATGGCCCTGGGGGCTCCCCGACGGATTCCCCACGCCACCTGAGCCGCATCGATGGGGGGTGGGGGTGATGTATGCACGAGCCAGGGGGCTGTGACATAACAGCTGTGCTGGTGGTGGGCTACCATGCTCATTACCATGAGAGAGATTACAGGCTGTCACCAGGGGGAAGGGACTTTGTGATGGGGTTCATAGCTCGAGACCAGCAAACCGTGCAAGTGTCAGCACCGACGCCTCGACGTTGACAGGGCGTCACACCGATCACTTAACGACTCCCAGAGGCCAGGGGAGTAATACGCTTTGTCCATCACACATATTAGTACGCTTATAGGTGGGGGTGGTGCACAAATAACAAGTAATGCAGTGTATATATCCAAAGATCGTTACAACGTTGCAGTATTTCGTGCATACAAGTATTATGGGTGATAAAGCCAAGATCGCTTTGTCCAAGATCACACAATTTGAGACAACCGGTATCAAAACTTGTTCTGACAACCTAAATTATAGCCACTCAGTCTTATCTCAACCCTGAGACACAGGACAGACAGGGACAGGGACAGACGGGGACAGGGACAGACGGAGACAGGGACAGACGGGGACAGGGACAGACAGGTACAGGGACAGACGGGGACAGGGACAGATGGGGACATGGACAGAGATGGGGACATGGACAGAGACGGGGACAGGGACAGAGATGGAAAACAGGGACAGCGACAGATGAAGACAGGGACAGCTGGGGACAGGGACAGCCGGGGACAGGGACAGACAGAGACAGGGACAGACAGAGACAGGGACAGATGGGGACAGGGACAGACAGAGACAGGGACAGACGGGGACAGGGACAGACAGGGACAGGGACAGACGGAGACAGGGACAGACAGAGACAGGGAGAGACAGGGACAGACTGGGACAGGGACAGGGACAGACTGGGACAGGGACAGACAGACAGGGACAGACGGGGACAGGGACAGACAGGGACAGGGACAGACAGGGACAGAGAGAGACAGACAGAGACAGGGACAGGGACAGACGGGGACAGAGACAGACAGGGACAGGGACAGGGACAGATGAAGACAGGGACAGACAGGGACAGACAGGGATAGGGACAGATGGGGACAGGGACAGACGGGGACAGGGACAGGTGGGACAGGGACAGAAATGGACAGATGGGGACAGGGACAGATGGGGACAGGGACAGACAGGTACAGGCAGGGACAGACAGGGACAGATGGAGACAGGGACAGACAGACAAGCACAGACAGGTAGAGAGACAGCGAGATGGAAAGGGAGAAAGAAGGGGGAGGGAGACAGAGGGAGACAGAGAGAGAGGGAGAGAGACAGAGGGAGTCAGAAGGAGAGGGAGGCAGAGGGAGGGAGACAGACAGAGGGAGGGAGACAGACAGAGGGAGACAGAGGGAGGGAGACAGACAGGGAGGCAGACAGACAGAGGGAGGGAGGGAGACAGACAGACAGAGGGAGGGAGACAGACAGAGGGAGACAGACGGAGGGAGACAGAGGGCAGAGGGAGGGAGACAGAGGGAGGGAGACAGAGGCAGAGGGAGGGAGACAGAAGGAGCAGAGGGAGGGAGACAGAGGGAGCAGAGGGAGGGAGTCATAGGGAGGGAGACAGAGGTAGGGAGACGGACAGATGGAGGGAGATGGACAGAGGGAGGGAGATGGACAGAGGGAGAGAAACGGACAGAGGGAGCAGAGGGAGGGAGACAGAGGGAGCAGAGGGAGGGAGACAGAGGTAGGGAGACGTACAGAGGGAGGGAGATGGACAGAGGGAGGGAGATGGACAGAGGGAGAGAGACGGACAGAGGGAGGGAGACAGACAGAGGGAGGGAGACAGACAGAGGGAGGGAGACAGACAGAGGGAGAGAGACAGATAGAGAGAGGAGACAGGCAGAGGGAGGAGACAGACAGAGGGAGGAGAGAGAGTGTGGGAGACAGAGGGAGACAGTCAGAGGGAGGGATACAGTCAAAGGGAGGGAGACAGTCAGAGGGAGGGAGACAGTCAGAGGGAGGGAGGGAGACAGAGAGAGAAAGAGAGAGAGAGAGAGAGAGAGATGTGTGTATGCCGGGTCTGGTGGCTCAGTGGAGGAAGGCGTCCGCTGCAGGGGCCTGTGTTCAACCTCATGGTCACAGTTTTTTTTTGCTCTAGCCCTGCCCCCTCCCCCACTGACCCCGCCCCCACAGGTGCGGCCCTCGGCCACAAACCACACTGTAAATTTGGCCCCCGAGAGAAAGTTTGTGAGTACCCATGTCCTAAAGAGACCCCAGCGGGTACAGAATGCTGCAGCTCAGCTCCTGCTTAGGATTCCTAAATATACTTCTATTCAAAGTCGTCTTAAGAAATTGCACTGGCTGCCCATCAAGGTGATAGTACAGTTTAAAGGATTTCTTGGAATAGTTTTATGAGGTCCAAGAAGCACCTACTATTTATGTGTTTCTCACATTACCGTAAACTGTTTGTATATGAGTTGCCCTTTTCTAGAAAATGTAGAATGAACAAATATAGGTTACAAAATCAGAGTCTTAAAATACATGCTGCATAAAGAACAGCCATGCAGAAATATCCACCAACAAAAATGTTAACTTTACTACTAATCCATCATTACACAGTTGCGGTGGCGGCCGATAATTTTACAAAGGAGGGGGGCGGGCAGGCACATGTATGCACTCACACCCATGCATTTACAAACGCGCGCACACAACTAAACCCATTAACAACAATCACAGCAACTTTATGCACACACAGCTACACACCAAACATTCATAAAACATACCTGCTCTGCAGCTCCTGAAGAGGGAATTCTCAGAGGTGCCAGGAGGGTTGGGACTGCTGCCTTTTCCAAGGTCAGCCAATGTGAAGAGGCAGCAGTCCCTCACTCGTCACAGAGTGGGAGGGGGTCAGTGAGACTGCTAGCCCCACTCCACTCTGTGACGAGGTGTCATTGTTTTACACTGCGCCCTGGGCACTTCAGGGCTTAAAACTGAAGCACCCAGGTCCGAGGCAATCAGTGACGCTCTTCTTCGTCAAGAGAGGGAGAGCCTTAAGGCACATTTGCAACGCTGAGGAGGCCTCATCCACAAGGCTGTGCAATCCTCAGCCTGGCAAAGTTCAGCTTGTGCCGCCATTGGCCTGCACATTTAAGGGCATATTTACGTCTTCTGGCGCATCTCTGCAAATCAGCAGGGATGTACCAGAACAGATGCGTCACGTAACCCCCCCCCTTGCGCCACCACAGATGCGTCGCATTTACAATGCGGCGCACCATGGTGCAAGGAGGGGCAGATGCGTGACGCATCTTGAGGCGCACGGGCGGCGCATTGCTGGAGTCGCGTCGCAAGTGCGACGCAACTCCTGCAATGCACAGGGGCTGCCCATACTCAACATGGTGCTTCAAGCAGGCGTAAGGATTTGACGCAGCAGCATCGTAAAACGGACTCAGTGAAATCTTGTAGATTTCACTGCATCAGTTTTACGGGGCTTTCCTGCGAGGGAACCCCCACCCTGTGACAGAACGCCCACATGAAACCTGATGCAGGTTTCATGTGGTGCAGGGCTTTACAACGTGACGCATCTGCCTAGATGCGTCACGTTGTAAATAAGTCGCAACATGGTGCATGGTTTACGCCGCCGCTGCGTCACAAAAGTGACGCAACGGCGGCGTAAAAGTGTCGCAAGGGGCTTGTAAATCTGCCCCTTAGTACATGTCTAGCACCTGGCTCCCTTACCTGAACAAGAAGAGTGTCTGTCAAGCTGACCTTTGCTCAGCCTGACAGACACTCTTCTTGTCAGGGTAAAACGTAGAGGGTCATGGCCCCTCCACCTGTATCGACGGGCCAAGGCTGGTCATCACAGCTCTTCACAATATGGCCCCTGGCTTGGATTAGCATCACACTCTGCAGTTTACAGTGATGCGCCTCACACAGTGCTGCCAAGCTGAAGCAGTCCTTCTGAAAGGACTGGGCAGCTCCAGATGTGGCAATAGGGAGCGTTGAAGAACCAGCGCGCTCAGACTGAGAGAGCTACGCACATGGCAGCATTTATTAAAAAGACAACTTCAACCCTTTTTTATTGCAATTGCCCTATGTCCTGCGTGCAGCTTTATTAGTAATTACGCCGCTTCTCCCAGTGGGACGAGGATTACCATCCTGTAATCACCACTGGGGCAGCTATGTGTCCAGAGAAGAACAAGAGTGTACAAAGCAATCGATGGTTATTAGGGAACGGCAATTCCCATCACAGTAGAGATTTGGCTCACATTAAATGATGCAATGGTTCTTATGTGTGTAATTGTTTTAAATAGTCAGACAGCAGCTGCAGCCGCTGGAACGCGCTGCTTTCCTGAAGATAATGGCTACACTGACAAAGCTTGTTTGACCATTGTTAATAATGCAACCACTTGTCACCAGAGAAGAAAAGGGCCTAACAGTGCTTGGTACAATAACCGAAGCTGGACAAATGACTGGGCTTTCTCATACTTACAGCTCCTGGGGGACCCTTAGGCACGTCTGTGTAAAATATTTCTTTACAGACGAAAAAGTGAGATCTCAGAGTGCGAAGATCCTTAATGAAACGTCCCCATTAAAAAGATAAGAATTTTTTCTTTTTATTATCATTATTTTTAAATTGCATTTCATATTCATGTCGTTTTACTCCTCGTGACAGAAGAATGTTTTTTTTACTTAAACATTTGAGCTGAGAAAGTCAATTTAATGTCGGTGAATATGTAATTTTAAAGTAAGAGTTTTAAACCATTTATATTACATTATTTTTAATATGGACGAGAAAAAAAGAATAAAGGGGTTTAGGGTTGGGTGCACTGCGGATGACAAGAGACATTAGGACTTCTCTTCCTCAGCATCTGTCCACACCTGTAGTGACGCGGTTTGGAGAGGACACAGTGGCAGATGAGAACCTTCAAGAAACTTGGAAGGTAACTTTCTTAGCTGACTTCTTGTGGTAATAGCTGAGACTGCTTTACTCATGAAATACGAACAGCTTCACTCTGAATCTTCAGTCTAAATTTTAAATCACGCGCAAATGGTGTTTGCCATCAAATTGAATCACAGGGTTGATATAAATTGTTCTCGGTTCCAGATTTTTTATGTGCTGCTATATGGCGAGGAAAATGTGCTTGCAAAGCATTGCAGTAATGCGGATATTGTGTGAAATACCTGTGACACAAACTGATTCAATACATTGGGCCAAATGTACGACCGGAAATTGGCCCATTGCGACCGCAAAATAGGTCTGCCCTATGTACAAACCCTATTTTGCGAGTCGGTAACCTATTACCGACTCGCAAAATAGGGTTTGCAACTTGCTATTTGAAAGTGACAAGCCAAGGGCGTCACTTCCTTACAGCGAGACACACTTCAATGTATGAGTATTTTGCTACTGCAATTGAGGTCGCAAAACACTCGCAGTTTACCACCCATTTCAAAAAGGTGGTAAACCAATAGGAAACGGGAAGGGGTCCCCAGGGGACCCTTTCCCCTTTGTGACTGGTAGCAAAAATATTTTTTAAGATCAGGGCAGTGGTCCCACGGACCACTGGCAACTCTTAAAAATTAAAACAGAAACTTTTAATTCTTTTTTAAATGCATCCCGTTTTCCTTTAAGGAAAACCGGCTACATTTTTTTAAAAAACTGCTTTAGTTAAAAAGCAGTCACAGACATGGTGGTCTGCTGACCCCAGCAGGCCACCACCCCTGTGAGTGCTGGCCATTACCAATGGGGTCGCAAATTACGACCTGCCTCATGAATATTAACGAGGCAGGTCGTTTGCGACCCCATTGGGAATCGTAAACAGTGTCTGTGAGTCGCAAAACGATGCAATTTACGAGTCGCAATATGGAAAGGTCGCACATCTGGCCCATTATTTCCTATTACTAGGAGGAAAAGACAAAATGTGCACAAAGAAAGGCCCAATATCTGGCTGTAACAATATTTCCTTAGCAGCATTTGTCCCAGGTATTATTGCACCATTCAGAATGAGGCCATAACGAGAAAAAGTGTTTGAAATTTTGGGACACATATACATTGCTTTGAATCCCGTATTGTAGATTTCTTAGGCATATGTCCTGGGCAAGTTCCTTCATAGTGTCAAGAGCTGCCTGAGGTCGATTTAGAAGCTTGTAGAATAGAGCTGGCTAATGACACTGCAGATGTGCTTCCTGAAGTGAGGGGACAATGCAGTAACTCATGAAGTGACCCACAAAAGTCACATCTTTCTCATAAAAGGAAATTGATTGCGTTGGGCATTGGTATGCATTTATTAGATACCCCAATATATCTTTGCAATTCTCGAATGATTCATTGGTTTATTTCTAGAAATCAATATTTAATTAAAGGAAAACAATTGCTCAAATGGCCAAAAAGCCACAGAAGCCACAACCAATGTCCCAGTGTGCATCTCACTGGTCACCTAACCTGCTTCAACGACATCACTAAATGTGCGATGTGTGCAAGGGGGTTGGAATAGTTAGGGTGAAATGAAAGTGACGAGTGAAGCAATAATAAAATTAAACTTAAAAGTAACAACTTATTCTAAGAGTTTCACTTGACAGTCTTTTTAGCGGTGTAACAAATGAAAGCTTGTCTTGTCGGCAATATGCTCACAAAAATAATAAATACAACCAAAAACGGGAATCATGTGTTGGACTCCATATGGAGGCATGTAACGCATTGCTTCGGGGTAGACTGGGATAATAACACTGGTGCTCGGTTTTTTTTCTCTTGAGAATACATAAATACAGGGCAGATTTTCAATCGATTTAATGCAAATTCATTTAAATTCAAATGCAGTGATTTCATTCAAATGCCAGTGTTCCCAGATGAGGTGCATCCCCAAGTTAACGATTTGTTTAGAATTAAAATATTATGTCCTATCAGGTGTGCTGTATAAACCAATTACATCTTAAGTCTCCAATCAATTGAAATTCTATAATTGATTGGAAACAGTTTGTTTTCACTTAACCTTGGAAGTACTGAATTGGTAGTGGCAGGATATGAGCAAATGCCCCTATTGGATATTCAGCGCAAATATGTACCCAACAAGGTCATGCCTTGCACTCTTGTTTGACTACTAAGCCCTGGAAATGTTCATTACCATACTGCAGATGTGCATATATTTTGATCGAACGAACACAAAATTGAGTATTTTGGATCAGATCTGGTCGTGATCATCATACACTTAAAATAATGTAATGTTTTAGATGCTTGTATTTATTGTACAAGCTTAATAGGATAACCACAGGCAACTGTAAGGATTTGAATGAATAAAAATATTAACACGATCAAAGTTAGAAATAGTTAAAATCACGCTATACAAGTTCCATTTCTAGGAGCTAACTCAATCTATTTGGGGTGTTTTAAAAGTGCTCCATGTGAATATTGTAATGGTTTGTTTAGTACGTACTAATGTTTTTTTTATCCTTACCAATGCATAGTTTTGCTTATAGGTGTCATATGAGCTGGGACTGCATTTCTTTTTAATATTAAGCATTATGTTGGCGGCATGCGCACTGTCCATTGATTAGATAAAAGTCGTGCTCAAAATTATAAATATACACAACACGGAAATAGTGAGAAATGTAGTATTATTTGACCTTCGGGTCAAATTTTCGATTGAGGAGCCACATAAAAAGGAATTTTGTTGAACAACTGTAAAGGCTGAGGGTAATGCAACCCCTGTCACATTAAATATTGAGCATGAAAGCAATCAAGGCATTAAAACGCAGCTCGCAGAGGCCCTGCGTTGTGCAATTTAATTTTGTGAGGTACTTACCGGTTTTAGTTTCCTCGGAAGGATTTCATATTCCCTGCATCATTTGTTTTGTGCTGAAGACAATAATATGGCAAAAGAACAGCCTGAGCTATAATTTTAGACAATTTATATATTATCTGCCTGGCTGTAAACCCAGATCCACAGATGAAAGGGAGTGGGCAAGACAATCACGCCATATGCTCAAGTTGTACTAATTTGTATTCCACTCCTAAACTCTGTGTGACATGACCCCAGGCTGACCTTGGGTGGCTGCAAATCGAAAACAAACCGAATTAAAGAGGTGTTACAATGATGTAAGGCTAAAACATGTTATATGACAACCATGCTAGCCTGGATATTTAAACATTCGAAATATTCTGAGTCATAGACTGGAGAATATCTAGCCATCTCAGATTAGTTTGATGGGGAGTGATATGAACCAAAAAGCAGACTAACTGCTGGAACATGATTGATGCAGATTTTAACACACTTGAATCTATGCACCTCACACTAGGTGATCCTTTTCAGTAATACAGAATCTTTACCAAAATATATTTTGAATTGACCTGTATAATATAGCCTTAGAGCCTGCTGTGTGGGCTCTACCAGCCATTAAAGGCCCGCTCCAGTGTTAAAGGACCGAGCCGAAGCCGAGGGCCTTTAACAAGGGAGTGGGCCTTTAATAGCCGGTCGAGCCCACAATGGAGGGCTCTAAGGCTATTAGAACATTCAACCTCTAGAGGGCAGAATGGAATGATTTGTAAAATAAGGCCTCATGGAGCCCGAGGGGACTGAAATCCCCTCGAGCTCCATGAGGCCTTTTGTTCACAGCAACAGCTGTGAACAAACATTAGAATGTTGGGGCTCCGGTCTTCCACCGGCCATAACAAGCCTGGACTGCTCCATTGTTTTCAATGGAGCTACCAACATTCCAATGTTCTAATAAAACTTGTAGGAATAGTTATGAGGTGCTGGAAATGTGCCTTTTCTGCAGAGTCACTCAGGTTGTTTTTCCTTGTTGCTGAACCTTATTTTTGCTTACTATAGAACTCTGTACATTTTACCCCAGCTAACCTGTGCCAAAGTGTTTGTGCTCCTTCTTTCAACATGATGAAATTGACACAAGTAGTTTATTTAATATGCCTAAAACTGTAGTATATGGTATCACAAGTACACAGGACCGGTAAATTAAATGCTACTAACGGACTGCAGCACTCATTGGGGCATTCATTTTAGTAGCACTGTAAAGCATGTCTCCAGGTCTCCAGTAGCCTGACTATGCAGGTTTTAACAGCCAATTCAACCTGTTAAAACAACCCTTTTTTGATAAGCCTAAATCTTTCATTTAAATACTTATAAGCGAGCGCTAAATTGGCCTTACTGCCAAAGGACCGGGTGCATGATATTTAAAAGTAGGACATGCAAACATTTTAAGTTAACTATCCGTATAGTAAAAATGATCTCAAACCTATTTTCACTTTAGTAGGGTAGGCTGTTCAGTAATAAATCATTGGGATACCATATTGAGTTGAATACATCTTTTTTCATTTAGGACTGCTACTGATCTAATTTTCACTTTTTGAAATATTTATTACAAGCCAAATTTACTAGTGAAGTTTTTTTTTAAAATAAATATTTTGGAAGATAGACTTTTTGAAAGTCACTTTTGCCCTGTCTGAAGTCCCTGGAAGCTAAATCTGCAATTTGCTCTCTCTCTTCTGGCAGCTAGTAATTCAAAAAATCCAATGGGTGTGCAATTTCTCTAAGGACAGGAACAAAAGGCCTTAGGTGTGCGGAGTTGTCTTTGTCCCTTTGATAGGATGGTCTGTGGGTGGGGTCAAGGAATTAATTAACTTCAAAGAAGCCAGCAATGTTATTTGAAGGGGTAGAAAAGCATCCAGGTCTGCACCTTTTCATTGTCCCCCCCAGCCAGACAGGCCTCCATCACAGTGAGTGTCTTAGTCACAGCACAGTGTCAGTTCCTGCTGGAGTGTCATGACCTACTTGACAGGTCTGCTCAGGTTTTTCATATGCCACATGGGGCGCACTTTAAAGGCTGGGAAATGGGATGCCACAACGATTTGCTTGTATGCACTATCTTGCTGCTGAAACCTCAGCTTTTGTTCTACCAGACATTTGTCTCTGAATTTAATGGGGGTATAGGGACTGCCTAAAACTAGATATTAGTGATCGATGTGAGAAGACAGTATTAGTTAGAACTGTCAGCTGAGGCTGTGTTCAACGTATCCTTTTTAATATTGCACTTCTCGTTTTTAAACCAATTTTTACTCTATTGCTTTTTGCACAGTTTTTGCCTACCTGCACATCTCTGACGCCCTCTTTTAGTTACCGCGCGATCTTCGGTCCATCGCGGGTTTTCCCGTTCGTTGTTAAGGGAGCGGCGGTTAGGTTCACTTCCAGGCTAGAGGTGGGGGAAGGCAGAGTATAAATTTACATGCTTATCGCTTCGCGCAGCAGACGCACGCATCGGGTGTGCCAAAGGCACCCCAAAGGCAAGCCTGTCTGCGCCCTTTCGTGGCCGGATGGGGCCTAGGGGCATAACCCCTGCTCCAATTTTTAATGGCCAGAGAACCTACTTTCAAAAATGACTTCATGTTCTTCGGCCTAAGCCGGGTCCTAACTGCATGCCTCTTACTCCCGGTAAATTTATTTCTAACTGTCACTGCTGTGGTTCCTCTTTGACCACACTACCCTGCAGGGAATCCACCCGCAGCAAACATAAAATTACGCTCCTTTCAGCTAATAAGGATGCTGATCCCCGAACCGAAATTGCTTTTTTCAGCATTAACTGTAGATCACTCTCTAAGCATAAGGAATACATTCATGACCTCTTGCTGAATTCACAACCGGATGCCATTTTCCTAATGGAGACTTGGCTAGATGGGAGCTCGGGACTTGACATTGCTATTGCTCTACAACCTAACTATACGATCCTTAGGAAAGATCGGGCGGTCAAGATTGGAGGGGGTATAGCAATAATTTTTAAAACCACGTACACCTGCAAATAGGAGGACTCATCCTTTAAGGGCTGTGTAGCCAGTCTTTTTAAACTTTCACTTTCCCCCAATTTCAGCCTTTCGGGGATCCTGATCTATCGCCACCCGAGACTGGCTGGGGCATGGGCAGCTGCACTTCCAGATCTTATTGTCCCATTACTGTTGGAAGCCACTAATTTTACTATTTTAGGTGATTTTAACATACATTTTAATGAAGCCACCTGCACTATTAGCTCCACTCTCATTACTGACCTGACTGCAATGAATGTCTCTTTATGCAACTCTGATCCAACCCATAAGGCAGGGCATCTATTAGACCTCATTTTTTCTAACTTAGCCAATATCGCATGCCCGGCAGCCATCTATATTCTATGGTCTGACCACGTTCTGGTTGGATTTAAGGTGAAACAGGACATGTGGCATGATAGCTCCTCTATCCCCTCCGTCAAATCGGAGTCCAGGAATTGGAGAAATTCGAAAAAGCTAGATGTTGATTATTTAAATCTTCATCTTAAAAACACCATGCCTGTTACCACCACAACCCATTTAGATGTTGCTGACATTATTCAAAACTGGCTGACATCGTCTATTGATGCATGCCTACCGCTGTCCAATAAAAAATCGAGCCACCATCGCCCTCCTGCCCCCTGGTTTTCAGAAAAACTAAAGACAGAAAAAACTAGATGTAAAACCTTAGTGAGACGCTGGAGAAAAAAATATGCGCCGGCAGCAAAACCTACGTATAAACTAGCTTTAAAAGGCTATCATGCCTTGTGTAATGCCGCTCGGGCTGAGCACGCAAATTACACTATTTTAATGTCACAAAATAGCCCTAAAGTTCTGTTTAAAGTAGTGAGAGAACTGTCAGGCACTACTTGCCAACCAGAGCCACCTGTGCTAGATGATACGCAATGCAAAGATCTGCCTGACTTTTTTGTTGACAAAATCGATAAAATGTATGCAGAATTTAATAACACTACAACAAACGTGGAGTTGCTACCTAAGACCTTCGCCTCACCATGTGATTGTGCCATCTTGGTCCTGTCGCAGAACACCAATGATAGACTAGGAAACGCGTACGATAACTGGATACCCTTCGACATTTCTTCTTTTTGTCGTATTTTAGCCAGCATCAAATCTGTTTTACCTAAGGATCACCTACCCATCTCCATTTTGCAAAAGCTGGACTTACCAATACTTAATATCATTATGGAACTTCTCAATGCATCGCTTGGAAGCATGCCATGGTCCTTCCCTTACTAAAAAAAGCTAACTCTGATCCAGAAGTTCTATCCAACTTTCGCCCAATCTCCCTACTTCCAGCTTTCTCCAAAATTCTGGAAAAACACATCAACCTTTAGCTGACGAAGTTTGTTGACTCCCAGAACATTCTTCACCCATCTCAATCGGTATTTAGAGCTGGCTTCTTTACGGAATCCACGCTCTTGGGAGTCACTGAAACTATTCACCAATGTGTTGATAAGGGAGACACTGTGGCACTCATTTTACTTGACGAGTGCTGCGTTCGACATTGAATCCCACACTACTCTTTTACAAGTCTTACATTCTAGGGGCATTGTTGGACCAGCTCTCAAGTGGTTGTCTAGCTTCTTGTCTAGCAGGACCTTCCAGGTCTTTTACCCTACTGCAAGTTCTCTGACCCATGCTTCCCCGTATGGAGTACCTCAGTGCTCTATACTCAGCCCATTACTTTTTAACATCTATGTAAGCCCCCTGGACACTATAGCAGGGGAGGCTGGTCTGACCATATATTCATATGCAGATGAAACCCAGCTTAGTTTCTCCCTGTCTTCCAATGAAACTTCGAACGTGTCCTCTCTCCAGGTTGGGCTGAAAAAGATAGCTGGCTGGATGCACACAAACAGGTTGAAACTTAATGGTGGAAAAACTGAACTCCTTATCTTCGGTGGAAACAAAACTCTTTGGGGTCCCCAACATTGGCCACCTCAGATCGGTGATCCTCCCTTCCCCTCACAATCTGCTCGCAACCTCAGTATAATCATTGACGACCAGCTGTCTATGAAGCAGCAAGTGGTCAAGGTTGCCTCAACCAGTTTTACTATTTTAAAATGGCTCAAAAAAATTCACTTGATGCTTCTGCCTTCCACGCAAAAAAAACGTTATCCAGGCTCTGATCGTGTCCAGACTGGACTACAGCAACGTGTTGTATCTGGGCGCAAGTAAGGAGGTGATCTGGAAGCTGCAAGTGGTCCAGAATTTTGCAGCCAGACTTTTATGCCAGCTACCCAGAATGGCCTCTATTACAGGACCACTCCATGACCTTCACTGGCTTAGGATGATAAATCGCTCCAAATTCAAAGCCCTCTGCTACATGCATAGGATCAAAATGGGTTCAGCACCGCATTATCTTGGTGCCTTGGTACACCCATACCTCCCCTTATGTCTCCTGCAATCCTCTAATCAGTTAAAATTCTAAGTCCACAGGATCAAACAAGCACATATGGGTGGACGGTCCTTTGCCTACTTAACTCCTTCTCTATGGAACTTACTCCTGTTTCAACTACATAAGGAAATGATCTACCACAAATTTCGTAAAGACTTAAAAACGTGGCTATTCAATCACTAGAGTTTTTTGCCCTCTTCTTTCTAGTGTGGGTCTGTAGGCACCGGGAAACCTCTGGGTAGCTGTGCACCATATACATTTAAAAATAATAATAATAATTATATGATTACCAAAATACACTCGCCACACTCATCCCATCCTTAAGAGCCAAGATTTAGTGTAGCCTAACAGTTCAGCTATCTTGAAAATGCTAAAAGTGGGTAGGGTTAGCCCCAGAAACCTTTACCCCATTGATTAGGTCATACCCAAGGGTCATTACCACCCACTTACTTGTGCCAGGCATAACTGTGGCATCTCCAGACACCCACTTCAGAACACTCTTTGACTTGCAGCAGATTAGAAGAGGACTGAACCTGCTGAGACCCGAGAACAGTCTAGAATACTGGACCAGTACTCCCTCTTGTAGCCAGGATAAAGAAGTGTACTCCAAAGGTACTACATCTGACCTGCTGATAAAGCTACAGGGGTACAACAAGCTACAAGAGCCCTTTTCCTGAAACTGCCCAGCTGACCAGTGGCAACTAGATCCAGAATGGATGTAACTGTTGGCCTCTGCATGCCACCCTGGGAGGATTAAAGTGCCTCCCCTGAGGTCCTGGGGCTTTGTAACAGTCCTCTTGTGGAAGATTGGAACTTTAGGGACAAAAGCCAGCATGTAAAATCTTTGACCCAGGCGAATCTAGTTAGTGTATTCAACTTGCGCTCCATAGTGAACAGTGTCAAATTAGGCCTAGGTCCTATTCTATGCGACCATTGACAAGTGATGACAGTTTGTACTTCTTAGCGCTATTTTTATTTAAAGCTTTAAAAATGCATATACTTTGTTCCCCATATTGTATTTACTACTCACCCATTGCAACTTTTCCCCCATTCCACCTTTTAATTCATTTCTGTATGAAAATGACTGTGACATGGAAATGGCGCCTGTGGCAAATCTGACTGTCAGATTATGGGGGAAAGAGGCCAGCTTCTTGATGTGAGTAGTAACTTAGCTCACATACCACCTGAGTAGATAGACCCAAACAAGTTGCCCCTATTAGTATCATTGCATCAAGTATAGGACATTGGCTTGAGCAGGAAATACTACCATAAACCCCTTTTTAACTGAGTTTGATCTAAGGAGAAAAAAAGAAGACACCTCAAAGGAACACTAATTGGGGGTTCGTGAGGCCACAAAACACCTTTCAGAGTTCAAGTCATTGGTTTACCCTTCATACTCTGTAAGGAGAAGAGCTGGGAATAAACCATCCCCACATACTACTTTCCCTGAAAAATGTAGAGTCACGGTGGTGTGCCATCTCCGCATTGTCACTCCAAGGTAGCATATCCCTGACAGAGAATTGTATGATGGAACCATGACTGCCTGAACAACTAATGCCTTTACCTCGAAGCCTTAACAAAGAAAGTGCCTTTACAATAAATGTCTTTACCGGGACTGTTTTTACAAGGCATACACCTTAGGGAGACCAGAATTGTAAAGCCAAAAACCGGGACATTTCCCAAAAATAGAAGTACTAATATTTTAATTCAACCCAGTGCACAAAACTCCTCAGCAGAGAATTACAGAAGAGGCAGTAAGAACATTCATAAAAAGCCATCTTTAAACCCAGCACGAAAATGTTACTGCTTTACATGTAAGTATATGTAAGTATTTATATCAACTAAACTAAAGAGTGCAGAGGCAAAATCTTTGGATTTACTCCATTTTAATCCACAAAGTGCTAGTGGCAAAGTACAGTTCACTGCATTATCTTCATTATCCTTACGCGTTTCGGCTCAATACCCGAGCCTTGATCACAGGAAGACGAAATTACCCAGGTAAGTAATCACATGCCTATATGCACACTTTCGAATTGCCCCCGCAGTCCTGCAATACTACGACTCTCAGCATGCATTGTAAAATACGGGAAACATCATTTACTACGAAGGCATCCCCACGCATAACGTTTACCACGGTACACTTACCACGCAAACGTTTTTTCAACGTGGGTGCCTTCCACGACCGTCTATACCACGAAATTACGTTCAGCGTGGGTTGGGGGGAGACGTGGTATTCCGTCCAGTCGTGCTGGGGGGGGGCTGGGGGAGGGTTGGGAGGGGGGCTAGGGGGGCTGGGGGGGCTGGGGGGGTCTCCCCCCCAAAAAATAACAACAATTAAGGAGCGAGTTAGATTTAAAAAAAAAACGCTCTGTGGTATTAATGAAGTAAAAGGAAAGAGCCTCCCCCAAAGACGTGCAGTGTACGTCAAAAAAGAAGTCCTTTATTTATTTTGGAAGACGTGTTTTGACGCTTGTTTCCATGGTAGATGGAAGTAAGGGCTGCTGGAGAAAGACGTGCAGGTAAGACGTGGTACAATCCTTCGTTGTAAATTCCAGCGTGGTAAAGCCACTTGCGATGTAAAATTCGCGTGGTTATGCCATGCGTGGAACTTGAAATCGTTGAAAAATCATATATTCGTAAAATACACAGTACATTACGTAATCGCAGCTTTTTTATGTCCCGATAACATTTCATCCCGATAAAATGTCATCCAAACTGCTGTAATTACAATGTTCATATGCAAATATGCTGCCGATAAAATGACTGCGAGTATTTGCTTAAATATAAAACACGTCATTATGTACTTTTGCGACTGTAAAATAATATTGCAAACAGAGGGCTTTCAAGACCGGGAAAGAGGTTGTGACTCCTCTTTCCCCCCTTACTCATATCTCGCTGCAGAATCTCAGGAAAATCCTCGTGGTGGAGTGGAATCGAGCAGGTTGTGCCCCCCAGTCCAAATGAATCTCAGATTTGACAAACATATACAATGTCTTACACCTGTCTGCTTTTGCATTCTGTCATTTATCAGGAAGATCCTTCCTCTTCTTCCAGGACCCTCCACTAGGAATGTGGTCTAAGCCCTCATACCATCGAGACTGGACTATTGTAATTCTCTACAGGTGGGACCTTCCATCCACCTTCTACAGAAAGTACAGCTTGTGTAAAATGCTGCAGCCTTGATCATTCTACAACTAAAAAGAAGTGCATATATCTCGAATCTCCTGCGACAATTACATTGGCTACCCACCATGCAGACAAGCATTTTTAAGCACTTTGTTTCTGCGATAAAACATTGTATAGAACAGCATCTGAATCTTAGATGGCGACCATGCTCTCTTCCTCCTCCCCCATGAGTTCCCTACGATCAAAGTTCCAACATCTGTTCAACATTCATAAAATCAAAAGAACTAGACAGGGAGATTGATCTATGCTGGTAATGATGATCAAAGCTTGTCACGAGATACCGATCTCTTTCCATGCTCAAGCTAATTATGAACACTTCAGTAAAGGGTATATATCTCATCTTTTCACTAAATAAATACATCTCCTTGCAGGTTCCCTGTTGCTCCACTTTTTCGGGAAAAGTCGTTTAAGAAACACTTGACATCTCTTTTTGCAGCTTAGTGCACTGAATAAATCAACTATACATTAGTTAATTAATTAATTAATTCAATAGTTCATTCAATGCACAGACGTCATCTTGTCAAAAGAGTCCGCTTAACTAATCATTCAAATATAATATAGATATATATAAAAAATAAACCAGATATTAGGATACCGATTATTTGGTTGTAAATGAAATATTGATCATTCTTCTGTACAGACAACTGCCCAATGATATTTTCCCAAATGAATCCTTGCAAATAATATTTTACTGAAAAGGACTTATGGATTGTGATACCGGTGAAAATAAATATTCAATATTTAGGAAACTGAATGGTTACATGTGCAGTGTAGTTCAATTTTGGTCCTAATCTGGCCATTTAATTTGCACAGCTACTGAATAATTGGTATGGTGTTTCCCTGGAGTATTCAGTGCCACCGCACTAAGAATATAATACATTAAGCATTTGTTTCCAAGTGACATGGCAAAACAATACCCAGGTACCCCAATAAGGCTGGTGTTTCAGATACAATTAATATTAAGAGTAAATGAAAGACAACAAGTGCAGATATATGATCTCATTAACATCAATAGTGAGAGACAACTGGGCCCTTTTAGAAAAGCATTTTTGAGTCAATAAAGTTGTACTACACTAGTACTACTGTTAGACCTGTCAGCCTTATGGTGGTCTTCCCCCAACATCTTTTTGATTTTTGCCTCCATGTTTTGCTGAACCCTTTGGTTGGCCTTGGGACTCTGATCACTTTACCACTGCTAAAGTGCATGCACTTCTTGCCTAAAAATGTGTGTAATTGGTGTATACCTGATTGATATAGTTAATTTACTTGTAAGTGTCTTGTAATTTGGTATATCATATACCCAGGGATTGTAAGTTAAATGCTACTAGTTGGCTGCAGCGCTGATTGTGCCACCTACAGTCGTAGCCTTTAAAATCTGTCTCAGGCTTGCCACTCCACTGCCTGGGTGTGCAGTTTATTACCACTTCGACTTGGCATTTAAAATTACTTGCAGTTTTTCATTGAAAGTGAAAAGCATGCCTCGGCACGCAATGAAATATGAATGCGTTGTTATGGAACTCGGTATGCTGTTTAAAAAGAAATGGGCATCTTGCAATTTCGTTTTTACAATAAAGGACGCATTTCATCATATGTCACGATGCCCCTGAAGAAAGGATTTTTATCCCGAAATGCATTGGGTTACTTTTAATAAAATTGTGACATGTGGAACTCAATGGTGCTCCCATGCTTGTGTGAATATCGTCGCAAAGAACTGGAATGAGTAAAACTAATTGAATAAACATTGAAATAAAGAAGGATCAAACCTAAAAGAGGAAAATGTGGATGAACAGAGTATGAAACTATTTGAATTTAATTCATTTGATTCATTCAGTCATGTGGCTGTGCAGCCTGGTGGAATCAAAGGACGTTTCCTCGTGTTTTTTTTCTTAATTACTTGCCAAGCGCTAAACTCATCTTTTATTACCTATAAGCCACCCCTAAGGTAGACCCGAGGTAGCCCTAAGGACATGTACTCTTATGTTTAGCATGTCCTGGTAGTCACACACAGCCTATTTTATTTTTCACTACTGTGAGCCCTAGTCCTCTCATAGTTTAGCATTGAGAATTCCTTAATACACTTTTAAGCTGTACTTCCTGTTCTGAGAGGAGTGGCCCTTTCATGTTTCATTTGTTTGAAACGGTAATGATAAATCCTCCATACTGGTGAAGTTGGATTTAATACTATATTCTTAGATATGCCACTTTTAAAAAGTGGACATTTCTCTGTACTTACTGTTCTGTGTACCCGACAGTCTGTCTCCAATACAAGTCCAGGGTGGGTGACTGCTACACTTTCTGCATTCCTTCTAGAAAGCTACAACACAGGAAGGATAGGTGTCTGAGTACACATCTACACACATCTTCATTCTGATGGCCTCACCTGGGCAGGATGGAAGGGAGGGACTCACACTTCACTGTGTCAATGTCGAGTCCCCACAAAAAGGGCTGATTACCCCCCATAGATAGCCTGGCAGACAGGACTGAGCTATCTATCTATCACTTCAGGGAGCTGCTTTGAAGTCACCAACCACATCAAAAGCACTTTTGGATATAAGTACTGGGTCTCTGACCCCGTAAAATCAGTTACTTCTGTATCTTGAACTTAACATCTGTGGGAAGGACTGCTGTGCTGCCTAGAAGACTCGTCTTTGGACTGCAGACTTGGAAGACCTGCTTTTATCTTGTGTGGCCCTGCTGCTATCTGACTCTGCTGAAGGAGAGCTGGACTCTGCCTTCCCTCCAAGTGATCTCCGAGGGCTTGTTGGCTTGCCTCCTGTTGCTTGAGATTAGGGAAATCAAAGTTTTATTCCTGCTCCTGTGTCTGGCTCACTGGAAGTGGCCCACATACTTGCAACATGGATTTAAACACATCTTCTGTCTGTTTGTAACAGAACTGGCACATTGACCCAGTTGCAGAACTAAAATCGTTGAATCACATCAGAACCAGCGATTTGCCTCCAGAGATTGAACATCGGACAGCATATCACCACCACTTGGTGAGTTCAACGCAACCGGCTGACTGCATGGCAAAGTCCAGTGCATTGCTTGATGACTCTTGACTCCAGCACCCGACTTGGAACTGACGCATCGCCTTCATTGCATGGAGAAGATTGGCGCATCTCGTTGCTTGCCACCAGGAAAGGTACTTTGTTCACCAGGGCCCGTGTGGGTCCTGGAGCCAGCCTGTGCTTCCACAAGGTCGGCCTGAACTTTGACTTTGCCCCAGTCCAGCGCGACCTAAAGTAATCTTAGAGTGCTAATTGATTTTAAGCGCTTTACTGCATTTATTCTTTAAACATTCAATATCTCAACATCTATACATTAAACTTTTGTCATTGAAGTCGTGTTTTGTTTTTAATATAATAATATAATTTTGTAAACCTGTGTGTGGTTATTTTGTGGTGTATTCCTTGTGTTACTGTGCATGTGTGTTACACAAATACTTTCTACATTGCCTCTTTAGTTAAGGCTGACTGCTCTGTGCCAAGCTACCAGAGGGTGAGCACAGGTTATCTTTTAGTGTGTATCTAGCTTACCCTGACTAGGATTTTGGCTTCTGCTTGTGTGGAGTGCATATCTTTGCCAATCAGAAACCAATTTCTAACAACTACTTTATATACGCCCCCATGCTATTCATAAATATTTAGCTGGAGAACCCCACCTGACGTTGCCTCTAATGTGTGGAGTTTTCTGACATCAGAGCCGAGAGCTTCACACATGGAGGTCTACATTACAGTAGAAGGACATCACAAATATAGTTACTTGCAACGTTACCCCATCACAACATATTGATTTTGAATTAATGTTTGTATACAATATCTGAAACTTTTTAAAATACTCCACATTAGAAATAGTATCACTTGCCCAGCATCATTACCATGACTCACTTAAACAGGTTAGTGGAGTTCTTTAGCAGAGATTGAAATTAACAAAAACAGTGAGTCCATATACAACTCAAGTAAGATGTCCTTTATATAATTGTTTGCAAAGTACAAAGTGTATTTTCATATCACAGCATTCATGAATAATGGTAAAAGCCTGATAAAATCATGGAATGAAATAAAAATACAATTACATAGTAGTTATGTACACCTTAAGATTTCAAATCCACACAGGTACAACTAACGTCCTTATAAGTGTACCAGGTCCAGTGAGGAGCCCACTATTTCGCCACAATAAAATGTCTCATTAATCCACCCCCTCAAAAGTTAAAGCACCGTCGTATTCAACAGGCAACACTATTTCAAAATCTTGATAGTAACTGACTTACAAATTCTTCTGCTTCTTTCACACTGTAACAGGTATTTGGACAAAATATTGAGTTGTAAATATTGGGATACAGAAATATCTGAACAAATATTGTAATATAAAAATATTGTGATGCAGAAGTATTGTTGTCAAGAATATCTATTTCTTCAGTGAAGTAATATCATTGTCAAGAATATCATTTTCAATAATAAAGTTGTACAAAATATTGTTTTTTAATTATTCTTAATGGGTTTTAGTTCATATATTAATAGTTAATATAGTCTGTAATTTTAGGTGATTTATAATTTCTTATTTAATTGATAATAGTAATTTATAGTTTCGTAGTGGGCTGCTATTTTTTTAGGGTCAAAGGGTGGTAAGGTAATTAAGTAATAATTAATTAACAATTAATTATTAATGCATCGTTAATTATTTAATTGATTATTAATGTAAGCAATTTGTGTAAACATATATTTTAGTTATACATTAGGTGCAGACTGCTGGCTTTGTAGCGGTAAAGAGGGGGAAGTTAAGTAAGTAATAATTAATTAACAATTAATGTATTATTAATTATTTAATGTGTTATTAATTATTTAATTGATTATTAATTATGTATATTGTGTAATAATTATATATATTAGTTCAACTTTAGGTGTAGGCTAGTGGGAGTGTAGGGATATAGAGTGAGACGTTAATTAAGTAATAAACAAATAATTATTAATTGTCAATTAAATAGTTATTGATTATCAATTGTGTACATTTGTTATAGTTATCTATTTTAGTTATTTTATTTTATCTGTGGGCTGCTAAGTTTGTGGGGTATAGGGTGGGAAGTTAATAAATAAATAAAAGTGTTTTTTAAATTGATAATTCATTTAATAAATTTTAAATAATCAAAGAGTTTTTTTTATTTGTTATATATAATATGTTTGGGGGTTAATTAATAATGTTCATATTAAGAGTTTTACATTTGTTCTAAACTAATAGGGTTATTCAAATATGTCGTTTGTTTGAAGTGAAGAACTTCCCCCTTCTGCTGCACAGACTGGAGTGGATTTCGTAAATATTACCCCTCCGAAGTTCAACGCTTTCCTTACTGCTGCGCAGACTGGAAACAGAATAGGGAATCTTACCCTCCCAAAGTCCAATGTTGTCCCTACTTTTGCACAGACTGGTGTGGGAATAGTAATAAATCTTACCCTCTGAAGTCCAATGCTTTTCCTACTGATGCACAGACTGGAGTTGGAATAGTAAATCTTACCCCTGCGAAGTCCTAATCTTTCCCTACTATTGCACAGACTTGAGTGGGAATAGTAAGCATGACCCCTTTAAAGTTCAGCATGTTCCCTAATGTTGCACAGACTGGAGTGGGAACAGTACAACTTACCCCTCCGAAATCCAACGCTTTCCCCACTGCTGCACAGACTGGAGTGAGACTAGTAGATCTTACCCATCCCTTCTGCTGTTCAGACTAGAGTGGGAATAGTAAATCTTACACTTCTGATATTCAACACTTTCCCCACTGTTGCACAGATTGGAGTGGGAATAGTAAGTCTTATCCTTCTGGCATCCAACGCTTTCCCTGCTGTTGCACAGACTGGAGTGGGAGTAGTATATCTATGATTCCCAGATTTCCATACTTTTCTTAATATTGTTGGAATATATCTATTATTAATATTTGTTTATTGTTTCAATTTTATATTATTGGGTTATATTTATATATTTGTTTAACATTTTAGAATAATTTTAGTCACTGTATTTTTTGAGAGTTTTATATATAAGTAATTTAATCATGTATTTAATGTTTTACAGTTGTTTGGTTAATTCTGTTATGTATCATATATATATTCATATATATATGAATGTTACATTATATAAATATGTGTATATAAACATACACACACATTTATATGTGTGTGTTTGTATAAGTATGTTTAAATATAGTAATACATTTTTATTTACATTTATTTATATTGCATATTAATGTTATATATTAAATTATTTACGATTTACTATTTTAAACTCTATTTTTATTAAAAAGCTATATTGTTGTATGTTCTTTAACTATATTAGTGTGAAACGGTAGGGAAATTAAATTTTTGTAATCCATATTTTGACACAATATTTGTTTACCACGATGTGGTTTTCAATATTCTAATGTGTGAAGCTAGGAAATAGAGTAAATACTATGGCAATAAGGGCACACATATAACTGATGCATCTTTTAAAATGGCAGATTTCATTTAAAAGTTTTCCATTTCCAACCGAGTCAGTCAACATTTTTCTTAAATTTGCAACCATCAGTGTTAACAAATATGTTACCTGTAGCAGTCATTTTCTGTGTTTTTAGTCTCTCGAGTCATTCCCACAACATTGCAGTGAAAAAGAAAACTTGGTTTTGTAGAAATATGCTTCTAAAGTATCCCTAAGTTTGCACCTCAAAACCGAACTTCACTTTCATTTTTGTGTTTTCTTGGTGCTTTTAACTGATTTGCAATCATGCTCAAGAGGGGATTTAACAGTGTTATTCTCATGTGGGTAAAGGTCAATCCTTGTAATAGATGAGCCAGCTTAGGTGTAGTTCAGCATGCAAGTGTTCAGATACATTTTATATTGGTATGAGCCCTCAGAGTTGATGGTTGATGCAGGTCGGTCACAAAAGAGGGGCAAAAGAGGCACTCTTCCACAGGTTTGTGCTTTTCAAGGCCTTGTGTTTTTACCAACTGCAAAATGTGTTTATACATTTTGAAAACAAAGCCTGCCCTAATGATTGCCACTGTAGATGGTGTCAGATGCTGGAGGTATTTCTTTTAATACTTAGAAACAGATGCCCCTGCCTCCTGCATAAATGAGAGCTGTCCAATATGGCTCCGCTTGATATTTTTACCAAGTGCCTAGCACTGCTTGATTTAATGGTTAAATCCAAACGAAAAGATGCCCACTCTTAAAAACCAATCCCATACTTTTTGTCGAGAGACTGCACTTCGGAACCAAGGTCATTGAGGAAACTGTGGGCAATTATGAATTGAGACTTTTGATTAGCTGCTGCCCTTCGGGGTCGAAGGAGGTCAATCATTGGCAGATCATTTTTGTAAGGTGCAGATGGATTTGACAACTGGAAAGCACAACAATGGTCAGAAAGGGATTTGAACAAATAATGACATTTACTAAGAAGCAGTTGTGCTTTCTGATCTATTCCCTTCTCCTATCTGAATGCTTTATTGTTAAAATAAAACAATGTGTATGCATCATGAGTAATGCACCTTGCCGCAGCGCTGTAATATTTCCTGAACATTGTCAGTTCTACAGCCTGGCGTGTCCCTGTAGTGTTCGCTTTTATTGATTCATTCAGTGATGTTTTTCAAAGAACTCCGAGGTACGCTGGGCACAGAGACCGTCGGATTCTCTCTTAATGGCTTTTTTATCCAAGAGTTTCAGAATTAGTTCTCTTTCTAAGGTCACTTGAAGGTTTGAAATATCCAGGCAAGCAGCTGGGCCCTTATTTTCAACACAAAAGTGTATTTATTATTAATTACCGGGGTAACAAGAATGTTATTTAAATGAAAACACCTGTCACATTGAGTCCACTAAACTTCGGAGACAGTGGACACTGAATGCATATAATGCTATTACATTCTGACAAGTTGAATCATAAGTAAATATGTTTGGGTTGGGATATGATAACATGAACCTTGTAGTAGTATGGAACTAAGGTTTGCAAGTGGAAGCCCAGGGAGTGAAGCATTCATTCTCATGCTGTTATATCTCCAAGGGGAGTATTAGAGAAGAGGCTGCGGGTCCTTCTAGCGCCCTGTCTCCAAAAACTTGTTAAGCAGATTCAGACTTTGAGCCTTGACATTGAAAGGTGTTAATGTCCTCATTTGTAGATGTAGCACATTAAAGGAGGGACTACCATTGGTCTTGTGCTAGCGCCATATTACAAACAAAGGTACATGGGCAATTGGATCTAGAGATGTATTTATTGGGTGCTATCAAACAAGTAATGTACTTTTTGATTGTCACCTATGGTACCATTTAGATGAAGGGGTGAGGGACCACCCTAGGCCCCTAACAGATGGATGCTGTCACCTCCGGCAGCCTCCTACTCCCTAAAAGGGTATTCTGCATGGTTGTTTCTGAAGAAAACTCTGCTGGCCAAGCAAGGAGGTCTTCAGGCTGTGACTGCGGGGCAGATGTATAGAGCGTTTTTTTTGTCGCAAACGCTGCAAATCGCAAAATAGCAGCGTTTGCGACAAAAAAACGGGAAATGCGATGTATTAAAAAAATCGCATTGCGATTCCTTAATCTTGCGCTACCATTTAAGGAATCGCGAAAAGCAATTCCTTAAATGGTATGTAAGAAAGAAGATAGTTTTGCGATTTCACTCTAAGAAATCGCTAATTACCACCAACTTGTGGTTGGTGGTAATGTGCGAATTCTTTTACAAATGCATTTTTTGCAATTTGTAAAGGTGGCATGTGACGCTCATACATGCCCTTAGGGCATGTATGTACGCCATATGCGCACACATGTCAATTTCAGGGGGGGTGCAGCAGGGTGTCCTTAAGACACCCTTGCACCCTTGAAATTGTTCTCAATTTGCGATTAGCAAATTGCGAATCGCAAATTGAGAATAATTTCACATTCATTCCTATGGGCCTCCTGGCCTATAGAAATGAATGGGAAATTATTCCTTAATTGCGATTAGCAATTTGCTAATCGCAATTAAGGAATTTTAAGAAATCGCTAAAAAATAGCGAATTTCTACATACATACCATTTTGCAATTCTCAAATAGCGATTCCTTAAAAATCGCTATTTGAGAATCGCAAAAGGGCATCTTGATACATCTAGCCCTGCGTTCCCCATGTGGTGTTCACCCTGTAGGACTGACCGCCCTACATAGAAACATGGAAGGATGAGTGAACCATCCCCCCACGTTTCTTTGCTTCAGTCACCAGTGCATGCACCAACCCTTGCAGCAAGCAATTGTGATGCATATACTGCATTTTCTGGTCTAAACCAGCGTACCCAAAAGGGCCACGCACTGGCACACACTAGGGCTGCATATGCAATGCATGATCCAGTCTCTGGATGATAATGTTAACTTTATGGTTCGTGTTTGATCACCCATTAGGAAACACCTTAAAAAATCACAAAGATTTAATATTTTTCCATGGATATTTACCCACTTTCAAAAACAGAGTTTGGAGTGTGCCACATTTACCTTCAGTTTACAAGGGTTTGCAAACTTGAAACGCTTTGTTCTTTCCAAATATCGCAAAATGGGTCAGCTTTTTAAGTCGTTGCCTGAAAGTGTAAATTCTCAACAAAAAATGGGTTTATTTGCAAAACGTTTGTGAGACATTTGTACTGTAAAAAGTGTATTTTTTGCAGAGATACTTTGTGGCAAAACCTGTTTTTTCAGAATTGTTTCTGGTAAATGTTTAAGACGTTTGTGCAAAAAAATGTACATACCATCCACTAGTTCTTTATACCTCTTTCCTTGCTGACCGAGAAACTGTAAACAAATATACAACTGTGCCCCTGCGTGTCCCTGTGCTCAACTCAAGTAAACTTTTTCCAGATCTCCCAAAAGACTTAAGCTCGAATGAAGACCGAGGAATACCTCCCTCTGGATAGTTGCACCAAAGACAATCACATACAGGTTCAGAAAACAACCTCAAAACACGCTTTTTACAAAATACTTGTGCACTTAAATGGCCTACCTAAAAAGGGGCATGAGACAATTCGTTCACTTTTACATGTATGTATTCATTTATTCAAACTATATCATATCTTGCATATCTCTGTTTCCCATTTCCACCCCCCACAAAGGAATTGTGATTGAAACTAGGCCTCAACTAGTAGCTGAATCGGGCCTGTTTGCAATTTGTGTTCAACGTTGTCAAGAAGTTGCCGTTTGAAGGTGAAATTTCGGTAAATGAGACTTTATTAAAGGTTTGCATAGTAGTCATGCCCCTCCCTATGCATGCAGCATTCTTCTTTTCGCCGACGGTCATATGTAATTCCTATTTGTGATTCCTATTTGTAAAGCGCAAACATCACCCCTATGGTTTCAAGGCACTAGGGGCCGTCGGGGAGATTAAGTGAACTATTGCCCAGAGCCACATGGTGCTGAGCTGAGCTTCTGCCAGCGATCGAACCTGTGAGCCCTGCCCTCCGGAGTCAGCCGCTCTGGTCACTGTGCCACACCTCCCAATAGACCTAATTGTCTTGTGACCATTACAGCTCCAAAAACCCTTCTGTCTGTTCGTATATAGGGACTTCTTTTCTTCCAATAGTGATCCTTCAGGTTCTGTACCCTAAATGCACAATATTGTTCTTGGCTGCATGAAACAGGGGTTTCAACCTAATACATTACACCTCCAGTTTTATTAGGTCTCTCCTAGAAATCGCTTTTAGCTGACTGCTTTTTAAAGACCCCTTGTGAACCATACTAAAAATGTACATGGGCTTAGAACCTGCTCATTGCTTACCGGTGGGCTTTATTGTCATTGTCATTTGCTTGCTTCTAATTCGCTGTCTACCATGTAGCGTAGTTTCTTTACCACCCTTTTGATTGGCTGACTTGTATCCTTCCAGAGCTTACATTTAGAAAACTACTTTTTTCTTTTTCTTTAAACACTCCTTGAAAGTATGTTTTTTCATGCGCTCTTTCGTGTACTGCTCTCCCCAAACATCCACCCCACTCATTCCCAGTGTTGCTTTCAAACCCCCACTTCTCTCTCATGTGTGTGCTCATTTTCATTTCATACCCCCTACCCCATGTGCTCCGAGTGCATCCTGCTACCTGTTTATTGCTTTCACATACATGACCTTTAAAAAAAAAAAATGCTGCCCCTGCCCACTCTGTGTTACTTCCCTCAAATATGTCCATTATTGACAATTTTTGGACTGTAGGACATCGGCAGGAAGCAAATATATAATTTCATTTTTTGCCAATGCCTGCATCACCAAAAAGCATGTCACCTTGTGCTGATGTTGCACAGCATCACCGAAAAGCATTAACAAGTCTATACGTCAAAAGGGCGAAACCTATTGCCATTGTCAATGCTTGTTTTAAATGCCTCTTTTTTCTCTTTAATGTATAATCCATATGTCATATCTTGGAATCAAATTTCAATACATCTGCCTTCCCTTCCTGCCCTTCTGCAGTATCACCTGTGATTGTATGAAAGATCATGATTTAAATATCTGACCCCTGTGGCAAGATAGTGACTGCCACTCCCTCACAATATACTGCTTTTATTGGAACTCTCTGTCTGATCATCAAACCCTTTACCAGCATAGATGCATAGATTTGTGACTGCCATCGAAGGCTATTAATCTTTAAAACCTTAACTGGAACATATCTAGTTTCCATCCTCTGTTCTGGATTCTATTTTTCAGCTGCCAACCAAGTCACATATCCAATAACATGTCTGCCAGGAACTACCACTTCTAAATCATACTCCTGTAAATTGCGCTCACTATATTAAAGGCATTTGACTATCTGTTCCTTTTGAGAGTGGTTTAATGTTGACGCCGCTAATTGCAGGCTTACTGAGCTGTCATTAACAGCCGCCACACTAATTCTACTTTTTGAGTTGAATTGCATCACTCAGAACCCTGACACATGATAAGTGCTTTTTTAAAACACTCATGATCGCACATCGATACAAATACTTAATAGCGTCCCTTATTCATCCGCAGCACTACATGCTTCCTACTTTCATTTTGTGAGCTACACTTTCCCTCTTACTGTCATTTGAAAAATTGTAATTTCAACACTCCTCATCGCTCACGCACATTGTCATAATTTCCTAAGCCACTCAGTAATTAAAATACTCTATCAGCCACGCTCAGACTAATTCGTACTGGTAACATCGCAAGAGAAAAAGTAATGTAAGCATTCATCTCACCCCACATATAGTCATTCCCAGTCTGATGTACACCATGAAACCAACATTTTTGCAATTTAAATACATTTTATGGGAAATAATCTGATTTGTGGTTCCAAGAGCCTTATACCCATTCTGGCAGCCCCCCCCCCTCCATCCAATCCCTGCTACTGTTATTCTAAATGGGGGAAACCTGTTACCCCTCACCATGTTTCCCCACACACTGTGCTTTTATTGCTCACAGGCTGCCCCCATGGATGACCCCATTACACCTCTCCCTCCAACTCCTCCCAGTACTTCCGATCTCCTTCAACCGCATTGTCTTTTCTAAAATGGAGCAAATCCCATCACTTCCCCTCAGTTTTTTCACCCTCCCGGCACACTTCTGTAACCTGTAGTTTTACAGACCGTTTGAGGCTTTGGGTTTATGCAATAATAAATAAACCCCAAAAGGTTATCAAACTGCCCTTAGTCCTTCTTAGAAGTCTTCCAGACAGATCATGGCTAGCTACACCTCTATGATTTATACTTTTACACCACTGCTCACTAATATCCCATAGCCATCATCTCACTAATATCTCATAG
Organism: Lissotriton helveticus; assembly: GCF_964261635.1. Lineage (NCBI taxonomy): Eukaryota > Metazoa > Chordata > Amphibia > Caudata > Salamandridae > Lissotriton > Lissotriton helveticus. The sequence goes on along the minus strand of NC_136065.1, from coordinate 1,007,970,115 downwards.
TTATCATCATTACCCTGGGCTCTTCCATTAATCAATAGTCTTACCAGGACGAACCTCCCACAAACCTTCAATCTCCAATCACTTCTTACTCCTCCGCGCATGCTTTTCAATTCTATGAATGTATCCATCAATCACCCTGTGTCACTCAAATAGACTTACCATCAGTGCTTAATTTGTAAAAAAAGAAGTGCAGGTGCTGAAAATTTTGCCAAGGAGGCCACAGCTCACTTCTTCCTTCGGTGAGCCCCACTTTCAACACTCTCACTGCCTCAGTCTCTATCTTCTAACCTTGATCTGTTGTTGAATGCAAGACATAGTTTGTCGATGACTTCTTGGATTTGTGATCGGCGTGATTACATCATCACTAACGTGGTGAAACACAATAATGCCTGCCTGGACAGGCGTATGCTGGCCTGTCAATGAACATTTACAAGCCAGTCACCATGCAATGTATATTATTCTTTTTATTTTGAATTTGAACAATTAATATTGAGACCACCACCTGCAGGGTCAGAAATTGTAGCCCCGGTCCTGTGACAGAAGTGCCGGTGCTGAGCACCTGAAAGCACCTGCTCAAATTAAGCACTGCTTACCATCCGAACCACATAGCCACATTTCCTCATGCTACCCACTCTCTATAACTCGCCTTGAACTTGACCATCTCTCATTGATCCTTCGGATAGCTAACACATGCCATAATCAGTCTCTGTACTGAGCATACAATGTAATGTTTACTTTTCTTGTATCATATTGCAAGATTGTACTACTCCAGGGATACATGGATGTATTCATGGATCTATCAGTATTCATTTCTTCCAAAGCTCAGAAGATTTAAAATTCAAAGAGATAGGGACAATTATTACAGGGCAAGGTGGTTATGGCATGTATGTGTAACACACAATTAGCAGATAATTCATGCTATTTCACCTTGTAAGCTCTCTTATTGTCTTTCAAAACAATAACGCCTTCAAGACTAACAAAAAGTTAGATCTACATTCCTCTTCGGAACTCTGAATGGGAGATCCGCCACTGAAAGATTTTAACGCTGTTTCTGAAGGCGTCTGTACCACCAAGTCACAGTGTGAGAAGTGGAGGGTACTACATTTTCAATGACATAAAATGACATTCATTCCTTCATCCACACTCAAGTGACCATTGGCTTGCTTGAGCAAGAAAAAAGCTTTATTTATCTCTCAGTACTCTTTACATTCTAGATAGAGACCCTCCTTTTGTTGTCGGGCAGACTGCCACTGACAGGCCATCAGTGGCGGTCCGCCCGACATCCAGGGCATCGGTCTGAGAACCAGATTATAATACCATCAGTCAGAACCATTATGTCAGGGGGGAAGACCGCCGCCTCCGACAGGCTCAAGCAGCCCACCGGTCGGCGGTTGGACACTGATCGCTACAATGGAGACGTGCCTGCGCAGGCACCGCCATGGGATGAGGATTTCCCTTTCCGACTGTCTTTTCATGGTGGTCCCACTGCCATGAAAAGGCGCCAGAAAGGGACATCCCATGGGCCGCTGCTAGGTGGCCGGGGGGCACATTTGGTGCCCCCCAAACATCCATGCACTGTGTGCCAGACACCACATGGACTCTGGCACATGCTGCATGCATGATTGAAATGTGCCTTTTTTTACTGCGGCTTGTGCTGCAGCCCTTTTCTGGTCTGCAGCAGAAGCCGCAGTAGAAAAATATGTTTTATGACTGCCTGCACGCTGGTCTTATCGTAATAGGGCAGGTGGGACCGCCAAATAATTGTTAGACAGTCTCCTGCCCGCAGCGATGGCAGTTGGACGCTCGTCCGACCACAATCATAATGAGGCCCTGAGTCCCAGAATTCAGGATTGAATTTTGTTAAGGCCAACTATGTTTTCCATTCCCCAAAGGTAAATAATGAGTAGCATTGACATCACTTAAAGAAAAATCTGCTATAAGCAGGATTCACCACAATCACCACAGCACATGCTATTTAAAAATGGCACCCTTTATCTTTGATATTCTGCCATCTTTCACCACCATTAGGAAATTACCTGTATGATTTCCCAAACAGTCTTATGTTATTAACCACAGTGATAATGTCTATCCTCCCTGCCCTGACATCTTTCCTGATGTTTGGGGCACTTAACCGCATAGACCTTCATAACTTTTTTCCAGGAACGGTACTCAGGCCAAACCTGCATGCTTTTGCTCTATGTTGGGGATTCTAAAGGTACCCATAGTTTGTGGATTTCCCTACAAGGATCAACATTGCCAAAATATATTGTGCTGAGCAAAAAAGCAAAGGTTTTTTTCTAAGAATGGCACCAACAAACGGTTGCCCTTCTAAGCTCAAGTCTTCCCAGCAGTTATGAACAAGATTTTCCATTTTACAAGCATTAGTCAAGTTTTCCTGTTTTTTATATTCATGCAGCTTATGGTGGAATCAAATGAGTAGCTCATGGAAGCACCTAGACATCTATACATTTCTGAAAAGAAGACAAAATGCAGAATTCAGCAGGGGTCACTTCTTTTTTTAATCATTAATGGATTTTCCAAAGAAACTAATTGCTAAAATAAAGCTAAGAAGCTAGGAAGATAATATCGAGATAGCTGACAATATTTTAATCTGCTTGTCCTAAAACGCACAATATCTAGAGCCATCAACAGAGCTGTGGCTTATATTTATCATGGTGTTTCAACACGGCATTAATTTACAAGGTAAAATCTAATGACTGGAAAATGGTATTAAGGCAACGTATAGATTTTTTAAATGTGGCAAAGAATCTAAGTTAAAGAATATTGGTTATTTGTATGACACTTTTGTGTTACTCATAATATCATGTGACTCTTAGGGCAGTTTCAAAGATGTGTCCTTTCTTCCCCACTAAAATACATTTGGAAGCCAACAATGGATTGAATTCAATAGATGATAACATTGTTCTACTATTCTGTGTTCACACCCTTCTCCTGATTAAATCTGTAGCTCACTTATGAGGGTGGACCTATCATCAACAACAGGAAAGGCCCCCATTGCAAATTGGAGCCATCAACACTTTTCCTTGGAATTTCATACTATCTGGTTATGTGGGTATCTGCAATATTTGGACCCTGGACTGGCTGCATCCAGGGAACATTTCTATAAACTAGTTAAAGGAGCTCCGGTTTATATGGATTCCACCCCATTTTCTAACCCAGAAGGTGATGGAAGTGTAAATATTTGGCTAAAATTACAGAATAATTGAATGTTTTTGAAAGAGAACATTTTAGAATCTGTGAGGATCCACAAAGGTTCTGCCACCCAGCGTTCCCACGCACCTATCACCTGCAAGAGAAACTTGGATGATGTGAAGTCAGTATGGTGTCAATGTTGTTACAGTTTTGGCCTGTTGAGATGATATACTTTAGATCCATTCACACTTTTGGGGGTGGGCAACATTTGAATCTCGAGAACTGTGGAATGCAGGGTGGTAAAGCTATTGGCTGGAGGTGTCGCGGTTTTCAGTCACATAAATATTAGTAAATAGCATTTTTTTGGCCCAGACTTTGATGTTCAAAGACCCTTTATGGTAAGAAAACATGTGGATATCCACAGAAGTCACACCACCTGGGCTCCCCAGGGTCTCTGGGTTAAGAATTGCCAGGGTTGGTAGGGTTCCCTGGTTGCAGCCTGACCCAGAGCTTGAAAACTGAAACTATTCCCTATGGCAAGTAAGATAAAATTGGGATCGAAAGAGCAGGGGCTAAATCCCCCATTAAGCCTCCCCTTGTGACCAGAAATACTGTATGTTGTCCGTTGGTGGGGGCAGGTGCCAAATAGTCAAGTGCCTCCCACATTCCATTTCTCACTTTTTTTCCTGGCCGTCCCATTGGCTTTCAGCCTCCCTGGGTGGGTAGATTAGGTGCTTTACCCCCTACATTCCCATGTCGGGGGTGTGAAGGGAACCAGACTAAATCACCGTTAAGCAATATCAGATGGCTAATGAGGTGGATCCTTGCTTGAAGACCACCCTACTAGGGCGATTCACGAGCCAAAATCCACTAATTCTCCCCTCTACAGTTTTACCTCTCCCTTGGTTATTGGTGGTCGGGGGCTGAGATATGACCGAAGCATAGATCACAGTCAAACCCACCACAGCCTTTCACTTTTGCAATCTGCACAGATGGCACAGACATTAAAAAAAATATCTAGATGTGAAGGAAACTCTTCTTTTGCTGCTCACGTTATTACAAAGTGGTACAAAAGGGGGTGGTGATGGACGGAGCATCTGAACCAATCAAACACTCACCCCCAGTCAACAGATCTGGATTTAATCCATCACCGTTCTTTAGCCCACTCTGCCACCCTAGTTCAGATATGGCCATATGTAAATCAGTCTGACCCTGTGCCTCATGGGAACAGTCCAGCCCGAACTGCCAAGCCATGCCTTCCCTGGACCGGAAACAAGCTTCCGAGGACCGGTTTCTGGCATTTCAGCCGCCTTCAGCCCGGCTTGCTTGAATCCAGTGGCAAAGTGAGCAAGGGACTCACGTCTGAGCATACCCTGCCAAGTTATGGTGAACAAAGTGGTACAAAAGGGGGTGTTGATGGACGGAGCATCTGAACCAATCAAACACTCACACCCCGTCAACAGATCTCGGTTTAATCTATCACCGTTCTTTAGCCCACTCTGCCACCCCAGTTCAGACATAGCCATATGCAAATCAGTCTGACCCTGTACCTCATGGGAACAGTCCAGCCCGAACTGCCAAGCCATGCCTTCCCTGGACTGGAAACAAGCTTCCGAGGACCGGTTTCTGGCATTTCAGCCGTCTTCAGCCCGGCTTGCTTGAATCCAGTGGCAAAGTGAGCAAGGGACTCACGTCTGAGCATGCCCTGCCAACTTATGGCGAACAAAGTGGTACAAAAGGGGGGGGGTGATGGACGGAGCATCTGAACCAATCAAACACTCACACCCAGTCAACAGATCTGGGTTTAATCCATCACCGTTCTTTAGCCCACTCTGCCACGCCAGTTCAGACATGGCCATATGCAAATCAGTCTGACCCTGTGCCTCATGGGAACAGTCCAGCCCGAACTGCCAAGCCATGCCTTCCCTGGACCGGAAACAAGTTTCCGAGGACCGGTTTCTGGCATTTCAGCCGTCTTCAGCTCGGCTTGCTTGAATCCAGTGTTGTTTAGTAGCTAGGTTACCCTATAACTTAGCTCATACATAGAGAAAATTAAAAATATAATACAATATACCCAGTGGATGGCAAAACACCTTTTTCACTAACGAGGTGTAGCATGTAAACCATATTCCACATGGCCTTTCAGATTGCCCAACTGTGCATGTTCTCAACCTCACAGACAGCTTAGGACTTACCTCCATTATTTTCACAACCCCACGGTCCACGAGCTCCCCCTAAGGCTACATCTCTCTGGGCAGCACAATTCATCATGAATACCAGGCCACCGACATATTCATGCAGACATTTACCTGCAGTAGAGACAGTGGGGCTGCAGTAGAGTTGGAGGCAGTGCAGAGTATCAACTTCCACACTCAATATATATCACCTGTCTATTTCTAGGAGTTTGACTGGCCAACAATTGAGAAAAATCCTGAGAGGAGATGAGATACTTATTTTTAAGTAAGGGTGGGCGTAGTGGGCGTAGTGAGGCTTCGCAAAGCTTCGTGAAGTGGGCAGGAAACTACGCGTAGCCCTACTACTCGCAGGCCTCCCTCCCGCCCTCCCCTGAATAAGGTGCTAGCTGGGTGTGGTAAATACCTCCTTTGAGGATTATTGGAATAGGAAATGAGGCATAACTTGCAGAGTTGGCTTTTCATACACTGAATTTTGGATGATTCGCATTTTGTGACCATTTTCCCAGATAAAGTTCGGCAGGTTGGATCTCTTGAAGCATGTCAGACGAGAGTAGGGCGTTGTGGGGAGGTGGAGTTAATAATTACAGAATTAGGAATTCCTATTCCAGCACAAACTGTTGTTTGGAGAGGGATTGGAGTTTAACCTCAGTTCATAATCAGGGCAAATGGAAGAAAGATCTTTGGAATACTGTCCCATTTTGGCATACGCCTTGAGAAGCACACATTATTCTAAAGTGTCCCTCACTCGTACTCAGGGCCGAACTGGCTACCGGGCAGTTTGGAATGCTGCTGAGCTGGGGTCTGATTTAATTGCAGTGGGGGCTGATTTCGTTCATGGAGACCTGCGTGTGCTTCGAAATAATGAAAGCAAAATTAATTTCGTTTAGTACACGCAGGTCCCCATGAATGAAATCAGACCCCAGATCAACAGCATTCCAAACTGCCCGGTAGCTAGTCCGGCCCTGCTCGTACTGCTTCAGGTATTGTCAGACAGAGTCTCATGGCAGCAATACCAAAGAGGAAACCTGACCATATATACTGAGCTAGTAAAGGTAATAGACTTTTAAGTTCATATTCCGTCACAAGCTCTGTATAGAAATTCAAAGCCTACCATGTATTGACACAAATTACAACGTTAACAGCCCCCTTTGTGTCTACAGACTGTATATTCTAACTTATAGAAAATCACACCTACATTGCACATATGGCTTATTACTTACTGCGTGGGTTTCTGAATGTCTTAAAACAAATTTTTTAATCTTTCAGTGAAAGTGTATCATTTTTAGATCTATATCTGACACTGGTATAACAATACAGGGATATGGGTGGAAATGTGAATAGCTGTTCATCGGAAAGGAGACTTATAGACAACCCATGAATCTCAAGCTGTAGAGAATCCTAGATAAAATTTGTTTTAAATGTGAATCAATTAAAATTTACACAAAAACATCTTTCATAGAGGACGATGGATGTAGTTCATCAGCTTAGTATTGAAGTATTGGGTATATCTACTAGCACTAAACAGTACAATATGGGGGGCGGTATACCCTGAATATTGACACTAGAATATTGATGGGACACAATATTGAGGACAGTATATAAAAAATCTGCAGGTAAGTAAGTATACCGAACTCCACATATATCTCCACATCTATGTATTTATGCAATATCTATTTGTATATCTATAAATATATATGTATATATATATATATACACACACACACACACACATATATATATATATATTCACTGAAAAAACCATAGGTTATAGACCATATATAGTTAGGAATTAGCATTTACAAAACCTTGAAAATTCACTGAAAAAACCATAGGTTATAGACCATATATAGTTAGGAAATAGCATTTAAAAAACCTTATTTTACTCACACAAAACCATTGAAATTCCATATATAGTTAGTTGTACTAACTATATATCGCGCACCCGCAATCCACTGCTGATCATGTCACATATTACATCATTCATGACATGGTCAGTGACATCACTGATGACATCACTGATGACATCTCAAATGACATCACTGATGACATCACTGATGACAACATCCAGTGACTGTATGTTTCTGTAAAGTTAAAATATGTCTTACATATTGAAGAATGAGTGGATGTATAAGTGTCTGAATGAAGGTTTTAGTAGGTGCGTGACTGACTGTATGAGTGAGTGATTAAATGTGTCTCACTGAATGCATAGGTTAGTGACTAAACTGTCTTAATTTGTGCATCATTATGTCTGGTATTCTGTAAACTGCTGCATGTGTTGATCAGTAGCTATATGAGTAACTATATGGGTTATTGATTGATTGTCCAAGTATTTGTATGGGAGACTGAGTGTGTGTGTGGCTGGCTGGGAGATGTGTGACTCTGTGCAGATCAATGTGTTCTTGTATCAATGATTTATAAGAGAGTAAGTATGTGTTAGAATATGTTTGAAAATGTAAGGTACTCTATGTTTAACTGTATAGATTAGAAAATGGAAGTGTGATTGATTCTTTACAGGACTGACTAGGTGTGTGAGTAACTCCAAGGATGAGTGGCAGAGTGTGAGTGTCTGTATAGGGTGTATGAGTGCATATGATAGTGTTGTAAAGATGAGTGATTGTATGTATGAATGATTGTATGGGTGAATGAGTGAATGTGTGTGTAGACGTAGGAATCAGTGAGTGCGTATGTAGTAACTAGTATTGGTGTGTCAATTGTTTAAAAAAATATATTCTGTATTTAACACTGGGTGTAACAGAGGTTATATTAAAGTGTGAGGAGATGCATTGTATTGTCACATGAATGATATCATCAGTGATGTGACCATTGATGTCAAATGAGATGTCATCAGTGATGTCATCAGTGATGTCATTTGAGATGTTATCAGTGATGTCATTTGAGATGTTATCAGTGATGTCATTTGAGATGTCATCAGTGATGTCATCAGTGATGTCATTTGAGATGTCATCAGTGATGTCATCAGTGATGTCATTTGAGATGTCATCAGTGATGTCATCAGTGATGTCACTGACCATGTCATGAATGATGTAATATGTGACATGATCAGCAGTGGATTGCGGGTGCGCGATATATAGTTAGTACAACTAACTATATATGGAATTTCAATGGTTTTGTGTGAGTAAAATAAGGTTTTTTAAATGCTATTTCCTAACTATATATGGTCTATAACCTATGGTTTTTTCAGTGAATTTTCAAGGTTTTGTAAATGCTAATTCCTAACTATATATGGTCTATAACCTATGGTTTTTTCAGTGAATTTCATTGGTTTTTTAAAAGCTAATATCTATAGCTGTAAAATGTATTCTTCTTTAAATCCAAAAATATATTTTATATGTTTATTAATAATTTTTTTTAAATATTTTTTTTGTTTCGCTCCCGGTCCGCGAACCGGGAAGCTTCCCGTTAGCTCAATTTGATTCCGCGACCCGGTCCGCGAACCGGTAAGAAATCAACATAGTGACGGTATCGCGTTGCCGCGTAATGCGTCTTATGACGTACTGCGTTAGCGCACCCGGAAGTGCCCCGGGGCGCGGACCGAGGCGCGAAACGCAGCTCCCCAGAAGCGATCCGCGGCGCGAAAGCGCGACGTATCGCGTTGCCGCGAAATGCGTCTTGTGACGTATCGCGTTAGCGCACCCGGAAGTGTCCCGGGGCGCGGACCGGGGCGCGAAGCTTAGCGACCCGGAAGCTAACCGGGGAGCGTTCCACAGCGCGTAACATGAGCGTGAGAGGTCATGTGACTTGTTAATAAAACTTTTCATTGGTTCATTTCACTTTTGGTTTCATAATGATGGAAGGCTAGGTCAGGTGACTTAAAAATAACACTTTTCATTGGTTGAGAAGTATTGTTTTTTCCCAAATGATGAAAACCCCTCCTTCTTTCCTCACTCTGACTTTCATCATTGTGAGAGGAAGACCTATTTTGCTTGTTGGAAAATGGCTTCATTGGTAGCTTCAGCTGGTGGACCCCCACCACCACCACCACCTCCTCATGGGAAGAGAGGACCACCTCCCCAGATCCTGACCAACACTGAGGAGGAAGAGGAAGAAATGGATGAGGAGGGAGAAGAACCACAATTTTTAGAAGAGTTGCCCCGGGTTTCCAGAAAGAAAGCCAGTTTCATCTGGCAGTTTTTTTCAATACCTCGTGGCCAAAAAAAAGTCAACGCGAGGTATGTCACCTGCCTGATATGCAAGGAACAATTGTCCAGAGGGACGGACAAAAAATATAGCTTTGGAAATCATACAATGCACAGGCACATGACGAGGAAACATCCCCTAAATTACAGCCGGGCGGAATTAAGGGATATGCACGACAATCCAAGACCAACTCCTGTGGCCAGACCAACAATACCGGTTTCTCTAACACCAGAAGAGGCACGGGAAACTGTGCCAAATATTCAAGAACATTTTGGGCACATGATTCACTTATGTATGCACTGTCGTGCATTATTAGCTTGTGGCAACATGAGCATCAATGCACTCAACCTGGCGTATGAACACCATGATTGCCCTAACCGCCCCCAGTAATTTTTTTTTGCTCCTGTTGAGCCCTTTTCAACGCCTGTTTTTTGTTGTTTCCCCCCCCCCAAAAAAACCAAAAAATATATAAAATCGTTCAAAAAATACAAAAAAAACAACAAAAAAAAAAAAAAATATATATATATATAAAACAACAAAAATATTTAAAAAAAAGTTCTTTTCAGAACTACCTTCCCTTTCCCAAAAAATTGCTAGAATGTTTAGCACTCTGGCAAGCTCTATTTCTTTTGGTTCGCTTCCGGGTTAGCTTCCCGGTACGCAGACCGGGAGCTAACCAAAAAATGTTTCAAAAAAAAAAAGTGTAAGTATAAGGAAAGGAAACAGAGAGTGATGTTAAAAGAAAGACAGCTATAGGGAGTAAAGAAGAGATACTGTTTAATAGATCTATTTACCGAAGAAAAGACAGAAGAGGATATAATTGTGAAAAACAAAATAGATAACGAAGTGAAAGAAAAAAAAAGAGAGTATAACATTAACAAAGAAGAGTTTCTTGGAGAATGTGAGTGAATGTTCAAAATAAGATTAAAACATGAGGAATAACAGAGAGAAAAAATAGAAAACAGAAAACAAAAAATAACAGAAAAAGATTAATTGAAACAGCAAAGAAATGTAATTAACATAGAGCCATATCATCAACATAGGCAATAAAAGTTTTGCAGCTTTTATTGGCAGAAATGTGTCGCTAAAGCTGCTTTTGTGGCAGAAAACTGCCACTAAAACCACTTTTGCACCAGTTTTCTGCCAATAAAAAGAGCAATAATTTTATTGGCTGTGTTCATAATATTCCCCTTAGTGTGCTTCAACTACACAGAGAAAGCATTATGAACAAGTAGTGATAGAGTGATCAGTCAAAGACACTAAGAGTAATAGAGACGCAGTGAGTGAACAAGAGTGAGGAACTATGAGAAGAGAGGGACTGAGAAAAAGAGTGGAAGGAGTTGAGTAAGTAGGTAATAGAGAAAGGAATGAGGGAAGTAGCAAAGGCAGGAAACTGAGGGTTAAAGAAATGAAGCAGTGGAACTAATAGTAGTTAAATGTGATAGAAATGTAACGAAAACAGTACAAAATATTTACCTTATAATTGTCGTTAAATTACTCACTTTTTGTTTTTATACTTTCAATCTGTGAAAGAGAGAACAAACATTTGAAAAATATTAAAAAATGTATTTAAAAATTAGAAAAGACAAGGGAAAAGATTGAAGGACAAACAGTTTTTCAACAACTTTGACACTTACAGAAGCTTCTGCTTCTCCAGGCCCCCTACACAGTCCTAAAGATATACATTTTAAACTAACAGTATCTTGATGCAGATGAAGTGAGGCCTATCTTAAAACATGGTGCATCTTTTGCATTGCTGTTGTTTCAGAAAAGTGTCGCAAGACACTAAAATTTTAAATAATTGCTTCAGGATGCCAATAAGATGTCTACTATCCAGAGGTTTGTTTCAGGTGAGGCCTACTCAGGGTTGCAGATGAGATTTACACTTGTTGAAGAGCACAGAGGAGATAATACATGTGAAGGTCTACCAATGAAGTGAGTCATGTCCACTGCACTCTTCAACAAAGTTCAAACCTCCTATGTTTCCCTGGACAGACCTAAACTTGATCTGCACAATGTGATTCGTAATGATAGGAAACACAGGTGATGTAAATGAAATACGTGCAATTTATTTTGCTCATTTCACAATCACATCACTTGTGTTTCCTTTGCTTAGGTATCTCATTGTGCAGATGTAGTCCAGCATATGAAAGAATACGCAGAAGTGCAGCACTGCATGCAACAACTTTGACACTTACAGAAGCCTCACCTTCTCCATGCCTCCTACACAGTTCTACATATACATCATAAATGCAAATAGTACAGAATTAATTATACATGTTAAATGGTTTATTTTTGCTGTTCTCAGAATGTATCAAAATTCACTAAAAACAGTGACTTGAAGGTATTCATCATATAACAGCGGGGAAAAAAAAACACAATCAAAATGATTGTGTTTAAAAAAACCCATACAACATAAGAAATGAAAATTCAGAACTCCTTAAAGTTAACTTACTTTCCATGACGTCCAAGGATGTCCTATGAACAGCTTACACTCTTTTGTGCTGTTATTACTTTCAGCCCGCCACTTTCTGAAAGAAAATCTCCATCGTTTTTAAAAACACGTTACATGCAATAAATGACTTCTTGCTCTCTACCACAAGTTTCCACAAGGCCAAATCTGGTCAGAGCCATTTATAACTCTTGGATTTCTTGTAAGCCAATCCCGTCATTTGGCATTTCCGCAACTTTCAGAATTAAAATGTTGAAGATCATTTTCACAATCCTGGAATAGTAATATCTTCCCCTTCTTGCTCAGTCATGTTCTACATTTCCTATGACACTGATACTGCTTACTATGAAGCAGACTTACACTACCTCTATGACTACTACAATTATTTAATTCTCTACATCACTTTTAATCACAAAGCAATGTAAAACAGTAGACAGCATTGCAGACTTACATTCCCTCTACTCCATGTTTTGATTGGCTGCTTCAATTAGCTTATAAAAAGAAACAGTTTTTCTGAACTCATTCAAAGTGCACGTATTTCTCCATGATGTCCAGTCCTATGGTTAGAAGTTATGTCTCTGAACTACACTTATCCTCAAGGCCAAATTGTGTAGGAGCCATTAGAACTTCTTGAAATTCCACAGAGCACATCCCGAGATTATTTCCCTAAAATTTTGGTTTTAAAAACACCAGGTAAGAGTTTTTAAGGTCATACGGCAATTTTTTTTTGAAAATTAAAACAGAATCATTGCAGAATGACCAGCCATTTCTAGACTTTAAATAAGCTGTGTAATGTCCTGATGTTATTGAAGGGCCGTCATGATATATAATTGCTGCAGTTACAAAAGTCCTTCCTGATATTGACAACTGCGAAGCTACAAAATTTTTAATTAAAGTTGTCAATTTTGTTCCATCAGGCCTACATCGTTGGAACATTAAAATGACATACTGGCCATATGTTCGTATAAATAATGTGGACATCATTTCAGATTTACATTGGCTACACTCCATGTTGTGATCAGCTGCTTTTACTAGCTTATTAAAGGAGACTGATTTACTGTCTGGCAAAGTTAAATATATAAATCTTTCTGAGTCTACACTAGTAGTACTTGATACCATACAGTTCTCGCAGTCATGCTGCCATTGATAAGAAAGCCCAAACAGCTGATCTACATCTACACCTTCAGCATGTAATACATCAAGCATATACATTAAAAACTCCTGACACTCTTGCTGAATATTTTGAGAGAATTGTGTTTGGCCTGAACATCTGTCTAACAGATTTCGAATTTCAGACACACTTTCTATGTTTCTTCTATCAGTGCTACATTTCTCTAACACAGAATTTAACAAACTGCAAAATCTTTGATCAGAATTGACCACAATCTCTTCTTTTACATTTTCTAGAGAAAACAAAACATTAACCACTACATTAGCATAGCAGTTGACACCAGAACCGTTTTCAAATTGAAAACCAACAACATCTTCAACAGAATCCTTTTTGTTTCTGCTTGTAATTTTAGGTTCATCGACTTTTCGTCTTTTTGCTACAACCTCCCCAGTATTGGTCACATTTCTTCGTTTCCGGCCTACCACACGTTTCTCAAACAAAGGATACTGAGGCAAATGTGGCGCATACTCTCTTCTTAACCTATTGTATTCCTTAACACAATCTAGATCAGCACAAATGTTTGTGACATCACACTCAATCAAGTACAATCCCGATAAAGTTCTAACTCGTGACAATGCCACATATGCCATACCCTCCTTGAACACAGAACTGCCAATATTCACCAATGCACTGTCTACACTTAAACCTTGCGAATTATGGATTGTCACCGCATATGCCAAGCAAACAGGAAACTGCTTACGGCGAACATATAAGTCTTTTACAAGCAAAAATCTAGCAGAGCAACGACCAATTAGCTGTACTTCCTCAATGCCATCAAATTAAATTTTTAAAAATTCAATTCCATCTCTATTTCTGTATTTTACAAAATCAACAACATTACCCATTGATCCATTTACCAGACCTCTTTCAACATGTAAATTCCTTCTTAAAATTATACGGCAGTTCAAGCACACATTCAGAGTCTTTTCAAAACCTGCAGTTTTAGATATACTCTTCTCTAATGAATCCAATTTTGTTTTCAGATTCTCAGACAAAATAATTGTTGATCCCATATGCTCTACTCTGTCAATAGCTTCCAGTCTCACAATCTCTTGCTTTTCTAAATGCAACATTTTGTTGTTGAATTTGGCACATTCTGCAAGAGTTGGCATCAAACATATTCCAGATTTCTTATCAGTAATTTTCTGAAAAATATTCTCAGGCACAACATCTTGTTCTGGATATAAATTTGACAGTAATCGTGCATGTAAAGCTTCTTTCCCATGCTCGGTCACTTTTCCAATTCTAACATCTTGTAGAATAGTCTTGTAAACTTCATCCTTCGCCTGACGCATATTTTCATGCAGTTCAGCATAATTGAAGTTTAACCATATATTGACGTTGCCAATGCTGCCTAGGCACTTCCTGGTATCTTCATGCGTGAGCATTTTGAACACAGGTTGCCCTTTCACTGGTGTCAGCTGCAGAAGATCTCCGAAAACAATGATGTGTTTGCCACCAAATAACACATCATACTCTGTTTTGAGAACTTCTTGCATCCTCAAATGCACAAAGGCAAGCATGACATTGGAAACCATGCTTACTTCGTCAATGATAAGAAGTTTCATTTTCCATAAGATTCTTGAAACTTCAAAACAAGCATCTCCAGATAGCTTGTGATATTGTAATTTGTTGTCATGCTCCACTGGCAGCATCAGTAAACGATGTAAAGTAATCCCTTTAATGTTATGTGCTTCCAGTCCAGTTGGAGCGGTGACAACACAAGACAGCGATGACTCTGTCCTTTCCTGCAAATAGCATGAAATTGCTTTAATGAGGAAACTTTTTCCAGTTCCCGCTTCTCCACTCACGTACAGTCGGACAGGCTTCAACGACATACATGAGCACTCTTTCTTGTCATGACTTAATCCATGATCAATTTGCATGGTAACTTCGTCATATATTTTCCTCTGCTCAACGTTGAGTTGTCTTTCCAACTCTTCTAAGTTAACCGCATCCTCCTGAGCATGTGCCATGGCTCTTTCCACTTCATTCATGGCAGTGGCAGCTTCATTTTCGATAACAGGTCCTCCTAGTGGATCCTGACTCAATGAAGCAGAACTCTGACTGTCCTGAGAACTGTCTCTGGCAATCTCGGCTGCAATCGTTGCTTCCTGCTCAATTTCCGCATTCAACATTTCTACATATTTGGGAAAAGCAGGACATTCTATGGTCTCCTTGGCGGCATTGAAAGAGTCTTCGTAACAGAGGAAATCTCCAAGCAGTTCCTCTTCTGCACGCCAAGGCTTGAAAAGTTGCAAAAGTGCTAAATAGAAAAACTCCTTTTTTTCAGGAGATTCGCCACTCAATTTTCGATGGTTTACCAAGTGGCATTTTCTTTGCTTGACCAGACATCCCTCACTTCCTATTACAGCATACACTCCTTTCTCAGTATCTTCTTTGATGTTCCTCTTGAATATGTAATTTTGAAGAACCTCATACAGACAAACATTGTCGAGGTGACTGCTTCTATTTGGATAATATGTATCCAACATGTTGGTCTTCAAAATGTCGGTACTGTTTGGCTCCTTTTCCGCCAAATACTCAATTTCCCGCACAGGTTTCAGAACTCGATTACGCGTTGCAGCAAGACCAAGACTCGCCCAAACGATACTCCTGGACTTGGCATAGAGACTTGCTGAAGACAACCGGTCAGAGCATTCGTAAGCTCCGATTTCTCGATGCGACAACATCTTCAGACTGAAACTGTACAACTTGTTGCTGAGGCTCTTTTCATGGGAAATGTCCTCCCACATATCCTTCAATTCTGTCTTCTCTTTTTTGGTGATGTAAGACGTCACATACCGAGCCACAGCCATACAGTTATCAGCCACAAACTGTATATCCATGTTAGCATTCCACATGGACAAAATCACCGGGTTGTAGTCGTTGATGTACTTGGACTCTTCGTTCCTCTTCAAATTGTATGTGTTTTTAGGTGATTTCTTCATGACATTATGTCGCAGCGAAGACATCAAACTGTTTACTCTTCCTTTAGAAATCACCGGTCGTGGAAAACCGAAACGACATTTGGTGTAGAACTTGTCCTTGTTTCGGAATTTACGACGGCAGTACTTTCCACATCGATGGCTTTGGAAACGCAGAACTTTTTCTCTTAGGCTTTTCTTCTCCTTTGTGTTTGGAACAGCACACGTAGAATACTGTTGGATGAAACTCATCACTGAGTCTTCTGGATCCGTTCCAAATTTAGGTGCATCCTTGATCCACAGCAACATATGTATATGAGGAGCACCTCTTGCTTGGTACTCCTTTCTCCAGAAGAAATCCAACACCTCTCCAAGAGGTGGATTCTTCTTATTCATGATGAAAGACATCATAGCTTCAAATCTATGATTGAAGTACCTACATACATTGACTGGATCCAAAGAGCACAGTTCTCCGGGTGTCTTGAATTCGATGTTATCTACGTTAGCATTTGCCTCTCGTAGAAATTCAAGTAAGTCTTCCCAGCCATACTCGGCACAGCTCAGAGTGAGGAACCATGTGGGAGTACCTAAGTTCCTCAGCATACATTTTAAATCACCATGACGACGGTACCAGTACTCATTAGTACCACGCTGACACGCCATGAGATTAATCAGGTGAGAATCCAAAATACTGTCTTGGACATTGACTTTATCCATAAAGTCACTTGCCGAGATGTTTTGCATGTGTATACCACTTTTCAAGATGTGGTTCACTGCATATGACAGTCCAGACAGATCGCTTTCAAACAGGAGATGAAACAAATAGGGAATGCATTGTCGAAACCTAGCATCTCCTGCATACAATCGCAAAGTCCGGTATTCAGAAGCAGGAATTTGATGAGGTCGCTCATCATATCTTCCTCCCTGACCTGTTGGAAAAAGCTGTGGGAAACACCGAGCTTCCAAACTTTCCTCCCAAACACTAATGGGACTCCCTTTGGCTTGTTTCATTTGAAACAACTCAATAGCATTCCCCATGACTTCCTTGGAATGCAAAGGATGAACACTATAATGTTCATATATTTCTTCACTAGTAGAGGGTTCTACTTTCTCAATTTGACCAGCACACAAATCGCTATCCTCTTCCTCACTTACTTCCTCTTCTGCAACATATACATTCTTATAGTATTTATTATTTTTTTTCAAATACAATGTTGCCTTTTTAACTTTCCTAACATCTACTAAATCTTGCCATATTTTCTTATTCTTTGTCGGAACCCCATTAACTAAGATAACCAGAGGTTCCTCTTCCACTTTTTCTACTCCAATTGTGTTAATGTTTTTCTTCAAATCTAGAGGCAAATAAACAACTCTTCCCTTTAATCCTCTCTGTAAATCTGATGGAGGCAATTTCCCTGTCTTTGGCTCCATTCTTACAATAGCCATAAGTATTTAAATCCTTCAATTCAGAAGGAATCTCAACCAACTCCAGATTATTATGAACTGCTCTAGCAGGCATCTGGTTTTGATTTAATTTGCAACAACAATAAGTACACACACGTTGATCCAATCCCAAATCAAAACAATTTTCTACCATCAAGTATGTTGCGAAATCCTTCCATTCACTATTATCTTCCCTTTCACTTTTTGCATATAAATCCACTAACTTAGTCTGATTCTTATAATAAGTGCGTCGACAACACACACAAGTGAAATTAGGCCTCTCACTTGATTTCACCTCAAACGTCGCAATTTCCCTCTGGAAATTATCTGTACTGGAAACCTGTACACTATCTTCCACATGACCCTCTTCTTCTTGCTCAATTTCAACATTCTCCTCTTTACTTCCAAAGTAACAAAACTCAATTTCTTCACATATATTCTTCACATCTATTTCAGAACCATGCAAAAGAGCAGCGCATAATTGTTTAAGCATAATTGCTGGACTCTTAGCATAATACAACATTCTAACTAATTTCCTCACTTTATTATGATGCACTGCTAGCATCCTGAAATGATGAAAAACACTCTGGCATACTCTCCTGGAAAGACAAGCCAGTGAATGACCATGCAAACCTGTCACTTCTCTTACTCTGCAAGGATCTAATTCTTGCAACAACCTTATTTTCTGCTTCAAACTTTTCTTATTAAATGACCGTACAAAATCACAAAGCAAATTGATGGAATCCTGTCGCACACTGCAAATACTACTACACTTCCAGGTGTACACAGGACCCTTAGCACGTCTTCCTAAAACCTCATTACCTAACACCTCTTCTGCCTCTGTTGTCACAAGTTTTTCTTTTTCAACTGGACGACCATCTTTCACTTCATAAGCACGACCACTGGTGTCAACTGCATGCACCAAATCATTATCCTGGAAATAACTCTCCTCATTAAAAAATGCCTCACAGCTTGAACTATGCATCCATTCTCCAGAAAAAACTTCACAAAAATTACTACGATTAACTATTCTCTTCCATCTACTATTTCTTTTGAAATCATAAATTACCTTGTTTAGCTTCCTAATTCTATTGATTATCAAAATAAATAACTTACGTTTAATTTCAAATGCCTGATCAATAACTTTCTCAACTTTTTTTTTCTCTTATAAAAAACCAGTTTATGTTGACCTTTCTTAATATTTTTTAACAAATTGCCAATTATCCTGTTGCGGAACATTCGTTTACGAATCTCCCTAAACTGTTGTTTCCTTCTACTATCATGCACAGAGTTATCTCTTGCTCTAGCAGTAACATTTTTGATTGGCCTTTCCTTTCCATTTGAATTCCTTCTCGTTTTATGGACTGAAACATTTTCTGTAGTAATATTTTTTTTACTACACATATTTCTTATGAAATATTTTGTGCTCTTACCCGGTGCTTTCTTCGTGACTTGACAAATCTTTTTGTTAGAGGACTGCTGCTTATTTTCTTTCACCTGCTGTCTTTGACGTTTTGCAGCCTTTCTCTGTCTTTCTATTGTTGGCATGGTGAAATCTTGAAATGATCTGCAGTTGAATCTGTGGTAAAATATAATAAAAAATGTTATTAACCATTATTACCAAACAGTAAAACAATAACAGTGATCAAAAACTTAACACACTACTTGACATTTTAAATAGAAGATTTTTTAGTCCTTGCAAATTTACAATACAGAAATAGCAGAAAAGAAATGACATTTATATTTATGTTACCTGTGCTATTTTATATGTGAATCTGATCTAATTTTATGAGCATATTTTAATATTTTATTGAAGACACTACACATAACCTGCTTTTGAAGGTGTCTTTATTTTTAAATTAAACGGTTTACCTTTTTACTTTTTATTAATTATAAATTTTAAAAATAAATGTTTATATTTCCATAGGCTCAAGCAGGTCAGCTTCCCATCCTATGTCATATAATTCGGACAAATCTGCATCCTCATCACGCTCTTCTTCATCCTCAGGATTTAAATCATCCAAGGGATCAACATCCACTGATGTTTCAATTACAAGTTCAATGATGAGGTCAAAATCAACTGATTGCAGATTGTCGCTCATGTTGAGGTTGTCTTTATCTTTAAAGAAAGATAACAACAATGAGATGTTGCAGAGTAAGAGACAAATCTCAGAGATTATAATAGTAAAATTGTTTAACAAGAGTAACATTTTGCAGCTATTATTTAGCCATGTCCAGCGATGCTGAGCAGGTGAAGCATATGTCTAAATTTTCAGTGAACAGGACTCATCTCTTCTTAACCTTGGATAAGCCTCACCGACTCTGTGTCCCCTGCACA
The DNA here is from genome assembly GCF_964261635.1 of Lissotriton helveticus. Taxonomy (NCBI): domain Eukaryota; kingdom Metazoa; phylum Chordata; class Amphibia; order Caudata; family Salamandridae; genus Lissotriton; species Lissotriton helveticus. The sequence goes on along the minus strand of NC_136065.1, from coordinate 1,007,950,278 downwards.
TACTTAAATGTAAAGGGGCAGATTTATGTTAAATGGCACATCCCCAGGCATGCACCAGTTAACGTGCACCACTACTCTGCCACCCATGGTGTGCCGTATTTACAATCAGATAGGAGAAAGCTTCATCAAAACCCTGCGCCTGCTTTAAGCAGGCATAGGTCTTGACACAACATTGTGGAGATGGGGCACCCCTGAGCCTTGCTTGAGCTGCATCGCACTTGCGATACAACTCCAGCAATCACTACCTTTACAGCACAGATACGTCACGCATCTGTGCCATTTTTGCCCCATGATGCCCCGTATTCTAAATGCAGCACACCATGGGTGGCGGAACAGCGGCGCAGGATGACTGACACATCCCTGGTGATGCACCAGTCATCATAAATCTATCCCTAAGCTTCTTATCTTGTTACAGATGAACCGCCATATGTAGCATGAAACTATTTTGCATTTCCTAAATAGCGAATTTTAAGGAATAAATAGCAATTCTTTACCATTCCTAATTTGCAATGAGCAAATTGCTAATTGCAAGTTACCCATTCATTTCCATGGGCTAGGAGGCTCATAGGAATGAAGGTTTAATTTGCGATTAGCAATTTGCTCATCACAAATTAGGAATTTTTCCAAGGGTGCAGGGGTGTCTCAAGAACACCCTGCTGCACCCCTGAAAAAGAAATTTGGGGGCATATGGCACACATACATGCCCTAAGGGCATGTGTTGGCGTCATATGGCACCTTTTGTTTTTTTGAAAAAAAGCTTTTTGAAAAGAATTCACAAATTACCACCAATTTACCACAATAGTTTCCAAATCCTTAATGTCATTTTTTACATATTTTTTGTTTGATACATTTCATTTAAGTAGTCACAAAATTTGCAAATCCTTCAGTGCAATTGCAAAATAAGGAATAGCACATTTTGCTACTCCTTATTTTGCATCAAACTTGTTTGATACATACCATTTGTCTAATTAACATTCGCAAAGGCCGAAATTCGTAGAATTTTGATCTTTGCGAATGCTAATTAGCTTGATACATATGGCCCCAAGTGAGGCCTGTCTTGCGACATGGTGCATCTTTTGCATCACAGCTGCATCGGTTTCATGTGGTACGTTTTTTTTACACCATGACATATCTGCCTAAATGCATCAATTTGTAATGTTGTCGCCTCATAGCAAATCTTTTGCACCGCCGCTGCATCATAAAAGTGACGCACAGTGGCACAAAAGAGGCATACACCTATCATAAATCTGTCCCTAGCATTTTAAATGATTAATCCAGGATGACGATAAAGTGTTGCCTATCCAGAGGTTTGTTTAAGGTGAGGCCTACTCAGGATTGCAGATTAAAGTTACGCTTAATGAAGAATACAGAGGAGATAATACATGTATAGGCCTACCAATGAAGTAAGTAATGTCCACTTTATTGCGCCAGTCATCATAAATGTATCCCTAAGCTTCTTATCTTGTTACAGATGAACCACCATGTGTACCATCAAACTATTTTGCATTTCCTAAATAGCAAATTTTAAGGAATAAATAGCAATTCTTTACCATTCCTAATTTGCAATGAGCAAATTGCTAATTGCAAATTAGCACCGCCGCTGCATCATAAAAGTGACGCACAGTGGCACAAAAGAGGCATACACCTATCATAAATCTGTCCCTAGCATTTTAAATGATTAATCCAGGATGACAATAAGGTGTGGCCTATCCAAAGGTTTGTTTAAGGTGAGGCCTACTCAGGATTGCAGATTAAAGTTACGCTTGATGAAGAATACAGAGGAGATAATACATGTAAAGGCCTACCAATGAAGTAAGTAATGTCCACTTTATTGCGCCAGTCATCATAAATGTATCCCTAAGCTTCTTATCTTGTTACAGATGAACCACCATATGTACCATCAAACTATTTTGCATTTCCTAAATAGCAAATTTTAAGGAATAAATAGCAATTCTTTACCATTCCTAATTTGCAATGAGCAAATTGCTAATTGCAAATTACCCATTCACTTCCATGGGCTAGGAGGCTCATAGGAATGAAGGTTGCAATTTGCGATTAGCAATTAGCTCATCACAAAATAGGAATTTTTTCAAGCGTGCAGGGGTATCTCAAGAACACCCTGCTACACCCCTGAAAAAGAAATTTGGGGGCATATGGCAAACATACATGTCCTAAGGACATGTATAGGCGTCATATGGCACCTTTTGTTTTTTGGAAAAAAATGCTTTTTGAAAAGAATTCGCAAATTACCACACACTAGAAGTTGGTGGTAGTTTCCAAATCCTTAATATCATTTTTTACATATTTTTTGTTTGATACATTGCATTTAAGGAATCGCAAAATTTGCAAATCCTTCAGTGCAATCGCAAAATAAGGAATAGCAAATTTTGAATTAAGGACATTTTAAGTAATTTCCACATGTGCAGTGTTTTCAAATTATGATTTGAAAATCGTTTTTGGGGAAAAGTAATGGTTTGCAAATTTATGACAAGGACATAATGGTGTATGCTTCTCTATAAGGCATTTCAGTGTCTCTGATGTCATTTTTCCCATATTACATTATAAGACCTTTCCCCATGGAGCACATTCCTTGTAAATATGCTCCCACCTGTGCATGGTGAATTTAGATTTTGACTGTTTGAGTCACATAGCCATGTTAAAAGTCACCCCAAAAAATTGCAAACGCTTTAAAAAAACACATTCATGTGTCTTAAGGACATTTTAAGTCATTTCCCCGTGGACAGTGTTTTGTAAGTGGCGCAAAAGAGGCATACACCTATCATAAATCTGTCCCTAGCATTTTAAATGATTAATTCAGGATGACGATAAGGTGTGGCCTATCCAGAGGTTTGTTTAAGGTGAGGCCTACTCAGGGTTGCAGATTAAAGTTACGCTTGATGAAGAATACAGAGGACATAATACATGTAAAGCTCTACCAATGAAGTAAGTAATGTCCACTTCATTGCGCCAGTCATCATAAATGTTTCCCTAAGCTTCTTATCTTGTTAGACATCAACCGCCATATGTATCATATAACTATTTTGCATTTCCAAAATAGCGAATTTTAAGGAATAAATAGCGATTCTTTACCATTCCTAATTTGCGATGAGCAAATTGCTAATTGCAAATTACCCATTCATTTCCATGGAGCAGGAGGCCCATAAGAATGAAGGTGCAATTTGCGATTAGCAATTAGCTCATCGCAAATTAGGAATTTTTCCAAAGGTGCAGGGGTGTCTCAAGAACACCCTGCTGCACCCCTGAAAACGAAATTTGTGGACATATGGCGCACATAAATTTTAACAACATTCCTTTACCTCAAAAACGATTTTCAATTCATAATTTGAAAACACTACCCACAGGGAAATTACTTAAAATGTCCTTAAGACACATGAAAGTGTTTTTTTATTGCCTTTCCAGCATGGTTGGGTCACTTTTAACATGGCTATGTAACACAAACATTTAAAATCTAAATTTCCCATGCACAGGTCGGAGCATATTTACAAGCAACTTGCGCCACAGAGAAAGGTCTTACATTAAAATGGGAAAAATAACATCAGGGACAGTCAATTGCCGTATAAAGAAGCATACACCATTATGTCCTTGTCATAAATTTAAAAACAATTCCTTTTCCCCAAAAACGATTTTCAAATCATAATTTCAAAACACTGCACATGGGAAAATTACTTAAAATGTCCTTAAAACACATAAAAGCGTTTTTTGATTGCCTTTGCAGCATGTTTGTATCACTTTTAACATGGCTATGTAACACAAACATTCAAAATCTAAATTTTCCATGCACATGTGGGAGCATATTTACAAGCAATTTGCGCCACATAATTCATAATTTTCTCCTAAAAGCACACTATTCTCTATCTAAATTAAAGAAATATTTTCTCACCTTAGCAAATACTTTGAGTTTGAAAACAGTCTCAGAAACACACCAATTTGTCTTCAGCAGAGCAAAAGGTATGCACTCCAGAGTCTGCAGCTATCAAAAGCACAGAAATGCTGTAATTCTTCACACATATCTCTCATGTCACCCAATCAAAACTCTTCCCTCACTTTTTTTCAAATGAAAACCCTTCCCCCCTCTGCCATTTCATGCCTTTTCTGCATGGCAACCACCTCTTGGAAGACTTCTGGTGTTTGCAAGTTCACACAACTTTGTTGCAATTGAACTCTGAACTCTCAGTGCACCTGCATATCCAGTGCATTCTTTCATTTAATGATTTTTTATTGACCATTCAAAATACATCTTTCAAAGAACACATCCGTGCACCCTAACATTCTGTTTTCAGCAATCAAAATCCACCAATCACTGTTACTGCTTCATGAACACAGAAACTCCACATTTTTTTTCATTTTAAACTCTCATTTTTTCAACTGCCATTTCATTGCCACACTTCATCTGACTGCAGGAGAACCTTCTCTCACCATGTTTTCTGTCTGGATTGTTGGACATAGTTATATTCACTGGGCTCAAAGGTACGTTGAAAACAGGAAATTACCTAACCTCAATTTACAAGATGTGGAAATTAAGTGGTTTGGCCACAGAGGATTAAAATGTCACCAATTGATACCATTGGTGAAAACCTTTATGCATTTGCCCAAACCTGACCTGTTAATTGTGCACTGTGGAGGTAATGACTTGGGCACTTTGACTGGTGTAGGTCTGGAAATGCTTTTAAAGGACACCTTTGAGCAATTAATGGCACTTTTTCCTCAGACTGCCTTGGTATATTCAAATATATGCCAAAGACAGAAATGGAGGTGGTCAAACCAATTTTGTCCACAAATTGAGAAGTCGAGGAAGCATGTAAACAAATCTGTTTCAGCTTACATGAGAGACCATGGAATGGGCTCCCTGTACAACAATAACTTGCGTTACTACATGCAAGATATCTACAGAGGAGATGGAGTTCACTTCTCAGATGAGGGCAACAGAGTTTTCACTCTGAATTTAAGAATGTGCATTGGTACCTACTTATAAGTACCTAAATGTACCATAAACCCAAAAGCTCTTCTCAGAGCTACCCTACATCTGATCACTCACAATTATTATTTTACTCTAACATTTTTCACTAATTTCCAACAAAGTACGCTCCCTGGGGCGCTACCCGGTACGCGAACCGGGAGCTAACCTCGCGAAATTTTTTTTAAAAATGTTTTTTTTTTCGCACATATAAGCCTCCTCAGCCACCCTCAGAAAACCTAGGGGGTCAAGATAACTCTACCGTGCCCCCTTCTACCCATTCTGAACATTATTTGCCCTCCATCTTGTATCTTAATTCGACCGAAACACAAAATTGTGGACTCCCGGAACGCTTAAGGTTCGCGAACCGGGGCGCTCAACGGTACGCGTACCGGGTCGCTCCCTGGGAAGCGCACCATCAAAAAAGGTGGGAAAGTAGTTCACAGAAAAGCCACTGGAGACAATTTCACCAAATATAGATTAGCTCATACTACATACCAATCCCTACCATTTTCACAAATTTGATTGGAATTCCATTTAGTCATTTAGCCTGTAGACCTCTCTAAATACCCTGAGGTAAATTACTTCACAAAACACATCTGAAGTGTTGGAATTGACAACCAATGAAAATGTTACTTTCATTTTCTACTTTTTTTACCTGACATTTCATTGGTTATATACCTGAATATATATAAAGGAAGAGAAGAAAACACAGCCATTTTGACTACTACTTCTTGCTGTACATTTCAATAGTATTTTCACTAATTCCTTCAACTTCTTTCTAAAGGTAAGTTTTTATTTTTAAAACTGAAGTATATTGTGCACTATAAGTTAATATGGTAAACTTTTTCTGATAGATATATACTATCCCTCTGTAGTAGTTATAGATTTAGAGAGACTTCTCTGTTATAGTTATGGATGGAGTTAGGCTTCTCTTGTATAATTATGAATTTACTTACGTTAAATCACATACACTTTTTTATATTCCTACTTCCACTCTGATACTATACACTGCCCAAAGATAAATTCACTGATAAAAAATGCCTATCTAAAAATATTCCCAACATTGCCCTATCTCTACTAATATATATTTTCTTAATCCAAATTTCAGGCAAAATGGAAGGCGAAAACCAAGTTTCTTTTGAAATGGACCTGCAAGAGAGCAGCCAAGAATTGATTGATACAATTGATCAAATTGACATTGAATTTTTCGATGAAACTTGGGACAATGAACTACTGCAATGTGTACAAGCAGTAGATAACCTCCTTGCAAATGAGGACATTTTACACCCTCAGAGACTACAATGTATATTCCATGATAATTATGAAATTTCTGACAATGAAATGTTAGAAAGTTTAATAAATTATGAAACACAATCACAATAAAAAAAAATGCTTAAAAAATAAAAAAATAAAAAAATAATCAACAAAAACAACAATCAATTAACATACAGCATTTGAAAAGTCTATCATTCATTTTTCATTGCAGTACGCTGCCCAGAACGCTTCCCGGTTCGCGGACCGGGCGCTCCCCACGAAAAAAAAAAATAAAAAAAATTTTTGTTTTTTTTGCCCCGCGGGGCCCTTTTAAAACCTCCACATTAAACCTAGGGGGTCAGGGAGGATCTAGTATGCCCCCTTATGGTCATTTTCGCCTTTGTTTTGGCCTCCTCTTGTCTCTCAATCCTACCGAGAGACAAGATGGCGGCCGCTCCGGACTGTTTAGAATGTTGACAGACACCGGAGAGCCAATCAGCTTAGCTACGCGAAGTTCCGGTACGCTTAAGGTCCGCGGACCGGAGCGCTGCCCGGAGCTCGCTTACAGATATATATCTTTTTTTAAACGTTAATTTCTCAAAATCCACTGGAGCACATATATTGAGACCTAGAAAAGGCACATCGGGCTACCAGTCCCTACAATTTTGCCAAGTTTCATGCAAATCCATTCAGCCGTTCGGGCTAAAAGTGAGGCCAACCGCCCTATGGAAAACTCAATGTTAAAAACACGTTTTGGGACCCCCCTTTTTTCTCGGCCCCCCCTTGACGAACCCCCCCCAAATTTTCAGGGGCTGCTCAGAAACAAAATGTTCCATTTTCCTGAAAATTTCAGCCAATTCCGTCCACAAACGCCAAAGTTATTGGACATAGAATTTTCAAAAATCCCATAGGGAAAAAATCCTAACTATATATACCTACTGGCGACCGCCAGTAGGTAATATATATATATATATATAGATCATTTCACAAAAATAAACAAAGGTTAAAGGAACGCGAACAACCACAGAAATTCACCAGTTATAGTTATCTCAAGTAACTATAACTCGGGCCCTTAGGTAACTATAACTCACACTCTGCCAAGCACAATTATCTCATCATTAATTTTATTGCAAATGTTGCAGTGATATTATCGATAAATCATAGAAGATGTCATGAGTGATGTGATATGTGGGGTAAGTAGGAGTGCATAAAAGGGTGTGAGTTATAGTTACCTTAGGGCATGAGTTACTGTTACTAGAAATAACTATAACTGGTGAATGTGTGTGGTTTGTAGAGTTTAAGAAGTTACATTGTGACTGAACATGTCTCCTATCTATAACGTTACTTTAACCTTTCTTTTTTTCAGTGAATATCTAGTTTTTTATATAAAGTAATATTTTATTATTGTATGTAAATCCAATCCCTGCAGGCAGCTAACCCCACGCTGCGCACAGTCTTTGGTGGTGTGTAGTGGGGGTTAAACACAAGGCCTGTGGCCATCTCCCCCCTCCAAAGTCAGTCAATCCCACTCTGTGCAGGGCCTTAGGCCATGCATAGTAGGGTGCTGGGCACAGGGCCTGGCTTGCAGCAAGGCCCTGTGGCCAACCCTCTGCAGGCAGCCAACCACACATCATGCATTGCCTTCGGCCAAGTCCAGCCAACAACATGCTGTGCAGGGTGTGCACCAGGGCCAAATATAATAAAAAAGTGGTGGGGCCATGAGGCCCCTCCCTGAACTTTATTAGGCCCCAAGGCCCCATCCACCAGAGCAGTAAATTATTTTAAAAGAGAAGTGGCAACACAGCCTCCTCACCATGGTCCCCCAAGTAATTAATAAAGTGTGGGGGCATACAGCCCCCCTCCCTGAGCCTAAATACTCCCCTGGGACCGCATCCCTGCTTCCAAAATATAAATAATGGCATGCAGCTCCTTGCTCTATCCTTTGTAGGTCCTGGGACCCATTCATTTAGGCCATATCTTTTTTAAAAGGCAAAAGGGTGCCCCCTAGTCAAGCCTCTTTAGGCCCTGGGTACCCCATCCCCCAGGGCAGTATCTATTTTGAAGGGGAGGGAGCCCTATATATATATATATTACCTACTGGCGGTCAACAGTAGGTAGTTATAGTTAGGACCTAGTTTTCATAGGAAAAGCATTTTTTGACTTGGCTATAACTTTGATGTTGTTTGACCAATCTGTATGAAATTTTCCCTCAAAAAGTGTCACGGTGGGTATTATTGTTATAGAAAGTTTGGGGGTGATCCATTCAGTGAGGACCGAGAAGGTTTGCATGAAATAAGGTTGCGTTTGTAATGTTAATTCCTATAGGGACCTTTAGCTACACCTACAGGCTGAACCGCTAAACAGACTTACACCAAATTTGGCAGGGAGGTAGATGTCGGTTCATGGAAGTGCCTTTTGCTTTTTAGGTGTAAATCCATTCTGTCGTTGTTGAGAAATGTAAGTTTAAAATTATATTGATAATTCTGTCCGTGTATATTTTGCAGTGGTTTCGCGATTAATCATGAATGCACGCGCCAATGGGAATGCTCAGATTGGCTGGACGCAATCTGAATAGAAAGTTGCGGCCAATATCTATCAGGAAAAGTTCCCGGGGCTGAAAATCTGTGTGAAAACCCACATAAGGGGTGAGGGTGATGATATTCTGACACCATGGTTGAGAAATGAAGGTGTTAGTGACACAAGTTATGTGTTCAGAATAGATTTTTAAAATTGGGCGCGATATTCGCATCAATGCCACGACCACCAGTGTGGCCCCCATGTACCATTGTGTGGCCATTGCGACTATCAATGTGAAAATATTGAAAAAAAATATCAATGAAGCATGAATACATTTTTAGAGAGATATTGAGATATTGATAAATGTTTTTATAAAGTTATTTATATACTGAGTTATCTACTGTGAAAGTTGGAATTATTTATATAGTTAGAATTTTTTTATATGGTGGTGGCTATTGAATTCCTGCTTTTGCTTTCGCGATGTAACCATGGGGATCACGATTACCAACGTCATTACGATTCCCGGCCTCAGTGCAAAAACGGAAAATAGGTTTTAGAGACTTCTGTTCTAGAAATACACCAGAAAAACATGTGTTTGAAGTGTACAGTAATAAACCCCTAGTGTGTAAAATACTGTAATGTATGCATATATCTGTTTTCACTTTTTGTGAAAGGCGCGACTGTCGCGGTTAACGACGGTGTCACAATGTCCCAAATAAACACGAAAATGGTAAGTAGGTCTGAAAGATGATTTTTAAAGAAACTTAGTAGAAAAATATAAATTTAAACATGCTTTGAAAGAATTAGGTATATAGTAATATGTGTAGGGCAGTGTTTAGAATGTTTTTTTTTTTACATACTATTTTTGAATGTGTTGGTCGCCATTGAATGTCTGCTTTTGTTTTCTGTTTTCATGAAGTGTCTATGGGGATTGTGACATTGTTGTGAAGATTGTAAAAAACAAAAGAAAATATCTTTTAGGAAAAAAATCACAATATTTTGGGTACTAGTGTGGCTCTGACAAGAGCCGTTCCGTCATAAGCCTGCTATTCATAAGATAGTATGCAGAGTTTTAGGTTATTTATAAACACCCAATTGCCTTCATCTATAAAGTGCACTCCAGCATTCCTATAAATTCCATGCATGTCAAAACGCAGATTGTTGTTATAGATCCAGCCCATGCGATGGTCTCTGAGGAATGCAGAAACAGTTTTATTAACATGTTTCCTGACTTTGTCAATCGGTGGACAGAATTGATTTGACCACTTCAATTTCTGTCTTTGGCATATATTAGAGTACCCCAAGACAGTGTGAGGGAGAAGTGACATCAGTTCTGCAAAGGTTCCTTTAATTTGGATTTCCAGCTCTACTCCAGTCAATGTGCCTAGGTCATTGCCACCACAGTACACAATCATAAGGTGAGGAGTTTGGAAATTCACTTTGGATTTAACCAAAGCCAGCAACTGATGAAACTTTAACCCTCTCTGGCCAAACCAAGTAATCTGTACATTTGGCAATCCCAAGTCCCTGTCAATATACCTCTCTTTTTTTGTAACCTCTTTAGCCTAATAGATATAGATGTGGCCCACAATCCATGCTCTAAGCATTTGAAGTGAAGGAGCAATAGTCGTCAGGAGAAGGCTGAAGCTGAATGAAGTAGTTTTCCAAAGGAAAAGCAGTTAAAATAGAGGTTTTTAAAAAAAAGATATGTATATCTATATTTGATTTGATGCTGTCAGTATGAAAGTGAATATCATTAGGTAGTGTGTTGGATGCCTTAGCAAGAAGTCTTATTTTTGGCTGCTGTTTAAGAAAAGAAATGAACAACAGACATGGATTATACTTTTGAATCTGTGTAGTAAAGCACACCTGCTCGATACTATTTGGAAACGGCATGTTCCTTCTAGAATGTTGTGCTGTGAACTTGTGACCTACTGGTTCCACTGGGCTGCAAGGAATACTGAGCTAAGACTCTATTGGGGAGAAGGGTGTTAAAGAGACAGAATTTTTTTTTAAGTTGAGGAGTGATGACTCAATGTAAGTAATGGCAAGTTTTAATTTCCAACTAAGGACTATGTAATACACTGATGTGTAGTATTTAAAAATTAGAAAAATGAAGCTGGATATAGGTTTGAACTCCCTTTCTTTTGCGATTATTCCGCGATAATCACGAAAACATCGCGAGAAAGCACCAACAGGAACCTCGTTTTGATAGAGAGGGAAAGGGTTAACAGATGCTAACCATTCACAAGTGGAGATTCAGTAGCCTAAAATGATAGTCATGATTTCATTTGCTGCCTTTCTCAAGATGATAGAGTGGAAAGTTGAAGAGGTTTCCATTTTAGAGTTCTTTTGTATGAGAGTGGTGTACCAGTCTTGTGCTTAGTTTTTACAAATCTTAACAGTGTCAAAACTATCCAGAAAGAGCTAAAACAATAATCTACACACTCAATTCACTGGTATGTATATAAATTTGTAATTATTTTAAAAATGTACATTATAAATGAAGATGTATATGGGAGTTTGATTAAAAGGAGTATTACAGTGATGAGAACAAATATATAAGATGAATGAACTGTATCTTTTAGTGGTGAATGTTTTGGAAAGTAAGACAAAAATGCATTACTGCCTCTTGATTACATTGTGCACTTTATTAAAAAATAACAGTGTAGACTTGTGGAAAGTTGCAATGTTATAAATGTTTAAACATCATGTGCAGAATAGATACATCTGTTATTTGCATTCTGGGAGTTGTAGTACTTTTAGTAACATTATTAAACAGGATTAGTGTAGTGAGAAAGAAAAGATGAGAACATGCTGTCCGCCTGTAATTGAATTAGAAAGAAGTAATACTTGTTAGGTATGTGCATGTATGTATGTGTTTCTCAATGTGGTTTAGGTCGAGCCTAGAGTCAGTGCGCATGCACTGCTCTGCAAGACTTGTAGTGGAGTATGGAATAGAAGCCACACCCACTTTCCGCCCATATTTGTCATTGGCTTGTGTTATTATCCTTCATAAATGCTGGCTTCTGATTCGTAAATAGGCTTGTTAGTCCCTCTTTAGGACCGCCTTGTCTTCATCTGTAACCTCCCATGGCGACTGGCCCTTTTATTTCGGTTATTCCCCATTACATGTTCTTAAGTCTGTAAGCACTGGTTTCTTTATTAAGTTTCTCTTACTGAAGGCACGACGTGCTTTGCTTACATTCAGCGCGCCATGCAGCAGCCGTGACAATGGCGGTCACTTCATTCCAATGCCACAGGTCTCGCAATTCAATGCCAGACCTATTGCATTGCAAATATTTTTTTATTTTCTGCATGCAGTGAGCGCTTTCACTTTTTTTATTTGATTCGCAATGGCTGCCGACACACACAACACTCCCAGGATCTTGCCCCTGAGCAATGGTGGGCGCTATTTGTTTTTATTTTCTGCGCATGCTCACTTATGTTTCACAATGCTTTCCTGACACAATATGATCCAGGTCTTAGGCTCACATTGAATCACATTGGGGGAGGTACAACATGCAGTAAGATAAAGTGCCCATGGGTCGGGTGCACAGAGCTGCACAGTGCCGCACAGTGTTGGAGTTGTTTTGCCTTAAATTTTGCGCTTTTCTACACTAAGGGGTCCTGTTAGCAGGATTCCTCTGTGCCTCCTCCTTTTCCCACATGGTATCCCACTCTCGACACTTGCAGTAAACCTCTCCTGTCTCTCAGTGGGTAACAAGGAGGCTTCCTATTGGCATAAACCTTCCCCAACAATGGGGAGAAGGGGAAAACACTCCATGCAAGTGTTATCATTCGTCACTTCATTTCCCACCCCTCCCCTGTTAGTCCCCTCCACCTTCCCCAGCACCCACGAAATGATGGCCACTGCACACACCACCCGTGGGACGTTGCCCTTGAGCAATGGTGGCCCCTTTTTGTTTTTATTTTCTGCACGTGTTCACTTATGTTTTACAATGCCCTTTTTAATCACATTGGGGGAGGTGCAACATGCGGTAAGACAAAGTGCCTGGGGGTCGGGTGCACTGAGCTGCACAGTGCCGGTGTTGTTTTGCCCTAAATGCTAGCACTTTTCTACACTAACGGGTCCTGTCAGCAAGCCCTACAGGAAAACATGCTGTTCTCAGTTTTAATTCATTCCTTTATTGGATGTGTTTAGTTTAATATAATCATTTCTAATTGTATTGTACAGCGATTACTACCCACGCAGAGGAGTTAAAGTGCTTTTCGGCGATTTGCATAATACACAAGTACCCCCAGAGACTTATGGGCTCAAGGCAACTTTTAAAAGGGGCTCATATGAGAACAGGTGCAAAGTGAGTACTCAGCAGAGAGAGAGTTGTGGTTGCCCAAGGTCACACAAGTGGGTCAAAACTAGCCGGGATTGTGTCTCGCTGGTGTCCTAGACCACAATTCAACTCTTAAAGGCATTTTGGATTATGGTACTGTTTGCAGGTGCCATCTCGCTTCATGGAAAGTAATAACCTGATGAATCTTTTCAAATTTCATGGCAGCCTTGTTTGTCTTGTAGTGTCTACATCATTTCCCTCGAGTGGGGGTTGAGTCATGATAAGTGCATGGGTGTATTCAATGTAAAAAAAAAGAGAATAGAGCTACCAGTTTAAAGAAAAGTTAAACATTCTTCGAAATGCAGACCGCATGAGCCTCTCCAAATGAGAAAGGATACAAATCACATTAAATTGTCGAGATTTTAAATGATTTATATGATCTCTCCAGAGCATACTTTATAAAATTCTTCCTAGAGAAAAGTAACGTTCTTGGAATAGGTGATTTTTACCAGATGTCTTTGTAATACAAGGTTTACAATGATGGTACTCGGTGTTTGGTATATTTTTATTTTAATCAACAGAACTTCACATTTTTACTCTCCATTTTATTGAATCATTATTCCATTTAGAAATATAAATGTATCTTTTTGATTATGCTCAACAGCTCTAACTTGTTTTGATTTTCTTACACACAATAATTAGTAATATGACCTGCTTGTTAGGTTGAGCCTAGCACCACCTCTTCACCAGTGCAGCACCACCTCAACATCAGCAAAGCATCAACTCAACATCAGCAAAGCGCCATCTCAGCATCAGCACATCACCACCTCCGTATCACTGCACCACCAGTGCAGCACAAACGTAGCACACCACCAAGTCAGCATCACTCAGCACCACCTGAGCAACAGCAAAGCACCACCACCTCAGCATCATATCAGCAGCACCACAGCACCACTTCAGCATTGGCACAACACCATCTCAGCATAAGCACAACCACCAGTGCACAACCACCTCAGCACCAATGTAGCACCATCTCAGCATCAGCACAGCACAACGTCCGTATCAATGCACCACAACCAGCACAGCCCCATCTCAGCACCAGTGCGGCACCAGTACAACACCACCGAAGCAGCAATTCAGCAGCAACACAGCACTTCAGCATCAGTGCAGCACCACCTCAGCTGCATTGCTTAGCGCCACCTGAGCACCAGCACAGCACCACCTGAGGACCAGTGCAGCACCACCACCTCTGCTTGATTCACCCCCTTTTCTGAATCATTTTGTCCACCATAAGCGTGGAAGGGTATACTCAGATGTGAGTCCCTTGCTCATTGCACCATCAGGATTCAAGCAAGCCGGGCCGACGAGGCTGAAATGCCAGAAACCGGCCCCTGGTAGCTTGTTTCCTTCCCAGTATAAGAATTGGCTTGGTAGTTTGGTTTGCCCTGTTCCCATCATGCACTGGGACAGGAACAGACTAATTTGCATATAGCCAAGTTCTGAGCTGGGATGGTGCAGTGAGCTAAAAAATGGTGATGGATCAAGCCCTGATCTTTGGACTGGGTAAGAGTGGTCTGCTTAATTCAGGCACTCTGTTCATCACTACCCCCTTTTCTGAATCATTTTGTCCACCATAAGCGTGGAAGGGTATACTCAGATGTGAGTCCCTTGCTCATTGCACCATCAGGATTCAAGCAAGCCGGGCCGACGAGGCTGAAATGCCAGAAACCGGTCCCCGGTAGCTTGTTTCCTTCCCAGTATAAGAATTGGCTTGGTAGTTTGGTCTGCCCTGTTCCCATCATGCACTGGGACAGGAACAGACTAATTTGCATATAGCCAAGTTCTGAGCTGGGATGGTGCAGTGAGCTAAAAAACGGTGATGGATCAAGCCCTGATCTTTGGACTGGGTAAGAGTGGTCTGCTTAATTCAGGCACTCTGTTCATCACCACCCCCTTTTCTGAATGATTCAGCACCACAGCATGACTCCGCATCACCCGAGCATAACCCCATCACCAGCACACCATCACCTCAACACCACCTCAGTCTGCCCTTGGAATCTGGCATCCGTTTATTCTCCCATGGTGTCTGTCTGCTGCTCATGTTTTTAATTCAGGTACTATTTCCCAACATCCACCCTCCAGTGTTTTCGTATCCTTCCATAATAAAAAAACAACATATATATAAGAAGCAAGTATTAGAACAGGCCAGAAGAAGCTGCCAGCACTACAAGAACAAAACACTAGAAGATATTTGTTATGTTCTTTTTTTAATAGGGTCGTTCAGTTGAATACATAATGACTTCTTGGTTTTATATCAGACTAGCTTACCCGTCGCGCATTGCTGCGATCTCCGAAGAAAGTAAATTCAAGAAAACTCAAGAAAACTCGTTATGATAACATTCAGTTTAAATTGTGTCATTTTTATTGATCGTTTTAATTCTATTTATTTATTCGAGTGGGGGGGGAGTCCTGGGGGGACGATATTTAAAAACATTTTATGCCAGAAACCTTTGCGGGAGTGTACTCAACAACTTCCCAAAGTTTCCTGGTGATCGGATGAATGCTGTTTTAATTCTATTTATTTATTCGAGTGCTTGTGGATACACGATTTTTTGTTTTTCCGTCTGGTGCGTACATCAGTATTCGAAAGATTATGAGGGCCCTGGGGGCCGATATTTAAAAAATGTTTATGCCAAAAACATTCGCAGGAGTGTACTCAACAACTTCCCAAAGTTTCCTGGCGATCGGATGAATGCTGTTTTAATTCTATTTATTTATTCGAGTGCTTGTGGATACACAATTTTTTGTTTTTCCATTTTGTGCGTACATCAGTATTCGAAAGATTATGAGGGCCCTGGGGGCCGATATCTAACAAAATGTTATGCCAGAAACCTTCACGGGAGTATACTCAACAACTTCCCAAAGTTTCAAGGCAATCGGATGAATGGTGTTTTAATTCTATTTATTTATTCAAGTGCTTGTGGATACACGATTTGTTGTTTTTCCGTCTGGTGCGTACATCAGTATTCGAAAGATTATGAGGGCCCTGGGGGGCCGATATTTAACAAAGTGTTATACTAGAAACGTTCGCGGCAGTGTACTCAACAACTTCCCAAAGTTTCATGGCGATCGGATGAATGGTGTAGTAATGCATAAAGGACAAACAGACAGACAGACAGACAGACAGATTGACAGACAGACATTCGTTTTTATATATATAGATAACAAAAATGCTCATAACACTTTTTTATTATAACATTTATAAATGCTGCACAGTGGCAACACTGAACTACAATGTAGTTTAAATACATTGACAAAGCCAATATCTCTGGCTAAACACTTATACAGGCCCAAAGGTGAGACCTATTGGCTATGCCAATGCTTGTTAACTTATATGACTGCTTTGCATATGCTTAGATAGTGAGATATGTTTTTTGTGCTTGCATAGAGCTGTGCATATGGTGGGACTTTTGAGCTTACTTAAAGATGCAGAGAGGAATATATTTTTAGAAAGATGGCTTGAAGGTGTACAACCATTAAGAAATCGCATATATGTTTACATGATGATCTATGTTCAGTAAGGCTGATGAAAACTTCATGTATATGGTGTGGGTAGTGTCTTTCTTTAAACATGGTTTGTTTAAAATTTAGCAGGCTTAATAGTGCAGAACGCCTCATGGGTTCTTGTGCTAGCTTCATTTCAACTGTAACATTTGTTTGAGATATGCAGAATATATGTTTTAGGAGCAGAAGTATTTGAGAAATGATGTAGGTACGCCATTCGCAAAAGGTTTTGTGCTTTGAAAAATGTCAAAATGTTGTTTTCCATTTGAGAAACTTACTGATACATGTGCACGCTCAGTAACAAAGCAATGTATGTTTCTAGAGAGCCATATATGAAAATATATATCGATTGTGAGACCTAGATTTCACTCACACATAGCTCAGAAGAAAAGCATGTATACAGTAAAACAGGTAGTTTGATCCTGACAGAAGGAGATAACCAATGAATCAGAGATATAGTGACAACTGGTATGTGTCTAACAGTCATGCACTCATCCGATTAGCCAGGCACTACTGATGCACTTATTCAATTCTTCAAGCACTACCCATGAAGTTATGTCACCATGCCGGCATTACCTGTTCAGTTAACCAAAAAGAAATGAGCAGTATCCAATCGCTAAATCACTATTCATCCACTCATCCAATAGGCCAGGTGCTATGCATGGGCTTAAACAATCATGTATGCACTATCCATGCACTGCATAAATCATCTACATACTATGGGCCTAATTTATGAGGCCCTACCAGTACTTTTGTGCCACAGGAACGTCACTATTATGTCTTTGTGGTGGTGCAATGTGCCACTGCATGTTTATAAGGCCACGTAAAGTCACTTTACGTGGCTTTTAATGCCCCTTTCACGCAGAAAGTAAAACAGCCAAATGATCATCGATGTCAAATGGTTTTTCATCCGCCACTGTGCTGCCACATTCTAATCCTGAAGAGCACTTCGTATGTAATATGGCCCCCCATAGAACTTCTTGGCATGTTAAGTTCCCTCTGGACCCCATATAGGTGATTGACCCAACTGCTACCCCAGCCTAATACCCTAGCTGGTAAGGATTGCTTTAATTCCTGGTTCTTCCTCTCCACAATCGAATTCCCCTCGGGATGATACAGAGAGGAGTACCGCAATAATAGACCCAAACTATTCATGGCTTCTTTGTAATCCTGTGATCTAAACGCGCGGCTACGGTCAGAATGTAATGTGCCAATTGCACATGTCCTTGTGCAGACTCTCAAATCGTTTGTAATAGTTCAGACCTCAGCTGAACTCTGAGGCCAAAACTACAGGAATCTCAAGCATGAATCCACTACCACCAGGATGTACCTGTAAGCCCTGTGAGGTTGTAAAGGGGCACAGTGGTCCAAATAGACACATGCAATAGATCTGCCTGATATTAATAGTGGTGTGTGGTGGACGTGCTACGATGGAACCTTTCATCTGCTGACAGATGACGCACTTAAGGACATAGCTCTTGGTCTCTTTTGTAAAACCTGGCCACCATTAACGCTGCTTCAGTAGTGAAATCGTTGCAGCAATACCTGCGTGTGCTGAACCCAGGCCCTCGTGTGCAGCTAGATTTAAACCTAATCTACGATCCATGTTTGATGTTACTCTATCCCCCATTCCTGAAATTTGAGCATACAGAATGTATAGCACATCTAACTTGTGGGAGTACTTGAGTGGAAAACCTTTTGGCCAGGCTGAGCTATTGTTACACGTAGTGTTCACAGCTTTCATTAACTGTCCGTCTATCCTCGTGCCAGAACAAGTGATTACAGCAACGGCAGCAGTTTGCACTGTTGCCTCGGTGTTTCAACAGCCAGTGAATTCCCTTCAACATGCAGGCCAACACACTGATGATTCAATGTGTGAATTACAGGAGCCCGTGGCAAGCATTTTTTCAGCTCTGCCACCCATTCCCCAAGCATTTTGTGCTTAGAGTGCAACCTTTGGAATCTCTGGTGCCAATAGTGAAGATATTCGTTGTATGACTAGACACAGTAAAACTAATCGCACACACGTGTGGGAGATTCCCGATCCATATTTTTTAGTGCCAGCATCACGGCTTTAAATTTTGTATTGTTAGGACTGAACTTGCCGCCCCGCATACATTCCGTTACAATCGCACATGCCGCCAGGGCCGTATTTAGCACTGGTGGCGCCATGTGCAACATTGTTTCTTGGCGCCCCCCATTGACCACCACCGCCACGGATTCCCTCACTATCACCATTTGACAGTGCCCCTCAAATCTCCATAACCACTGTCTCTCAGATTCATTTAGTTTTATAGCGCCACTCATACCAGTTTAAGGTGTCAGAACACTTTACATCACACACGCATTGTATTGTATTGTATTACGTTCTTATATGGCGCGAACTGTCACCGTATGCGTATCCTGGCGCTGTAACCTAGACAGATGGTATCAACAACAGCGAGCACAGAGACAACCAATGATCATTGTGTAAATCAGTATATAGTAAATGTTACATAAGACAAAGGCTTACAAGGAGTAGGAGTCACATGTCATCCATACTGGTAGGCACTATAGTTTAAGAGTCCTTCAACTGGAAAAGCAGAAATTCAGAATTCAAAATATAACACCATTGTTATGGGTTTTTCTTAATAATAAGAATTGATTCCTACTCAAATTAACCCATTTTGTAATATTAGGACAACGAAAGACTGGGAAAAACATATGTAGCTCTAACATTTTCCTTGCAGTTGGCATGCAGCTCTTTGATGGTAGTTAATAGCTCACTGCTCTATATTAGGATTTAACTTATAAACTGCAAGTAACAAAAGGATCTCTGACAAAAGTGGTAAACCATTGACCAATTTATATTATATGCACTCTATGTTGTGAATGGGACACGTTCTTTGCAGCAGGCATATTAACCCTCTGTGCTATGATGAGTCAAAACGTTCACTGGACAAAGCTCATGTCTCTCTCTAGGAAGAACATTAGTCATCGAAGTTGTCATTTTTATTGATGCCTGAAAATTGCTGGGCCAATGTGTGTGGCATCAGGTGCTTTTAAAATGATGAACAAGGCGCTCCCACCCCAAGTCAGCTCCAGGTGCGGTGGCACAGATCACACTGCCCTGCATGCCACGCTATACTGCTATTTTTCTTCCTACGGCAGGCTGGGCAGATTAGTCAGTGTAAATGATGCATTCATACTAATCCAGAGGCATTATTACATTCGGAAGAGGATATTCTTGTTCGTACTGCAGGAATATTGGGATTTTTAATGTAGAATCAAATTTGTACTCTACATCTGTTGCAGTGAGAGAATTAGGCCATTGTATCCATTGTGGATGCACTGCTTTTGCGTTTGGAATGTTTGCTTTGATAACAGCCTCTGAGGTTGGTACTGGAGTCGCAAAAATTATGCGTTTCCCTTGTGCTAGTGCTCTTTCTCTCACTACAGCAGCCTGTACTGCTGTCTGTATCTTTTCAGTGGATGCAAAGTGTATCTCAGCATTTGGTACAAATGTGATTTGTATGCTATGGCTACCAGTTCACCTTCATTGAAGGTGAGGTAAGTGTTTCCTGATTGACCCGCGCCTACACGGATCACCAAGTTAGTAGTATATACATGTGTGTGTAAGTGTTTGGAAGCTATCATGCCAGCTTGTACGGAACAGAGAATTTCTGCATGTTCCTGTGTCCAATGTTGAACTGAAAAATCTGGTCCTATTAGGTCATAGAAAGGTTTTAACTTTTCTGCCTAATCCAAAATGTATGTTCTGCCAAAATTTAGAAATCATAAAATGGATTATAAACCTTTCAGAGTCTATGGAGGTTGAAGCTAGGCCTGGGTGGTCAATTGCGTTCCGCTTGCGGAATTTGCGGAATTTCGCATTCTGCGGAGAACGGGGAATTGCCAAAACTTCTGCGATCCGCGGCTTTTCACAATTTCTTGCTTGTTCGCGCTTTCAAAATGCGTGCTCGCAAGATATTTCTCCCCGTGCGCGCAAACAGCATTTGCGAATAGGAAAAAAGCCTTGCGAATGGGCGGAACAAGCAATTCCGCACATTCACGGTACTTTTACGTGCTCGTGAAGATTTTTTACCAGTTCGTGGAGCTTTGCATAGCGCGACTATGCAAATTCCAACCACCCCTAGTTGCAGCATCGCACATTTTTCAAGAAAATTAGCTGCCAGGCTTTTTCCTTCACTTGATAACTCATATACCAAAAATTGCACATTGAGGTGGGCAATTTTAGATTTTTTAAAGTTACATATGTAGCACGCAGTGGCGATCCTCAAGATTAGGTTATTCACCCTGTGCAAGTGATCCAATAACTCATCGTCCATCAGATAAATATCATTTTCATCATAATTTTGAAGTAACTCTGTTACTGTTGCTGAGAACAACACAGGCCTATTCTTATACCCTTGGGACAGTCTACAGAATTGGCGTTAAAAGCCTACGACCGAGAATACTGTCAAATGTCTGCTTTCAGGCACTATATTTTGGCAGAAGAATCAATTTGATATATCTAGTGTTGTTTTGTATGCCTTCCGCACAATGTTATTCATTAATGCGGCACTGTATGCCTTTTGTATTGTAAGTCTTTGTGTGCATGTGTTCAAATGCCTGTAGTCTAGACCTAGACGGTTTGAATTGTTGGGTTTCAATACAGGAAATAAAGCAGTATTCATGGAAGAGGTGCAATTCTCAATCACACCTTGGTATTCAAGTTGATCCAAGATCTCCCTGACTTGTTTCTTTGCATCATATTTTATTGGGTACTGCCTCTGTGGAGTAGGAATATTTTTTAATGGAATTTCATTGAGAGGTGACTCAGCATCCCACCCTACATGATTACGGTAAAGTGTGGGAGCTACCGCTAACACCCACTCCTGCGAATATGAATATGTGTGAGTCACCCAGGAAAGAGGTCGGAGGAAGCCAGTAAAATTACATCTTCCACCTTTGTACACTCCATGATAAACTCAGCGGGCAAACTTTTTCAGCCAAAAGGATATCGTATCCATATGTCAGGTTCTCCCTAAAGACCCCTTTCTCTCTCCTGGGTGTGTCCCCCTCTATTTGGAGGGTAATTTCATATAAACGATGTGGAACACTTACGCTTGTAACCAGTGTTTCCATCGTGATATGTTCATTCAACGCTGCTGTCACTAGAAAGTCCATGAGGTTCAGGCGAGCTATTGTTACTTCTGCTGCACTGTCAAGCATTGTCAGACCCCTTTCCCCATTCCGCAGTAAAGTCCTCAGTAGCCTGGGTATTTCCTTCTTTAAGGCCAGCTACCTTCTTCTTTTTCAATTGAGGTTTAGTTTTGGGTTTATCTTCTTGTTTGATAATGTAGTCTGAAGTGCGATGTGTGTCTCTTGGCTTGACTCACTCTTCTTATCTGTGTTTTGACCGTTCTTCCCTCTTCGAGTTTTTGATGAACCCTGAAAGGAATGGGAGGAACGTGTATCAGTATTCTGATACCTGTCAGGTTTTTTAATATTACCACGGTTCCTAAGATTGTATTTTCTATCGGAGGGCTCCTGTTGAGGAGACCCACCCCGTGATCATGATGCATTCTGCTTATTATGTTTGATTGCTTGTCATCCTATTTCTTTTTAGACAAATAGTGTGCTTGCTTTGAGTTATCCTTTTCAGGATTGCTCGTTATTTGGGGTTTCCCAGGTATAGCTCCCAAGTATTCTCCACCTAGGGAAGCATAGGTTTCTTCAATAATCTTAGGTAGTTCACCCTCCCGTTGTGCATGAGTAACTTTTTTCAGGCGCTGCTGCTGCCTCCCCTTTTATGTTACATAACATAATTGTTGATACCTGGGCAAAATTGCCTATCAATTTCATACTTAAGTCGAGGGCAGGTTTTGCCCCGCACTCATTCTGTATTTGTTTCATTACTTCTCATATGAGGGGGTACCATGAGTTCTGGGGTAAACGACGGTGAAAACTGTACCCCAAGTGGTACAATCCTCTATCAGGGGAGCTATCACAATTGGCAAGGAAACTGCTAATAGTCTGTGTTTTTCCAGCTGACCCATATGGGAAAACACTGTTTCGAGCTGTGCTAATTTCTGTGCTATCCAGAATGGCATTTGCTCATGTGTAGTTGGCCTTCTTCCCATAATCACGTTTAGCATTTGTGGGCTAATTTTTGTTGAAGTCACTTGAGGTTGACCTGCTTGAGTGACCCTTGTAGGTTGAATTGTAAGTGTTCGCATTACAAACAGTGTAAGGTTTCTGAACAGTTATAGTATGTCTCTGTAAAGTGTACATAATTCTGCTGCTGGCAGTGTAACAATCTCTGGATTTTGCGTGTAAGCAGCTAGGACCATCCAGGTAGCTCCTTCTTTGCTGAGCAGACCTAGTCTCACATTTTCTGTAGTGTGGGGGAGGGCGCCTTTAAACCAATTAATATGCTCTTAGTAAGTTAATGGGACTTCTAAGTCAAAGTATGGAGAGTATTCTTCATGGTATCTCATCTGGAATGAAAGTATGAAATAACTTTGCATCTGCATCTGCAGGGGGTAATCTAACCCAAGAATAGAATACCTCTGTTCTGAATGCCACGTGTGCCTCAATCATGATGGTTATGCTACCACCTATTCCTGGGAGGCCGTAGCCTACTTAATTTCAAAGTAACTGCATGTCTGCAATTTTCTATAATATTAAGAGCTCCTTCAAGCTCTTCTTCCCCTGTATTCGCAGCGCTGTCTTGGACGGACATTGTGAAAAGAAGTTGTAATGAAAAGAAGTAAGGTTTTGCACAATGTGGGGAAATATAGCCCTTCTAGCTTGAACAGACCAACAGCTAATTCATAGGACATTCCTACTCAGCTGTGGCAGATTTTTCCCTTCCCACTTCAGATGCATCTGGGTAAATGTTAATAGGGGTCTCTGAGAAAGCATGACTGAACTACTCAGATTTGATCGTTAAATAAGAACCAAGCCCTACGTTGGGCTCCATGTCGTGTAGTTCCTAAAAATGCAGAGGATCTGTGCATTTAGATAACATAAGCTAAAGGATTTATGTCCAGACTGATTCCAGACACCCCCCAAAGGATATGTAATCCTTTAGACCAGCTAGCTCACAGTGCCACCGTAAGCCTCCTAACCTTACCAAGGAGTGAATAGTTTCTGACAACTACTGAACATGACAACCCTTGATCCTTCAGGGATCGTGGAAACAGCACACTACTTTTTGCTCAGTCAATCATGCTCACTTAGACTCAGAGAGATACACATAATAAGCAATGGGGACATTTTCAATAAGTATTTGTTTGCTGCGAAAATCATTAGACAGAAACAGATGTATGAGATTACAAGCACCAACAGAATACATAAAAGGTAGAAGTCTACCATGGTGCTAAGACAGTGAGTATAAGTAGGCATACAAACATGACTCTGGGTTCCGAACACAATCGATACGTTGTGAGTACCATTATGCAAATGAACCTAAAACAATACCTGCAATTATGCAAAGTAATTATTTCACCCTAGTATGAAGATGACCATGACTTTTATACAGAGTATGTTAATCCTGTTATGTAAGTCATGTGCAGGGGACTTTTCCAAGAATCATCATGCATAATAAGTCAGGCTAGTTTCAAGGAAACCGATCAACATTTACTCAGCATATAGCTGGGTGAAAGGTCAGTGTTAGAACTGCTATACAGAGCAAGGTAGGACAAATGTAGGTGAAAGGTCATTTAGCTATTTAGGCCTATATTGGGGTACATAACAAAACCATTTCATCCCATTGGCTGCATGTGACATAGTCATATAGTGATCCACCAGTGGAGCATTGAAAACATTGCAACAAATCTGCGATTGATGTTGTATGATATGTTTTCTCACTTTTTGTGTAGTCTTCCTAATGTAGTTTAATGTACATGGGCACCCAATACAATAAACAATGTTTTTTTGTTGCACAAGTGCAGAAATGTTTCACCTCCCATGATCTTTCATTCAATACAGATGATTTTACAACACTTGAGGTCGAACATGCTGTGCAATTGCCACATCGGTAGTATCCGCAAGAAGGAGTCAAACCCTACATCTGGCTCAATGTCAGAGGTTCCAGTTCAATATAAGCTCAAACCAATAGATCTTTAAGGTTTCTCCCTCTCTTAGAGGAGAACAGAGGTTTGTCCCACTATGCATGTATGTAGTCTATCTTACAGATGCTAGTTCTTGAGAAAGATCTTTCTGATCTTGTTGGATTCTGTACCAAAGGTCAACACACATGCTAGCCAAGACTGATTTTCCCTGTCCCTAAAACTTGTAACAAGGTCTCCCGATCATACTACCAGGCCCGTTTGAGTGATCTGTTGACCAAACGATAGGGATAGCCTGTGCTAACTAATTTAGAAAGCAAGACGTTTTCCTCTGCAAAATAATCCTCATTTTTGGGGCAGTTACATATTAATCTTATGAACCGCCCAAAAGCAAGATTGCCCCGCAAATTTCGAAGATGATGGCTTGTGTATTTTAGCAAAGTATTTCTTGCCATAGGTTTTATATCAAGGCCTATATAGAGGAAACCATCATCATCAATGATTTTCAAATCAAGAAAATTAATCGGATGGTTGTTGTATTCAAGGGTGAACTGTAAATTGGAATTCTGTTTATTCAATCACTAATGAAACTCAAGTAATTCAACTGCAGAACCATTCCAGATTAACAACACATCCTCTATATATCTTAGCCATCTTTTTATATTCCTTTCCTAAGGGTTGGTACTGCTATAGATGTTTTTGATTTCAAATGCAGCAACATACAGATTAGCTATGTCAGGGGCTAAATTGCCCCCACCGCAACTCCTTTTATCTGAGTATAAAAATGTCCATCAAAGATAAAGTAGTTCTATTCCAAAGTTACCTTGGCACAATTCTTGATAAATCTGGTTGGAACATTTAGGCCTGGATCTAGAGTCAAGAATAGTTTCTATAACGTCCAATGCTTCAGATTGTGGGATGCTTCTGTAGAGACTTGTGGGCAAGGCAGTCCTCAAGCAGCACGTCAGCCCTCTGAGGACAAGGTAGTCCTTCTGAAATTGTCCACAGGTCCACAAGTGTACTAAAGAGTTGGTATGAGAGTCCAATATGTATTCCTGGTGTCATCCTTTGAAGAGGAAGATGCATCTAGGTCTTTCTACATCTGTTTCTGGAATTCCCCCCTTCCTCTACCCAGTCTCCAAGAGGTTTAGGGTGACAGAAGACCAGTGTTGAGTTATTTGTGAGTGTACTGGAGTTAGTTCCTTTGAAATGTAAGTAGGGAGGAGAACAGCTCTGACCCTCCCATCCTGGTAGGACGGCCCATCTTGCCATCATCTAGTGCCTCTTTGTTTCACTGTCTAGACGGATTACCCAAAGGCCAACTGCCAACTATAACCAGTCATGTGACCCCCGACATAGGGTGCAGGCACCAAATTGTTAGGACAAGAAAATGGCAACTTTCTCAAAGTCGCATTTTCAGAATTGTGACTTAAAATCCATATTTACCATTAGAAGGTTTTAAAATACAATTCATTTGAGTGCAAACACGACATTCCTACCTGTACCCAATCAACAGTTATCAGATATTAAATGTAATCAGGGAACCCAATGTTATGCAATGGAGGAGATAGGCTATACAGTGGTGAAAATACACATTTAGCAGTTTTTCACCACCAAGACATGTAAAATTAAAAAAATACATGTCCTACTTTTTTAATACAGTGCACCATGCCCAATGGGCTGTTTGTGGCCTACCCTGAGGATGACATATGTGTAAGAAAGGTTTAGGTCTAGCTTATGTTGTATTTTGCCACACAGAATTGGCAGGTCAAAACTACACACAGGCTGCAATGGCAAGCTTGAGGCATTTTTAAAGGGCTACTTAAGTGAGTGCACAATAAGACCTGTAGGCCATCCAGTAGCATTTCATTTACAGGCCTTGGATATATGTAGTTCCATATACTAGGGACATAAAAGTAAATTAAATGTGCCAAGTAGGTGTAAGCTAATTTTACCATCTTTAAATGAGAGATCACGAACACCGTAGCAATGGTTAGCAGTAGTAAAGTTATAGAGTCCAACGAAAATGGGTTCAGAAAACAGTAGGAGTGAAAGCAAAATGTCTGGGTTATAACCCTGCAGAGAAGGCCAACTCGAACACACTGATTGCTTCTTTTTGACCAATCACTTACATATGTTTGAAAGATTGTCTAAACAATTTCTTCAGGAGCTTTGTAAAGAAGCATTCATCCCTGGTTTCCTGTAAAAAAAAGTACAACCACAGGCAATAAATAACGCAGTTGTCTCAAGTCCTCTGCAACTCATGAAAAGGGAATAGACCAGTCACTGCATGACTATTTAGAGTAACAGCTCTGAGGGAACCAGAAGCAGCCTTGACCAGTATCTAGGAGGACATCATCATCATGCTAACATAAGGGAAGCAATGCAGTTCTGATGTTCTTTGACACTGAAGCTTTCAAGGCTTCAGTGTCATACTATTTTGAAACAAACTTCGAAAGAAGGAATGAGAATTCAATGGCTGTTTTGGAAAGGATACATTAATTTCTCCAGTCTATTAAAAAAAATTATCATAAAACTAAAGTGAGTGTAAAACCAGGTAACTAGACTGAGACTAAATATTGAAAGGATATTCTAGACAAAATCAGAACAGTGAGGCAGATACTTTTGTCAGAACATCTAGCCGTAGAAGAATACTTCACAGAGGTTCAGCTGAAGACACAAAGACATAGATATCCAACTAGCAGTAACAGGTACAGCCACACACTACATTTCCATGTCACACAAGCCACAACCTGCACAGAGACAACCCTCATGACTCACAGAGGATCACCTGATAACAAAATACTAACAAACTGTCAGATGTAATGGATGCCTGTGCTCTTACATGAGGTGAGATTTCAGCATCACAAAAAACTATTTAACTAGAAAAATAAAATACTGTAGTTTCAAATTTGAATTAACACAAGTAGAATTCTGATTTTTGCACAGGAAATATGAAAAACAGCATAGAAATAAAGTTTGTTGTAAAATGTAGGGTTATCCTGAAAGGAAAAGTACTTCGAGTATGAGAAAGACATTATTTCTGGTAAACAGGGTTTGCTTGAGTGGATACTATTTTCAACATTATGAAAAAGCATTGTTTTCAAAGCAGAACAATAATATGTCTAATAGTAAACACCGCCTGGTGATTCCGCAGTGTTCAATGAGTGAAGCTGGGCTTGAATATGGACTTTAAACTGAGTGATAAAGGACACTTTTTGGAAAAAACTAGTGGGCCTGCCTGTAAGCTGCTCCAACTTTATTACTCACACAGAATTGGATGTCCCAATTTGATTAATACAATCTCTTTGGCTCCAATTATAATGTGGTACTCCATATGGAGAAGGGAGTCTATCCACATTACCCAAAAGCAAAAATTGAAGACTGTTTATCGATGGAAAATGTCCAAAGGATCCCATGGATTTCGTATTTCAAATCCACCCTCTCCTCTTCAGGCTAAGAGCTTTTATTTGCTTCCCTCAGGCACTGCCGCGCATTTAAAAAAAGGGAGATAAATTCCAGTTTTCTTAAACAAAGGGCAGACACTAGATTGCAAACAAATTGCACAAAGGTATCAGTAAAATTATACCTTGAAGGCCCGAAGGTTCAGGAAGGGACAATGTCATATTTATTTACTGTGACAAACTCACGCCATATATTCTTTTTATTCAAATTCCAATTGAACTCTATCCCTTGTATGTTAGCACATCCTTTTGGAATCTATTACATAAATGAATTACCATTTTTTCCCTGTGATGGTGTCTCTGCACAATCAAATTTACATATTTTTTTTCTTCTGCAAATTTTACATGGAACCTCGCAAAAGATTTATTTTGCCCCTGATGTGCACATTTTATTTTAAACAATGTCGTATAGCAATGTTTTTTTTACAATCCCTGGCTAATCTTATGGTTTGCTACTCAGTGGCGTCTTTTTTAATTCACTCATGGAAGATGAGGCGGCTGTATAATACTAGCGAATTAATTTCAAACGGTCTTTATTAAATATCTCCTAATTGTGAATCCTTTAATTCTGATAATTTTTATACTGATATGTATATAATTTTCGTTCTTTCATTGATGTTTTAATTTGTATTCATCTGTACTTTTACTACCTTATATTATAAGTATTGAATAAAGTAAATTGACTGACTGACTCTAAACTGTATGCAAAATCAATGAAGTCACTGGCTTCAATATATCAGAATTATATGCATAATAGAAGTGATAACCGATGCTTTTGTACCCTCTGCTCTGTGATCCAATATTGTCCAATAATCTTACATTTATTTGCACAAAATTAAAGCTCACTGAGTTCTTCTCGCCATGAAAGTTGCAGGCTTTGTGGTAAAAATCAGTATGTATCAGGATATGTGGAATACTCTATCATCCCCTTAGAAAATGCATGATATGAAAGATAAGCAGTGGCCTTGCAGTTAAATAAATGCGGATTTCCGTTTTGTGATAAATTATCAACACAACGTCCATAGTATGCCTACCAAGCGCAGAGTAAGTCAAGGCAGCGTTTTTCCCTGCCTTGTCTTACTCCATATCTATGAGCCATTCAAAGCCACGCTCAGTAGTTTTACATCGCCTCATCAATATGATTTTCTAGTTTGTCCCGTCAACGCTACAGCGGTACAAGGGGGTCTTAAACATGCCCCTTAATCTTTTATAACGCTGCATGTGCTCATATTGTACGCACCACAGCTTTCTATCTACTTATAAGACTACTATTACTGTGGTTAAATCTGAATAATGAGTAAGGAAGTTTGAGGAAAAATAAAAGCCTGGCCACTTCCTAGCTTTAAGATTTTATCGTTTTATTGTAACATTACTGGAACATTTTGATCACCTAAAGGCACATATGATCCAGAAATATATTTCCAAAGTCTTATAATTTTCTTTAGAAATATGTCAATGGAAACCATGAGTACTTGTTGACTTTAGAGTTCCTTTCTAAAGGCAAAACAAAATATGAAACAATTTTCTGCACCCTTTTCATAAAGATAGTTATTAAGGCTTGAATTCACAGATGTGAAAATGTCAGGCAAAAAGACTCAGCATGGACTTTAAACCCTTTGGCAGGTTAAGAGCTATGATGATATGTGGTGTGACATTTGTGCTGCACAACAAGGCTTTCAGGCTACTTATGAGCTCTTGGTTCCAATCATTTCAAGAAATCCAAGCCATAGAGTAGACAACAGCCTAACAAGAGCGAGAAAGCACAATTGTGCTGAAAAGCTTTTTGAAACAAATATTCTTTTGAAAGATTTTATCTTCCTTGGTCCTAATAACTTTACAATGCACTGTTAATTGTGTTAGAGGAAGTTGCAGCCAAATGCGCTGCCTCACATGGAATCTATCGATCGTGGAGACGAATGAAATCAAGCAAAAGAAGCACGTCAAAGCCAATGGGGCAGGCAGTCGCAAGTTAGTGAGGTGCTTATTTTTCGTTTTTTTATTGCAAGCATATGTTACAAAAATAAAAGGGAGAAACAAAAGACTAGACTACAAGGCACTGCCTAAAACATGTTGAGAATATGCTTAAGCATGGTATATAATTTAAGACGGGCGGGGTAATGTTTGTTTTGCTGTCCATCACTACCAGGAAAAGCCTGGTAGAGATGAACAATAAAAAATAATGAACCCCACACTCTAGGAGTAAAATTTATTTTTAATTTTTCAGAAACAAAATTCCACTTTGGAGTTTGTTTCTAAAAACAAAAATTTTGAAAACATTTGGTGAACAGCTGTCAAAGCAAAAGGCCGATGTCCACCCAACTTGTTTTTACATTGGTATAATGACGGTTCCTCTCAATGTACAGATATGACCGAAGGACCGATGGGTATCTCTGAATGGCGGATGTAAAGTCCTCCGTCACCCTGATGGATGGAATATAATCCCCCAAACCATAAATTAGGACTGAATGAGAGAGCAAATGCACAGTGAAGCAAGGAAGTCTTGCACTGTGATGCACATAGTGTAGGCACTATTGAATCAAACATGTGCAATGCGATTCCTTCCATTTTGTCTGGACGGGCTTTCCTCAGCCTGAACCACCTTATTATCATCTTTCTGGTGAGAATCCTGTTTGCGGTTTGCCCCTATTCCTCGTTTTAGCCACATAGCCCAACTCTGCCATCCTTGGAACCCCACACAATCGGGGGCATATTATCAAGGACAGGCGATACATTATTGCCGCTTTTATCGGCAGGAAACTGCCGATAAAGCGGCGATAATGGCCTTGATAATATGCTTTATGAATTCCAATCGAAGCCCATGTTAGATGTGTTCACATCTAACATGGGCTTCGATTGGAATTCATAGAGCATATTATCAAGGCCATTATCGCCACTTTATCGGCAGTTTCCTGCCGATAAAAGCGGCGATAATGTATCGCCTGTCCTTGATAATATGCCCCTCTGTTCTTAATAGTGTTGCCCCACCTGATGAATTGTACGATATTGTCTTCAGGGAGCCACTGTTTTGGGGATCTCTACTACTTTGAACCAAGTCCTGTTGTTGTCCATACTGACCTTATACTTACCCTTTGTCTGCTTCATAAGGTAGGTACAGCACCAGTTGATTCAATTGTGGTTGCATACATCCTAATGATCTAGAAGGAAAGAAGTAATTTCTTTCACATCTGGCACCAGCTTCTGAAACGTTGAAGTTGCCACGAAACAAAGCATCTACAATTACATTTTTGCAGCTTTCCACGAAATGCACAGTAACTGATATGCTCAGCCTCAAGCACTGCAGTGTTAGCACCCTCGGTGCATTGTGTTTGTATATTTAGCAGAATGGCTTTTCAAGACCTGGATTACTGACCAACTGTCTGACCAAATGACTATGTTCCTTTTTCTCAATTGCTCACCCCATACTACCACTGAAATGGGAACTAACTCCGGAAAATTTATGTTGTTTGTGAGACCCTTTCACCGACATGTTTCTAGGCCACTGTATCTCACACAATTTGTTCCCAGCAATGCCCCAAAGCCAATGGTACCTGCTGCATCTCTATACAGAGCCAGGCCATCACTAGAAACTCTCTCCTTTCTCCACAGTGAAACACTAATAAAGTCAGCCAGAAGCAGGTCCCACACTTTTTTTTACATTTTTTATCCTCATATGACCTCCCTAGCTATAGCAACCTCTTGGCCTGATCCGCCACTGATGCTTATAATTTGGAAATTACAATCTGAGCTGATGTTCTTATGGGGTCTACAAGCAGCACACATCGTGAACTGACCAAGAGGTATAATCATTGGACCCTATAAAGTAGACTAATCAGAGTCTATATCATCTAACTAATTCCAGATTAACCCATGTTCTGTTCTTTCTCTATATACATTAACCTTCTGGTCTAAGTCTATATAGTATCTTACTGAGTACCACCAGGCTCTCCATGTTGGGGGTACCACCTGACGCCATAACTTACAGATCTCCTTCCTTGCCAAAAGGATCAAATAAGACACCAATTTATTCTGGATCCGCAAGAAACCTAATGCCCCTTCGGGCGTCAATACAGTGCCAAACAAGATAAGAGTAGGGCTTACCTCAACCTCAATGCCCAAGGCATCGGACAGAGTCTTACCCACGTTGCCCCAGAATTCTTGAATCATGGGACAGGAATCAAACACATAGGTATCATCCGCCTTCTGGGCACCACATCTCATACATCTGGCTTCTCCACTGCCCTTTATTCTGGATATTTTGAGTGGGGACCAGTATATCCTGTGGAGCGTAAAAAAGTGGTTTCTCCTGAGTGAGGCAGATTTAATCACTGGATAAAGTTTGTCTACAGATAGTTACCAAAGATTTTTCAGCTCCTCGCTCGGCAAGCACTTCTCCCGGACCATGTATGGGTGTTCCAGCTTCCTATCTGCTGCGGCAAGGAGATGCGTATACCACTGTTCTATTTCCTTCTTTTTTGGAGTCAGATCTTGTAACTCATCTTCCATGGAATTGCCTCTGAGGATGGCCAATGTTGGCTCTTACACCATGATGAAATTTGGTAATACTTAAACCTGGAGAGAACTCCACTGGTGAGATTCCTCCAAACGTCCAAGGGGAGACATTTGTTGTCCACCACAATGTCCTTCCAGTGTGTGACTCCAGCGTCTTTTAATGGCTGAACTAAAGAATCCAAGAGACTTTCCAGTGTTCCAGGGGAGTCCCACACCTGGGCCCAATCACTATAATAGGACAATCCCAGACATCCCGGACAGTCCAACAAAAGTTTGGCCGCCGCACACAACGTCTTCAGCTGGACTTTTTAAAGAAATGTTGGAGTGCCAAACGTATACATAAAACCTACCTCTTCTACGTCTGATAGCATGGCTGAAACATGCTGCCAATTAGCGAGGTATCTGGCGTGAGAAGTAGCATCCTTCAATTTTTCAGTTGATACGCCCAACAGTACAACTGGAGATCTGGTAAGCTCATACCCCGGTGTGAGAGTTTACATCTTAATTTCTTCCAGGACAACCTGATCCCTTTGCCTGCCCAAATGAAGGAAGAAATCTTGCCCTGAATTCGAAGCAGATCACCTTTACCAAACTCCAGGGAGATGTTATTAAAAAGATAGGCATATTTTGGGAGAACGCACATTTTAATAAAAATTAATCCTCCCATAATGGGATAGCAGGATATTCTGTCTCCTTTTTAATACAACATCTACCTCCTTGAAGACTCTCTCCTAATTAATTTTAGGAATACATCTGAGATCTTGGGTTATTATTACTCCAAGGTATCTTAGCTCCTTGGCAAGCTTCACCCCTTGATCTATGATCTTCCAGGCCATGATCTCTGTTTTGTCACTGTTGACTTCATAGCCAGAAAGCTTCCCAAAAACTTGAACTTCAGTGAGTAACTCCGATAGAGCAATGTTGACATTTGATGACAATAAAATTAAATCATCAGCATATAATGCTGGTTTCCTTGTATACCCATTTGCTGTGAAGAGGGTAATATTTTCATTCTGCCTTAAACTCTGGGCCAGAGGCTCGATGTCTAAGTCAAAGAGTATGGGGGACAGCGGGCACCCCTGCCTTGTACCACCCTCAATTGTAACTGCTGTGGTGAGGCTGCCATCAACCAAAATCTGAGCCAGAGGAGTTTTATATATTTTCTTAAGGATCTCCCTTAAACCATCGCCAAAACCAAAAGCCTTCAAGGTCCTTTTCAAATAGTGCCAATTGACTCAGTGGAAGGCTTTTGCTGCGTCAACAGTAATTATTGAATGAGGGAGGCCCTGTGCAGTTGCCAAATCAGCCGCACCAATGAAGGTGTACACCAAATCCGACATCTGCCTGCCCGCGAGGAAACCCTTTTGATCTTCATTAATTATGGGCCTATTATGATCTTACAAAGCTGGGCATTCAGAATCCCTGCAAAGATCTTGTAGTCACAATTAAGTAATGAAATTGGCCGGTAAGACTGGCACTGGGTTGGATCCTTCCCCTGCTTCAGAATCAGTGTAATGACAGCCTTGCTCCATGAGTCAGGTGAAAGGGGAAATGCCTCCTAGGATTTCATTAAACAATTTCAGCCAGACCAGGATAACTTCTTAAATCATTAAAACATAGACCTCAATTGGGATTGCATCGGGTCCTGCCGCTTTCCCTTTCTTTGCTTTATTTAGAAAAGCCAGTATCTCACTTCCTGTCATATCTTGGGTAAGATTTTCTTGGCTATCCGGATTTAGCTTTGGAAGTTGTTTCCCCTTAAGCCAACTATCAATGGCCTCTTCCTCGACCAATAGATCTTCATGATATAGACCTTGGAAAATTTCCATAAAAGCCTGCTCATTATCCCCTTTATCCTCTGCAACTTGCCTGCCCACCTTAATCCTGCTGATATAATTGCATGATCTATCTACTCTTCTCTTCATGGCGAGAAATTTGCCACAGTTCTCACCCTGATCACAATCCCTCATTTTGCTTACCTCCCACATCTGAAGCAATATCTCTTCAGTTTTAAGTCTAAACTTCAACTGGAGATCTTCAACCCACCCTAGTAGGCTTTCTTTCTCTTCGTCAGAGGCCTGCCCTGCCTTTAAATCTGCCTCGGCCCCTGCTAGCTGCACCTCCAAATCTGCCAATTATTATAGAAAAAATCGCGACAATCAAATCTAACATCCCCCCTCCCCTCTCTTCGTTGACCCCCAACCACCCCCTGCCCCAGCCTCTCTCAATTCTTTTCCCCCCCTCTCTGAGGAACTTTTCCTCTCTCTTCTCCCCAAAATCAAATCCGGTTTCCCCTCAGACATCTGCCCGGCACACATCTTACGGCAGATTTATTCCGTCTGTACCCTGCCTCCTCTTAGTTTCCTTAATGACTCGCTGGCTCAAGGGGTTGTGACTCCGTCACTAAAATCCGCCTCTATCGTTCCCATTTAAAATAAAACAGGAGCCGATCCTTCTGTGTTGGCTAACTATCGCCCCATCTCCTTGCTACCCTTTTTAGGAAAGGTCCTTCCAGTATGTCACCTCTGCGCTCAGCTCCTTTGTCGACGAAAATGGGATGTTGGCCCCTTGCCAGGCAGGGTTTCGATCTAAGCACTCGACAGAGTCAGTGGTGGTGTCAGTGCTCGACACCCTCAGAGAAGGTATGGACGTAGGTCAACCTCAGGCGCTGGTCCTCCTTGATTTGTCCGCCGTTTTTGACACGGTGGACCATTCCATCTTACTCTCCCGTGTCAGGGCGGCGGGCATTGGAGGCTCAGCACTCATCTGGCTCTCTTCCTTCCTGAGGGACCGGACCCAGGCGGTCCATCTTGGGGAGTTTTCAGCTACCCCCTGCCAGGTCCAGTGCGGAGTACCCCAGGGCTCTTCTCTGTCTCCCTTATTGTTTAATCTCTACATCTCCCCTCTTATCTTTGCTCTCCAGCAGCTGGAGGTCACGGTATATAACTATGCCGATGACCTCCAGCTCATCTTTAATCTGTCCTCTTCTTCTGACTCTATTTCTAACTTTCAATCTACTCTTTCCTTCATCAGGGACTGGATGAACTTCAACCACCTGAAGCTCAATCCCGATAAGACGGAGCTTCTGGTTACGGGTGGTTGCTCCAGTCCCTGGAACTCTCTATTTTGGCCCCCTTCCTTTGGTCCTCCCCCCACCCCAGTCCATTCTGTTAAGACCCTTGGCATCAAGCTAAATGACAAACTCACTATTCACTCCCAGATAGGTTCGGTGGTTTCTTCTTGTTTTCTCACTCTTCGTACTATCCGCTCTATTTCCCGCTTTTTTTCTTTCTCTGCACTCAAATTAATCATGTCCGCACTGGTCCTGTCCCGCCTGGACTACGGGAACATTCTGTTCAATGGCATCCCTCAGTACAGCTTGCGCAAACTACAACTGGTGCAGAACCAGGCGGCCCGCCTTGCCTTCGGTCTCCTCAAATTCCATCATACCTCTCCCCTCCTGAAAACCCTTCACTGGCTCCCCGTCCGGGAACGCGCCTTGTTCAAACTAGGCTGCATGGCTTTTCAAGCCAGGACTGGTCTGGCCCCTCTCTTCATATCTTCAGCCATCAAATCTTACGTCCCCGGCAGAGACCTTCGTTCCTCGGCCCAACATCTTTTAGCAGTCCCTCGGTACAGGAAAAAAAAACAGGGCGGCTCCAAATTTTCTACCCTCGCCCCTGTGTTCTGGAATTCCCTTCCCTTCCACCTTAGGTCTCTCACCCAGTATTCCATCTTCCGCAAATCCTTGAAAACATTCTTATTCTCTCAGGCCTTTCTGTCTTAAACCTCTTGTCCCCTTCCTCAGCTTATGTCTTAGCGATTGACTCCGCCTAGTAGGCTGTTTGCTATCTCAGCGCCAAGAAACCGTACAGGTGTATGTTGCGCTCTACAAATATTTTAAACTTAAACTTAATTATTCTTTTTCCGATCTGACCCAAGCCACAGCTGCACCCTTTAGAGTCCCTCTCAACCAGGCCTTTAAGGTATCCTACACTATATATAAGAGGACCGACTCCAGAATATGCTGACAAAAGATGGCTGTTTCCCTCTTTATCAGGCCTGGTGAGGTTCCGTGATTTTCGACTTTGCTTCGTAGCCAGCCGCCATTTTGTGACAGCCGCCATTTTGTGTTGCCCTCACTCAGGCGACACGGCGAACATAATGTTTTTGCTTTTTCAGCTGCTCGCCTCTCCTGTTAAAGAGTAACCCTTTGTCCTTGTTTAAGAAACCGATGTCAGGAACTGGCCGAGTTAGTTAACCAATGTCTAGACAGATTGATCCTTGTCTTAGTTGGCTGTGTGGGTCTCACCATTCTTCCTTTATCCTATCCTATTTAACTGGCCTTCACTATTCTTTCTGTGTACTCTCTTGTTGCACAACTGTCCCTTGAAGCTCGCAAATACGTCCTGCCACCTGCAAATTGAATTACATGCACTAGCATTGATTAACTTGAGGGGAGGGGAGAACACGGGGTCTGAAAGAAGGGCGTATACAAGATACCCGATAGCTTGTTTTCGAACTTTCCAATTTGTCAGTTCTGTATGTTTTGGGAGTGAATATTGTAAATGTGTACTGTATAAAAGACTGTACGCCACGGAATGAAGTGGCAGTCTCCTGAGAACTTACCATTGGTGTACTTCTAGGACCACTGTGCTTAGCTGCAGCTAATAAACCTGATTTTCTACGCATAACAGAGTGTCTCGTGTCTCTGTCTGATAAGGCAGGTGAACCCGGAGATATCAGGCGTGCCCTGCGCCGCTAGGCCCATAAGGCCCAGTTCTCCAATAGGCGCCCAATGTGGGGCAACATCAGTGGTAGTGGTTCAGCCCGAAGATCGTGAAGAGCTTCGCAAGAAAATTCTGGAGGATTCGCGAACCACGAGAGCGACCCCTGTATGTCGAAGTGGACCGAAGGTCTTTTACAGCGCGGCTACTCCTTTCCGACGGCTGCTGACGACTGCTGCCCTGACTGTCGCCCTGCCTTGGCCCTCTGGTGATGATTGGTACAGCGAGACGTTAGACGGACATCTGTTGGCGTGAGAAAACACTTAGTTAAGTATTCGTGGGTAGCACCCACTCTTTGTTTTGGTTTTTGTTATTCGATCAGTGCACTTATCAAAGCCGAGGGGTAAGTACGTTTGTGCTGTGACTATATTGTCTTACAAGCCCCTTGACGTTTGTAAAAGTCCAGTTCGTTACGAAATGCCTGGATTTAGTAAGTTCAAGAAATGTTGCTGTTTGGGTTGTTCTAGGGATTCCCGGCTAGAGGACTCTTGTCCGATTCCTCCGGTTGGAACTCCCACTTACGAGCTCTATTCGAAACATGGCCTTGGTCCTATTATTTTCAATGAAACATGGATTCGATACACAAAAAAAGATGGTGTTTTACAGTGGCCACACAATGGTAGCTTTGAGCCGGATATATTAAATAATTTAGAAGCAATATTGTTTAAGAAAAAAACCCGGCTGGCAATGTTTGACTCTTTCCGCCTATGGGGTAAGGAAGCCAAACAGAAAGAAATTAAACAAGCAAAAAAAGATAAAAACCGCTAGACATGACAATATTACAGGCTGCCCAACAATTTAAAAATGATGAGGCTGATCAGATTATCGAAATTTCAGAAAGACAGCATCGTATGACAATAGATAGATGTTATCCTGTGTTTCCTGCTTCCTCAAAGAATAAGGATCTTGACGAAGATCCTTTTATGTCCCATTTGTTGAGATTACCTCCACCTTATGTATTGGGTGCTAATGCACCCCCATTGCAACTTGTT
Organism: Lissotriton helveticus; assembly: GCF_964261635.1. NCBI lineage: Eukaryota > Metazoa > Chordata > Amphibia > Caudata > Salamandridae > Lissotriton > Lissotriton helveticus. Next base: position 1,007,911,861 of record NC_136065.1, on the reverse strand, counting down.
GTCCAGCAACCACTGCTAATCTGGCTGTTCCGGTTCTTTCTCAATTGCCTCTTCCAGTGATTCCACCTCCGCCACCTTTGCCACCGACGTCTTTACCTCAGTCTTCTATGCCTCAGCCTTCTTTACCTTTAGTTTCTTTTGCTACTAGCTCTTCTCCTGCTGTACAGAATACATTGTCTCCTGTTCTAGTGTCGGATTCTCCTACAGCTCGTCAACGATTTCTTAACACTGTTTCCGGTCTTTTGTCACCTTTTCTTGGACCGCTTCATTTTTCTCCTGCTTCGCCTCGAAGGCAATCTCGCAGCCAGATTCCGGACTTGGAAGAGCAGATTAAGTTAGATTATCTCGCTCGTAATTTGATCATGAGTGGTCCACAGTATAGTGTACGTGATATTTTAGACACTTTTCTTCAATGGAATGCGCCTACGCAGAGGTATGTTTTTAATGTAATGTGTAATACTCTTATCAAAGCATGGGGAGATATGAATTTGGATTTACCTCCTCAGGGGTTGTTTGAGATACAGGAGCAGTTTGAGAAGGGATTTATTGTGGATTCTGATGTAGAGCATGTTGTCCATAAACTTGTTTATTTCCGGTCTTCCTTTTTCTCTCAAACTCCTCTTGAACCTGATCCTGCGGTTCGACGTAAAATGAAACAATATCCTATGTGAGAAGTTCCTCCAGTATGGAGAGAAACGGTTGCACAAGTAGGTAATGTTCCAGGTGTCCCTGCTCATTTCCAGCGTAAATGGGTACATGATCCTTGGAAAAGATCGGAAGTTCTGGCGCTTAAACAGTCTTTACCGGACCCTTGTAAGAATCCTGCTGGGTATTATAAAGAGCTGTCCCAGACTGTTGATGCGTGTATTATGAATTTTGCAGATATTGATCTGCTGATGGGAAATGTAGTCCCACAAGCATTATGGGCTAAGATTCGTAGGGAAGACCACGATCAAGCTTTGGGTGGTGACTGGGCTGCTATAGCAGCCGCTGATGCAGGACAAATAGGTGGTGCTAAACCCGATGATATGATTATAGAATTACCTGGTAAAATAATAGCTCTCATGAAAAGGATGATGCCTGCTGTACGAGTTAATTGGGATAAGTTAGCGGCATGTAAACAAAAGGCAGATGAAAGTGTCTCCGATTTCTTTACTCGTTTCGAAGAAACTTTCATCGACCATAGTGGTCAAGATATGAGTACTGAAGGTGGACAGCGATTATTCGTGGACAAATTTGTCTTTAATTTACTTCCGGAATTATTGCACAAATTGAAACAATCAGAGAGTTCATGGGCCGTTTCAACGACTGCCCAGATATTAGCTACTGCTCAGTATTATGAGAACAGGGATAAGGAAGAAAAGGATAAAGCAGAGAAAAAGACTAAAGAATTGAAAACGAAGATTCTTTTGCAACAGGCTTATCCTCCTCGTTCCGGTCAGCCCCAATCTCAACAGCCTCCACAGTTTCAGAAATTGTTACAAAAACCTATGCCTTTTGTTTCGCGACCTCTGTTGGGTCCTAATCAATGCGCCTATTGTAAAGAGGAAGGTCATTTTAAAATTAACTGTCCGGTCTTACTACAACGTACTGGTGGACAATCTGTGCCACGAGGTCGTGGTGGTTTCCAGTCAACCCCTAGAGGTAGAGGGCAAGGTGCGTTGTCTCAAGAACAGCGTTCCTTACCCCCGCAGAATACTATGAATTATTTTGATCAACAGAATTCTCAGTCTGCACAATATTATAATGACGATTATTATGCAGAGGGCAAAAGTCCTGATTTTCACACTAGCTAGGACAGCCATAGACAGAGCAAGGGAGTCGTATCAGTTCCAGTGGATCAGAATGGACCTTATGTTGATGTTGTAGCATTGGGTGTTACAGAGACGTTTCTTTTGGATACTGGTGCAATGAGAAGTTCTATTATTTACTCCAAACTCCCTGGGGCACCTTTGTCTGGCTTAAGGAATGTTTCTGTAGGATTCTCTGGCGCCCCAGTTAGCAACCCAGTTTCATGTCCTTTACCCATTTCTGTTGGTCCGTACGATTTGGAAGCCCCGCTCATTTTAACGACTGGTTGCGGTGAGAATTTGTTGGGCTTGGATTTATTGAAACGTCTACATGCAACGTTGTATTGTTCCCCCTCTGGTGTACATCTTACGTTGGGAGACAAATTGATTTCTCCTATGTATCTGTCTAAAGATCAACTACCACTTGAATTGCATTCACTTCCTACTACGCTTTGGGCCACGGGGCCGAATGATGTTGGTTTGCTCAGAATACCACCTTATGTGATTACTGTCAAGCCAGATGTTCAGTTGCCACGTATTCCTCAATACAAGATTTCTAGTGATGGTGAAAGAGCTCTGCTGGCTATTGTGCATGATTTAGTTCAGAAGGATGTCATTGAAGAAACGAGAGGAAACGTTTGCAACAGTCATGTTTTGCCTGTTCTTAAACGTACCGATCCTTCTAAGCCACCTGTGTATCGTTTTGTAATTGATCTTCGAGAGGTCAACAAAATTGTTGTTCCTCAGTTTCCTGTTGTCCTAGATATTACTGCTTTGCTCACAATGGTACCTGCTTCGGCTGCTTGGTTCTCGGTTATCGATCTTAAGAATGCTTTCTTTAGTATTCCTATTGCTGAGGAAAGTAGAGATCTCTTTGGTTTCTCTCTCGGAGGCCGAAGCTTTAGATTTAAACATGCACCTCAAGGCTATTGTGAGAGTCCTTCCATTTATAGCCAAGCTTTGAAATCCCAATTGGATTTCTTCTCTTTGCCTTCCGGTGCTACTTTAATCCAGTATGTGGATGATTTGTTGGTGGCTGCCGATTCGGAAGATGTCTGTAAAGATGCGACTATTTTACTTTTGCGCCACTTGTCTGATTTACATCATAAGGTGTCACCCTCTAAGTTACAATATTGCCGACAAGAGGTTACCTATTTAGGTAATCTCTTGTCAAAGGAGGGAAGGCGATTGACTCCAGAACGTATTCATGCAATTTCACGAATGTCTGTACCATCCACGCAAAAGGAAGTGCGTGCCTTTTTGGGTATTACCTCCTATTGCAGACAGTGGATACCAAATTTTTCCCTACTAGTTAAACCTTTGTTGGCACTCTGAAAGACACACCTCAACCTCTTCCTTGGACTGACGAATGTCAGAAGAGTTTTTCTGACTTACGTACTGCTTTGTGTTCTGCTCCTGTGTTGGATACTCCAGACTATAGTAAGCCTTTTACACTCTATGTGCATGAACGAGAAGGTTGTGCATTGTCTGTTTTAACACAACAATTTGGAGACAAACAAAGGCCATGCACCTATTTTTCGGCTACTTTGGATCCAGTAGCCAAGGCGTTACCTAGCTGTCTCAGAGCAACAGCAGCAGCGGTGATCTCTATTCACCAATCTGCTGGATTGGTATTGGATCACACTCTTGTTGTTATGGTACCACATGCAGTAGATACTCTTTTGAACAGAACGAAAACGGAATGTCTGACGAGTGCTCGTTTGTCTGGGTATGAGTTGACACTTTTAGCAAGTCATATACACATCAAACTATGCAATGTTTTGAACCCAGCAACGTTGTTACCTACTCCAGAAGAGGAGGGTACACAAAATCAGCATGATTGTCTTCTCCGAACGGAGGAGGAAACTAAAGGCAGAATAGATCTAAAAGATACACCACTCGTGGATCCGGATGGGATCCTATGGGTAGATGGTTCGTGTTTTAAGCTTCCTAATGGTGATACGACTGCAGCCTATGCTGTTACCACTTTGCATACAGTAGTAGAAACTGCACGTATTACACACAATTCAGCACAATCAGCTGAGTTGATCGCCCTGACGAGAGCATGCGTGTTAGCGAAAGGAAAGAGAGTGACTGTTTACACCGATAGCCAATACGCCTTTGGCGTGGCTCATAGTTTTGGTCGCTTGTGGAAGGAAAGAGGATTCTTTACTTCCCATAGGACTAAAATACAGCATGGTCAGTTGGTTACTGACCTTCTTGAATCACTTTCTTTGCCTACCCAAATAGCGATTGTAAAGTGCAGTGCGCATAAGAGGATCACTGATGATGTAGGTCGAGGGAATGCATTCGCAGATGAAGTAGCGAAGGAAACAGCTAGGAATGTTAAGAGCCATATGTATGTTGCAGGCCCTGCAAATTGGGTTAGAGAAGGAGGTATGTGTGAGGACACAGTGGAAAGTGTGAAAATGATTCAAGCTGAAGCGACTGAGAAGGAATTGAGCAAGTTGAGAGAAAGTACGGGAATGTTGGATGAGACAGGATGTTGGACGGAATTGTCAGAGCATCAACGATGGTTGTTACCAGGTGCCTATGTACTACCTGTAGTTACTATGGCGCATGGTCCAGCTCATATCAGTGTGAAAGGAATATGCAAGCTTTTGGCTCCAGTATGGCAGAATGAAGGTATTCCTAAATATGCGGAAAATGTAGTGAAGCATTGTATTGTTTGTATAATGCATAATCCAGGAAAGGGAACCCCAACTCCGGCAGGTCATTTTTCTCCCCCTACGTATCATTTGATGTTTTACAAATAGATTACATCCATATGGAACGTTCCAACAACCTCAAGTATTTCCTTGTGGTGGTTTTTGCCTTTTCCAGATGGATAGAGGCTTACCCCCTAAAGGATAATACTGCCTTGTCCACTGCCAAAGTCCTTTTGAAGGAATTCTTCCCGAGGTTTGGTTTGCCGCGCATTGTCTGGAGTGACAATGGAAGTGAATTTGTGGGTCAAATTATGCAGAAGGTGTGTGCGGGTCTTGGCATTAGACAGAAATTCCATGCAGCAAACCATCCTCAGTCAGCGGGTTTGGTAGAATGCTATAATGGCACCCTCAAGCTCAAATTAGCGAAGATTCAGGCCAGCACAGGCCTCGCTTGGTAGCAGTTGTCGAAGAGGCCAGAAAGATCATCGACGCAGGAGGATCAGTGGCAGTGATCCTTCTGGACCTCAGCGCGGCATTCAACACCGTTAACCACAGCATCTTGGCTCAGCGGCTCAGAGACCTGGGTATCTCAGGGCCAGCCCTGTTGTGGCTAAAATCCTATCTCCACAACCGAACTTTCCAAGTGGCGGAGGGTGACTTCACTTCCAGGGAGACCCTATACGTTGCGGAGTGCCTCAGGGCTCATCTTTGAGCCCGACGCTCTTCAACGTGTATATGTCACCCCTGGAAAGGATTGTCATCCCGTATGGTATTAAACTCCTGACCTACGCGGATGACACCCAGTTGGTTGTCTCCCTCAGCCGGCTGGACAATCCCACCATCGATCTGTACTCCTGCCTGGGGGACATAGTCAGCTGGATGAACTCATCCCACTTAAAACTCAACAGCGACAAAACAGAGATAATGGTGATGGGCAACCAGTCCCATTTCCGCCCAGAGTCTCTGTGGCCCCCATGCATGGGCCCGCCCCCAAAGCCGAAATCAAAAGCTTGGGGATTTGGCTCGATCACAACCTCACCCTAAACACCCAGGCAAGAAAAACGGCTGGAACCTGCCTTGGTCTACTTCGCACCACCCGCAAGATCCTCCCCCTGCTCCCTTTTCAGTCAAGAAAGCTTCTCTTACAGGGTCTTATCCTGTCCAGACTGGAATACGGAAATGCCCTATATCTTGGCGCACCAAAGAAAGTCAGAGCCAGGCTACAGGTTGTGCAAAACGCTGGTGCTAGGATTCTTACTGACACCAAGAACCGCTGTTCAGCTAAACCAGCGATTAGAACATTACATTGGTTGCCCGTGGTGCAAAGGGTGCATTTCAAGGCCCTGTGCCTCACCCACAAAATCCTTCATGGAAAAGCCCCGTCAATCCGTCAGGTCCTGGTTGTCCCGCATACCACGTCCAGAACTCTCCGTTCCTCGAACGCTCATCTAACTCAAATACCCAGGATCAAGAAAGCTCGCTCCGGAGGCCGGCGTTTCTCCTATCAAGCGTCCAAATTGTGGAACGCCCTCCCGCTTGACCTTCGTGCCCAACACAATCTGCTGCCTTTCCGAAGGCTTCTAAAGACCTGGCTGTTCCCGTAACCATCTGCTCCGCACTCGCCTAATCCATCTGATGCATCTATTAGCGCTGGGACGCTCACGGGCAGCCATGCGCTCTAGAAATCTCATTACAATTACAATTACAATTACAATTACAAAGCAAGACAGAGACTATTCAGAGGAGTAATATCATCCTCGTTGGGGCCATAGTAGCTGGCAAAAGTATATTTGGCACCCTGACACCTAACCTCAGCTATTACCCAGCGTCCTCTATCATCCACCTGTGTCTTAATAAGCTCAAAGTACTTTAAGAATTATTGCCACCCCCTTCGAGCAGCATTGTTGGTCATAGGCTACTATCTTAGCAACCCATCTTTGTTTGCCAAGCAATGCTTTGCATTCTGACTGTAACAGGTGTGTCTCTTGGCTTCAAGGCGCGACCTCCCCCAAGAGTAGGTCTATCCCCCATCATAGTCCTGATTCCACCCCCAGCTATATCTACAGGAGGTTGTTAAATCACATGAGGTCCCTATTGCAGATGTATTTCCAATGCTCCCCACCCACACACGAGCAACACCCACCCAACCCCACCATCCCACCCATGGGAACCCTCCCTGAACACTTATTGGCAATTAACAATTGCCAATTCAGGCCAAAACCCTCTAACCTATAAGGAAAAAGGCAAACGCAATATCATCGTCGCATAAACTGAACACCTTTCAAACGTTTAAATAAAAACCTCAACTAGCTAAGGTTTATTGTGTGCCAGAAAACTATTCACTTCCTCAGGAGATCTGAAATTATACATCTTGTTGGCCCACATTACTTTTAAGAAGACAAGGAACCTTTACTGTACTTGAGCCCCAAGCTCTCTCAACGCGTCCATCCGCTTTCCCAACTCCCACCTTTCATCCTCTGTAATACGTGAGATGTCTGACCTTATTCTGAAAGATGCGTCTAGAACCTGTATACTCAAGTTTCAGAGCAGCCCCGAGTAGCTGTTCCTGAAGAAGGTAAGATTGAATATATACCAGGATTTTCCTGGGCTTGCTCCATTCGGGGTTCAATGTAAAGGGGTCCCTAGGAACTCACTGGATCTCAGCTTCCCAAACCGATCCCGGGAAGGCTTTAGGAAAAATCTCTATGACAAAGGTTTTAATATTATCTCCTTCCAGCCCTTCTCTCAAGTCCAGAATACTGGTACTATTCCTTCTTGAATTATTTTCAAGTCTCCCCAGTCTTTCCGATAGATTCCTTTTCCTTTCCTTCAACCTGACCACTTCCTGAGTATTACCCTTCACCTCCAACACCAGCTCCCCCACCTTGTTTTCAAGACCCTCCATCTGATGCTTCAACACGGAAAGATTTTCCTCTAGGCTGGTGCAAGTGTCTTGGATCTCCTTTTGATTTATTTCTGAGGTTGAGAATCGCTCTTTGATCTCCAAAGATAACTGGCTCAACATCCCTTGTATTGTGTAGCCTGTGCTACCACCTCCGGGGACGCATCAACTAACTGATCTCCTTCTTTCTGACTGTGATGGCTGAATTCGATGGCAGGGGGTCACCTGGTACCAATATACCCTGCTTAGTATTTTCCACAGTGCCCTGTGTATTAAGTTTAAAACTTCAAGTGGAAGCTAAGTTAGTTTTTTTCTGTCTCTTCTTTACAGGGGTGGCTTTCCCTACTTTGACTGGCAGCTTCATATATTTATGTTTGTTCAATGAGGGCCCTAAAGGTTGGGTAGGCTGCGTGTCTTGTTGAGGAGGAGGCTCCCTCCCGAGAAATGTGCTGGATCATAGGGGCAGATTTATGAGGCACTTGCGCCACGTTTACGCCGCTGTTGCGTCACGCAAGGCGGCGTAAACGTGGCGCATCCCTACGAACGATTTACAACGTGACGCATCTAGGCAGATGCGTCACGTTGTAAAGCCCTGCGCCGCTTGTGGGCGTTCCGGCGCAGGGTGGGCGTTCCGGGGCAGGTGCGCCTCGCAAAAGTGGCTGAGTGAAATCTATAAGATTTCACTCAGTCACTTTCAGGCCAATGCTGCGTCAAAAGCCTGCGCCTGCTTGAAGCAGGCGTAGGTCTTGACGCAGCATTGTGGAGATGGGGCACCCCATAGCCTTGCTGGAGCTGCGTCGCGCTTGCGACGCAACTCCAGCAATGCGTCACCTTTACGGCACAGATGCGTCACGCATCTGTGCCGTTTTTGCCCCATGGTGCGCCGCATCATAAATGCGGCGCACCATGGGTGGCGAAGCTGTGGCGCACTGTGGCGCATGTTAACTGGCGCATCCCTGGGGATGCGCCAGTTGACATAAATCTGCCCCTTAGTTTTTACCTTTTGCCGAATAATACCTCTCTATCCGTAGTAAGGCTGGTAGGGAGGACAGAGATTGGCTTATGTAGTGTTGGAATATTCCCCTTAGAAAACAGTTTTTCCCCCACCTTGCTGAGCAGCCAACTCCATAGACTTAGGGACTGTATCATACCTGATATTATCCCTTTTTATCTTGTTTAAACCTGTAAAAGGGCAAACTTCTAAGAGGTGACCTTTCGAAGTACCCAGTTGGAAAGTACCCACCTCAGATTGGGACCAGCAAGGACTCTGGGCTCTCACTAAGAAGCAACATATACAGCGGGTGCTGGTTCTGTCAGAATCAACCCAATGGCAAGGGGACAACTCAAAAAAATGGCACCGGGCGCAACGGGACTCACCGAGTGCACCGGCTGCCCTCAATAGCAGGAAAACAGACCCACCACACATGCATCATCAAGTCCGCTAGCAGTCACAACAGGGAAAAACTCGTCAATGCCGCAGCTTCCCCCTTTACCACAATGGTGGTCTCTGCCAAAATCAAACCCAATAACAAGGGGACAAACTCAAGAAAACTGCACCGGGCACAGCGGGACTCACTGGGCACTCCGATAGCCCTCAATGGCAAGAAGACCAAGGGAAAAGCTCACCAATTTCACTGCTTCCCCCTATACCACAATAACAGCTTCTCCCGCGTATTACCTTCACTCACCTTCACTCTTCCCACTCACTGCTCCAGAGCGGGCAACCCCGGTTTTCGGAAGCGGAAGGTGCTCACGGGCTGCTCAGAGCACGCTCCCAGCTGCTTAACCCCCTCAGCGCCTCAGGTTCGCAGCCGGGAGACAAGAATGCAGAAGGGGGCTGGCGGACAGTGGTCCGAATACCGCAGCCAAAGTCGCGAAAGCCGCAGGGTCCACAACGGCAGAGTACACCATGGAGTACACCACAGAGACACTGAGAAACAGCCGCAACCCGGACGAGGAAGCGGCAAGAAGCATCGTCAGGCACACCTACAAAACATCATCGGGAGTCCATTTCAGAAGGTTAGTGGAAAACGGCTCGCGACCGGCTTCCTAGCTGGCCGCCATGTTCCCTACTACCCCCACAATTTTAAAAATGTCTTCACTCCTTTGTGCAGCCTGGTAAATTGTGTTCTGTGTCTCAATCCTGTTGAAGCCATTGTCAACTACCTCACCAGTGGTATCACTTGTGCCTCAAAATTCAATGACCCAATTAATGTCTGCAGATGCAGCAACACTATCTTTTTTTCTAACAAAAGGCCCTGTAAGCTTGAGCTTTCTTTGTTGGAAGCCTTGACTCATGCTTAACCGTGGCAAGTTCGATTTCCAAAAATGACAACTTTGTATCTGGCCCTTTGCGCTTCTCAGGGGCTAAGAGTACCCCCAGCCTCATTGTAATGCTTATGAACCATTCCACAAATGTTTGCTATTCTCCTGTCTACACTCTACTCACAAACAAGAGTCCTTCGAGGTAATGTACCACTCCCCCCTGGTCGGTCTGCTTACATCTTCAGTCGAAGAAGGTGTTGAATCTCTAAAGGTCCCCTTCTCTTTCTTTGCCACCAGCACTAATGGGGGAATTATGAAATTGTGATATAGAGGCTACTGGAAGAATCCGCCAACACTCCCCAAAACGAGTTACATGTCAATTTTTATCTTAAAATGGCAGGCCTGTCCCTTGCTGATTTTGGCCCTGCGAAACTCACCAGTGACCCCTGATATGGAATTGTGAAACCTTGCATAAACCCTTGAATTAAGAAACTGACTCCCATCCCATGCTATAACCTATCAATTCCTTTGTTAGCTCTTCAGTCCTCAGTCAGTAACCACTCATTCTGTTTTCGCTTATCATTTTTCTTACTCTGCCGTTCCTCCCTTTTTCCATCTCCTGAAACCCCTGATTGTCCTTCTTTGTTCTCTGTTCTGCCCACAAATACCAAGCTGCTCTTCCTTGATATTGTATTCTATGATAAGTTCCCGCACTCTCTGCATTTGTGAAAGAACCTCATAATGCCTCGTTGTACCAACACACCTGCTGTTATTGTCAGCAGAACCCTTTTCCCTTAATTCTATCTTCACTCCTATCCCTTGCCCCCTCCCACCCTCTTTGCATAGAGGTTGAATGAAAAGGCCTCATGTCCCTCTCCAGTACATCCATCCAATATTCAGCATGCCTCCTCATCCAACTAAACTCTGGATGCTCTCTCTTGCACCTTCTGAATTGCTCATCCTAATAAGATCATGCGTCACTGATACTTTAACCCTCCTACATTCTGAGTATATCTTCCTCCATATTTTGGCAACCCTGTTACTTCATAAGACCTCTTCTCCCAAAATATGTGTATCTTGATCTCCAGCTAGCAAATGTCCTACGTACCTGCTGTTTATGCACTTGCTTCTCCTGATAGACCCGCACATACCCATACTGTGCCATTACATTTTCTGCCACAACTCCTGATAGGGATTCAAACATGGTAAAATACTACAACTTGAGCACTTTCTCCCAGAACTCCTTAGAAACGTATTCTGGTATATAGACTTCCTCCGCCCTATTTAGCATGGTGGTTACCACCTTCCTGCAGAGGTAAATGTAAATATCATACTGCACCTTTCCCAAAATGGCCTGGTTCCGATATCTTAGTCTTTTCTCTTCCCACCATCTTACCTCGTGCTGCCTCATATTCCTTTGCACCTCCTCTGCTCTGCCTTTTGCACTTCTCCTTGCAACATGCCCTACACCTCCAAGCAATCCCCTCTTTTCAAGGTCAGACTGGGAAAGAAAATATGCACTAAAATAAAAGTGGCCCCCATTAGTGAATTGCCTACAGGCAATGTTTGTTGCTAATAACAGGGAAATCAACAGTAAAAACACACCCACCAGACCATAAAACAGGTCCACAAACAGCCTAATAAACAGCCCACGCACAGACACCATACTAGCCAGTAGAGGTCTGACTGATTGTCCTATAGATCACTCCGGCCCTGCCTCCGTCCACTTCCAGCTGCTTCCACATTGGATTTTTCCTGTACATATGTTTAGCCCCAGACTCACCCTTTGTGGGTGTCCGATGACACTCCGGGAGTGCCTAGGAGCTGTACGCCTCCCCCCAGCACCTTGCGACCCTTCTGGGTGAGTAGCAGCACTTAACAAACCCTTGTTTGATTGATTGTGAGTCCTTCTTTCATCCCTCCTTCCAGCCTCCATCGTTTACTTTTCTCTTTGATTTTTAAAATGACAATGTTGTAGCTGACCTTCTCACTTCTCAGGGGCTGAGTATCCCCAGCCTCATTGTTATGCTTATGAAATATTCCACCAATCTTTGCTAATCTCCTGTCTGCACCCTACCCACAAACAAGAGGTCTTCGAGGCAAGGTTCCACTAGCACCAGACTGGTCTGCTTACATCTTCAGTCTAAGAACCTCTCAAGGTTCACTTCTGTTTCTTAACCACCAATTCCAATGGAGAAATAATGAAATTGTGAAATAGAGGCTCCTGAAAGCATCTTTCTATGCTCACCAACATTAGGTATGTTTCAATTTTTATCTTCAAATGACAGGTATGTCCACTGCTGATTTTGGCTCTTTGAAACTCAACAGCGGGCCCTGATGTGCATTGTAAAACCTTTCATAAGCCCTCGAACTAAGAAATATGCCTCCATGTCCATTCTATTACCTATCAATGCCTTGTTTAGCTATTCAGTACTCAGTCTGTAACCACTCATTCAGTTTTGGCTTTTCATTTTTTCTTACACTGCAACTCCTCCCTTTTAATATCCTTGATTGTCCTTCTTCACTCTCCGATCTGCCAACAAATACCCAGATGCTCTGCATTGACATTGTATTCTTGGATGAGTGCCCCCACATTTGTGCATTTGTCAAGAACTTCATGATTCCCCTGTCTGACAATGCCCCTGGTGATACTTCTGGCACCCTTTTCCCCCTTGGTGTACTTCAGCCCTCCCACCACCCACACTCGTCTCATGCCATGAAGCTCCTTTATTTCAACCTCCCCCTGACATTCTCAATACTCTGGTACCATCTCCTCCATTCCTATATCCTGTACCCCTTGCCCTCTCCTGATGCCTTTGTCAATTCCACACCCTTTTGCACTTGGAGCTCTGGGAATTGTTCCCCACCCTTCTGTCTTTGCCCAAACTGTCCAACCTAAACACCTGCTTATGGCTGCCCATCATTTCTGCCGGTAAACAACCATCACTTCGCATCTTTTACTTCCCACTTCTTTTACTTAGCATCTTTTACTTAGCATTGTCTTTTACTTCGCATGCTTTTACTTAGCATGCCTTTACTTCGCATATGCCTTTACTTAGCATATGCCGTTACTTTGCAGGAGAAGAGTGGATCCATGGTTGAAGGTGATGAGAGGGACTACGGGCAGAGAGAGGTAAGTGGGGCAGTGTAGTTAGGGTAGTGTAGTAGTGTCTGTGTAGTGTAGTGTTTTAGTATTTAGGGTAGTGTTGTAGTGTATGTGTAGTGTAGGGGGTAGTGTTTTAGGGTTTAGGATAGTATTGTAGTGTATGTGTAGAGTAGGGGGTAGTGTTTTAGGGTTTAGGGTAGTGTTGTAGTGTATGTGTAGTGTAGGGTAGTGTTTTAGGGTTTAGGGCAGTGTTGTAGTATATGTGTAGTGTAGGGGTAGTGTTTTAGGGTTTAGGGTAGTGTTGTAGTGTATGTGTAGTGTAGGTTAGTGTTTTAGGGTTTATGGTAGTGTTGTAGTGTATGTGTAGAGTAGGGGGCAGTGTTTAGGGTTTAGGGTAGTGTTGTAGTGTATGTGTAGTGTAGGGTAGTGTTTTAGGGTTTAGGGTAGTGTTGTAGTATATGTGTAGTGTAGGGGGTAGTGTTTTAGGGTTTAGGGTAGTGTTGTAGTGCATGTGTAGTGTAGGTTAGTGTTTTAGGGTTTAGGTAGTGTTGTAGTGTATGTGTAGTGTATATTGTAGTGTTTTAGGGTTTAGGGTAGTGTTGTAGTGTATGTGTAGTGTAGGGGGTCGTGTTTTAGGGTTTAGGGAAGTTTTGTAGTGTATGTGTAGTGTAGGGGGTAGGGGTTTAGGGTTTAGGGTAGTGTTGTAGTGTATGTGTAGTGTAGGGTAGTGTTTTAGGGTAGTTTTGTAGTGTATGTGTAGTGTAGGGGGCAGTGTTTTAGGGTTTAGGGTAGTGATGTAGTGTATGTGTAGTGTAGGGTAGTGTTTTAGGGTAGTGTTGTAGTGTATGTGTAGTGTAGGGGGTAGTGTTTTAGGGTAGTGTTGTAGTGTATGTGTAGTGTAGGGTAGTATTTTAGGGTTTAGGGTAGTGTTGTAGTGTATGTGTAGTGTAGGGGGTAGTGTTTTAGGGTTTAGGGTAGCTTTGTAGTGTATGTGTAGTGTAGGGTAGTGTTTTAGGGTTTAGGGTTGTAGTGTATGTGTAGTGTAGGGGGTAGTATTTTATTGTTTAAGGTAGTGTTGTAGTGTATATGTAGTGTAGGGGGTAGTGTTTTAGGGTTTAGGGTAGAGTTGTAGTGTATGTGTAGTGTAGGATAGTGTTTTAGGGTTTAGGGTAGTGTTGTAGTGTATGTGAAGTGTAGGGGGTAGTGTTTTAGGGTTTAGGGTAGTGGTGTATGTGTAGTGTAGGGTAGTGTTTTAGGGCTTAGGGTAGTGTTGTAGTGTATGTGTAGTGTAGGGTAGTGTTTTAGGGTTTAGGGTAGTGTTGTAGTGTATGTGTAGTGTAGGGGGTAGTGTTTTAGGGTTTAGGGTAGTGTTGTAGTGTATGTGTAGTGTAGGGTAGTGTTTTAGGGGTTAGGGTTGTGTTGTAGTGTATGTGTAGTGTAGGGGGTAGTGTTTTTTGGGTTTAGGGTAGAGTTTTAGTGTGTGTGTAGTGTAGGGGGTAGTGTTTTAGGGTTTAGGGTAGTGGTGTAGTGTATGTGTAGTGTAGGGGGTAGTGTTTTAGGGTTTAGTTTAGAGTTTTAGTGTATGTGTAGTGTAGGGGGTAGTGTTTTAGGGTTTAGGGTAGAGTTTTAGTGTATGTGTAGTGTAGGGGGTAGTGTTTTCGGGTTTAGGGTAGTTTTGTAGTGTTTGTGTAGTATAGGGGAAGTGTTTTAGGGTTTAGGGTAGTGTTGTAGTGTATGTGTAGTGTAGGGGAAGTGTTTTAGGGTTTAGGGTAGTGATGTAGTGTATGTGTAGTATAGGGTAGTGTTTTAGGGTTTTGGGAAGTGTAGGGGGCCTGGAGGGTAGTGTTGGTGTGTAGGGAAAAATATAAAAAAAAAATCTTTTAGCGTAGTACAATCCTGCGAAGTAATGTACTGCTAAGTAATGCCAATTTAATGCTTTTAATTCATTTTGCAAAGTAATGGTATGTGTAATAAAATACTGCTAAGTAAAGGCATTTGCAAAGTAAAAACTTCGTAGAAAAGGCTTGCTAAGTAATAGCATGCTAAGTAACGTCATACATTCATTCCTGCCTGCACCTCCTATATTCTCTGCAATGGTCACTGTGAGTAATGATGTCAGTTGTTTCAAGACCTTCAAATTAACTTATCTTTTGCCCCTTCATCAATTTCTTCACTCTCCCCGCCATTATCTCTCCCATACCCCTTTAATCACCCCTCCTGGTCTCCATATATTCTCCTACTCCTCCCCACACCACCTGCCTTAGTAGCCAGAATCTACTTATTTACCACGCTTACTCTCCTGTTTCCTCTGCTGACTTATCCCTGGTGGCCTTGTGCCCCCCTACCTACAGCTTTGAGTTTTTTTACTACCCTATTAGAGCTACCAGATTGACCAGTGGCTCTCTCTTCCTCCCCTAACCTCTGCTTTGACTAATCACCCCACCACTCTTCAGGCTACCTGATGGTCCAGTGCCCGCTGGTTCAATTTTTCAAGTAATCTTAGTGGCCCCATCCCCCTCCTTGACTACCCTCTACTTGCCCATTAACTCTCACCCCCAAATGCTTTGTCGCATCTCCCAGAAAATGCAGGACCATCTGGCCAGCCAGGGGGACCCTGTGCTGCTCACCACTTCTGATGGCCTCCTATGGAAGCGAAGTTCTGCTATGCCCCAAGGTGTTCTTTAATTTTAGTCCTTGTGCTGCTTCTTCTTTGGTAGTGCACAGGAACAAAGAGGGTCTATTGTGGACCTTTGATCACATTCCTGCTCATAACATGAATGCGATCACTTGATCCAGCGCTTCTTCATATTTGATGACAAACCAGTCACCCGATCCTGCAGACAGGTGACATGCCTGGCTACTGCCGTTCACCCCATCTGTACAAACTCCCCACTACGCTAGAAGCCTGCCCATTGGAGAGCATCCCTTAATACTAGTGATGAGGAAGCATCAAATGGGAAGAACAAATCTTGATATGTATATCAGGTGGGTGTCTGTACTTCCATGTAAAATGAAACTTGAATACGAATTTCAAGCGGTTCATTGGTTTTACAGCCTACTTTTGCTTAGAATTCATTACTGCAGCCATTTTATGGGACTATGGGCCTGATTTATATTTTAGCAAAGAGGGTACTCCATCGCAAATGGGACAGAGTTCCCTCCCTGCCAGTATCGTGGTCTGCCCACTTGTGTTTCATTGCAAGCGGACCATTAGTTGGCCAAGGTGGAGACTACTCTGCCTCCGCCACTGGCAAACTTCTCCAACGACCCTGCAGGGTATGGCAGTCGAAAAAGGGCTACATGTCTGCCTACCCATTTTTAGATGGGCTGACATGAAGTCATTTTTTATTGTTCCTTATTACCTGGTAAAACATGGCGTTAAGGAACAGTAAAACCATTATAATGCTCTCCTCATCATGGAAGAAGCCACCTATTGTGAGGCTAGCACTACTTTCTTTTTCTTTTCAAAAAGAAAATCCTGTTTCAAAATTTTGATTTTGAAAAGAAAAAAAGAATTCTGTTTGTTACAGGGCTGCTTCCTTTCAACGCAACCCTGTAGCAAACAGTAAAATGCATTGACAGGAAACCTGAGACGGAGGTTCCTGACACTGCCTTTAAGAATGACCACCTGCTAGGCAGTCACTTTATAAATTTAGTGGGCCGAGTATTCTTGGCCTGGCAGATTTATATTCCTCCGTCATGCCAATGGTGAATACTCTATCCATTTGTTTTCATAATGTGCTTTGATGCTCATAATATGCTCTTGTTATGCCTGGATGCAATTGATATTCAGACCAAATGCTTACTTGACAGTTTAGTGTGGGTGGATGAAGAATTCATTAGTTTGCCAGCATGAGTGGAAAACCTTCTTCGAATGGTGCATTTGGAGACCATACTTGACCGCATGAGGTAGAAGGAAGAGGTTTTTGTGGTACATAAATGATGATGCGTAGTCCAAGTATAGTAGTAGATCCTTCTTTATTAGTAGGTAGATAGTTGGCAAGTTATAAGATAGGAATATACAAGGAGAAAACCCCACCAGGAGCGAGCTACCAGCTGCTCAGCCTGAGATGGCTAACTGACAATCTAGTCACAGAAAGGCACTCACATGTGTGTGATCAGGCCATCGAAGCAGCTCTTACCGGGCAGTGTTCCTGAATATCCGTCAAAGTGGTTGTTTTGAAGTCATGAAATCCGCATTCTAAAATATATGTTACGGTCCCACAGGGTCACCACAGTCGACCGCACCTTTATTGATCATTCGACTCCTCTTCCGGGAAAGCCGCCACTCCCTCCGAGGTACTTTTGATGTGACTATTAGGTGTTGAGAACTTAGCCTGGCCTCTAAAAAGTGGTACTAATACTCCTCCTCCTTTCATTTCCCACTCTCCATTGCATGTAGGAGCTACTACTACCTTCTAAATAACCTCTGTCGGCGCACTTGACGGGTAAGCTGTATTTGGATTTTGTGGTGTAGCAGCACTTGCGAGGTTGTTTTGGTTATTTAAAGAATTGAATCAGATACTTAGATGTGGTCTTTGTCCCCCCCTCTTGTCTCCTTTGCAGAGCGCCCAATGGTTCTGATGAGAATCCTTGGATTATTTAGGATTCGAAGCGCGTAGACCGTTTAGGGTTAACTTGTGCCATCCTGGTGCTTAAAGTACATGGCACTTGGTGGTCTGTAGATACACCCATTGATTGTGATATAATCGTGTGATAACAAGAAAATTTAAAATGAAACGTTAATGGTGTATATATTATGCTTGTAATTTCTAACAACTGCATTAGAATTGTATAGTTGACCCTTAATTTCCATCCATGTTTTCTACTTTTTTCTACTACTTCCTTACTATCGCACTTTTTGTGTATTTTATAACCGTTTGAATGAAAGTGGTGTGAATGTGACATGCCTGAAAAATGATGATATGATTTACGAATTTGATATTGTTTTTTGTGTCCTAATTCTATATGTTTGCAAATAATACCTGTGAAGGCATATGAAATCAGAAATAGTGCTTTATCTCTGAATAATTTTGAAATAAATAGCTATTCTATAGCCACCCCAAGTATTGAACTGGTGTCTGTACTTTGGTTCAATTAACTGTTTTTAAAAGGATATATCAGTATTGGCATTTCCTCTCTGTTGTTGTATTTACAAGGCTCAGCCTTACTGATCAGAGCCAGCCCTATATTGTTATTAGTAGTAGATGCACATGACAGCTCACACAATTGTATGTCATATTATGTGGCGATAATTGTGATGATGTCTGGTTTAAGACACTTGCTTTAACTGCTGAATTCAAAAAATCCATTCCTGACTCGCACATTTATCAGACAGGATTCCTGTACCTTATATTTGTGAAAAGACTGGAACAAGACCAAACTAATAATGACTCAGTCAATCTAATTAAGCTCTCTCTATTCCAATGAACAACCACAAAGATAGGTAAAAAATATGAGGGATGCTGCAGCAAATATGGCTGGAACACTCTCAGAAGTCAAGGCCAGTACTGCAGCTTCTGCTCCCTATGTATCTAATGTGAGGGCTGGTTAATCAATCTTTGTAGTGCTACAGTGAAGATTGCGTAAATGAAAATAGTGAACTATTTCGGGCCCGATTACGATGTCAGATGGAAAGCCGCCAACCAGGGCTTTCAAGCCCACCATCATAATTTTTATTCCGACCACCATATTAGGATGACAGTGGTCAGAATGAAACCATGTAGGGGATTCCAACACAGTTCCGACGGGCTCAAGGAACCCGTCAGTGCGTCAGAAGCCACCATAATCCCCTAATGAGGGCCGAGCCAGGCTTGGCTCCGCTGTCGGGATTATGATGGCACTTTCTGACAGCCATTTTATGTTGGCCTTTCCAACATGAAAAGGCTATTGGAAAGTGTCTTATGCCCTCCGCAAAGGGGCCTGGGGGGCACAAAATCCCTACACCATGTGGCAGTCACTGTGAGGTGCCCATGGTGCCTGCCACACGGTGCAGGGATAGTTACAAACATCCATTTGTCAATGGAGGTTGTGCTGCAGGCCTTTCCCCACAGCACAAGCTTCCATTGACAAATGGATGTTTGTGACCGCGCTATGGGAGGTCGCATCGTAATCCTGCAGTCAGAGCCGCCAACCTAAGGTCGGGTGGTTAATTTCCGCAACGGTGTTGTCCGACATCGTAATTGGGCCCTTAGTTGTTAATGCCTTTAGGCATCTTCTAAAACTAACAGTTTACAACTGCACACTTTTATCCAGTGCCTTTGTTTCTGCCATGGAATCTCTTTCAGGACCACTTCTCTTCAAAATGACCCTCTCCGATAGTAGCAAGATGTACAGACCGCTGAATTTAAGGTGGACCAAAGTGAGCCTCAGGAGTTTAAAAAGATAATGTAGTTGGCTCATTTTTCAATGGAAACATTGATGGAACTAACGGTTTTTCTATAAGAAAAAAACGAACACTCTCGGTTCCAGTACATGGTATATCACAATCGGAACAAACTCATTTTGGGCCACCTCTGCTCCAAGGAGTTCATAGCACCTACATGTACAGGTCATCACTGGTATAATAGTTAGAGAAGCTTATGCACTTGTGTCTCCTGGGCACTACCAGCAGTTAAAAAAACTAGAGAAAAGGAATAGTTTATGCTGCGCTTTTAGGAATTAACATGCCTCCATACAGAACTCTAAGCTGACAAGTATTCAGACAGAAGAGTTTAAGAGTTTTAAATATCGGGAGACAAGAATATTGAGTCAAAAATATCGTGACATGGAAATATCAACAGCAAGAATATCGATATCCAGAATATACATTAAAAGGTAAGTAATATGCATTTTTAATATATCAAAGTCTTTAATATTGTTTGAAAAAATATAGGGGGCAGATTATGATGCGGGCTGAAAAGGCTCTGACCGACAGTTGGAGCATTTCTGGACCTCATCTCGGTTCACTTTCGCATAACAATGCTGGTGGACGGAAATTAAACTGGCCTGTCATTCCAGTTGGAAGCCGGCCCGAAATCACAAAGGGCGATCTTTACACCCTTGGTATTATGATGCATGGTTTCCGGCAGGGTTTCCATGCTGGCCTTTCTGACATGGAAACCCTATAGGAAATCATCTTTGGGGGCCCTGTGTGCGTGGCCTCCATTTGGGGTGCCTTCTACAGGGTGCAGGGATTAACACCACCTCCCATTTCCCTATTGGAGCATGTCCTACGGCTGGTTTACGGCTGTAATATATGCTTCCATAGGGAAATGTCAGAATGCGACCAAACAGTGGGGGCAATTACAATGGCGGATGGAAAAGCACTCCGACCACCGTGGTTGCGGAAAAAAAACTTCTGCATGTACCGCGAAAAAATCGGCGCTCAAATTAGGATGCTCTGCACGAAAATTCCGACCTCGTCAGTTGTATTCCACAAAACTTGACCGGGAAAATCCAGAAAATCAGTTATCTGACTGCAGCGGATGGTAAGGCTGTGGAACAAACCAAAAAGGCCAATCCACCAGCAGAATGACCCCAAGTGAAATTAGAATAAGATGGTGGAGGGATCAGTTGTTTCTGACCACCGCGGTCGGGCAAAAAGATGAATGGCAGAGCTGGCGGAAGAATTATTGCATTCAGACCACTGCGGCCATGAGGAAAAAGGGATGGCGATTGAAACCAACCACAAAACAAGGCTTCCAAGTGTGGCTGGTTGTTTTGCGCTGGCTCCAAAAACACTTCACACCAAAAAATACAAACCCACGTAGCTGAGCATAAAACAAACCCCTTCCCCGCCCAGCATCCTTTGCACAACTCCAGAAGTAAAGGGACAAACACTACAGCACAAAGAAGTGGCAAATCATCACACATCACATCATCACAACCACCCACACCAAGACACACCTCACACATCTCCACCACCACATTTCCACCTGCACTTGTCACCCATTTGCACATCACACACCATGGCACACCAAAACAATGCCAAAATTCACAGACAATGAGTTGTCAGCCATGGTAGATGAGATAATCAGAGTAGAACCAAATTTGTTTGGAAGCATGGTCCAACAGACACCAGTAGTAAGAAACTCAAATGTGGGAAAGGATAGTCAACAAAGTCAATGCAGTAAGGACCACACTGTGCACCCAGCATGACATCAAGAGGAGGTGGCATGACCTCAAGAGCAGGGTAAAAGAGAGTGCCAACAAGAACCATGAGCTGGCTCAAACGACTGGCGGTGGCCCTCCCATTCCACCACTAACATTCACCGCATGGGAGGAGAAGGTGCTTTCCATAATGCATCCAGAGAGTTTTGCAGGAATACCCGGGGAGGGGAGGTTGGTAAGTACCAACAAATGTCTCCCATTACACTGCTATGTACTGTCTTGCACAACTAGAAAGCTACACTTCCTAGACATAAATGCACTTATGTACAATTCCCAATTCATGTCTCACAGATCTAACATTCCCTTCCTCTGAATCAACCCAAAGGTAGCTAGCAATATTTCCATGGGGACGTATGTACAGGCAGCCAGCACTACAACTCCCACCAGGCACCCTTGTCCCACAGCTGAGCAAGATGGAGCACTCTCCACTCCCACAACCATGTGGAAGCCATTTCATTGCTCTCCTCAAACGTCCAGGTAGGTAGCCATCTTAACAAGGAGGGGGGTTTGTGGAATGGCAGCCAGCACAAAAACTCCCACCAGGCCCCCTTGTCCCACAGCTGAGCAAGATGGAGCACTCCCCACACCCATATCCATGTGGCAGCCATTTGATTGCTCTCCTCAAATTACAGGTAGGTATCCGCATTAACAGGGAGGGGGGTTTGTGGCTAGGCAGCCAGCACTACAACTCCCACCTGGCCCCCTGGTCCCACAGCTTAGTAAGACAGATCACTCCCAAGTCCCACATTCATGTGGCCGCCATTTCATTCCTCTCTTCAAACTTACAGGTAGATAGCCATCTTAACAGGGAGGGGAGTTTGTGGATAGGCAGCCAGCACTACAACTCCCACCAGGCACCCTTGTCCCACAGCTAAGCAAGATGGAGCACTCCCCACACCCACAACCATGTGGCAGCCATTTCATTGTTCACCTTAAACTTATGGGTAGGTAGCCATCTTAACAAGGAGGGAGGTTTGTGGATAGGCAGCCAGCACTACAACTCCCACCAAGCACACTTGTCCCACAGCTGAGCAAGATGGAGCACTCTCCACAACCATGTGGCAGCCATTTCCCTCCACTGTGTTTCCTAACAGGTAGGTAGTCAGTGCATGCACTCTGTAATTCTCCTCAAAATGCATGGAGCCATATGACCACACCATCCCTCACATGTCAGACAACTTGTCATAGATTCGAAAGTTACATCCAGTGTGCAGCCAGCTAAGCGTATTTCACTGTCACAGAAATTACACTTTGACTCACCAAGTCACATGTGAAGAAAATTCAGGTCTCAATCATGCACAGTACAGTATGCAATGTGTAAGTGCCATGGTGTCAGATCATGAAGGCCCATATGAACACAAAACATGCACGGTGAATCTGTCAAGCAAATCAAAGCACATGATATGAAAGAGCATTCAAAAAATTACAATGGCTAGTTTTTGCATAGCTGAAACTGATTCAATGAAGAGTATTTATTTATTTATTTATTTTTGACACTTATAAAGCGCACTGTTACCGTACGGTGTCCTGGCGCTATCTTGATGACTCCTGAAACTACATCCCCAGGTTAATTTACAAAAAGCCATGTTTTTAGCTTTCGCCGAAAGGTCATCAGCTCGGGGGACAGTCGTAGTGCCGCTGGAAGGGCATTCCAGGCCACTGCCACCCCTCAGCTAAAACTCCTGCCTCCCCAACACACTTTCCTGATGCGTGGGGTCTTGATCAGTCCCAGAGTAGCTGACCTCAAAAGTCTACCAGGTTGAGTTGATGTGCACCAAGTTGGTAGATGAAGACATCCTTGTAAACACACCATCTGTACGTGTCAAGTGGTTGCAATTTACATGTCACACTAATGACAAGTAATGTATGTACCTACACATCATGTCATGATGCACATCATCTTGCAGCCATACCAAGTGATTGCAATGTAAAATGTTTGGTGTATCAAATTTAACATCCAAAAGTATGACACCAAGCTTGTGGAGTGCACTTAACTGATAATCTAACCTCTGTTCAACAGGAGATCCACAAGCAACTGCTGCTGAAAACACCAACAACCAGTAGAGCCAGTCTCCCCCACCGGAACGTGAACTCTCTGATGCAGATTCTCTGCATTTCTCGGATGAGGAGCAACAACCTGGCCCCTCAGGACTGCCAGGGCGCACTCCGTCCTGGGCCTCATTGTCCCCACCACCACCACAGCGACAACCACAGCTCTGACCCCAGCTACATCAACCTGTGCGGCAGCCACCTCCTCCATCACCACGGCTGCCTGCAATACTGTCCCTGCCTCAGTGGTTAACAACAACACCACAAAATTCGAGGATGCCAGAGAGAGTGTGCGGGTGCGTCGAGTCCCAATGCCACAGGTCTGTGTCAGTAGGGCAGGTGGGAGGTCAACTGGGAACAATTACAGGAGGACACTGAGACCGAAGCCCGGGCCACAGTTGCAAGAGTCCTTGGTGAATACCATCAGAACCAGTGACAGATGGGCCAGATTGTCAAAGAAGTGCATGAGCTCCACCTGCTGCTGAGGTCCATGCACACAAGTATGGGCCTATTTGTAGATCTTATGGGCCAGATTGTGGGTGTACTGAGGGACAGACATGCTGCTCAAATGACGGCTCAACCCCCCTCCAGTGGCCAGCCTTCTGATACTCCAACAACCTCAGCTGCGGCCACAGAGATGGGTGAGCTGCAAGACAATGACTCCGCAGACACCCCTGACCCTGCAGCAGAGGCCCCCGCCAAACGCAGGAGGGGACGTCCGAGAAACACCATGGGAGGATCAGGTGGCAAAGCACATACCAAAGGCAATTCGCTGAGCCAGCCATGATGACACTTGTGTTGCCCTTGACATTGACTTTGTTAATTATCCTAACCCACATTGCCATGTTGATGGCAGGAGTTTGTTGGACTGTGTGATTACATCAATGTGGTGACTACTCTATTTGTCTCATTTACCATCGCTGACAAACCATACACTCACTTTGCTTAATTTTACAATCACTTTTCTTTAACGAAACCTTATTGAAAATAAACACTCTTTCCACACCTATGCCTTTGTGTCAGTTCCATGTTTATCACAGTATGTACAATGTCAACTCAGATTCGAATGTACCACAAACTCTGAATGTGATGAGGTTTTGATAGGGTAAAGGAGCCTAGAAAGACACAATAGAATAACATTTTGTTGTTAGGTGATGCCATTACAGCAATAACACACCACTAGTCAACACCGTACATTACCCACCACACATAATAATGACCAACACCATCAACATAGACCTCAGATACGTGGAAAACAATGCAATGTGCCAAACACATCAGCCATTAGCAGTGAGCCAACAACAGCCAGCAGCCAAAACCTCATATATGCCTTGCCACTTCCATCAAAGACAGCAGACAGTGTCACTGCTGTACAATGTTACTTACTCTCAAGAGAAGTAGTTGTCGATGAGATGTTGAACAGGTCAACACCTTCCTCTTCTCCACTATCATCGTCACTGGGCATGTGTGGGTTTGCAGCGGGGGGCATCTGCTGCTCATCATCCTCCACGAGCAGGGGTATCTCTTAGCGCAAGGCTAGGTTGTGGAGCATGCAGCATGCAACTATGATCTGACACACCTTTTGGGGAGAGTAGAGTAGTGCACCACCGCTCTTGTCCAGACACCGAAATCTAGACTTCAGAAGCATAAAAGCATGCTCTACTACACAAAGTGTCCTCCCATGTGCATCATTGTAGTGGACTTCCCCCGAGGTCCTTGGATTCAGTGGGCTCAGCAACCAAGGCCAGTTGGGATATGCAGAGTCACCTAGGTGTGAGATTCACAGACCAATCTTGTAATACAGTTGACGAGAACAGCATGTCACACATAGAGCACACTACTTGACTCAGCGTACTCACCAACAAGCCAGGCACACTCCGGATGCAGATATTCCCTCAATTGTGGGAGGATGCTGTTACGCAGTATGTAGCAGTCATGTGCTGAACCTAAAAATTTGGCACAGACATGGGAGACAATCATTGGCACACCACTTGCACATAAATGGAATGGTAATGCTTCCTGTTCAAGTAAATGTGCTCACATGCCTGTGGTGTAACTAGGCTGTGTGTGCAGTCAATGGCTCCAAGAACATTAGGTATATGTCCAAGGTCATAAAAATCACCCTTTAGATCTGCCAATTCATGTCTCCATGGAAAGTGGATGTAGCGGTCCTTGTAGGTCAACTTTGTGGACAAGACATCATGTAGCACCAAGCTGAACATAGTTTGAGACATTCCACCGGTGATGGCCACCGTGTACTGAAACGAACCAGTGGCAAAGAAATGCAGTGCGGCCATCACCTTAACTGATGGCATCAAAGCTGCGGATAGGTTCTGTGAGGCCTCAGATGGGGTTCAAACTGAGCACATAACTCTTGAAGGATAAGGCAATTCAGATGGAACTTCCTTATGATGTCCTCATCCTCCATGCTTGCCAGCACTGGGAAAGGCTGATGCACATTTGGTCATTGCCAACGTATAATGAAAGAGGACACATCTAAATCCAATACACAGATAAGATATGGCAACAATCAAAAGAAATGACTAACACACCAACAACATTGACAGGACTGTAACAGCTTCATGCACAAGTCACATGCACAGACACCTTGATCTCATTTATATATGTGGTCAGTATGTACATACTAACTACTTCCAATTCAGATACAGACTATGTAAATGTTAAATGGTACACTCCTACATCTTGTGTCACCCGCCATAGGTGTAGCTGACACAGCACATGTGGCAAACAGCAACACTGTTGACTTCTACATAGCTGCTGTACCTGCAACACCTCCTTGCTTTAGTCCCATTAAGCACAACATTTTTACACAATGAGCACAGTGTGTGTAGCTGGTCAACTATCAAGACAAATACAGCACTGTGCACAGTGATATAGGCACATTATGTGGTCAGTCCATTATTGCTGTGGGTTTAGTAGCCATTTAACACATTGACATGTTCACAAATATGAAACTCCATTAGATATCAAATCTGTGTACATGCACACAAATATCATAGTTGACGTGTGAGGGAGTACATGCCAATGCACGTACTCATGTGTACTGAAATGACGTGTGGGCATCATTGAGTTAAATGTCACACTCTCATTTTACTTTACAACCAGCTGCAACATGATTGTGTAAATGCATAGTGATCAGTGCTGGAATTTGTCAAGTGGCAATGTAATAGCACAATGTGCCCATAGGTGCAGTAGAAGTGCTCCGCCATCACGGTAGTGCAATACATTTTTTTAACTTGCTGTAGGCATGCTCCGCCACCACGGACCTCATCATTGGATACAATTGAAAGATGCAGTATTGTGGTAGTGACCACTTGGCCCCCACGGTGTGACACCACCTATGCCAATGCAGCCAATAAGAACCGCCATTGCGGTAGTGGAAGACATTTTTTAAACTCGCGGTAGGCGTGCTCTGTTGCTGCAGTCCCAGTCGATGAATACAATTGAAAGATGCAGGATTGCGGTAGTGACCACCTGACCCCCACGGTGTGACACCACCAATGCCATTGCAGCCAATCGGAACTGCCATCGCGGTAGTGCAATACCTTTTTGAAACTTGCGGTAGGTGTGCTCCGCTGCCACAGTCCTGGTCATTGGATACAATTGAAAGATGCAGAATTGGGGTAGTGACCACCTGGCCCCTGCGGTGTGACACAGCCTATGCCAATGCCATTGCAGCCAACGGGAACCCCCATCGCGGTAGTGCAATGCATTTTTGAAACTCGCAGTAGGCAAGCTCCACTACCGCGTCCTGGTCATTGGATACAATTGAACGATGCAGGATTGCTGTAGTGACCACCTGGCCCCGCGGTGTGACAACGCCTATGCCAATGCCATTGCAGCAAATGGGAACTGCCATCGCGGTAGTGCAATACATTTTTGAAACTCACGGTAGGTGTGCTCCGCTACCGCGGTCCCGGTTATTGGAGTCAATTGAAAAATGCAAACCAGGCAGACCAATTGCATCAGCAGAGTACCACTGAAACAACCCCAGGGCGCTATAAATGTCTGAGAGAGAGCCACACATGTCACTTGCATTCAGACACTGCTCCCTGCCATTCATCACCACCAACTGCTGCTGTACCTGTATTCTGTACCCAGTGATAGCGAGAACAGAGAACATCAGGGCCTGTCCCTTCACCACAGAGGAGCTGGAGGTCATGGTGGATGAGGTCCTTTCACAGTATGGGAGCTATATGGTGCTCCAGATGTACTGGTAAATGTTTGAGTAAATGAGTGCTCATATTGCTCACATGATGTTACTGTGCAGAAGTATGTGCCTGTGAGTGCAAGCCAATGTGCATGAATCAATATTTTGCCTATAGCATGCTCCATACATGGCCTATTACAAATTGTGTTTGGGTATGTGGGGAGGATGGCAACCTGGACACTTGTACATCTCTTCTTAAGCCAAAATAAACACAAGTTGTTCTGAGACTGGGTGATGTAAATGTGTGATACACTGCCTAGCATGCTGACTTCATGTCAATGGGATGTGTAGCATTTTTTCCACAGATCCCTGAATGCATTGAAGGATGGAAATGACATACTGTGTTTTGGCAGTTATACAGTTACACTGCTGGTTTGAGACACTCGAAGTCTGAACACACATTCCCTGTGCTATGTGATGTAATAGTTCATTAAGTGTTCATATGTTAATTTGTGACATTTCACATGTATTTTGGCCAAAGGGTACTGAATAATGTGTGTACAGTTTTCAAATTGACCCTATGGAGATGTGTCCATTATGCACAAGAGTACAATGCCTGAGTGTAACACTCTTGGTGGTAATTCACCTATCACACATCATATAAATGTGAGGTGGACATGTCACCCTACTATTGATTCCATAATGTGTTGAGACTCACATGTGTAGGCACTGTTTCTCCATTCATATTGTACATGCAAGTGAGTTCCATATTGTGCATCACAGATGAGGGCCATTTTTACATTGATTTCTGTCCTAGCACTCTGAATGTGTATGAGATGGCCATGTAGTGTGTCCATCATCATACATGTATACATTGCTATGATAATATTTGATCCAAGTGTACTGTGTCATGCTGTATGGGCTCTGCTCTCCATTGATGTATTAGTGTGATATGTATTTTCATGCTCCTACACTGACACACAGTGGTACGCAACACAGTGTCACATACACTTCCTCTTCTTGTCACCCATGCCTGCAGCTTAAAGTCCATCAGCGTAAGGCCATATGGAGGGCCATTGCACGCAAGGTGCAGTTCTGGGTGTCTCCAACCGTCGGCATACACACTGCCACAAGAGGTGGGATGACATCTGCAGGCTGAGCAAAGATGTGGCAGAGATGACGCTGGGGGTGCTCCCTCGAAGTGGCAGGTTGGTGCGCAGGAGCATCACACCCGTAATGGCCCGCATCTTGGCAGTGACACAGCCAGAGCTGGATGGACGCTTGAGGGCTCATCAGCAGCAAGTTGGGGGTGAGTATTGTGCAAAGTGTGACTTTGCGTGTGAGTGACTGCATAAAACCCAACCCTGAGCCAGTGCGGAGCTCTGTGATGTCTCTAGTGTGATTCAATGGCTTCTAAGTGGCCTCAATGTTGAGTGCAGCTGTTCTGAATTTGTATGACATTTTGTTTCTCATGTGTCAACAACCCATGAATTTTGTCACATTTAACCATCTTGAAATTTTTAAAACTCACATTGTAGGAATGTTGTCTGAACTGAGATCCCCCTACACAGGATAATTCATTGTGTAAAGTGGATAGCCCAGGACACTCGTCATGCATGTGTGTGCTGTGTGGCTAGCTCAATAGTATGCTCATGTGATGATGTGTTAGTGGCTTCCGACATGCACAGATGTAGACTCAGTGAGCAGTGAGTTGGTGAGGGTCACACCTGTCCCATGGGTCCCTTGTTCTACAATGATAGAGAGGACAGTGCTATTTAAAAGTATATTAGTCCAATATCCGCTGCATGGCAAGTGCACACAGGCGCTGAAAGAGTAGAAGGTGATGATTGTGGTGATGCATTGGCTAATTTACCTTTGCCATGTGTACACATGGCAACATGACTGGTATGGTTAGATTCTGTGATTTAAATGCAATGTAGCAGAACCTGGCTATTGCAAAATTGTTTTGCCACTATGCGTGTCAGTCCTCAGTATGTGTGCATTGTGGAGGGGTGTCCTTGTGCATCAGTGCATGGTGAAGTTGTGGCTAATGTTTTTAAACAGTGTGTGACTTATTGGCACATTGATGCGTCCGCAATGTCATCAGTCAGCACACAATAGGGATGTCATATGCCAGACCCTAGGTATTGCCACACATTAGCTGTCGTTATGGAGTCCACCAACTTCATCATCAACAGCAGACACAATCCTGCCTTTGATCAATGAGGGACTGTCAGGGACTTGTGGACATGTTGGTATGTGACATGTCACAAGCAATGAAGACCTTGCATTAACTTCCCATTCTCATGGTATAGTGCATTGTGTTTGTGACTACATTGTGCAATGGTGCTCATTGGCACTTCATTGGCAGATACGATGTGGCCTTGTGACATATACTGTAGTATGAATGTCATAGACATCAACTGGCAGTGAACAGCAGTGAGCATAATGTTAGTATGCATTCATAGATGTGTGCTGTGCACAACAGCTAAATTGTAACATCTACACAGCTGACACCAATGGACAACTGTAGTTGTGATTCGAAGCCCAAAATGGTGGATATAAGGAGCTAGTAGCCCTTGCAAAAGGACATATTGGAATTTGTATTGGTGGTGTTCCCTTTAATAGACTCCATATGTGACTGCGACAACATGTTTTGATGTATAGCTATCTTACCTACAGGCACATAGGTATGCATACAGACAATTATATGTGTGGCTGCAGGGAGGAACATGCCCAGCTATTTGGCTGTGTCAATGCAACATGGAGCATTACTATCAACTATGCATGTTTCCATGCATCATCTGATGATTGCATAAATGCAGCATATGCTGAAAGTACATGGAGTAGTTAACATGGGAGTCTCTTTTTAACGTTTGGTGTTTTGCTTGCATATTATGTTTGTGAGTATGGCATTATACTGAACTTATGTCTCTGTCTCTTGCAGTATCTACAGAGGGCAGGGAAGGATGAGGGCCCAGCACCGTTGGGGAAACTACTGGCACAACTGCTACAGAGGAGTTCAGTGACATTGAGGGGACCAGCACCTCGGAGGGGGACAGGAGTGGCCTGAATGATTCCATGCCCGTAAACACCAACCTCCACATCTTCCAACTCCAGCGGTGACTCCTCGGTGTTGGAGGGCACAGGAAGTTCAAGATCTGCATCTTCTTCAGCCACATCTTGTCCAACGCCCACCCTCCCAGATGCTCCCCCAAGTGCTGTACTTGTACACAGCCCTAGGAAGGGTAGAGTCTCCTTCCCCCTGTCTCCCCTGCTGACCTCAGTGTGGAGGCAATAGACATTTTGCACCAGCTGTGTGTGGGTCAGACTTCTCACCTGAATGCCCTCCAGGATCATGGCAACAAGTTGTCACAGATTGTTGTGTTCATGGAGGGCATTCCTTCTGGCGTGGGTGGCCTACACCAAAGTGTCTAGTCTGTGTCCTCCACAGTGACGGCAGCCATTCAGAAGTTCCAAATTCCCAGTCCAGCTCCTGTCCCTTCAGCAACCACCTTGCCAGAGGCACCACCTGATGAGAGTACACACACACCAGAGCCCTCAGGCACCCAATCATCCACACGCAGCACACAACAGCAGCACTCTAAGTGTACCAGACCACAGATACCATCACCACAACACAAAACGGGTACCCATGACCGCAAATCAAAAAGCCCATCACAGGACACTTAGGGGCATCAGGCAAAAAAGCAGGCATCCACATTACATTCCTCCAAATCATCACCATCCATGGGCACTCCCATCCCCACACCTGATCCCAAAGACCCACAAACACTTGTCCTGTCTGCTGTGAACCTGGTGCCTGCCACAACTAAGCCCAAACACATTCCGAAGGCAAATTCAACCAAAACATTGACTCCCACCCACACCTCTGTGAAGTAGGGACAAGAGAGCAAAGTGGGGGGTTTCATTTGGCAAAAGGATGCAGGGGAAGAGGCAAGGCCACCCCCAGCGTATCACCAGGTCCAGCAAATCCACACCGGGAGAGCCACCTGCACCTGCTACACCTCGGGAGAAGAGTGAGGCTGTTGTGCCCACCTCACTTCTCACTCCGGCAAAGACACTTGTGGGCTATCGGATCCCCAAACAGTTGAGACCCAGCCTTCAACATTCACCCTCAGCCACTGTGCCTCCACACAGCATGTTTCTAGCTCCTCTTACCACCACTCCACCCGGTCCAAGCAGCCCTCAGGCTCCCATAGCCATGGATTCATCTTCCTCAGCCAGTTCTCTCCCTCCCAGGTCCAGTCCTCCAACTGGCCCCGACAAACAGCCCCCTCCCAGTTCAACTAAAAGCCAAAGTTGAAGCCAAGTCCCCCTCCCCACACCATTTTTCCCACAGCAGTGCCTGGACTGCCCATTTGAAGCCCGTGAGCAGTGGTGATTCCCATGGCAGAGAACCGTGGGTTACCCATTTGATGTGCAAGTTCTCATGCACACATGTGCGGACTAGAAATTTAGACTGGCCAATGGCCTTGATGTTTAGCACTTTTGATGCCTATCCAGAGATTATGTAATAAAGACTGTTACTCATGTTGTGTGCTTTGTCAATGCCCTTGCTAATGGAAAAATGCAATGTAAGTGTATATGTGTTCATGTGACACATGCTCTGTATGCCACATTCACATTGAAAAGTTCTTCATTTTCTTTTTCAGAGGTTGGCAGAGGTTACATGCCCTTTTGTGCTTCTTGTCTCAGGGGCTTCAGAGTGCAATGATGGTTGTCTGTGATGATCTACTCCTAGCCTAATCATTCTATTGTCAGGTCTCCAATTTTGGACACGTCATATTCGGATGCAGTACCACAACAGAAGTGAATTCTATCCACAAAATAACTTGTGGGGTGGACAGGGTCTATCATATCTTTGGTATTTAGCTTGATGTGTGAACAACAGTGTAAATGTGTAGTCATCTTGTGTAGGCCTGGCTTCATAGTCACATGGGTACATTTGAATGTGTGCACTTGAGTAGTCATACAGTGTGATTGGCATGTCATTGTCAGAAGTGTTGAGGTGTATGTACCCCTAAACATTACACCTACACACATGTATGATCCAGGTAATGAGTGTCTGTTTGTTTACATTATCAGACATGTGCTTCATTGTGGGCACATGTAGGAGTTGTTGGTTGACCACTGTGCAGTGAGTTGGTGTGACCTTGCAATCCTGGGGTACACCTACTTGTTGTCACTGTCAGCTGTGAGTATGCAGAGTGTGTCACTGCAATGTCTGTGTTGTGTTTTTGTTGATCAGCCATGTCTCTTGTTTATGCTCACTGTGCTGACCTGCTCATGCAAACTGACATACTATGTGAGTTTCCTCATACATTGCTGTTATTTGACACATTTGTGGGACAAGTATGGGGTATGAAGAGTCATACCATCCCCTATAGGGGCTTCTGATACCTACACATTGTGAGTTACTCCTCTATGTGTTGTTTTGCACAGTACACTCCTCACCTATCCAATACTGATGTACACACCACTTCAGCCTAATATCTTCCACACCATGCCTTGCCAGTGTGTGTCCCTCCCCACCACTTCATAGTGTGACACTATACTGTGGGATGATGATCTGCGTAGAGGACCAATGTGCCACTCAGTACAGTTTCACAATTTGTTATGTGGGATTTTCTTATATTTGATTGCAGTCATGGTTGCTCATGTGCAGTGCATATGTTTTACCAATACACTCCTCTACTCATGTTCGATGCATCTGTGTTTTCCTGAGTTGTGAAGATGTAGGTGATAGCTAAGGTATATGTATGTTTGCTGAGGTACTGCTACCCTTCCTGAGTGTGATGTGATCTGTGGCCTGTGATGATTTGTGGTGTGGAAGTTCATGGTGGAGCACTCAGATATTTGTGATACTTGTTTTGTTGGTGTTCACACACTGCTTACTGTGAATGCACTGCAGTCACTGTATGTTGCTTTGTACTTGCCTGGTGTACATTCCCGTGATGTTTAGCTGAGTTTGCTATGTGATTATTTGGTATATGCATATGTTGTGTATTTTATGTTGATGGATGCAGTGTTTGGCTGAGTTGGCTCTTTCTACTGACAGGTCCACTTGTGTGTGATGTTCTATTTGCATTACATTGTGTGTGAGTAGTTTGTGCATTGTAATACATTCAGATGTGTGTTGTATTTGTAGTGTGCATTTCTTGTGTGAATGTCACATGCAGCAATGTGGAGTCTTCTCCATGAGCTTCTTTTGACTGCACAATTGTGCTGTGTACTCCTATATTTGACCTGTCACTTGTCGGTAGTGTGCATGTACTTGCTTGTGCTACACATTGACACCCTGCTCACTTGGTAACTGGTATTGCCTTTATGTCTCTGTTAGCAGATTTGTCCTATTGATCACTGTTAATGTTCAGTATTGGCATTTGATGGCACATTTTTTATTTGGGTTGGGGTATGGTGTCTGTGCATTTGGCCAGAGTGAAAATGTTGTGTATTCTAGTGCTGTCTAGGGTCACATTGCCTATCCACTTTTTACCTGCACATGGCTGAGCTTGTCAGACTTCTTTGGATGTTGTTTGTGAGAATTGTGTTTGGCTATTGGTTTTTGATCAGCCTTGGTTCAGGCATCTCTGCATTGGAATCTGACATTTGTAGATACACACCAGGGTGTGTCATTGGTTATCAGGAAACTCACAGGACCTTATTTGCACCTTTATCTGTGTTTCTCACAGGTGTTGTGTAGTGTAGGTGTGAGATGGGTAGATGAGATGTGAAGGTCATACTTGGTTTGACAGCCAGGGAATGTGACAGTGAGCCATGTGTGTTGTGCTGGTGGTATTTACATGTCAAGGTAGTTGACACAGATGTGAGTCTGCTCACTGTATGGCTTCTGACACTTCCTATCATTCCTGGGACAATGCATAGCTTGCATTGCTGTATCCCAGAGGTATTGCACAGATGTTACTTTAGTTCTATTTCAATCACTGTGACAACCATGTCTGATTTGATAGTCTAAGTGTAGTGTGATATTTTCCTACTCTTGCATGTCACGTACAAATGCTATGTGGCTTTCTCTATGTCTTTCCTGCACTGTGCACTCCACTTTAGTCTAGTCTATTTATTGTCAAACATTACTGCTGACTTATGGTATGTGTATGTGTCTAAGTTTCAGTGTGTGAGCTGTCTAAGAGACTTGACATGTGATGTGAAGTTTCATTGTTGTTAATCTGCAGAGTGACTCTTAATTTCTTAATTTACTCACTTTGATTCACATGAGTGGAAGGCAGGTGTGAGAAGGAGGGTTGTCCTGAGTGTCAGGTCAGAGTTACCTGCTGTCAAGATAGATGGACTCTTCCTGACACTTTTGCATTTATTCACTACTTAGTAGTTGGTGTTCTCTTTGTTGAGGTGGATTGATAGTGTGTGGGTGTTCTGTGACTTGGCAGTGTAGTCAGTGTTGTTGATGTACTAAACATACTCACATGGTGTCATTTATTTCAGCAGTACAATTGTATGTGAAATGCACAGTGATGCCTACTTTAAGTTTTCTGTTTGAGTCAGAAATGTTGTTCTGTGTTGCATGGTATGGGCTGTCAATATGTGATATGGTCTACCATTGTATGTATGGGCCTATCAATGTCTACTTGCGGGCTGTGGTGATCTGTGATTGTGTGGCAGTGGTGTGTAATGTGCTGTGTCATCTACCTGGGCTCACTGACTCATTCCAACACCTTGTTGACCTACTGTGAAGTTCGCATACACACACTACTTGGTCTGTCCTCCTCTGTTCCACATAGTATGTAGACTGACCCTTATTTGTGTGCCATGATGACTTTAGTCATTTTGGAGAGACTCTTGCCTCACCCCACACTCATGTTCCTATTTAATTGGTGATGATCTTAAGGAGATGTCACTGTAGACAGTGTATCTGTACATGACTTCTTGCTGCAGATATGTTGTGCTAAGTGGTGCTTCTTTTATCCTAAATGCTGGATATTGTGATGTTGGTCTTGCTTGTGTGGGATTATGTACTGGACTAAGGGCTGGTTATAGGATTTCATGGGCCCTGGTCCTAAAGGAAATGTGCGAGGACCCTCTAATTGACATACTTGACCCCTTGCAGGGAGACCATTCAGAGACATTGTGGGACACCCAGTGTCCAGCATTTTAGCACCCCCACATTTTTTACTTTCAGCCCACAAGCAATTCTCACACTTTCAGTGGATAGGTGTGAGAATTGCTTGTCGGCTAAGAGTTAAAAATATGTTGGCGCTAAAATGCTGGACACTGGGCATCTCGCAATGTCTCTGAATGATCTCCTTGCAATTGGGACAGGAGGAAGCGTCTCCCTCCCCTATGATTTCATGCACCATCCCTGGGAGGCCTGGGGAGGGAACCCCTCCCATGGAACCTAATTGCAAGGAGAAACCTTTCTTGTAGTTGGATGGGCAGGGAAATGATAGGACACATGATCAGTGCAGGCCCTGCCTGGACTCCTACTACATTGTGGGCAGGTTTTTCGACGGCTTCACCGCTGCGTTGACATGACCTGTACGACTGGGCTAGTTGCAGTGATTTCTATGGTGATGGATGACCCCGATGCAGAGGTGTCAATTTCTGACAAGCAGGACATGAGTAAGTACACTGGGGGATATGGTCCTGTCTCCACCAGGGTGTCTGATGTAGACATGAAACTTATTTAAGCAGTTGTGTGTTGTGGTTGTATGCGGAGATGGGTTATTTACTTACCTGCGTTGTTGACCGTGACGGCGTCTTATCTGTTGGTAGTGGATCAGGTACAGCAGCTGAAGGGCTTGTAGAGCTGGATCCATGGTGGCTAGGAACATGTGGAGGTGCCCCGGATTCGAGTTCCTATCTCCGTAGTTGCTATTCTGCCGTCTCCGAGTGGCTGGTTTCTCGGCTGCGTTCTGATGGGCTGTTTGAGGCTGCATGATTTGACCGGTAGTCGTAACGTCATTCTGCACGGCAGTCTTTCTCTATTGGCTCCCTCCGCCATCGTTGTGGAAGAAAAATTCGGGCAGATCTCGAAACTTCGCGACGGGCAGGAAATGGGTGATCTTTGCCCATTGTAATATGGCGGAGGCAAGGACAGCCGCAGGAGTGAGTAAATGGACGTTTTCCGCCACCGCCAGCACCGCAGAGGTGTCTAAGACCGCCATCGTAATGAGCCCCAGTGTTCGGTTGGTCCAAGTTCCAAGATACGTCCACCCGACATCACAATAAGACCCGTAGTTGTTTAAAATATCATTTTTTTCATTATTCTTATGTATTTTAGCTTATATTTTAAATGCATATGATGTCATTTTTGGTATAATTATTGTTTATGTTTTTTAAATACATTTTTAAATTTTTTAGTAGTTACTAAATTTAATTTAATTACATGTTGTGTTGTTTAGTACTGTAGTGTGTTGTGGGTTTTATAGGGTGGGCAGTTATATAATAATAGTAAATTTATGATTATTATTTATTTGAAATTATTTATTTTGCTGATTTTTAATTATGTAAATTGTGTTATGTTTTGAAAGTACATTTTATGCTTGGGTTGTGGGGTTTATGGGGTAAAGGCTGGGTAGTAATTTATTTTTAATTAATTATTAATTAATTGTTGATTAATATTAATTAATGAATCCAAAATTAAATATATTAATTGTGTAATTTTATTTTTGGTGCAGGTTGTGAGGTTATAGGGGTAAAGGGTGGGAAGTAATTTAATTTGAATCAACTAGTAATTACTTGTTAATTAAAATTAACTAATTTATTGATAATTAATTATGTTAATTGTTTAATTAATTTTTGGATTGCGGGTTGTGGAGTTATATGGGTAAAGAGTGGGTCGTAATATATTTTTAATAAATTAATAATTAAATTTTAATTTATATCAATTAATTAATTAATTATAAACATTTAATTTTTTTGTTTTTTAGATGTGGACTGTGGGCTTTATACGGTAAAGGGTGGGGAGCAAATCAATTTTAATTAATTGATAATTAGGGCCTGATCTGGATGTCAGTTGAAGTTGCCTCCGACTGACATTGCTGCGCATGTGGAACACACATGGGGGCCGATTACAATGTCGGGCAGAAACTTTCTGTCCGACTCGGAATCGGGACAGACCTCTGTAGCTATTCCAAGGTCCCCAGATCTGTGACCACTTCCGAGGGCGTCCCCTAGCAATATATGTAGTCTTTTCCCTGAACATACACCAATCTAAGTTTTCTTCCCACCCCTCAAGAATGGGGGTCTGTTCAGCTCCCCACAACTAAGCTATATTACGTTTGGCAATCATATAGCCTAAAGTGACCCATTGCATCTGAGAGCTATTTAAGTCAGTGGGCTCCCATATGTTAAGTAGGCATCTCCTCGCCTCCGGAATAAGGGAGACTCCGAGCACTGCCCCAATCGTGTTATGGATACTACGCCAACATGCACTGACAAACTCACACACCCAGATGATATGCGTAAAGGTACCAACTAGGCCACAATTCCGCTTACAAAGCCCTAATTCTGAAACACCCATATGTACCAGCCTAGGACCCGTTAAATAAATTTGGTGTAAACTTTTTAGTTGAACCAGTCGGAGGCGAGCCGAGATTACGACCTCTCGAGGAGAGGACACCGCTACCTGCCAGTCTTCGTCATCTAATTCGACTCCGTCTTGTAGCCATTTGTCTCTAAGCCCCCTAAAGAGTCAGTCCTCTGATTAATTAACTTTTTATATATAAGAGAAATTGTCTTGTCGGGCAAATGTCCATCCAATATTCTATCTTCCAAGGGGGAGGGCTCCGAGGGTTGGGCACCACCTGACAATAGTGAAAGCAGAGAATGTTGAACCTGTCCATACCGAAAGTATTCAGAGGGTGCGAGTTAATATTCCTCCTGCATTTTCACAAATGATTTAATCTCCCCTTTCTCCCAAATATTTTTAACCAAGGAGATACCAATGAGTTCCCACCTATCAAAGCCTTTCGTCTTCCATAGCTTACCAAGTCTCTCAGAGTCCCAAAGCTGAGTGGCCATAGTCAATCTAATATTCCAGCCCAATGCGTTTGTGGCCCGATGCCACACGTGTACGGGATGTTTAGTAGGCCCTGTCAACTTAACCCTGTTAGGTCGAGAATATAAGGCTCTATTATAATTATTACCGGGAAGCAGCCACTAGCCCATTGCATAGCCCGGATCATCGATCCGGCCATACGTACAGTGATTAATTGCAGCCAAATGGGCCGCCCAATAATACCGTTTAACATCTGGGAGGGCAATGCCTCCATCATACCAGGAAAGGGTCAGCTTATGCAGTGCAATACCAGGCCTCCCCTCCCAAAGCAGAACCCGCTGTAGACTCTCAATTTCACGAAAATAGCTCGAAGGCACCACATGTAAAGAATTTTGTAAAGCGTATATAAAACGTGGGAGGGCCATCATCTTAAACATTGCAGCCCTGCCCAATAATGAGAGAGGGAGCCACTTCCAATTGGATATATCACTCCTGAGTCGATGAAGCGGGGGAAGAAGATTGCGAGAAAATCTAACCGATGGATCCAAAGCCACAATGATCCCCAAATATTTAAATCCCTCTACACTCAACTGTACAGGACAATTCTTAGGGGGTACAGGTGGATCACCCTTTAAAACAAATAAGACAGATTTACTCCAATTGATAGGAAGACCAGAATTTCGCCTGAAAGAGGCAAGGACATCAAAATCCGCTATGAGAGACTTACGCAAGGAGGCCAGATACAACAAAATGTCATCCGCATATAAAGATATTCGGTTCTCCCAGTCAGGGGACCACCGCAGCCCCTTTATCGAGGGCTCCCAGCGTATCCAAGCGGCCAGAGGCTCTATAGCCAGCGCAAAAAGTAGGGGAGACAGCAAGCAACCTTGCCGGGTACCGCCCCCCAACAAAAAGGAGGACGAGACTTTATTATTCACTACAACTTGTGCCAGGGGCTCCGAGTACAACAAGCGTACCCAGCCAATGAAGTCGGGGCCAAACCCAAATTTGGCCAACCCCGCCCACAAATATGGCCTTTCGATCATATCAAAAGCCATTGTGGTATTTAGTGATGCAATTATAGCCGGTTCGTGCAGCGTATGAGCCCTAGCCAAAACTCCATGAAGTCTACGCAGATTCAAAGCCGTATTTCTGTGTGGCATAAAGCCAGACTGGTCAGGATGAACCAACTCCGTAATACCCTTGATAAGCCTATTTGCCAATAATTTGGCCAAAATCTTTGGCTCGGCATTAAGTAGAGAAATAGGCATATAAGAGGCACAGTTAGTCCTAACCTTTCCCTCTTTGTGTATCACCACTATTGATGCAACCCTCTGGTCTCTCGGAAGAGTCCCCCTCTCTCTAGACTCCAAAAACATACTTTTTAAATAAGGCGCTAAGCGATCCGGCCTAAGCTTGTAAAGTTCTATAGTGAGACCGTATGGGCCCAGCGCCTTACCAGAGTTCAAAGAACAGATAGCCGAGGCAATCTCGTCCGCCGTCAGTTCACTATCCATAAAGGTTTTATCTTCAACAGAAAGATGAGGAAGCTGTATATCACGGAGTAAAAGATAGGAGTCAGTCTCCGGGCAAGACGAGGCTGAGGCATAAACAGTCTGAAAATGCCTGGCAAACTCATCAACTATAATCTGAGGGTCAGTAAGACTTTCCCCCTCCTCCGTATTAAGTTCAGTGACCAATCGGCTAACCACTTCCTTCTTATCCAACCAGGCGATACGTTTTCCTGCCTTGTCTCCCAAATCATATCATTTTCCCTGTTTTTCCCTGCCAAGTGTTTTTGCCCTGTCCATAACTAGCGCCTTATAGTCATGTTGTTTAAGGCTTAGATGATGAAGCCTACTCTGCATCACTCCTAGTTCCAGCTCTCTTTCCAAATTATTTTTGTATTTTATTTATAATAATATTTGTAGGTATTTGTGTTATGTATTTAAGATTTTAATTTTTTTGTTTAAAATTTTAATAGTAAATATATTTGTATTTGTTTTCAACATGTCTATATATTTTAAAATTTAATTTGTTTATGAAATAGTTTTATTTTGTGGAAGATATTCTGTTGCCTTTTATTGTTGCACTGATTGAAGTGGGAATAGTAAATTATATTCCTCCACAATCCAACACTTTCCCTACTGTTGTACTGACTAGAGTGGGAATAGTAAATTGTACCCCTCCGATATCCAACACTTTCCCTAAAGTTGGACTTATTGGAGTGGGAATAGTAAATTGTACCCCTTTAGAATCCAACAGTTTCCCTACTATTGTACTGAGTGGAGTAGGAATAGTAAATTTTACTATTGCACAATCCAACACTTTCCCTACTGTTGTTCTGATTGGAGTGTCAGTAGTAAATTTTACCTCTTTGTATTGCATCAGTTTCCCCACTGTTTTAGTGACTGGAATGGGCTTAGTAAATAAAATGTATGTGCAATTAAATATTTTTACTACTATTGTATCTACTGGAGGGAGATATTGTAAATTTGATCAAGTATTTTTTTTTGCATTGCGTTAAGTGGAATTGTAAGATTTTTATATATTTATTATAATAGTTTGTGTTGTTTTTAATAAACTGTAGTGGGAATAGTATTCGTAATCAATTGTATAGTTGATATATTTATATGTGAAATATTTTATACTAAATGTTAAAAATTTCAAATTGTTTGGTTTCTATTTTAATTAGAATTGTTTGTTTCATGTAGATTTTATTTTCTAATTATATGATATATATAAAGTCAAAAGAAATGCATCTGCAGATGTGCAAATAAATCCGGGTGAGGATTTAACCCCCCATGAGTGCTGGTGCTTTTCTTTTGACTTTGGTGTTAAACGCGAGACTGCCCTAGCCTGACTGTGCACCCGCTAGAGAGTGCGGAAGTACAGGCTGACTTTAGAGTGAAAATAAATAAATATATATACACCGCCAACCCTCACATACAGCCAGTTTGTGAGGGTTGGCCACAGGCCCTGCAGCCAATCCCTAACTCTGCAGGGGGTTGCATTTACTTCAATAGATATTACCTTACATTAAAAAATTCACTGAAAAAAACAAATGCTAAGTAACATTATAGTTACGTGTGATAAAAAGATCTGTTTTCATTTAAAGAAAAGCTTAGAAGTTCCATGAAAAAAACAAAGGTTAAAGTAATGTTATAGATGGTGAATTCAAGAACTTCAAGGGAACTTCTCTAGAAATGTCTCTTACTTCTAATAAGGCACCAGGTAAATAGGACTCTCAGACACACTCTTCAGTACACTCCTGGACCTGTGGTTACTACAGAAGAAGGACTGCTGTGCTGCCAGAAGGGGAGCCACTCTGCACCCCTGCTACTCTGCTGCTCTGTTTCCTGCTACCCTTGTTGCTGAGAAAGGAACACTGGATCTGCACCTCTCATCCCGGGCTGAAGTGACTGCAAGAGTTAGCTAATTTTATTGAAGATTTTGAGCTACAGGGTTATAACAAGCTCCAGGAGCAGCCTACAACTGCTTAACTGACCTGCTGCCTGGACCTTCCTGAGCTATGCTGGCCTCTGTTGTAGTGAGATACTGACCCCCAAGAGCTGTCCCTCAGGTCCTGGAACCATTGGTGTGGCAGCAGTTGGCCTTAGTCTCCAAAGTTAAGGAGATATCCTGAAGTGTTGGGCTCTTCACGAGTGTGAATAGGCCTGTGCATGTCGAGATCTTACTGCCCACGCCGCTTGAGGACAAATGCGAAGTTCCAGCGAACTCAAGCCTCTATGCCACAGCGACTGCCAACAACGCCCAGCAGCGTGAGATCTGCACTTCACAATACAGTATTGACAGCTTGCGATAACTGCCAATGTGAAGCTACAGTACCGACCATCTGCGATGCCCAACAGGATCTTCGCACTACAACGATGACCATGCGCGAAGCCCTGCCTACTCTTTGCTCTACATCATTGACCATCCACAACTCTCTCCATTCTCCTTGCAGCCCCTTCTACTGTGAACTGATTAAGTGATTTGCCCAGAATCACAGGATGTTAAGCGTCGTTGCTCAGACTCGAACCTGGTTCCCCAGCTTCAACGTCGACCACTCTAGCCATAAAGCTACATCCTCTCCCCAACAGCAACCCATTTTCCAACATTGGTGTTCAGTAGTGGGATTAGGACTTGTGTTTGTGCAGTATCATATAGTGATTTTTGTTACATTAAAATCCCAGATAAACACCTTTATACCAATTCGAGCCTTTTTTGGAAATTCTCTTTCTTTTCTCTCAATTGGTCATTTTACCAAATGTAATTCCTGCCTTCACCTTCACACACTTGGGACTTTTTGTGTGTCGCACCGGTGATATGTTCGCAGAATAATACTGGATCTTTACTACCTATCAAACTACAACATATGGGAGCTGAGGGAATTTCACTCCCCACAACCAGTAACCCATTTTCCAACAATTTAATTATAATAGTGTGTTCATTCATTGCCTGTGGGAGCGCGGGCTTGATAAACAGGCGAGGAGGCTGTATATAGTGTCCAAAAGAGTGTGGTTTATTTGCAGTAATTAGGATATTCAATGATACAGAGTGTCTCTCCTCTTTGTCTTCTTCAGAACTATTCGTTGGGGAGCTGAAAGTAGAAGATGATCCCAGCTCCTCTTCGGTCTTGGTGGGGTCTCCCCGGAGGCTCATAGAAGGAGAGATAGAAATGGAGCCGTCAAGCAATCTGTTTTGAGTATTGTGCTTAAGCCTTTACCAGTCACCGCACCGCAAGTGAGGGAAAGAGAATCAGGAAGAATGTGCTCGGGAGGGGGGGGTTTATCCTTCCAAGTCCCCGGAGGCGGCACCACTCACGGGCTCCGCAGCAACTCTCCTGAGTTGCGGCCGCTCTCCAGCCTCCTCCGGCGAACACCACCAATCCTCGGTCCACCGTTCCTCCGCCTCCTCGTCATCCTCTTGATCAGCTTCAGGTCCCGCGTTCTTCTGGAATCCCGCGTTGTCCTCCTCAGGTTCTCTTCGGTGTTCGGCGTCTCCTCTCTCTCTTTGTCCTTCCTCTGCCTCGTTGGTCAAAGACCCTCATTCCTGTTTGCTCCCGTTTTCATTGGTCTCTCACAACCACTTCCTGGTTCCTCTCCGTCTGCTTCCGGGTTGTGTATTGTGCCTTGCTGTGGAGAAACAGTATACGGGGACAATGATTGACATGCACGCAATTCCTTCAAGTCCCAGGATGCATTGTGTAGTTGCGGAATCACGGAGTGTTCGTTCCAGGTGAAATCCCTAAAGGTAAGGCGGCCGTCCTCTTCCTCACATCCCCTTTCCCTTGCTGTCTTTTTACTGGGGATCTGACTGGGGATCTGACTGTGGGGAAATCTAGATAAGTAGTCCACATTTCCTTGGTCAATACCTTTCCTATGTTTGGTTTGGAATTTATAGGGTTGAAGTGACAAAAACCACCGGAGTACCCTCTCGTTATTGCCTTTGTTCCGAGCTAACCATTCTAAGGGGGCATGATCAGTAGTAAACTCCCGCCCCTCAAGATAATATCTTAATGTATCTACAGCCCATTTAATGGCTAAGGCCTCTTTCTCTATGGTGGCATAGTTTCTTTCTCGGGGAAACAGTTTACAGCTTATGTAAAGAATAGGTCTTTCTCCCTGTGGTGTTTCTTGTGATAGAACCGCTCTGATGCGTCAGTTTGAAGGATATATGGGAGAGAGTAGTCTGGACTTATAAGAACAGTATCGGTAGTGAGGGATGTTTTCAAGGACTCAAAGGCCTGTATTATCTCAGCTGTTGGACATTTCAGCCTCTCTTCTGTTTTAACAGACTTTTGGAGTAAGTCAGTCAAAGGGGCTGCGATTTGGGAAAACCTTGGAATAAACCGACGGTAGAATCTGAGTAATCCCAGGAAGGCCCGTAGATCCTTTTTGGTTTGAGGCAAAGGTATTTCTGAAATAGCTCTCAGTTTAGACCTTTGTGGTCTTATTACCCCTTCACCTAACAGATACCCAAGGTATCGTATGGTTTGTGCTGCGAGATGACTCTTGGCAGGATTGATTTTTAAACCGTATTGCCCTAAGGATTTTATTACCTGATATAGATGTAGCATATGTTGTTCCCATGAATCACTATAGATTATAATGTCATCAATATATGCCCCTGCATATCTCTCATGGGGTTGTAATACTACGTTCATGGCTCTCTGAAATGTCGCCGGAGCACCATGTAACCCAAAGGGTAACACTTTATATTGGTACAATCCATCTGGTGTAGAGAAAGCTGTTTTTTCCCTATTGTGTTTTCGTAGTGGTATTTGCCAGTATCCTTCACATAAATCTAGAGTACTGATATAGTTAGCCGTCTCTGTTACTGTGCGGTGGGTGGATATTGCCGAAATGTAACCAAAAAGGGGGGGAAGGCAACAATAATAAGTTGTGCACTGAGTTATCGCTTCACTAACAACATGCAGGCATGTAAAAATGCAGCAAGACAAGATACTTCAATGGTGCTTCAATTGTAGCCGGGCCGGCATTTAAACGTGCAAACAGGGTCAGGTATTCAAAGGTAC
The DNA here is from genome assembly GCF_964261635.1 of Lissotriton helveticus. Taxonomy (NCBI): domain Eukaryota; kingdom Metazoa; phylum Chordata; class Amphibia; order Caudata; family Salamandridae; genus Lissotriton; species Lissotriton helveticus. The sequence continues at coordinate 1,007,867,218 of NC_136065.1, read as the reverse complement.
AACAGAGCAAGATATTCCTATCCCACTCTTTTACTTTCCACCGCCTCCCCTTAACGCACCTCCCGCCTCCCGTTTATCCTTCCAAGTCCCCAGAGCCGGCACCACTCACTGGCTCTGCCGCAATTCTCCTGAGTTGCGGCCGCTCTCCAGCCTCCTCCGGCAGACACAACCAATCCTTGGTCCACCGTTCCTCCGCCTCTTCGTCGTCCTCTTGATCAGCTTCAAGGTCCCGCGTTCTTCTGGAATCCTGCGTTGTCCTCCTCAGGTTCTCTTCGGTGTTCGGCGTCTCCTCTCTCTCCTAATCCTTCCTCTGCCTCGTTGGTCAAAGACCCCTCCTTCCTGTTTCCTCCCGTTTTCATTGGTCTCTCACAACCACTTCCTGGTTCCTCTTCCTCTGCTTCCGGGTTGTGTATTGTGCCATGCTGTGGAGAAACAGTATACGGGGACAATGATTGACATACGCGCAATTCCTTCAAGTCCCAGGATGCATTGTGTAGATGCGGATTCACGGAAGGTTGTTCCAGGTGAAATCCCTAAAGGTAAGGCGGCCGTCGTCTTCCTCACCTCGCCAGTTTGTTTGCCCTATATGGTTACATATATGTTGCTGTGGGTACTATGTTAAAGTTGTTGGCTCTGAAGTTCACAGTTTTTTCTGTTGATCAATAAAATATTCACAGTAGAATATTTACAAAGTTTGAAAAGATCTTTCTGCAAACAAAAGTCATCTAAAATGTATGTATTTTTAACTTTTATTTTCTCATTTTGTGTCAGGATCCAATAGTTATGAGTGTGCCATAAGAACACAGCTCGAAAACATATGCTTCATGATAACAAACTCTCCATTTCTGGTCCTCATGCCAGCAGCAGAGCCACAGGGGGCACTCTAAGCCCCACAAGGCAAGCGCCAGGAGGTGCTGATGTCACCGTGTTTGCACCCGGAGGCGCATAAAAGCACATTGTGGCTTCCAAAGCGCGGGAGCTGCCAGCAGCAGAACGCAGCACCGGAGCCACAGAGAGGACTCCAAGCCCCACAAGCCAAGCACCTGGAGGCCCTGATGTCACCATGTTTGTGCCCGCAGGTGCGTAAAAGCAAATTGTGGCTACCACAGAGCTGGAGCCGCCAGCAGCAGAATGCAGCACCAGAACCTCAGGGGGGACTCCAATCCCAGCAAGCCAAGCTCCAGGAGGCGCTGACATCACCTTGTTTGTGCCCGGAGGCGCGTAAAAGCACATCGCGGCTCCCGCAGCACAGAACCCACCAGCAGCAGAAAGCTGCACCGGACCGACAGAGGGGACTCCAAGCCCCACAAGCCAAGCACCATGAGGCGCTGACATCACCGTGTTTGCGCCCGGAGGCACGTGAAAGCAGCACAGGAGCCACAGGGGGACTCCAAGCCCCACAAGCCAAGCGCCAGGAGACGCTAACATCACCGTGTATGCGCCCGGAGGCACGTAAAAGCACACGCGGCTCCCACAGCATCTGCACACGTCAGCAGCCGGAGAAGGCAGAGTTGGGCCAGGTCCCTTAGTTAGCTCCTTCTGGATCCTGCCTGGCTGTATGGAGATTACAGTGTGAAAAACCTCGCCACCATTACTTAGGTACTTTCTTCTTTTCTGCTCTTCTGTTTTCCCCTGTTTTGTCCTCTATTTTGTTCTTAAGTAGCAAAAAGTGCGCCATTTCTCCTTTATGGTCATTTGCCGAGGTGGAGCCTGTATTGATAGGGCCTAAAAAAAAGGGTATAAAGATACAAATGGGTCCAGTTTTTAAATCCTGCAAAATGGGCAAAAGGAAAATGCCAGGTTGGAAGAATTGACTCTTTTTTAACTAAAGAAGCCCACACGATTAAACAGGAGATAGCATTGACAGAGAGAAGGTTATCATTGGAGACCGGAAAGCGCTCCCACGCCACGGACAGGGATGAGGCACAAGCAAAATCTGCGGGCACTGTGGGCCTCTTAGATGACTTATTAAGCACCCTTGATCCTGTGTCTATAGCCCCGATGGCCCGCCCTGAAAATGTTCTCCAAAACTCAGACAGCTACACTAACAGAGGGAGATGATTTGGTATTAGACTTCCCCCCGCCCAAGAGAAAACGAGCAGTCTGTAACAAGTCAACAAGAAAGTCTCCATGGGCAAAAACCTCATTACCGATTTTTTCAAATCTTGTACAGTTATTGGACGCTTTATTTGCAAGACTGGAATCAATGACAAAAGCCCTTTTAGCCCCAATAATATTGAAGGGGGAAGAGGTCGAGAAATTAATTCATGATTCAATTGCTACATGTAATAAATCTATAGGGATGTCTGAGCCAAAGTTAATGAGGCAGAGGCTTCACCCTTAAGGTCTTTGAATTCGAAGCAAACCTTACCTGGCCGATGTCTATATGGCCCACTGACCGAGGAAGCTCATACTGGTAAAAGGCAGTCAAATCTGACTGAGGAGCCAAGTATTGCGGATTCGAAGACCCGGGCAGCCCAGTTGAGTAGACTTCCTAACTCTGAGAAAGGCCTGCTAATTACACGCACTTTGCCTCAACCCGTCCTGCCCAAAGCTGAGAATCAATATATTCTAGATTTGCCCTCCGCTTCTGCCCCCTCGTTGCAGTTTTATTGGAAGTCCCCTCTCTTTCTAAAGCAACCAGAGAAATTTCCTTGGCTCTAATACATTGGAGTAATACAAAGTTTGTAAATGGCCCGAACATATCCTCCGATATTATTATTGCAAGAAAAGTGGGGTGGATAGGCCATCGAACAAAAAAGGCTGGTGAGTGAGCTTGTATAGTCGTGAATTTTAAGAACTCTGTGAAAGCTAAGCTGCTAACGTGCTGCGCTTACAAGAGTAGCTCGACTTCCACAATTAAAGTAGTACCGCTACAATATTTTTAACCTCCCAACCAGTGTACACGTCCCACCAATGGCAGCTACCTTCAAACCCAGGCAGGCCTGACAACATAACCAACACTGGCACAATTTTACCATTGAGTAACTGCTTCCAACCCCTAGCTAGTCCCCATGGCTTGGATGAAAACAACTGACTAAGGTGTGAGCATAAAACAGGCCAGGGCACAAATTCAGCTAACATGGATCAACACAAATCAATTTTTCTAGCCCAGGAACCTATTGGAAACAATTGATAATCACCCCTCTATTTTTCCTACCTCAACCCCTCTTCCAGCTGTTTACGAAAAAGTCCTCTCGTGGAACATAGATGGACTAAGGACAAAAAAGGGCACTCCAAATTGGAAAAATGTTCTCTCTACATACCATATCATTGTCTTTCAAGAAACATGGGAGGCCAACGATTGTTTTTACCTATATGGTTTTAAATCGTTTTGTAAACAGTCTATTTCATCGAGTATGTGAAGAGCAAGAGGGGGCTTGCTTCTAATGTTTTCACCTAAACTTTCTTGTAAAGCTCGAATGATGGAATGTAAATCACATCACATGTTAGCAGTAGAATTATCTTTTAAGAGTCGTGCTACTCTGTTAGTGGTGAATTTTTATAATTCTTCTTCTAGAGGACTTGAGTTAGAACACCTGTTGGATTTAGAGGAGTTCCTTGAACACTATGAGGAGGGTAAGTCATCTTATTATGATTTAATGATTTTAGGGGATTTTAACATTCATCAGTGCTATTCAAATTGTAATATAAAGCCAGATCAGGGGGAGTCCTTCCCTTTATCCATTCATTTTGAGCATACACCCCCTGGTATCTTTTTGGAAGGCACTCTTTCAATTTATAATCTATATTGCCTTCAGCAAATAGATAGCCTAGCGTCCGTACCTACTTTCATAGGGAATGGAAGGCCCAGTACTATTTACTATATCTTATTGTCTGCACCATTATGTTAAAATCTAGATTGCGACGTAAACATTATCGGCGCCATCTTGTCCCCTTTTAGCTCGAATGTGCGCGTAAGTAGCAGCCATTTTGAACGCCATGGCCTCTCTGCCCACTGCCGATAGCCAGCGCGTCTCTCTCTCTCCCCCTCTGACCCCGCCAGCATCTCCCGGGCGCTGACAGCCCACGTTCTCACATGCTTGGGCCATAAACCACCCCTTCAGCGCGGCCCTGCCTCGGAGCCACATCCCGTACCCGACTAACACCTCCCTCCGTCCCTCTAATGATCACGCATCCTTTGATGAACCCCCTTCCTCTGTGCCCGATTGTCCCGCCCGATCCCAGGCCATCACCTAGCCCTGCGGATACAGTTTATTGCCCCTTACAGTAGGAAGCTGTCCCTCTTCAAAGAATCTATGACTGATAAATGCCCCCACCCCATGAGATCCGATCAGCCGCACACATTCCGGGAGCCGGCGGGATATCCAGCTGCGCGATAGTCATCACCTACTGAGATCGGGGTGGGGACTTTTACTGTAAATATGTGTGGGAACGGGTTTGGAGCGGGGATTCCGAGGATGCCTTTCCGTACATCAAAGTATTGACAAGAATGTGTTTTATGTAATAAGGCAATAAACCTGTGTATAAGAGGCCAGGCCTCAAGGATGCGTGTAGAGCACCTCGAGAAGATACCCTGTTATCTGATTTGACGTGTTCTGCTCCGTCGGAATAAACTCCTGTTTCCTGCCTTCTGTCTCCAGCGCCTGCCTCTTTGTTTGGTAATCTCGAATGGTATGAGAGGCGGCTAACGCCGGGCAAATACTGAAGGGTTCTTGGTCGAATTCGGCCCTACCTTTCTACAATTAGTTTCGACCATTGAGGAACTAACTGTTTCCTGGTCATGTTTTAGTGACCATAACCCCCTCACACTTATAATTCCACTTTCTGCCATTGAAACTAAGGAGACCACTACTTGTATTACAAATAAGGTATTAGCATTAAAGATCAAGCTCACAGGTTAAAGTGGGAAAGGATCATCCCAAATAGCTTCCTGGATAATTTATATATTGCTTGTGCCCCTGAAATTCAACTCTGCCTAGACTCGTCCACATATGGCCAATCTATCTCAGAAGCCTTTGAAATATTAACTAAACAAATATCACCTGACCTTACTGTCGTGAGTAAGGTTAGATGCTCGAAGGCCGAAAAATGGTTTGATGGTACATGTTCAAAGACCCATAGGGAGCTTTTACACTCCATAAAATCCATCCCTAGAGATGAAGGACGGAACCCGATCACCTCCGCTTCAGGAAATTGCTGAAATCTCACCTTTTCCCGTAATACTCCCTTTTTTCCCGGGCTTTCCCCTGTTCGAGTGTCGTGGTTTCAGCGCTGGGATACTCACGGGTTACTACGCGCTCTACAAAACCCAATTAATAATAATAATAATAATAAAAGAAAGGCTTATAAATTAGCATTCCAGAATAGAAAGATGCAGCTAAGAGAGCAGGCATGGGAGGCTCTGGGTCAAGCCAGTGTGTTGAAAGATAGTTCTAATTTTTGGTCGGTAGTAAACAGTCCTTTTTTCTTTGATTCTCCAAATTCAAACATTGACTGTTTAATTTTGGCCGACCAATGCGTACAGCATTTTGGTCACATTTTTAGTGACCCTATCTTGGGAGAAATTGAGGAGTACAGGGAAGGTGAGCAAACCAGCACATCTCTCCATTTTAATATAGAAGAGGTCTACAACACAATCATATCTACATTGGGAGGAAAGGCTCTGGGCCCTGACGGGGTCCCAGCCGACTTATTCATGGCTGAACCCTGTGTCTGGGCTGAAATCCTAGCACGTGTTTAATGCTGTGTGTACACATGGTCTCCCACTATCCTGGGGAAAGGCAATCATTGTTCCCATTTCTAAAAAGGGAGCATGGGATGAGCCTGCTTGCTACAGGCCGATCTCACTGCTAGATTCTGCCTCCAAAATAATGGGTAAAGTCATATTAGATCGCCTAATGGCATGGTTGGACCATTTAAATGTCAACTCCAATCTACAATATGGCTTTAGGCCGGGTAAAGGGACTTTGGACCAATGCCTAAATTTACATCTAGTGATAGGAAAGTACACCATCGCCAACAAGGGAATAATACATTTGGCCTTTATGGACTTGACATAAGCATTTGACTGTGTAAATAGATCAAAACTATGGTCAATTTTAAGTGACATGGGTCTGGAACCGGAGTTGGTGTCCTTTTAACATATCATTCACGAAAATACCATGGCTGCAGTGAGATACAACAAAAATTGAGATTTGACAAATTCTTGGGAGGTGAAGAGAGGGGTACGTCAGGGTTGTTTTCCGGCCCCCCACCTATTTACACTCTCTATAAATAAGCTAGGGCTTTCCATAATAGCTAGCTGTACAGATATGACAAGAGGATCCCTACATTACTATATGCAGACGATACAGTCCTGCTAGCCAGAACCTCAGTGGACCTCCAACGATTTTTAGACGGTTTTATAGTTTTTATAAACTCTTTAGATCTTTCTACTAATTTAAAAAAGTGCACACAATGTCCATTGGCCCACGAAAGCTCTTAAAGACCAAATTCTATTGTAAAGGGATTGAATTAACTAAAGTCCCAACATTCCCTTCCTTTGGGGTACTTTTTTCGATGACCACAGGACGTCAAGTCCACAAATTATGCAAAAAAAGTCCAAACCTTTCCCTGATGAAGATATACAAAGAAAAGTGCAAGGAAAGGATATCCAGAGAGCTGAAGATAAATTCTTAAGTAACCTTTTGGCAGTTTCACCCACCACCTGAGCATTTATACTACAAGAAGAAGTAGGTGTGAGTTACATCTCGGATGAGTTAGTGGTAGCCCCCTTGTTGCGCTGACTGAGAGTATGGGCAAGTCCTACTGTTAACTTAAACAAATTAATAATTACTGACTGTGTAGCATTGGACAGAGCCGTGCATATCCCTTGGATAAAGCATATAATGGACTCGACTAAATGGCTTGGTTGCCCAGACTTATATTATAGCCCCAAACCTTTGTGCTAATCTAAAATCAGGGCCATTAAACTACAGTTTTTGGGCAAGCGCCAGGGACTTAGGGAAGAAAAGGAGTTAGCAAAACCGACAGTGAGAAAATATATCACATTACCTTTGTGCAAACAAGTTCAATCCTACCTACTCTTCGTTAGTAATGCCTTTCATCGCTTCGTGCTAACCAGATTTTGTTTAGATTTGGTTCCCTGGCTTCTAGCTGTACCCCAAGGATTTACAAAACCTGGCACCTTAAAACCCTGTCCTTGCGACAAGTTCTCTGAGCAAGATATCTTACATTTTATTTTCTTCTGTGATTATTATACTTTGTTGCGAAAAAAGTTTATATTCTCATTACTCAGAGATGGTCACTTTACTCAAGTTAGGCCCGCTTTGTTGTACCTCCAAATGTTATCCTCCCCTATGGTCTGTTTTGGGGTTGCAAGTTTTTTAACAGGAGCCATTAGGTGCAGGAAAAAGTTTTCATTTTAGTCACTATTAGTTTTCAGCTGTTTTTTATTCTAGTGCACATTCTATGTAAATATTGATACTTATATGCACATTGTTTATTGCATCTTGAGCTCAGCACCTTGCACTTTATATGATGGCCTCCGCCTTACTTTCTAATTCGAACTCTGTTCCCTGATCGACGCAAAAAAAAATCTTATTTTCATTTTTTGAAAATTTTAAAGTTTTGTAGATGAAATGTACTTTCTTAACATGTTCACTTTTATGGTATTGAGTTGCCCAATAAAGTAGCTGTGACTGACTGACTGGTCCTCATGGAGTTTGTTTCGTATTAATTCTCTTAAAGACTGGAGCCTCAGGGAGCACACTTCTTGACTGCATTGTGTATTTGGAAGGTGCGATTTAATGTGGTGTAGTTGTTGGAGCGAAGTCTCATTTAATTTGTAGGGGTGCATCATAATCACGTGTAGTTCTAACCCGCATATAGTCTTGTATTAGGTAAATATGAAGTGTTAGAATTGTGAAATGTATTAACGTAACTACGGGACATATTTTGGAACTGACAAGTAATATGGAAAATTAACATAGGAAATTAATGTAACTAGCAGAAAACGTTAACGTGAAGAATGTCTGTTGTGAAGTTGACACTACTCATATACTAAATGTGATTAACAATGATATTTCTATATTTTGGTCAAATGTATTTGTTGAAATGCAATACAGTTATGTCAATTTGTAATGATTAAAGTGAAACTGCCTTGTGTTAGCTAAAAGTTGTAGGTCTGAAATGCAAGCCCCTAACAAACTCTCACTTTAGGATCCATAGTTTGAATTTCATGTGCACTGTGGAATCTGCTCTTTCTGAAGTTTGCATTGCAGGTTGAGAAGCATTTGTTAGGCAAAATAATGTATTTGCTTTAGTAGCTAGGCCAGAAGAACATAAGTTACAGTTACATGGTTTGGAAGTGATAACGGCAAAGTCAGATTCACATGGGAGAAGACACGGGAACGAAGGACGAATTGTTGCAAAGGATGTACATGGAGAACACTGTGGAAAAGTGCGCTCATGACTGTACCCATTGTGGACTATGCGCACGCTGTGCATTATGGGAAAGCTACCTGTGGATAACTGGTTGTTGGAATTAGGGACAGTGCCCACTTATTTCTTGCCCTGGGAGAGAGAGCATCACAGAATGAGCTCTTTCACTTGCGATAGGGGCTTTATGCTCCTTGACCCATTTGATGGTGGAGAGGCTTCTTAGGAGGACTCCTCGTACTGACACCTTTCCTTTTCAATTGAAATGCTTGCTTAGGGATGTCATCTTAGTGATAGAGTAGGGATAGATTTAATGCTCTTCATTCATCAACCCTCGATGCAGGAAAATATGGAATTATGCTTACTGATTCTCTGTATCCTACTTGAATTCATAGTTTTGTTCATGCTGCACCATTTAAATTAGATGGGTAAATTTGGCTTCCTGCTGATTCCTTTGTAATTCTTTACCCTGATGTTTAGGTGTCTCTATGTCCAGCTATTCTTGGCTTTGTAATAAGTTAACAAACCTTATATAGTTGTCTGTGGTTTATTATGTATCAAGGAGAGGTATTGGCTAATTGACGGTGCACTAATTGACTAAGTATTAATGATTTTTCACCCCTTTACACTTAAAAAAGGTTTATTGACCAATTTGAAGTGCCTGGCTATGGGGTAGGTGGGGTCAGAGTTGAATATCACCCTCAAATGTTGCAGAACTCTTGCATGCACTTGTAACTTAGTAATACCGACATAATGCAGTCAGTACGTAAACTGCAAATTCCATTCTGGAGTTGTAGATTCCCTTAAGGAAATTAATTTTGGGTCCAAAAGCAGATGTGTATTGAAATGTATTGCTACCAAATTTTCCAGCTCTGCAGTAACTGCATTTATAGAAGCCATTTTTTAAAGAAAGCCAGTTGGTCTTGGATTTCAAATTGCTTGATGCTAACTCTGGGCTACTTCTTACCAGCATAGTATTCATGGATGGGGCTCATCTAAATGTGCGATATGGCTGTTGATCCAGATCCCCCTTTTGGCTATTTTCTTGCTGTAAAGTGTCTATGCGGAAGTTTGGCACCCTGCAAAAAAACTATGTGAAATATTGCCTTCTCACCCGCTGAGAAGCTTCCTCTCCTAAGACGCTTTTCCTTGCCTGCCTTCTCATTGCCCCCCCATCCCCTCTTTATTAGTATTGTTTCTTTGATCCATGGATTGTGATACTAGTGATTTGCATTTGTTTTCTATTGTTTTATTGTTTGTCTATTCCTTTCAGATATGTATTGATTTGTGTCTTTATTCCTATGTTTTGTACTTGAAAGTTCAATAAACACAAATTTAAAAAAGAAGAGTTCAGAGTAGGTTTAGATGGTAACGATTCACCCAAGATCATATCTGTCATTACTATTGAGCACCGATTATTAATAATTGATCTTATTTGTTTGTGTTGTTTACTATAAGTTGTTATAAGGCAAGTCTCATGCTCAACATTGTCTACCACTTTATCTTGAATGGAAGTGTCAGCATAACTGAAAGCTTTCTGGACCAATATATTATCTTGAGTGATTTTGGTGACTTTATCTAAGGCTTGCTGCACATTTTGGTTGTTGTAGCCCCTATCTGAAAATCTGCATTTGGCTTTGTTCACACATCGATGGAATTCCTGATCAGTACTGCAAACCCTATGTGTTCTTAAAAATTCACAATAGGGAATACTTTTTATGAGATGGTGCGGATGAAAACTCGAAGCATGCAAGGTTGAGTTGAATGCAGTGCTCTTACGATGTAGGGTCGATTCTAGTGGGTTGTTGAACCTGAATGTACACATTTAAAAAATCAATAGCATACTTGTTCATGTGTGCATTAAATTGTAAATTAAGAACATTGTCATTGATGCTAGTGGCACTCTCATGTGAGCCTTTCCAAACAATAAATATGTCATCAACAAATCGCATCCAACTCATAACATGAGTACCCCAATCATCTTTGTGGACTAACCTGAGAAATCTGCTCCTCCCAGCGCCCAACATGTAAACATGGGTAGCTCGGGTAGAAGCAGGCTCCCATGGCCACTCCTCTGAGTTGCTCATAAACACCTTTGTTAAATAGGAAGTAATTGTTGTGCCGACAAAAAATAATATTTTCCAAAATCATAGCATTGAGTTGATACATATTAATTGCTCTCTTGTTCACATAATGCTCTACTGCTTTTAGCCCATCCGAGTGACTGATGCTGATATAAAGTGCACTGATGTCAAAAGTGATCAAAATGCATACATATATATATATATATTTTTTTTAAAAGTATTTTTATTGTCATTTCTCATTTTAACATATCACATCACAGCTGTGTGTCACTTAATATGAAATCATTGCATAATGTCGTTCTCGACATCTATCACTCCATCAAAGCAATGTTGAGTATTACTATTATTGCACACCGGTATTGATCTGGTGAACTAACCTCTTCCTTTTACAAAGGGGGGGAATGTGAACTCCACATCAGTGCAATAGATCTATACTAAAGGGGAAACGATGTGCCATATACATAACAAATTATCAAGAACAAGAAAATAGATAAAGGAAAAAACAAAAGAACACAGCAAACCTCACACATGGGAATGAGTCAGTCAGCATCGGATCTCCAGCCCTCAATATGAGTGCGCAGTGACCTCAAATTGGGGTGTAGGTTTGTGGAGTAGGCGCTGGGGGGCTCTCTCTTACTGTTAATACAGATACTCTTTGTAGCTCAGATGTTTCCTTTGTCAAGAGTACAATGTAAGGTGGACTAGTTGTCTCTCGCCACTTCGTCCAAAGAGTAATACTAAGTCAGGGTGCTAGTGGTGTACCTTGAGTCATCTCAAAGCCAACTCTTCCCTCTGGTCTCCCAAGGACCCATCTTCCCCGCCCCTAAGTGAGTCATCGCAGTGCCAGTCTCCGGGAGTTCCCATACCACCAGTACCTCGGCCCATAAATCTGCAATAAGGCAAGTCCTCATATATACAAAAATGGATAAAAGAGAAGCTAAAAGAACTGAAGAACTAGATTCTTTATTTGATCAAGAAGTGTACAAACAAAAACAATCAAGTGACACAAACATTCCATCTACAAAAATGGACCTAAGGAGTAAACTGAAAAATTGGAAAAGACTGAGTAAAAAAGAAATAAACAAATGGTGGGAGTTGACGACATTAAGGAATATTTAGAAGTACAGAGAGTACCAAAAGGGTTAAGGATTTCACTTATGCCAAGCCAACAGGATTCAACAAATGATCTTCTACAGGAGTGGGGTGAATTTGTGTAAAACTCAGCGCTTGGCCTAATGAAAATTCTGGTGAAACATATAGAGCTGGCTTTGGAGAAAATCAAACAGGAATTGCAGGAATTAGAGAAAGAGCTAGCAACCGCCGACATGAACCCGGAAATGAAAAAATTAAAGGAAGATCTTGAAAAATATGTGGAAAAACATGAGGAAACAGTCAAGCTATGAAAACAAACAAAGTTTCAGAGGGACAAGCAGGATTATGCGCAGGGCCGCATATTTACACATGCTAAGAAATTCGACATGTTCGCACAATACGGAGCAACACCGGGAACAGCCCAAAGTTCGGGTAGTGCAATGTCATTAACATCTACAGAAGCCAGTGAAGGCGAGCAGGAAGTCAATTTGGACCAAGGAGCCTGAAATGTTTTAGGGGATATACGGCTCGTCCTACAGCAAAGACAGTGGGAGCAGAGCCGCAATCAACACTATACCCCAAAAGGAAGAGGAAGGGGAAGAGGCCGCAAATGGGAGCCATTAGTAACAACCAAAAACTAACCAGGAGGGGACAAAGGAGGAAGTGGTTTGGAGGAAAGAACTGGACCAAAAACAAGTAGTATGCGACAAACCTTTGCCAAGTAATAAATTCTTCCTTACAAGAGGAAAATACAAGGGTGGATAACAATGAATTGGCTGTGATCAACCTATCTAAACGGAAGATAACAGAAAGTGAAACCACACTGTTGAAACATGGTATAAACTTTGTCCCAAACAACCAATGAATATGGCACAAATGTGGATTGATATATATAGGTATATAAGGAAAATCAAGCTAGCCAAAACCTTCCAGGAAAACAAAAACATGGAAAACTATGCAAAAGTGAGGAAAAAGAAGAATGAGGCTCGGGCCACAGATCAAACTTTGACATCTTGGGACATGAATGCACTACTGACATTGGTAAACATATATACTCCAAACGAACAGGAGGAAATAAGTGAACAAATGGCTTGTCCCCAAAAAGGAGCGGGTTTAAGCGGCAAAAAATCGACATCACGCTTTTACCATCAACGCCCACAAGGGAACAAAATAGACATATTTCAAGAGGCCCTGATTTAAGATCTCTACAAAATCAGGAAAAATAATTACTCTGACATTCTCTCCAAATGGGCCTAAAAAATCTAACTGAGGACAAGAATATAACTATTAAAATGGCGGATAAAGGCGGTAACATCGTCATCCTGAACAAATCAGATTATGAAATTGAGGCACATTCACAACTCAAAAATCGTGAATACTACCGGAGGTTGGAAAAGAATCCTACTCAACTATATAAAGAACAGGTAGACAGAAAAATTCTGGATTGGCTCTCGCAAAATCTGATTGATGAAGATGAGAAAGAATTTCTAACGACAGACCATCCGATTACTGCCACAATCTATTTCCTGCCTAAACTACACAAAACCCCACTCAAACCACCAGGGAGACCCATTGTGTCAGCTAAAGGGTCGCTTTTGGAACCTATGGCAAGTTACATCGACTTCTTCCTCATGCCATTTGTGATTAATTTGAATTCGTACTTGAAAGATACCACAGACCTCCTGAGGCATCTCCAAGAACTAACGTGGCAACCAACATTCCTGCTAATAACAATGGATGTAATATCCTTATACACAAACATCGAAAATGCAATTGGTTTATTAGCTTGTAGCTTCTTTTTGAGAGAAAGAAACATCCAATATACTCGACATAATCAAATGCTGACAGACATGATCGAGATATGCCTTACACAGAACGTGTTCCTTTTTGGTAATGAAATCTACCAACAAACAAAAGGGTGTGCGATGGGGTTTTCCTTTAGCCCAGCATACGCATGTCTTGTCATGGGGTGATGGGAGCAACAAATAGCTTGGCACCCCAATAAGGACAAACATGTGAACAAGATCACCAAATGGGTATGCTTTATTGATGACCTACTAATTGTATGGGATGGCACAGCTGCAGAATTCCAAGAATACTTTATAATTCTGAATTCCACTGAAGCCAAGATCAAATGCACGTATGATATCAGTAATGAACGTGTGACATTCCTTGATACAGAGATCTACATAAGCAACAATAAAGTTCAGACTACCCTACATCGAAAGGTGACATCTACGAATGCGACACTCCAAGCCACCAGTTTTCACAAATATTGAAAATATTCCATACGGAGAATTTCTGAGAATACGCAGAATATGCTCAGAGGAAACTGAGTGGCAAAATAACAGCAAAAAAACAGCAACACGATTTTAACAAAGAGGCTATAAAGATCATAGCATCAAAAGAGGATGGATGAAAGCCGATCAGAAATCAAGATCAGATATCCTCAAAGCTCAAACTAAACCACATTCAAGTAATCAAGGAAAATCTGAACCCGTGAGATGTGGACTAATGGACTATTGTTGTGAAACCAAAGAAATAAATCAGATTCTGAGAAAAAAACTGGAAACTGCTACAAACGGATCCAACAATTGGGAAATTAATGGGAAACCATCCTAACATAACTTATCGTAGAGCACCAAACCTGAGGGATAAATTGGTCCATAGTCACCACCAAAGTAGCAATAAATCCACAGGAACTCAATGGTTAAAAACAAAGGGGTTCAGAAAATGTACTAACTGCAAAGTATGTCAGATTGCCAAGAACATCAATCAAGTGGAACTCCCCAAAAAAAAGATTTGGCAAATCAGAGAACTAATCACTTGTAAAAGCCAATTTGTGGTTTGTATGATCGAATGCGCGTGCTCACTTAAATACATAGGGAGCACGATTTGTGAATTAAAGAAGAGGATTCTAGAACACGTAAGTGCGACAGTCAACAATGACCGCAGCAATGCAGTCGCAAAGCATATGGAGATGGACCATGGAGGGGATTTGAAATTATTTTCATTCTGGGCTCTCGAAACAGTCCCGCCCAGTGAGAGAGGGGGGAACCGTGAAAAGAAACTGAGACAGAGGGAGTCCAGACAAATCCTACATTTCAGAGCATTAACTCCCTTTGGGTTGAACCAAAGTGAAGAATTATATGTACACTTATGATTGTAAATTATGTTTATTTTTGGATCATGAACAAAAGGGATAAATAGACTTAAATGAACAATACATAACAAATATTAAGATCTGAGTGGCAAACAAACGGAGAAAAAATCTAAATAGGTATACACAAGTATCATTCAAACAGTGTATGATGAGGTATCCAGGCAGAAATCTGTAGCCCACTAGAGGGCAAAATGTCAAAAGACAGCAAATAGGTCGTGTCACGATTATAATGTGTAACGAAACAACACGAGATAAACATGTTGCTGTGTTGTTAATGCAGTAAACAGTGTGCACTGTCTTTAAAAATAAATCGCAAGATTTACCAATACAAAAGAGAGACTATCTCCATAAAAGAACTCAAGTTCCTCTCATTCCTCGGGAGACAGTATAAAATATCACTTATGTAGAATTTTTAGTTGCCACAAATCAAACACTATAGAATAACAATTGTGATGTATTCCTATAGGTTCTGAATCGATCCCCCTATTCCTGACCCTATTCTGGTTAAACAAACCAACAAGTTAACTAACAGTCAGCCCATGAGGCAGAAAACCCCCATGATGCAGATACCGTTATCTGACGCAGTCACACTACGGCACAGGAACGTGTTATCTGATTAGGTCATAACGCTTGCGATCTAATTAGACAAGCGATATTCCTCCAGCCCCTGATAAGGCATACGGAGTTCTCATAACAAATCAAACCTATGACAACCTGGGCAAAACCCTGCGGCCATTGTTTTGATTTCACCGAGAACTTCAGCAAAAGAATGTGCTAACGAGCAAGTCGTATGACATCCTTATTGACGTATCTATGTCCATCCTTACGTCAATCTCGGCACCTTAAAGGTATAAATATTACCGATATTGCCCTATGCAAACACACGCGGTGGTGACGAGACAGAGCAGCCATACTTGCCGAAGCCCAGAGCAGAGCAGACCCCGCTGGCGCAGCCCCGCCTTCCTGACGCGCTGAGAGAAGCTGCTTTCTCCAGCCGAGAAATCCAGCACCGGCGTTTCTGGGTAGCCCTCGCAGGCAGCCTGGAATATCGAGACCAGAGACGAGAGATACCATCCCTCATTCAACCTAGATTCCAGGTACAGAACTGAATAACCCCTCACAGAGAATTCTTTAGTTATTCACTTGGCAAAAAACAAACTTAACTTAAACTGTAACTTTCTATTCCCGCCCACGTATTAGGCTTAGGTCAGGTACACGGGGTAGGCGTATTTAGAAACACCAGTTGAGTACGTTTAGTCAAATGTATATGTGTATCTAATATATTTTATTCATTTTAAAACATCTTATGGCTTAGAAACCATATCAATGTTTTTACAGTATTATTTTATACTATTGCTTTTAATGTATGCACTTTACTTAGCTATAAGTATTGCAATAATATCGATCCATTTCTCTTGTATGAGAAAAGAGACTGATCAATAAATAACACCTATTTATTGAACACGCCCGTCTCTTCCTTTTCTCTACAATCTGATGAGACTAAGAATGCACGTACTGACTGAGTAAAATAAATTGCCTTTTGTTCACACGACTCTCGAGATATACTCTTGATTAGGGGAGAGCAAAGTTGTCATGTTCTATGGTTGTCAGAAACTAAATCCCTTCTTGTCTAATCAGGGAAGTTAAGTCCTCCCTGAACATTCGAGAAAGTTTCTAGTGAACTCTGAGCTAGCTGGCAAACCCAAAACTTTAAGTCTAGTATCGACAGTAGTAGACCTAGTTAACGTCTGGTCTAGGCCGTTACTGCTGTAGGTATTATTCCAATGCGCAGAGCCTATTGGGATGATAGGAACTACACTACATGGCGCCCAACGCGTTTGGAAAGGGCGATAAAACTAACGTAAGACATTTAGAGTAACTCAGTCGTGCTTTCTCACTCAGACCCCTTTTCCCATAATACTCCAAAGACGTCTGGAGTGGGTGAAAGGTTATATCCGCCAGACCTCGCAGGAGGGAACTCCTATGTATGGTTCTTGGTATAAGTCAACGTTGAAGGATACACTGTTCCAAAATATTGTGCATCTAATCTTTGTTTCCATAAGAAACCTGATCTGCAAACAAACAGAATAACCATCCTGTCGGTAAAATGGTAGACAGTGATGAAGAAAGAGAGGCAGTTAGATTAGCAACTGAACTCGCAGAAGCTGATGCTACCATGCAGGAAGCAGACCCGAATATAATACTCATTCCGGTCATCAAAAGGAAATCTATAACCATAAAACTTATAGAAAATGGACTGACACCTAGAGGTGGTACAGTCATATTCGTAATTGAGGCACACGAATATCGGCAGACAGAGGTATACTATTCATGGATAAATTTTCCAGCAGCAAATCCTGTAACAAAGTACTTCCACTATTACAAAATAGAGGAACCTCCTGAAACGTACACTCCTTTCGAGGAGGTGGAAGTACCACTCAAATTTCAAGAGCATTTGCTGTTATTTGATGGCGCCCTAAAACATAATAATCACATCACCAGGCTCGGTCCTTTAGGTAGACCAGGAGCAACGTGGCCGGTCCTAGCCGGATACACACCACATCCAGACATCGACGGGATGTCTGCAGCTAACCTGTTAACACAGATAAAGCAATTAATAAAAATACATAGACAATTAGTCCAGTATGTGATGCGGACTTCAACAATTCAGCCAGCGATTAAACTCCCACAGCTGACCCCTCACCAGGGGAACACAAATAAAATTACACCACAGAACATCCAGTCC
Source organism: Lissotriton helveticus (assembly GCF_964261635.1). Taxonomy (NCBI): domain Eukaryota; kingdom Metazoa; phylum Chordata; class Amphibia; order Caudata; family Salamandridae; genus Lissotriton; species Lissotriton helveticus. The sequence goes on along the minus strand of NC_136065.1, from coordinate 1,007,849,730 downwards.
TGCCTAGGTAAAGTACCGGCTAAACGGGAACAAATACCATTCTGGCTAGCGCAGAAAATCACCCAAATAGAGGCGGTGTTTCCAGACACTACCCCGCTAGAAAAGCACAGGATTCTGACTATCTGTCTTCCAATGGGAATCGCACCACACATTGAGGACTGTGACACTTGGGGTACAGTCTTTGCTTCGGTCTACACAAAAACGCACGGTGTTCCATCCATTTCGGTAATACCAGATGTGCTAAAACAAATTCAAGATGAATATGGTCCAGAACGCGCCTTAACTCTTGGTATGAAATTACTGAAAGACTTCAATCAGGTCTCGGCTATATTATTAGCCAACATAAAAGGTGAAGCAGCAAACGTGGCGATCCGCCAGAGGTTAAAAGAGACAGATATAGCAGACCAACCAGCTGAAATTGCCAGAATCATAGAAAAATCCTATGAGGAACTAGGTAGAGATAGTTTAGGTGGAATACCAGTAAAACCGCAACTAATTGAAAGTCCTGAAAAAATATTTTTTAATAATAATTCTACATCACCAAAAAAGAACTGGGATGGAAACAAACAATCCAATCCTAAAGAAAAGAAATTCCAGTCCCGAGGAAGGTCTCCTAGGCGAAGAGAAAAATCTCCGAACCAAAGACACAGGTCACCTCAGAGTGACCCCTCTGGGAAAAGATATAACATTAGAAATAGGGATAATATTAAAAAAACTTGATAGATATCAAGACATTGATACACGTCCCTCTCAATCTTTTCAGACTTCCTCGCAGAAATCGGAAAGAAGAGGACGATCAGAACAAAGAGAAGAGCACGCCAAGTCCAAAGACAAGGAACCTGCTCAGCTAAAAAAGAAATTACAATTTCCAAAAAAGAAGGTAGCCAGTATCAAGGTAGTTAACAATGCCGAGAATACTGAGGACACAACTGAAAAACGGAGAATGGGCTCAGACAATGCTAGACAGCGCAGCAGAAGTGAGCATAGCTCGCAAAGTCCTTATGAATCATCTGGAGACAGTGGACACGAATGAATATCTTCAAATGGAAACTGCGGACACCAGAGTTAGCAAACCTCACAAAATATACGAAATAACATTGCGTATAGAGGGGGATAAGACTAGAAAAATAAGGGGACTATTTTGGGATAATCTCTCCAAGGGCTATGATATCCTTCTAGCTGAAAAAGACTGGCCACCAGAGTTTGTCAGGGAGTGCCCTCATGGCGAAGAAATAATTATGCCCGCCTTCTCAAATCAAATTCCAATTCATAAAAAATACACACTTGCTATAAAGTGGGCAGTGGCTCTAGCTCCTGCTTTATATAAAAATCACGTGGGATGGGATGAGGACTCTCCTCCTCACAAAATCCAGTTAAAATCACAACCAACTGCACAAAGGCAGTACCCAATTAAGCAAGAAGCTAAAAAACAGGTAAATGAAATACTAGATCAGCTAGAATACCAGGGGGTGATTGAAACTTGCACCTCACAAATGAACAACCCTTTGTTTCCGGTCTCCAAACCAGACAATTCATACCGTCTAGTTTTGGATTACCGACACCTTAACACATGTTGCAAAACTTTTGCAGTGCAAAACTCACATAGTGCTGCACTAATGAATAACATAGTGCGCAAAAAATACAAAACAACATTAGACATCTCTAATGGATTCTTTTGTCAAAACATAGCACCAGAGAGCAGATATTTAACTGCATTCTCAATAAATGGCACTCAAAAACAATTCTGTCGGTTAGCCCAGGGGTACAAGAACAGCCCGGGGGTATTCTCAGCGAGAGTAACAGAATTACTACAACTATATGATGATGAAGCATTATCTTATGTCGATGACATATACTTAACAGATGATGACTTGGAGACTCACTTGAAAAGAGTGAACACCATAATACTTGGGTTCGCAGCAGAGGGTTACAAATTCAACTTTAAAAAATCCAGAATTGCCCATCTGACAGTCCTGTTCTTAGGATATGAATTATCAAGCGAAGGCAAAAGCCTGGCTGACAATTTCCTAGAGAAATGTGCCATACTCCAAGCACCTAGAACACTAAAAAACTTACAGTCAATTCTAGGCTTCCTAAATTTCGGAAGAACATACATTGCAAATTACGCAGAAAGGGTCAAACCCCTTTATGATCTGATAAAACCCGATTTTAAAAGATCCAATTGGACTCAAATACACACAGAAATTTTGAGATCCCTACAAACAGACATGCTAATTAAAACAAAATTAGAAACACGTGATAACACACGCAATCTTGTGATTCGAGTCATCCCAGGGAGATGCGGATTCACATACCTGACCTCTAATGAGGGAGAAAAGGTACCAATTGCATTCAAATCACACTTGTACACAGAAGCTGAACAGAATTTCAGCAACAAAGAAAAAATTGTTCATGCAGTTCAAACCGCAATAGCTAGAGAAAAAGATCAAGCTGACGGTAGACATATCACAGTCAGAACAGCTGAATCAGCCTTCGAGGCACTAACAACACCGTGTAATTTACCAACAACAACATTAAATCCAGAATGGATACAATGGGTGAATTCAATCACAACGGACAAAGTATACTACTACTTTGATCCAGAACTAGGAGACATGGAAAATTTAGAATATGAAAAAACATATCCTCTGCCAGCCGACATTCTGCCTTTACGACATTACGCCTGTGTAATTTATACAGACGGACATGCTCAACCCCCCGTTTGGGGAGAACAGGCATACAACCCCACATGTGGGATTACAAAAGAAGTGTGGCGAGGAGGTAAACTAAAACCTCTATTAACAAAAACACACTCAGTAGAAACTAATTCAGAACAACAGACTGAAATAATGGCATTGAAAATGGCGCTAGATAATGCGGATCGCGAATTCCCGACACTTATAGTGTCAGATTCCTATTACTGCGTCAAAGCATATAACAAGGATTTGCAGACATGGATTCAAAACGGTTACAAAGATGACACAGATGCAACAATAAAGCAGAAAATGCTCTGGGAACAAATAGCTCTTTTACAAAAAGAGCTACCAAAGACTCACGTGACACACTCACTGAGTCATCAGCGTGATGGCGTTCACGTTGCAGGGAATTCATTGGCTGAGACAGCCACAGCGGCAGCCACTAAATCGGCTCCCGTAGTTCGAAAAAAGCGTACATTAAAATACATTGACGGTGAAACAGTACTGGCGGTGAAAACGTCATCAAAAGGCGACTGCTCAGCGTTACCGGTCAACTATCCACTCAATTATACATACATAATCGATGCAAACTCCGTCCCTTTTGCTCGAATCCCTGGAGTGGGGGATAGAGTGATTCCAAACATGGACAGGAGAAACTTGTTAATCGCAGACGCACATATGGGCGAGGGTCTCAGACACCTAAAACTAAAAGATTCTCTGGAAGAATTACAATCACGGTACTGGTGGCCAGGCATGAGCCTGCGTCACACCATGTTTGTAAAAAACTGCCCAAACTGCAACAGAGATCGCAGTGGGGAGAGAAACAGTTTAATACCTCGTCATTTTAATCAAGAAAAAATCAAGAGTATAAAGGAAGGCTTGCGATTAACATATACAGGCTAGTTTACACTTATAATGTAGATCACCAGCACTCGGCTGACGTCTGGACTGTTATACAAAGATTTGCGAGTCTAAATGGCATATACGCTAAGAGCATGCTACGTTTGACCATTGTTTTCACTCTAGCCCTCCAGCCTGAGGGGAAACATGACCAAATGAGCATAGCCCAGCGGGAATCTTCTCACTTCCTTCCTGAGGGTACGGGATGGTGTAAAGAAAAAACCAAGGCATAAAGCAATCTATAACGGAAAAGATATTAGGTTCGGGAGCTGGGTGGGTCAAACATCTAATAAGTGTCCAACGTAGTCTAAATAACTTGCCAAGAATTTCTCTGAAGGGATTCAGTGCGTACGAATTATTATTTGGAACTAGGATGTTGATCTCTGACATTGATAGTCAGACTTCAGTGGTGAAAGAAAAAAGCTTTGATATCAAAGACCGTTTGGCCATTTTGCAGGACTTAAACAAAACAAGAAAAGACCTGAGCAACATAAAATTGAAACAACAGCCAACAACCACTGAAGAACCACCACCTGTCCCAGCAAGACCTGTCTGGATTCCAAAAGTCGGGGATCTAGTCAGGGAAAAGATCGTGGTAAAGAAGGAATTTGGGCCTTCTTACAGAAAAGCAGTTCCTGTCTTGTCTGTCAACGGGACAAGATCAGTTGTACTACCGCCACTTGCTGGTAAAAAGGAGAACCGAGTTGTATCCATCGACCTGGTAAAACCACAACATGTGGCCGATAACAAACAGTAGGCCAAATGGACTCCCAATAAGTAGCAGAACACCAAGGTTTGCTACCAGTACAGAGGTCCTAACGAAGAGGCTCATCACATTCGAAACGCCTACAGAAGAACAACAAGGACTATGCAACAATGCAATAGAACTCAGACCTCTGAAAACCCAAATAAAAACATTTAGCAGAGACACACCAATCTATAATGAAGTACCAAGTGAAAATGCAAGAAACAGAAATCCTGAACCAATTGGAACAATTGACAGAACTGCATCCGGCTACTTCATAAACTTCGATGATTCCTCTGAAGGCTTCAGTGAATCAAAGACACAGCCATCATCAAAAACCTTTAAAGATAAAGCTAAAGAACTTTTGAAACAACTGAAAGAAACATATCTGATTCTCCATGGATTGAATTTTGGGTGGGTTTTGGTGCATTTATCCTCATACTTTGGCTCATCATGATACTAACTTTGGGACGCTTCATTGAGGGAAAATATGCAAAAATGGACACAGCAAGTCAGAAAATCAACTTGATCCTCAAACCACACACATCTTCACACATCGGGAAAAGAGAACTTTCTTCAGTCAACTTCACAGCCAATCCGATACCTGGTGGGGTAGCCTGGGACAACACTGACTATGAAATTTATGGTCCGGTCGAAATCCTGAAATATCCACACCAAATTAAGATCTCATTGAGTGACTTTGCAAAACCAAGCTCATTTGCTGATGATTGGGACTTCGAAAGCATTAATAATATGATGTCTGACTTAGTAATGTCTGCTAAATTTACCAAACACGATTATTTGCAGGGTTCTACAAATTATGATAGTATGTACTGTTATAACCACTATGGTAACCATTTTTTACATAGATCTGCACAACCTAGAAATGTTTTAAATTATAATCAATGGGAACATTGTGCAACCCCTCCAAAAGGAAGCTCAAGGACCTTCTATGACAAATATTCATACTTTTCAGGTTTTAACACAAGTAATGCTGAAGCATTCTATTTTAAATTGTCAAACAAGACAGGGACAAAGACCATGATAACCAACACAAAATTGATATATTCAGACTCATTCTTTGAACAAATGAATACTTTTGGTTTTGATTATTGGGACAAAAATGTTGAATTGAAAAGTGTTTGGGGCACAAAAGAATGGCAAGTGCAGGGCATAGAATCTATGTTTAGAGCCTGCATGATCCCAGAACAAATGATATTTTTAAATGACACTGTTCAACAAACCACCTGTCTTGGCCTAGCCAAAATCAAAGACTTAAATAAACCGTCTATTCCAAAGCCAACAGTGTTCAGCAATAGCTCTACAGATGAAGAGATAGACGTAAATTATGTATTAAACCAAAACAGAACACATCCTGATTGGAAACAGTGGTTGATCTGGCCCACAGATACTAATAACTGTCAAGACAGATTCCTGAACAAAACACAGGGGTTCAAAATGACCAGGCCAGACCCTAGATATCCCCAAAGACATCACCCAGGGATAATAACCACCTACAGTGTGGGCAAATTATGCCTTCAATGGCTACAAACTTCCACACTGGCAGAAATTAAACAACACCTAACTTTACTTACTGATGGTGCTGACTTGCGTGATTTCATTATGGGACCGCGCAAACAGCGTCAAAAACGTTTCATAGCAGCCTCTGTATATGCAGCATACAATGAGGCCTGGAAGGTTACTCAAATTGAAACAGCAGAGAGAATACGGGAAATTGACCGTATTAATTTGGAAAAATCACTTTCTGTAGTGTACAATGGGTTAATGACTCTGTCCTCCAGAATTTTTTCTTTGGACAACATTGTGTCTTCAGCAATCGACATATTGTCGCAAGACTTACTGTTATTACAACACGGTCAGTCCCAATTGCGCTCTATTGTACAGCTTGGCTGGACGTTACAAAATCTGCGTTCAGGCTATGTGCCTTGGCGTTTAATCAACACAACGTCACTATTCCAAATCTTTAACCTTACTGATAGACAAATCAGTATGGCACAAAAGGGTGCTGATTATACAATCTTGAGCATTGAAAAACTCGAAAGATTACCAGTGACAATGTCAGAACGACCTGTCAGTGAATGGATAATACATGGGATAATAAATATTCCAATCTCAACCTTCAGGTTTCAATACTGCCAAAAATATATACAGGCTGGCATGTACGAGAAATTGGGAAAGGGGTACATTAAAACATCATGGAACCTGCCCTATTCACATGCATGTGTCAGTAATAAAGGACAGAAAGTGTTTCTTAGTGGCAATAATTGTGCGATGTCACTAAGTGGCACGCTTCTGTGTAACGGAATTAGTTTGCATGGAGCCTGTGAAGGGAATTCATACAACCTTTCATGTCACCAGCAAGGCGCACCTGCAACAGAAATAGAACCATTCTTTCAAAGACTCTATAATGGGAGTTACATTCTAATTGTAGACCGCAGATGTTGTAGTCTTATGCCCGGGACTCCTTATCTAGTCACTACGACTGCGAAGGTCAAGTGCTGTGGACGCTCATTGTTCCCCAGCTCCTTTCCAGACAGGGAGGCAAGGGCATGGCCCAATTTGAAAATTACTTCTATTCGAATAGATACTTTAAGCAGAATGAAAACAGTGCTTCTTCAGACGCCTACAAGGCTCACGTCATCAAAAGAAACGTATGATCTACAAGTCGCAAGGACGACTGCAGAGATACATTCATTGTTATCAACTAATTCCCCCATACATTTCGCAGAAATACTAAACGAAATCTTAAATATTTCTGATACCAATGGGGTCTCAAAGGTATTTAAGACAGTATTTTCGATGGCATTAACACCATTCAAAGCCATACTGGGTATTTTTCCAGATTTCGTCCATTCGACTTTTGGCAGACTTCCCCTGATCTTGGGACTAATTGCAGGAATCCTATTCTTGGTCCTTATTTTTCGGTATGGCAACCCATGTCACAGACAAAACTCTTGCGACAAGGGAAGAAACAATCCTAGCCATTGGATACCGGGACCGGATATCAAAAATCCTGGGACTCTCCCGGCTTAGAGACCTGAACATGACTTGGTTTCTATCATTTCGACCAATGTGGCAAAGATGTGTTTTACCTGTATTAAGGTGTCTGCTATGTGGAGAAGAATGCGTGTTAGACACCTGTCTGACGCTACAATCGGATGCGCCAATGGATGCAGAAACATTGTTGAGCCCGATCAAGGTTCATGCTTTGTGCTGCCCTCAAAGGCTACCAATCCTGATGACGGCATTCGTAGAAGCTTCACCACTACGATTGATGGGTAGTGAAGTTCAAGATGAAAGCAGCATCGATCAGGTACGACCTTCTGTCAGCAATGCAAATCAGAATGTCAATGGAAACAATCATGCGCACGAATGCATGATTACACCTATTTCCGAGTTAGTGGAACTTTCCCAGGAAGCTGTTGACAGTTTTTTTTCGAAAGCCTAAATGATATGATGTTCTCACCAGAGCAGAAATAGAGACTTTTGAACAAGCTCGCACACAGCAATTTTTCAGTAGCCCCAAAATATTTTTTCATATTTTTCGGGACACTATCTTCTGCTTAAAGTAAGAACTATTCTTAAAGAACTAAGGTTTCTAAATTTTAGATAGCTTATAGACATTAGCTGCCCGCTGGTATGTTCATAAATATTTTATTCTGTGATGGAATGGTCTCGAACTTTTTTTCTGTATTAAGAGCCATTTCATGTGTAAATTCTCATATACCAAATAGCAATAATGTATACAATTGCGTGATTACCTTAGCATTATTATACAGCTTGAGTGCATACCATACATATGATTGCAACTTTTCCGTATATTTGAAAATTTCAAAATGCATTTATGTATTTTGGGGTGGTAAGGTATACACAATACTCTATAGTATGTTGTACTATGTTTTACTATGCATAGATTAGTAAATATGACCATAGTTAGCGTGGAGTGGGTGTGATGTATTCCTATAGGTTCTGAATCGATCCCCCTATTCCTGACCCTATTCTGGTTAAACAAACCGACAAGTTAACTAACAGTCAGCCCATGAGGCAGAAAACCCCCATGATGCAGATACCGTTATCTGACGCAGTCACACTACGGCACAGGAACGTGTTATCTGATTAGGTCATAACGCTTGCGATCTAATTAGACAAGCGATATTCCTCCAGCCCCTGATAAGGCATACGGAGTTCTCATAACAAATCAAACCTATGACAACCTGGGCAAAACCCTGCAGCCATTGTTTTGATTTCACCGAGAACTTCAGCAAAAGAATGTGCTAACGAGCAAGTCGTATGACATCCTTATTGACGTATCTATGTCCATCCTTACGTCAATCTCGGCACCTTAAAGGTATAAATATTACCGATATTGCCCTATGCAAACACACGCGGTGGTGACGAGACGGAGCAGCCATACTTGCCGAAGCCCAGAGCAGAGCAGACCCCGCTGGCGCAGCCCCGCCTTCCTGACGCGCTGAGAGAAGCTGCTTTCTCCTGCCGAGAAATCCAGCACCGGCGTTTCTGGGTAGCCCTCGCAGGCAGCCTGGAATATCGAGACCAGAGACGAGAGATACCATCCCTCATTCAACCTAGATTCCAGGTACAGAACTGAATAACCCCTCACAGAGAATTCTTTAGTTATTCACTTGGCAAAAAACAAACTTAACTTAAACTGTAACTTTCTATTCCCGCCCACGTATTAGGCTTAGGTCAGGTACACGGGGTAGGCGTATTTAGAAACACCAGTTGAGTACGTTTAGTCAAATGTATATGTGTATGTAATATATTTTATTCATTTTAAAACATCTTATGGCTTAGAAACCATATCAATGTTTTTACAGTATTATTTTATACTATTGCTTTTAATGTATGCACTTTACTTAGCTATAAGTATTGCAATAATATCGATCCATTTCTCTTGTATGAGAAAAGAGACTGATCAATAAATAACACCTTTTTATTGAACACGCCCGTCTCTTCCTTTTCTCTACAATCTGATGAGACTAAGAATGCACGTACTGACTGAGTAAAATAAATTGCCTTTTGTTCACACGACTCTCGAGATATACTCTTGATTAGGGGAGAGCAAAGTTGTCATGTTCTATGGTTGTCAGAAACTAAATCCCTTCTTGTCTAATCAGGGAAGTTAAGTCCTCCCTGAACATTCGAGAAAGTTTCTAGTGAACTCTGAGCTAGCTGGCAAACCCAAAACTTTAAGTCTAGTATCGACAGTAGTAGACCTAGTTAACGTCTGGTCTAGGCCGTTACTGCTGTAGGTATTATTCCAATGCGCAGAGCCTATTGGGATGATAGGAACTACACTACACAATAAACACACCTGAAAAACCCCTTCAATCATGAAAAAGAAAAACAAATATTCCACCAATCTACTACATTTCCCAAAATGCATCAGAGAGGGAATCTGAAGTTTTAGTGAACACGTGATGTATTGTGTACTGTTTTATTGGCTAATTTGAAAGCAACCATCTAACCGTGATCAAGCTATTTGTTATAGCGAAACACGTTGGTTGTCTCCGTTACCTTATGCCAAATGAATTAAAATTTGAAGTCTGCGGGATACAAACAACCTGTGAATGCGTATTCATTTGATCTCCAACCGGAGATTCTTCTGAAAAAAAAAAAATATATATATATATATTTTCTTACACAACGAACACCTCTTCTGGTTCACAGATGAAAGGCACACACAAAGTTTTGCCAAAGCAAAGATGCTTTATTTGGTGCTTAGCCTCACACCCCCATCGACAGACGGGTTTCGCCTCGCGGCTTTTTCAATGAAAAAAAATAATATATATATATATATATATATATATATCGCCAGTCTTTCTCGTTCGTATAATCTTGAAGCAAGAAGGAAGACCCAGAGATAGTGCAAAGTCGGGTTTATTCAGAAAACGCCCGCACCACCGCCATTACGCGTTTCAGCCTCCTCTGCGGCCTTTATCACATGACACGTATATGTACATATAGATCGCCTGTAGGTATAGTTGCCTATAGGTAGTTATCGTTAGGACCTAGTTTCCATAGGAAAAGCATTTTGTTGACTTGCCTATAACTTTGAAGTTGTTTGACCAATCTTCATAAAACACTCCAAAGAAAATGTCAAGGTAGGTTCTGGATGTCATGGAAAATTTGGGGGTGATCCGTGCAGTGGGAACCGGCAATTTGGGACATGAAATAAGGGTGCGTTTGTAATATTAATTCCCATAGGAATTTTTAGCCACAGCTACAGCCTGAACTACTGAATGGACTGACACCAAATTTGGCAGAGAGGTAGATGTTGGTTAAAGGAAGTGCTTTTTGCCTATGTAGTGTAAATCCGTGACCAAGTTTTTGTGAAATTTAAGCTGAAAATTATGGTGATATCTCTGTTGGCAGCCATCTTGTAACTCGGTTCGACCAAGTCAAAGAAAAAATGAAAGGAAGAAAAGAAAATGGGGCAGGGTAGAAACACCCTGACCCCCTAGGCCTCTCAGAGGATCCCACAAGGACCTTCTAGGGACAAAAAATCATTTAAAAAAAATAATTCGGCCAGAGTCGCATTGGATCCGCAACTCCTGCCAAAAATGAAAAAAAAACAACTAAGTGCGGGCTCCGGTGCTGAGTTAATTTAGGCCCCGAGTAGGTCAGATCCCAGGGGCATTATTAAAACAATGAGGAGGGTCTGCATGGGGCTGTGCCGCCCCGGGACTGCCACCTCTCTGGGATTATGTAAAAAAAATTATATGTAGGGGGTTCCAGCCCTGGGGACCGCCACCTCCCCGGGTCATATTAACACAAATGCGGAAGCCCTGCAGCCTACCCCGCAGCCCGGGGACCTCCACCTCCCCGAGGCTATGTTAAAAAATAATGCGTGGGGGGCTTCAGCCCCCCACGCAGCCTCGGGACTGCGACTTCACCGGAGCCCTCCTGGGACCCTAGTTGGCTCTGGGGACCGCCACCCCCAGGCACGGCTCCAACAATGTCCCAAGTTGCTCACCCCTTTGACACTCCAGTTTGCTATGGCTAAGCAAACATTGCTCTGCTTCATAGAAGTGAGAGCATTGAAAATGCTCTTGCTTCCATTAAGCGGAGCAAAATTGCTTTTGGACAGAGGGAGCTGCATGTTTGCAGCTCCCTTTGTCTAAAAGCAATTCTGTCTCCTGCTGGAGGCCTAAGTGTGGCAGGGTATGCTCAGACGTGAGTCCCTTGCTCACTTGGCCACTGGATTCAAGATAGCCTGGCTGATGAGGATTATGAATCCGAAACCGGTCCCAGGATGCTTGTTTCCGGTCCATGGAAGACATGGCTTGGCAGTTCGGGCTGGACTGTTCCCATGAGGCACAGGGTCAGACTGATTTGCATATAGCCATGTCTGAAATGGGGTGGCTGAGTGGGATAAAAAATTTAAAAAATAAATGGTGATGGATTAAACCCAGATCAGTTGACTGGGGGTGAGTATTTAATTTGCTCAAACGCTCCGTCCATCATCCCCTTTTGTATCGCTTTGTTCGCCCTAAGTGTGGCAGGGTATGCTCAGACGTGAGTCCCTTGCTCACTTGGCCACTGGATTCAAGATAGCCTGGCTGATGAGGATTATGAATCCGAAACCGGTCCCAGGATGCTTGTTTCCGGTCCATGGAAGACATGGCTTGGCAGTTCGGGCTGGACTGTTCCCATGAGGCACAGGGTCAGACTGATTTGCATATAGCCATGTCTGAAATGGGGAGGCTGAGTGGGCTAAAAAATGGTGATGGATTAAACCCAGATCAGTTGACTGGGGGTGAGTATTTGATTTGCTCAAACGCTCCGTCCATCATCCCCTTTTGTATCGCTTTGTTCGCCCTAAGTGTGGCAGGGTATGCTCAGACGTGAGTCCCTTGCTCACATGGCCACTGGATTCAAGATAGCCTGGCTGATGAGGATTATGAATCCGAAACCGGTCCCAGGATGCTTGTTTCCGGTCCATGGAAGACATGGCTTGGCAGTTCGGGCTGGACTGTTCCCTTGAGGCACAGGGTCAGACTGATTTGCATATAGCCATGTCTGAAATGGGGTGGCTGAGTGGGCTAAAAAATGGTGATGGATTAAACCCAGATCAGTTGACTGGGGGTGAGTATTTGATTTGCTCAAACGCTCCGTCCATCATCCCCTTTTGTATCGCTTTGTTTGCCCTAAGTGTGGCAGGATATGCTCAGACGTGAGTCCCTTGCTCACTTGGCCACTGGATCCAAGATAGCCTGGCCGATGAGGATTATGAATCCGAAACCGGTCCCAGGATTCTTGTTTCCGGTCCATGGAAGACATGGCTTGGCAGTTCGGGCTGGACTGTTCCCATGAGGCACATGGTCAGACTGATTTGCATATAGCCATGTCTGAAATGGGGTGGCTGATTGGGCTAAAAAATGGTGATGGAGTAAACCCAGATCAGTTGACTGGGGGTGAGTATTTGATTTGCTCAAACGCTCCGTCCATCATCCCCTTTTGTATCGTTTTGTTCGCTCTAAGTGTGGCAGGGTATGCTCAGACGTGAGTCCCTTGCTCACTTGGCCACTGGATTCAAGATAGCCTGGCTGATGAGGATTATGAATCCGAAACCGGTCCCAGGATGCTTGTTTCCGGTCCATGGAAGACATGGCTTGGCAGTTCGGGCTGGACTGTTCCCATGAGGCACAGAGTCAGACTGATTTGCATATAGCCATGTCTGAAATGGGGTGGCTGAGTGGGCTAAAAAATGGTGATGGATTAAACCCAGATCAGTTGACTGGGGGTGAGTATTTGATTTGCTCAAACGCTCCGTCCATCATCCCCTTTTGTATCGCTTTGTTCGCCCTAAGTGTGGCAGGGTATGCTCAGATGTGAGTCCCTTGCTCACTTGGCCACTGGATTCAAGATTGCCTGGCTGATGAGGATTATGAATCCGAAACCGGTCCCAGGATGCTTGCTTCCGGTCCATGGAAGACATGGCTTGGCAGTTCGGGCTGGACTGTTCCCATGAGGCACAGGGTCAGACTGATTTGCATATAGCCATGTCTGAAATGGGGTGGCTGAGTGGGCTAAAAAATGGTGATGGATTAAACCCAGATCAGTTGACTGGGGGTGAGTATTTGATTTGCTCAAACGCTCCGTCCATCATCCCCTTTTGTATCGCTTTGGAGGCGGAAAGCTGGCAGGGACAGCGGGGACTGCAGGTACCTTGAGGCCCCCCCGCAGTTCCCAACTAGAAGCGATGCCACGCAGGCCCCCTTCCCATTTTATTTTATAAAAGGTGAAGGACCTGCCCCAGGGGAGGGGGTCCATGGGCCGAAATAGGCCCTGGTGATGGGGGCTGCAAAGCCTCCCTTCCTGTTAAAAAAAAATATCATAAATAAAGACCAGGCCCTGGGGGATGGGGTCCCCGGGCCAAAATAGGTCTGGGGAGGGGAGACATGCAGCCCCCCTCTACTTTTTTATAAATATATAAATAGGGCAAGGTCCGGGGGATGGGGTCCCTGGGGCCAAAATTGGCCCAGGGAAGGAGGGACACACTGCACCCCTTCCTTTAGTTAAAAAAGGAAATGAAAGGAAAAGGCTGGGCCCCAGGGTCATAATAGGCCCAGGGAGGGAGGCCGCGTGGCCCCTTCCCCATTAAATTAAAAAATATTGAGTGCTGAGGGTCTTTGGGGGCCAACAAGCCCTCTTGTTACCTTTAGTAAGTCCCAGACAGCGAGATTGCAGAGAGGACTTGAAGGCCAAGCCCCCTTCATGAAAAATAGGAACAAAACCAGGATTTTTACTTGATTTCTTGCATAAAATTGTACTCATATTGATGCCTCTTTGAAGTCTGAAGAATACAATCCTCTAATCAGCTTAATTGCTAAACATTACTTTTCATTAATTATGTACAAATGAACATAACTCCTTCTAGGAAACGTGATACCAGCCACAAGCCCTTCAAAAACCATACCTAATTATTCATGCTGGGACTGAAAACACACCTGCATATTAACCAAGTGCAGAATCACTGAACCAATTTCATGTCATTCTTCATTAGGCGTCCATCCTTTTTTCCACATCTTTGCAGATACAAATTTTTTAAAAAGCGTATGATCATTATTAGAATTTTTTGTAACTGAATAATTATTGAAACAGACCGCCAGCAAACGACTTCGAGTGAAAGAAAGAGGAAACTCATATCTGATAAATTCTTCCCTTTGGGGTGGAGAGCTTTTGCACTATAAACGGTCTGTCACTGTCCCAGTCGATTTATTCTTTCACAAACATGCTCTACTACCTGCTCTGGGGGAGGGTTGTCTCTCACACCACTCTTAATCATTAAAGCTGATTAATTATCCCTTGTTTGCAATTCCTATTGTAATTTGACAAAAGCCAAGCTACTAGATGTAATTTGAGCGCTCCAGAGCACAGCTTTGTTAGCTATCATTGGTATTATTAATTGCTTTATTAATATAAACAGGTTGTTCACATACCGCTTCACGTAGTCAGTATTAATTGGTAACTGTTGATTTTAAAGGAAAGCACAGGTGGTAAGCAAGGCACTTGATTAGCAGGACGCGCGAGGCACTGCCATGCTGTGCTCACCCTGGAGGACAGACATAGATAAAAGACTTTTTTTTCTTAAAGCAAACATTGCACACATTTTCCAATACACAATGAAGTCAACGTGCGTGGGATGTTGACACTTACGCTGAAGACTGTATGATTGGATTTTCCTAGGCTGGGGAC
Organism: Lissotriton helveticus; assembly: GCF_964261635.1. Taxonomy (NCBI): domain Eukaryota; kingdom Metazoa; phylum Chordata; class Amphibia; order Caudata; family Salamandridae; genus Lissotriton; species Lissotriton helveticus. The sequence goes on along the minus strand of NC_136065.1, from coordinate 1,007,834,646 downwards.
TGGAGATGAAGTCTTAAAGCAGGAAGAAATTGCTGTGCCTGCAGGTCGCATAGTATGAAGAGGCTTGGGAAAGTAAGTGTTTTCTCTTTAATAGGCACACTCCCCACGAAGGCAACGATGCATGAGACATAGGCGCACACTTTCAGTTAGAGATGGACCAAGTCTAAATAGAAGTTGAAAAAGTTTCACTATGGCTGCTGCTCCGAAGGATTTGCAGTTACAATCTGAAGCAGTTAAGCAGGCCATGGAGAACTTTTGAAGTGCAAATGGCTGATTCTATAGGATTGCAGATCAAAATGTGGACTGGATTTAAGAAATTAGAGAATTACCTTATGTGGTTTTGAATTATGATGGTGCACGTACTGTCCAGCCTGAGTAAAGTAAGGTAGTTTGTAGCAGATCTATCACCAGGGTACTGGACATGTGTGAGAAACTGTAAAATGAGGATGTTATTGTTGTAAAAATGTCTATGTGGGAGGAGAACAAGATGAGGATGCATGATGGAAACATTAAAAGACTTAGGGCCTCATTACAGTGTCATGCGAAATCTTTCTGCCCGACTCGGAATTGGGACCGACCAACTCGCGGTCGGCAGTTCCGCCCGCCACATTATGATGCGACCGAACACTGTTCGGTCAGATTCCCATTGTTTCCTATGGGAGCTTGTGTTCTGCCTTACAACCAGCTGTAACACAGGCTCCTATGAGGAAATGGGGTGTGTGTGTGTAAAACCCTGCAGCCTGTCACAGGAACCCCATGGTGCCTGCCACACAGTGCATGGTTTTACAGGGGGTCCGTTAGGTACCCCCTTTGGCCCTCAACTGGAGGCTGCAGGATGTAGGGTGCCCTGATACGCCCCCCAAAGTCACTTTCTGGCAGCCTTTTCGTGTCGGACAGGCCGACACGGAAAGGTTGTTGAAAATCAACATTGTAATCCCGAGGTCGGAAATGCTGTCCGTAGGGGTGTACAATGTGGTTCTGACAGACACAAATATGCAGAGTGCTGGTTGGATTCGATTCAGAATGACAGCTCGGTTTACCTTCCGACCGTGGACATCATAATTAGTCAGGCGGATTGTAAACCAAACAAGTTGGTCGGAAGGGCTCCAATACGGTTGAGGAAAACTCGACTTTTGGGTGGAGGCTTTCTGACTGACATCGTAATCGGCCCCTTAATCTATTTACATACCATGTGAGCACTAATAATACAAAAAAACATAGACAACTTTGCTTCCAATTAGAGAGAGCATGTCGTGAAAAAGGTCTTGATGAACAGCTAAAATTCAAGGATGCAAGATAGCATCTAGTGAGCTTTAGGACATATCCATTTGAAAGAAAATTAAAGACCCTATCTGTCCAAAAGACAGACAAAATGTGCAGTGTCTTTTAAATATCATTTGGAATATTCCTGTATTAAGCCGTTCACAAGCAAATAACTCGTGTAGGTGGAAAAGGAGGTCAAGACCTAAAAATAAAGTAATTTTTACATCAAAACGGACCACATCCATAGCTAAAAAATATGTGAAAAACTGGGAAACTATGGATATGAAGAGTGTTGAATAGGTTTTGTTTGTTTGTTTTTAGTATGATAAATATGATAGACAGGGTGATGAATGTACAAATTATGTCCCACCAGCGAGTACGTTTAGGACTAGAGGAAAGCCAAACAATTAATTCCAGAAAAAGCTTGCATAAGCATTATATATATATACATACAGCCATGCCACCAAAATCGAGGTATAAACTTATCTCGGAATTATTGTTAATTTCAAGAATTAAGGAGGAAAACTAACTCTCTTAGGGCGACTTACCAGGGACAGGGAAAAAAGTTCCCTCCGATTGCGAATTGGATATGACACCTTCCATCTCCAAAGATACAGAGCCACATAAACCAGTCTTAAGCACAATACCTTTCCCATAGTTTTCATAATCCACAACACAAAAATGTTTTTTTTAAGAGCCGTCTTTCTAAGTCTCCATAGGTCGAAACAGCATACGTAAAAGCGTGTGTCACATCGCTGCTGCAGAAACTTACATAAAAGAAAGTAATAGCAGGTAAAAGCCTACACTTCCAGAGGAACAAGATCGCATGCAGCAATCAAAGGTACAATGTGCTTCCCAAATGTCTGAAAAAACGAAACCCAAAATTGGTTAATAACAGTTGAAACTCTTGCAAACACCATATCTCTCAATTTCTGAACATGCGTACAGCTTCCCGTTATTTTACCAAGCACTTGAGTTCAATATTCCCTTCAATGATTGGCAACCACAAGGAATCCAATTGATCTTGTCTGCTATCTTTATAGCGGCATGCTACAAGCCATTTTATGGTCCGGCTCCCAAAACTCTAGACTGTATAACACTCAATGTGGCATTCCAATGGGAGCCATCTTATGTCTAGCATGTAATATCTATATTCTTCCAAATATTCACCTGTTTGTGATAAATTGCTAACTTTACATTACACTAGCTGAGTTCAGAATGGTATTACCTGAGGGCAGAATCTGACACCTGCGGTACTAAGTAATTCAACTGAACACAAAAATACCAATGTAAGTGCCATAAGAAGCGCTGTTTTGCAGTAAAGAAACTTTAGATGTGTTCTATAGTTTGGCTCAAATGAAGGCAACATGAGCTGGCTCAGGACAGTATTACACTCCCAGGGTACTGGTAGGCACAGTACAGGGGGAAATGCTTTGTAAAGTCTATTCATAGGTTTTACCACCCTTGAAAGTGCTGAAGCAGGGCAGAGGTTCTGTTAAGGAATACTTGGCTGTAACCGCTAAACCAATTTGTCTTGTAAAAATCACTTTACCATAATTTTATGGACTTGACTGAAATAAAAAAAATTACAAATATTGTTTAGTTATGCACAGATAGGAACTAACCCTTTACAGTTAACAAAGATACGTGCTGTATTCGGAAGTCATAAGAAAACAGAGCCTGTGGACTCTTGAGAATAAAATTATTGATAAGTCAAGCTGCAAGTCAAAGTAGCTAAACAAAGAGGTAGGGATTTGCCTGCCCCAACTTACCCAATTCCAACAAAGCTTGAAAACTATTCAGCAAAGTAAAGTAACAGAAATGGAGAGCGGAGTCTCTTAGATCTTCAATAATTCTAATGGGTATATGTAAGAAATGGAACCCCCCGGCCGGCCAGGGCTTGCGCCACAGCCAGTCAGAGACCGCCACTCCTATATAAAGTCGACCCCTGCTCGCCCTCTAGGTAACGCGGCGCGGGCAGTCAGGCCTATCTCGGAGGACATGTGTGAAGCATTTGCGCACGCACCCACCAACAGCAACATCCCAGGCCTCCCACAAAAGGAACTCCACACGAAGTATATATGAAAATAGTCTTTGTATTAGACAGGACACATAGGAACATACACTTTACAAGGGGTTCAAGGCACGGCAGGGGTTACCAGGGAAAAGGTACAGGGCAGGGCCAAGGGACCACTGCCAGTGGTACGCATCTGATGGAACTGGCATTAGAACACATATCTCCTGGGAGCTTCCTAGAACTAGCAGTAGACTCACTCTGACCAGGGATCACATACATGAGACATTGGGTACTCAGGCTGGAAGGGACAAGGTACATAACACAACAGAGGCCCCCATCAGCAGGGCTACACATAGTCAATCAGCAGGGCAACACATAGTAATCCTCAGCATCACATGCATATTAGTCCGTAGCACCCCCTAGGCCAGATGTCCATCCTGGGGCAGGGGCGCCTTAGAGTCTCGGTGTCCAAAGGGGCCTGAAAGGGCCCGGGCAAACCTAAACGTGGCAGCGGCCCACGAAGTGCTGGGCCGCTGAGGGACTTGGCGGAGCCTTGCCGGCTCAGGGGGACAGGAGGGCGATGGTGGAGCCTCTCGGGGCTCAGAGAAACAGGGGAGCACGTGGTGGAGCCTCTCGGGGCTCAGGGAAACAGGGGGGCACGTGGTGGAGCCTCGCGGGGCTCAGGGAGACAACTGTGGGCAGGCGGGGCCCCCCTCGGGGGACCCGACATCAATGGCGGCCCCTCGGGCCATGAGGGAGCCTCTCGGGGCCCAGGCAGGGTCAGGGGCACGTGGTGGAGCCTCCTCGGGCTCAGGGGCTATCTGGGTGGAGCCTCGCGGGCTCGGGGGACCAAACAGGTAGAGGGAGCCTCTCGGGGCTCAGGGGGGGCAAGGTATGGCCAGGCGGGGTCCCCCCTCGGGGGACCCGGCGTTACTGGGGGCCCCGGGGGCCTCTGAGCACACTCGGGCTCGCGCTGGAGGGGAGGGGCGGCCACCGGCAATGTGGCCCGATGCCCCGCCTCCCCTCCGGCATTACTCACCGGTCGCCGGGCGCGCCGGTCTCTCTCCGCTCTCCGGGGCTCCCTCTCGCTCCTGGGGGCCCCGGGGGGAAGTCGCGGCGGTCCTGGGGTCAAGCAGGGGCGCGGAGTAGGCTCCCGCTGCCCCCTGCATTACTCGGCTCTTCGTTCCTCGCCTCCACAGCTTCCCGGGCCGGCGTCCAATCACAGCGCGGCCCGGGGAGACGTCAGGAGCCAAGCCCGGGCCGCCACCCAATCACAGCGCGGCCCGGGGGAGGGCTTCACGGAGGGGTCCCGGGCCGGCGGCGGTGACTTGGGGGGAATTGACGAGGGTCAGGCCCCCTCGGGAATGGGGCAGTAGCGAGGTAGGCACTCGCTGGGGGTGTAGAACCCCGCAGAACAGGGCAAAGGCCGGGTAGCACCGGCGGGTGGAAGGAAGCGCTCCCAGCGCTAGAAACACGGGCAAAGCGCTCCAAAGCGCTAGGAGACAGAGTGAAGCGCTCCAAGCGCTAGGGGTCGGAGGAAAGCGCTCCCAAGCGCTAGATGAGGGATAGCAAAGTCCATGGGAGAGTCCAGGACCTCAGGAGGAGTACAGCAGCTCCTAGGAGGGGCAGAGGCCCAACAGCAGTTCAGGAGCAGGGCAGGGCCCAGGGAGGCCAGCCAACCCTGAGCCCACGCAGCAGCAGCCCCTGGCAGGGTTCCAGTCAGGAGAAGCAGGAAGAGAGAAGAGAGAGAGAAAAGGGCCCACCCTCCTTTTATACAGGAGCTCCCTTTGTCTCCAAAAGGGGCAGGCAGGGAGAGAACCAGCTGGAACTGGTTATAAGGAATTTCTTGGTGCTGGCCAGGCCAGGGACACTGGACGCACCCCCGGGGGGTGGGGCCAGCCTGGTGGGGGAAGGCCCAGCCGGCTTCAGCCAATCACGCGCCAGCACACCTACTGCACACACACACCAAGGTCTAGAAGGGGCCCTTCCCTTCTAGCCACACGCATGCCACATATGTCATCTTGTAGCATTCAACCTCACGAGCGCACACATACCAAACACGGCCCGGCCCGCCCCACGCATCGGGAACTGCCAGAGCCACATACATCCCCCATGCATTCCTATGGGCGGCAGGTCTCTCTCACCACGCACACACTCAGGAGGGGACTCACCATCCCCCGGTCACATATACTAAGCACAACTTCAGGGATGGACCTGCCAGACGGGCCAAGTCCAACACATGCCCCCCCCAGCCCAAACGCAGGGGAGACCAATCACTACCGGGATGGACTTCCCTGCTGCAGGGCGGTAGGACGTGGACGCGGCCCGCAGTGCCGGACCAATAAACATATCCATATTAAAAATAATAAAAGTTAAAACAAAAACAAACAAAAAAAATAAAAAATGAAGACATAGGTCCAACCAGGCTACCCACCTGGTACTCCTTAGTTGCCCATGACTAGGACCAGGCCCTAAGCCATCCAGATACCACTGGTCCCTGCTAATCCGAAGTGGGGGGGGCGGTACCCCTGGCCCCCAACAGCCATTCTCCACTCCCTTTCTCAGTGTAGCCACGACTACCACGGTTCCTTCCACCTAGGGTCCGCACCCTCAGGTTTACCAGAGGTCACGGGCAAGAATGCCCCACCCTACCTCTACTTCTGAGGTTCCGCGTTCTCCCAGGAGAAACACCCTCAGAACACACCTTCCTACCAGTCTTGGAACTTCCTCCCTCCACTGGTCTTCCACCTGGGAACTAAGCGTTCAGCTCTCCCCAAGGCAAGCCGCGGCCGAGCCAGCAGGTCTTCCTTGTCCGGGATACAACTTAACATGAATTCCGCCAGGGCGACACCTGACACCTAAAACACCACAAGATGAGCCGCGGCAGCGCCAGCAGGTCTCAGTACAACACAACACAAGATGAGCCGCGGCAGCGCCAGCAGGTCTCAGTACAATGAACACAACAAGATGAGCCGCGGCAGCGCCAGCAGGTCTCAGTACAACGCAACCTAAATTCAGCCAGGGCGACACCTGACACCTAGAACACAACACGATGAGCCGCGGCAGCGCCAGCAGGTCTCAGTACAACGAACACAGCAAGATGAGCCGCGGCAGCGCCAGCAGGTCTCAGTACAACGCAACCTAAATTCAGCCAGGGCGACACCTGACACCTAGAACACAACAAGATGAGCCGCGGCAGCGCCAGCAGGTCTCAGTACAACGCAACCTAAATTCAGCCAGGGAGACACCTGACACCTAGAACACAACACGATGAGCCGCGGCAGCGCCAGCAGGTCTCAGTACAACGAACACAACAAGATGAGCCGCGGCAGCGCCAGCAGGTCTCAGTACAACGCAACCTAAATTCAGCCAGGGCGACACCTGACACCTAGAACACAACAAGATGAGCCGCGGCAGCGCCAGCAGGTCTCAGTGCAACGAACACAACAAGATGAGCCGCGGCAGCGCCAGCAGGTCTCAGTACAACGCAACCTAAATTCAGCCAGGGCGACACCTGACGCCTAAAACACAACCAGCGGGGTAAGGGGACTTGATGCATCCAACACATTCAGCGGGGTAAGGAAGGACATTATTATCGTTGATTCAGCAAGCTCCCCCTCCCAGGGAACTTACACCCCATTACTCAGCACACCTCAACATTCATCCACACATCGTCCCTTAGACTGGTAAGACAGTTTTCTACCGCCCAGATTCCTCAACCTGACCCTGGTGGCACAGGTACCATTACTCTAGGGGAGGGACAAGGATCATACACATTTGAACACAGCTACGCAGACACCACTGGATCCCACCCTTCTGGGGAATCCAGAAAACCATATTGTACTAGGGAGAGGATTTACCCTCCCAAGCTAGGGGCAACTAACTAACAGGGTACACAGACACTGTTTCTACAGAACAGACATTTCCATTGATCATTAAACATTTCCATAGGGTAGACATTTTTAGCAACCTGACCTGACCCCATGTGGGGCATGTATCATTACTCCAGGGAAGGAACAGGGACCATACACATTGAACACAATTACGCTGCCACCACTGGATCCCACCCTTCTGGTGAATCCAGAAAACACATCGCACTAGGGGGTTGATCTACCCTCCCGGGCTAGGGTCACCTAACCAGAACACATTTTTCACAGAACGGACATTTAAGTAACCTCCTAAAAACAATAATCTCCTTTCTTTGCGACCAGTTACAATACAGAGTTTTTGTAGGGAGGCCAGTTATCGTTGTGGTACTTGCGCAAACACCAGTCCGGATCCCACCGCTAGCCGCCAGTGTAAGAAATGGAACCCCCCGGCCGGCCAGGGCTTGCGCCACAGCCAGTCAGAGACCGCCACTCCTATATAAAGTCGACCCCTGCTCGCCCTCTAGGTAACGCGGCGCGGGCAGTCAGGCCTATCTCGGAGGACATGTGTGAAGCATTTGCGCACGCACCCACCAACAGCAACATCCCAGGCCTCCCACAAAAGGAACTCCACACGAAGTATATATGAAAATAGTCTTTGTATTAGACAGGACACATAGGAACATACACTTTACAAGGGGTTCAAGGCACGGCAGGGGTTACCAGGGAAAAGGTACAGGGCAGGGCCAAGGGACCACTGCCAGTGGTACGCATCTGATGGAACTGGCATTAGAACACATATCTCCTGGGAGCTTCCTAGAACTAGCAGTAGACTCACTCTGACCAGGGATCACATACATGAGACATTGGGTACTCAGGCTGGAAGGGACAAGGTACATAACACAACAGAGGCCCCCATCAGCAGGGCTACACATAGTCAATCAGCAGGGCAACACATAGTAATCCTCAGCATCACATGCATATTAGTCCGTAGCACCCCCTAGGCCAGATGTCCATCCTGGGGCAGGGGCGCCTTAGAGTCTCGGTGTCCAAAGGGGCCTGAAAGGGCCCGGGCAAACCTAAACGTGGCAGCGGCCCACGAAGTGCTGGGCCGCTGAGGGACTTGGCGGAGCCTTGCCGGCTCAGGGGGACAGGAGGGCGATGGTGGAGCCTCTCGGGGCTCAGAGAAACAGGGGAGCACGTGGTGGAGCCTCTCGGGGCTCAGGGAAACAGGGGGGCACGTGGTGGAGCCTCGCGGGGCTCAGGGAGACAACTGTGGGCAGGCGGGGCCCCCCTCGGGGGACCCGACATCAATGGCGGCCCCTCGGGCCATGAGGGAGCCTCTCGGGGCCCAGGCAGGGTCAGGGGCACGTGGTGGAGCCTCCTCGGGCTCAGGGGCTATCTGGGTGGAGCCTCGCGGGCTCGGGGGACCAAACAGGTAGAGGGAGCCTCTCGGGGCTCAGGGGGGGCAAGGTATGGCCAGGCGGGGTCCCCCCTCGGGGGACCCGGCGTTACTGGGGGCCCCGGGGGCCTCTGAGCACACTCGGGCTCGCGCTGGAGGGGAGGGGCGGCCACCGGCAATGTGGCCCGATGCCCCGCCTCCCCTCCGGCATTACTCACCGGTCGCCGGGCGCGCCGGTCTCTCTCCGCTCTCCGGGGCTCCCTCTCGCTCCTGGGGGCCCCGGGGGGAAGTCGCGGCGGTCCTGGGGTCAAGCAGGGGCGCGGAGTAGGCTCCCGCTGCCCCCTGCATTACTCGGCTCTTCGTTCCTCGCCTCCACAGCTTCCCGGGCCGGCGTCCAATCACAGCGCGGCCCGGGGAGACGTCAGGAGCCAAGCCCGGGCCGCCACCCAATCACAGCGCGGCCCGGGGGAGGGCTTCACGGAGGGGTCCCGAGCCGGCGGCGGTGACTTGGGGGGAATTGACGAGGGTCAGGCCCCCTCGGGAATGGGGCAGTAGCGAGGTAGGCACTCGCTGGGGGTGTAGAACCCCGCAGAACAGGGCAAAGGCCGGGTAGCACCGGCGGGTGGAAGGAAGCGCTCCCAGCGCTAGAAACACGGGCAAAGCGCTCCAAAGCGCTAGGAGACAGAGTGAAGCGCTCCAAGCGCTAGGGGTCGGAGGAAAGCGCTCCCAAGCGCTAGATGAGGGATAGCAAAGTCCATGGGAGAGTCCAGGACCTCAGGAGGAGTACAGCAGCTCCTAGGAGGGGCAGAGGCCCAACAGCAGTTCAGGAGCAGGGCAGGGCCCAGGGAGGCCAGCCAACCCTGAGCCCACGCAGCAGCAGCCCCTGGCAGGGTTCCAGTCAGGAGAAGCAGGAAGAGAGAAGAGAGAGAGAAAAGGGCCCACCCTCCTTTTATACAGGAGCTCCCTTTGTCTCCAAAAGGGGCAGGCAGGGAGAGAACCAGCTGGAACTGGTTATAAGGAATTTCTTGGTGCTGGCCAGGCCAGGGACACTGGACGCACCCCCGGGGGGTGGGGCCAGCCTGGTGGGGGAAGGCCCAGCCGGCTTCAGCCAATCACGCGCCAGCACACCTACTGCACACACACACCAAGGTCTAGAAGGGGCCCTTCCCTTCTAGCCACACGCATGCCACATATGTCATCTTGTAGCATTCAACCTCACGAGCGCACACATACCAAACACGGCCCGGCCCGCCCCACGCATCGGGAACTGCCAGAGCCACATACATCCCCCATGCATTCCTATGGGCGGCAGGTCTCTCTCACCACGCACACACTCAGGAGGGGACTCACCATCCCCCGGTCACATATACTAAGCACAACTTCAGGGATGGACCTGCCAGACGGGCCAAGTCCAACAGTATACCTACAAAGCCACTATCAAGTACACCAAAATCTTTACTGCACTACAGCGAGCCGAAGTACTCAAGCTTGAATACTTTATTAACATGAGCCAATCCTGTTTCTAGTTTGGCACTTTAAAATGTATATATCCACTTCTGACCGTAGCTCCTTCTTAGAAAGTTTTCAGGCTGATCTGTGAAGCGGGGTCCAAGAAAAATGGGGGGTCCCAAGTCATGTTTTTCCCATAGCAAAATTAAACAGCAATACACAAAAACTGCTGAATGGAATTACACCAAATTTGGAAGCGAACTTCACTTTGTTCATGGAGTTTGTAGAGTTTTCTGCAGTCCGCAGTGCGGAAAACTTCGCTTTGCGATGTGCATCGGAGTTTTTTTCCCAGCTCGCGATTGCGAAGTTCGCGAGCGCGAGCTGACGTTTGGTTAGAATTTCTATCTGAGCGGCAGGAATACCAGCATAAACTGCAGTTCGCACTTCACTCCGCCACTCATGGAACTTAACAGAGTATTTTTGTAACTTCGCGGAGTTCAGCATAGCAAAACTCCGCGAACTAAGCCCAGGCCTAGTCATAGCCTGGTGGGCAACGCATATGTTTATTTTGGGGAGAGGCTCATGGCCCCCCTCCCGGAACCTCTACGTGGTTGTGGGCACCTCATCCCCTGGGGGATGATGTAATGTTAAGAGGGGCAAGCAGCCCCCCTCCCGTGCTTCACTGAGGCCTCTGAGACCTCATCCCATGGGACTGAAAATGAAATAAAGGGGAGGAGGCATGCATACTCCCTCCCTGAGCTACTCTAGAGCACCGGCATTCCAACATCGGCGTTGATTTTTCAAGAAGCAGTGGCACAGCCCTCATCTCTGAGCCTGTTCAGACTCCGGTGTATTCCATGGAGTAATGCTATCCTCTAATGGTGCCCTGCTTCTCATGTAGATGTTCCCTCTGATTTCTGGATTAGTGTATTTTTTCCCCTAAACTGGCTAGCTTAAGGGTTTTCCCATGGATGTAAACACCCCCCCTTTTTTCATATATCTCCTTTTCCCTCTTTGACCCCCCTTTTTAAATACCTTTAGACGGGGTTAGGGACTTTTTCTGGGTTTATTCAGCACCATGAATACGCGATGCATTTTGGAATTGACACGTTACTGAGCCTGATCTTATCTCTTGTAACTTATTTCTTGTTTGGAATTCACTGTCTGGGATTGGTTCTTCTAGACGTGGTCATATTCGCCACACCCTATTTCTTTTGGCATATATACGCCTAATAGACTACTATATAGCACTAATATGCTTTTGGCTCCGCCCACTTCTCGGGGGTCCCCACCCCGATGGGCGTCGCATCTTCTATTTTGTGACCCGTAGCAATAAATATACCGATAGGAACGCTTTATTCCTGTGTTTCTAAATACTTTCTCTGGGGCTGACTCTCTTGACCATTTTAAGATGGCGCCCGAGTCTGAGTTTCTGTTGTACCCTCTCCATCTTTAGTCTCCCGCGCTGTGAGACCAGGTGCGCGGTGTTAAGCCTGTAGAGTGGCAGTATATTAGAGCCCTCTCTGCGGCTTAGGACGGCTCCATCTATTTGCCGTCGAGTGTTTGGACGAGAACCCCAGACGTTACGCTGAACTTCGCACAGGTACGAGCATAGTCCCGCTTCTGTGATTTAATACCCTGGCCCCCGCTAATAACCTCCCCCTCTCGCCGGGGTTTGGACCAGTTTTATGTACGGCGAAGTGCCTGGGCTAGCAGGCGATTATGAGGGAGCCCATACTTAGCAATGGGCTATCGGTCTATTTGTGGAGTCCTAGCAGGCTGATCTCACTTTTGATCATGCCATTTACTTTTCTCCACAGCAATGCCGGAACTAGAGTGATTCTTCCTTATCTGCCCTGCACATTACCGTTACAACGCAAGGAGTCACTCATTTATAGGTATGACCTGATCTATACTGTCGTCCCTATGCTATTGACGGCCCGCTGTTTACAGTACCCGGAATTGCAATCTTACACTAGGTTGTTTCTTGTTCCCCTTCTCCAGATTTCGCTATTAGAAAACCTGTCTGTGGTGGTGCACCCTGGAGCGGCTTTTTGGGAATTTTTCCACGCCTTTATCCTTATGAGCCTTGGGCCTGCCCTGGTAAGTTAATGCCCGCCGGTGTGCCCTTACCGGTGATTTGTACCTGCATTTATTGTTTCGTACATTTTAGCGGCCCAGTTCCTCTATCCACGCTCTAGGTACCAGGATTTAGGCTGTGGCATTGGAGCATTAGGATTCCATACCTTAAATTGTGACCGAGAATAACAGCTGTATTCCTTACTGTGCTAGCTAATTCAGTTGATCGTCGGACTTGATCCGTTTGTATCTTCATTTCCTCTTGCAGACGTCCCTACGCAGTGGTGTCTGTGGACCAACGTTACATTCTGCCGAGAAACGTTCTTGCGTTTCTCTCACAACTGTCTCGGAACATTGCTGAGACTAATGGTATGTCGGGTCTGTCCATCTAGACCCTGTGTGGATATAGAGTCCAATTCTGTTTTTTAATATGCTACTTGGGGATGTGGTTTCTTGACTTCTTGGCTGAGTACACTATCTTGGGATTTATTTGGTTATTCTTTTGTTTTTTCTGGTCTTGTATCTCACTTAAGGCACCTAAATTCTGTCTTTTGTGCACTTTTGGTCACTTTATCTTTGGATTATTCGGTACTCTACCTCGGTGAAGGCTCCCACAGCTTAAGCATTAATTGCATAATTGTACTATGGATGTGTAATTATTGTTTCATTGTCCTGTACAGAGAAATGTGTCAGCAATTCATTTCTGACTCCAGTTATAGCCCCCGTGCTATTATTTAGTTGGATTGGAACCATCTTATTATAGACGCACGAAAAATATTATGAATCATGAAAATTTTCATTCAAATGCACCCTGACGGAGGAACTTAGGACATGATTCCTTTTCCAAAACGCGCGTCGGCGCTCCACTTCTGTTGTGTTGTATATATTGTATATATGGTATATGTTTTTATGAAGTCTCCCTATTGTTGTTTCCTGTGATTCGATTCATATGTAGAGAGTCTGTGAGATTGGTAAGACTGTGGGTTTGGATGATATGTGTGGTTGTTTTCATTTGGTTGTTTTGTGCGTGAAATTCTCTTTTGTTGGGGGTTGTGTTTATAATATAAATAGATGTATATAGAATGTATATACAAAATTGGTATCACAATGATACAATGTGAATGTGATGTTCTTACTTATCAGAAAAATCTTTAAATAAAAAAGAAATTATGTTTGTTCAATAACTTCTGTTCTGGGACAATGTTATTATTTGAATTGATGTAGGATTTATTACCTAGATAGAATTGAATACTAGTGAGAGGTTTTGTTCTTGTTATTGCCCTTCTCCCTCCCTCTCCGAGTATTAGTCTTCAGGGACCCTCTGTTGTATTTTGTCAGACTCCGGTGTACCCAGCCCCCAGGGCCCAATACTTAATAGTGTCCAAGCAAATGGGAGCAAAGGAAAGGTGCTGGCTCTTACTAGTGCCCAGGATGGTGATGGCCAAGGAGCTGGCTGGGGCCATTCACTTATTATTTACTGTTCCAGCAAGGAGTGCCCTATAATGCCCTAGAGTTTTTTAAAAATAAATATTTTCTTGCTGGTGTCGCACCTAAAAGAGGCAGAGTCACCACCAAACTTTTGTTTAATGTTGTGGGGCTGCTGGAAATGCAACAACCCCCAAGTAACATTAAAAAAACAGCAAGTCTCCTGGGTCATTAGATCCATGATTCCATGGGAACTTGTGATATTTTTCAAAATCACTTCTAGACGGAGAACTATGCTCTTCAGCTAGCATGCAATGCCTTCTTGTGTTGTTTGTTGATTTTTTAATTGCATTTTGTGGGCTGGAAAATGTTAAAGATTCATAGAAATATTGCTTTTTTTTGCATTAAAAAATAAACATGTTTTTCTTTTTGCATTTTGCAGCCCTGCCCCTTTTTGCAGGGTTATATCCAAACGTTTTGCTTTCTTCCCTTTATTTTTTCTCACCTCTTTTTGTTGGCTTTAGGATTCTGGGCACTTTACCACTGCTAATCAGTGCTAAAGTGCCTATGCTCTCTACTAAATTTTATTGGTGATTGGTTTATTCATGATTTGCATATTTGATTTACTAATTAGCCCTACGTAAAGTGCACTGTGTGTGCCAAGGGCCTGTAAATCAAATGCTATTAGTGGGCCTGCAGCATTGGTTGTGCCACCCACATGAGTAGCCCTGCAATCGTGTCTCAGACCTGCTACTGCAGTATCTGTAAGAGTAGTTTTAAACTGCCATATCAACCTGCAAGGGCACCCACTTGCCAGGCCAAAACCTTCCCTTTTTCACATGTAAGGCAACTTAAAGTAGGACCATAGTAGCCCATGAGCAGGGTGCGGTATATGTGTAAGGAAAAACATGTACTGGTGTGCTGTACATGTCCTGATAGTGAAATACTGCTAATTTAATTTTTCACTATTGCACTGTCTATCTCTCCTGAAGGTTATCATTGGAACTGTCTTGTAACATCTTACAAGTGAAACTTTAAATTTGGAAGAGATCAAGATTTGTAGTTTGAATTTCCTAATTTAAAAATACATCAGTCTGTGAATGTGTTTTTTACATTTTGTGTTTGAAAATGCCACGTTTAGAAAGTGGCTGTTTTCTTGTTTTACCACCCTGTACCTCTGCCTGCCCGTGGAATCCACGTCTGGTTTAGATTGAGGGTTGTGCTGTTTGTGCATTAACTCTAGACAGTCACACAAAGGAAGCTGAGGTGGTCCCTGCATATCCTGATGGCCCATCACCAGGCTGATAGGTCTTACTGGCTGAACTAGAGTGGGGGGAGGATTTGTCACTGGCAGCAGAATAGGGTTGTGTCAGACCTCTCACAGTGCTGTCTCCACCCCCTGTAGTATGTTTGGAGCTATGGCAGGGTAAGGAAGAATCTTGTGGACAACAAAGACTTTCCTTGAAGTATGCCTACTTCAAAAGCCAAAATAGGTATGAGTAGTGGACCAGTAACCCCACATTTTTAGAACACTTCTGGATCAAGAGGGGACTCTGCCAAGAGGAAGAGCTGGAGTGTTCTCCAGAGGAGTACTGTCCCTTTGATGTGTTGCTTTGCTGTTAAGAGGTTAATGGCTTCACTTGTAGCATCACTGGACTACACTGATGGGAGTTCCAACCTGCCAAGTGGTGCCAATAATAGTTATGGGACCTTGGAGGTGGATCCTGCTGCAAAAGACTCAAGAATTGACCCATCATCCTTCCAGCACCTGTTTTTCTGACGCAGCACTGCCGTGCAGGAGAAGTTTGCATGCACTGATGCCATGCGGCCGGAGAAACTGATGCAGCGCCTGTCTGCAGCTGAAAGAACTGTCACAGCCTAAGTCTGGTGCACTGCGACTGACGTCCTCGACCACAGCACTGACTCTGACACAGGCCCTGCTGTAAAGCTGAATGCATCGACGCATCGCTGGTCCGCGGCTGAAAGAATTGACACAGCACATATGTTTGCCGCTGCCGCATTGACCTCCAGCAAGGCTGGATCTCAATGCATCGCACATGTGCACTCAAGTTTCCAACACATCACCCTCAGAAAGGAGTCGCCTCTGAAAATTGACGCGCCGCTTATCCCCGCAGTCTGGAATCGATGAAACACTTCTCCTGCGTGCAGCAGATCTGACTTATCCTTTCCCAAGGACTCCAGAACCAATGCATCGCTGTGTTTTCTGACACTCTTCTCCTTTGCAGACTTGGATTTTGATGCATTAAAGGTAGTTTGTGCTAAAATCACTGTGTCTATAGAGTTCTATAGACAGAATTGCTTAAATATTTTACAAGTAATGTTTTCAGTTGTGTATGTTGGATTTTTGTCATTTTGGTCTTGTTTGGTTTAGATGAAGATTCTTTCTTATTCTACACTGGTGTGGTGTCCATTTGTAGTGTTTTCACTGTGTTACTGTGTGTGTTAAATGACAAATACTTTATACACTGCCTCTGGGAGAAGCCTGATTGCTCGTGCCAAGCTACGAAGTTGGTGAGCACGGGTTGTCTTGGATGTGTTACTCCCTTACCCTGACTTGAAGGAAGGGTCCCTAAATGGACAGGGTGCAAGCCACTGCCAAGGAGAGACCCACATTTTAACAGCAATCATAAAAATAATGTCAAAACAAAGACTCAGTAACATGTTGATTTTATTATTTTAATAGAACTTTATTAAACATTTGGTAACAATATGTAGTGGGGTGGTCCCACGTGGACAAGGGACATAGTAGATGAGACTGAGATGGATTTCATGTAGTTTATTAAGTCCTTCAGAAGTAGTTACAGCGAGTCTCACCAGGAGCAGCCTGCTCAGACCATCTTCCAACTGACAACACTCCCACCAGACACCCAAGCATTCCATACATGTCAATCACGCTAACATTCTACACAGAACACTCACACTGGCTGAGCAGCTAGGAAAAGGTGAAAGGGAACATTACAGCATAACATGAGAATACTACACAATAATTGTAATTAAACATTGCATTGTGTAAATAAGTGAAAATTTAATTTGATTAAAATTATTGGTGATTTTTGGAGAAGATTGTTAGATCTGCTTTATATATGTTTATATGCTCACCCCTTGACAAACCTAATAGACCTACGTATTATATTTAGGTGTTGTGATTCTTTGAGAAAATCAGTTAATCTGCCTGAGTGTATTCAGGTAGGCTTACGTATGGTAATAAAATAATACTTACATTCAAAAACTCTAGAAATTCAATGGAAAAAACAAAGGTTAAGGTTATGTTATAGTTATGTATGGTAATAGTAACTTAATTTGCATTAAAAAATACCTTAGAAATTCACAGAAAGAACAAAGGTTAAAAGGGCATTATGGTTAAGTGGAAATGTCAGTTAAAACATACCATTTTAAATGAACAACCCCTGCGATTCACCAGTTATAGTTATCTTATTTAACCATAACTCATGACCTAAGTAACTATAACTCGCGCTCATGCCATGCACAGCTTATGACCTCAAACATTACAACATTACATCACCCACAACATACTTTATGACATTATTGATAACTTCACTTCAACATCTGGAATGACATCAGTGATGACAAAACTATGCATAAATGTCATGTTCCTTTAACCTTTCATTTTTTCAGTATATGCATATGTTATATATAGGGCTCCTGGTTTTATGGTATTCATTTTTTAACAATTCCATCTGTATTTATCCATATTTATTTTTCAGACATCTTATTTGTATTAATCCATATTTATTTTGTGGTTTAATAATAAATGGAGTCATAACGTGGTGCATTTCCACATTTATTTTAGTGTTAAATATGCACACATATTTTTTATTTATTTTATTTTTATTTGAGGAGTTTTGTATAGCGCTGAGCTGACCGGTGGGTATCGGAGCGCTTTACTTCAGTTACAGAGCATGATAAACACAAAATACAGTGATGAGGACAGTCCCGAATACAAAGACTGATAGGTCACAATGGCAAAGAGATCAGGTTCGAGGTCTAGCTGGCATAGAGTCTGGGAGGAGTGAGGAGTCGATTTCTGCGCTGTAACTGCTCCTATCGGTTCACTAGGGATCAATCAAGGAACAGGATTTTGAGCTGGCGTTTGAATTTCGCAAAGGAGGAAATAGTTCTTATGTGGGGAGGAATAGAGTTCCAGATTTTGGGCGCGTTTCCGGCAAAGGACCTGGCCATGGTTTTTTATTTTTGAGCTTTCAGTGGTATGAGTAGTAGGGTGTTTGAGCTTCTGAGGTTCCTGTCTGGCCTGCTTTTTTGAGTTTGGCTGCCAGGTATTCAGGTTTGCCGGTGTATAGGGCTTTGTGTGTGAGGCAGGTTGTTCTGAAGTTAACCCGCATTTCCACTGGGAGCCATTTGAGTTCTCTGAGTGCCGGTGAGATGTGCTCATATTTCTTGACTCTGGTGACCATTCTGGCAGCCGCATTGAGAGTAGTTTTCAGGGGAGTAAGATGTGATTTTGGAATTCCTGTGAGGACTGTGTTTCCATAATCTAATCTTGACAGCACCAATGATTGAGTGGCTTGTATGAGATCTTTGGGCAGGATGAAAGGTTTTATTTTGTTCAATAACTTCAAGTTGAGGAAGGCGCGTTTGGCTGAGTTCTTAATGTGGTTGGTCATGTCAAGTTTCGGGTCTAGCGTGATGCCTAGTGATTTTGTAAGTCAGCCAGGGTGAGGTTTCCATTGAGCGCATCAATAGCTTTTAGCCAACCCACCATTTAGGGGTTCTCTTCTTTGTTCGATATGAGGAGTAATTCAGTTTTGTCAGGATTCAATTTTAAGTGATTGCTTGACAACCAGAGTTGCACTTCCTTCATTATGCCGTTGAGTCTTTGAATGTCATTAACAGTGGAGATTTCGAAGTAGATCTCAGTATCGTCAGCATACAGGTGGAAGGGTGGGGGGCATGGCTTGGAGCTCGGTGAAAATGGCTGCACTGTAGTGCCGCTCCGCCAGCCATTGAACTAAATTTGCTCAAATCCTGCCTGATATCCCGAGGAGCACCGAGTGGGGACCATCGGAATGCATACGTGAGATAACGGGACCTCTGCCGTGAACTTCTGATCAGTATGGAGAGAGCTGCGGTGTAGTAACGGGCCGGAAGAGCTGGAGACCATACGAGCACAAAATGGAGGTGGTGCGCTAATCACTGAAGCAGACGGGTCGAGCGGAGCTGCGACGAGACTCCAGAC